>NW_027314755.1:0-655000 GCF_023375885.2 Dermacentor andersoni
GCAGCACAAGCATCCGTTGTTTATGATCGGCGTCTGAAGAGATGCCGCACCGAAGTACCATTCCAATTTTTCTTTCGGACCAACCCTCCGTCTTTCCCCAAGTACTATGTAGTACACAGTGAAAACAACACGCCTGTTAGAAAGCTCTCACCATTCCTGGTAGCCAAATGTCTGAAAGATATAATCGGACCGACATACAAAGCCTCCAAAATGTCTAGCGGGGACCTCCTCCTAGAAATGAATGCCAAAGATCAAGCAGATAAGCTGTGTGAACTTACCAGCATTGGCGACGCCACAGTAACAATTTCACCACATAGAACACTGAACACAAGCCGGGGTGCGATCTGAGAGGAAAACTTTATTGGCCTGAGCGATGAGGAACTCCTTGAGGGTTTCCAGGAGCAAAACGTGACAAAATTACAAAAAATAGTCATCCGCAGAAATGACCAAGAGATCCCAACAAAACATGTCATACTTACATTTGGAACAAGCATAATGCCTACCTCTCTGGATGCAGGGTACGTAAAAGTAAACGTCAGACCCTATATCCCAAACCCAAGAGGCTGTTTCAAGTGCCCAAGGTTCGGACATGCTTCGCATGCATGCCAAGGCCAAACAACCTGGGCTTAATTCAGCTCAAATGATCATCAATCTGAAAACTGCACTTCTTCCCCACATTGTACCAACTCCAAAGGAGACCATCCAGCCTACTCGTGGTCTTGCCCATGCTGGAAAAAGGAAAGGGAAATCATTGCACTAACTGTGAAAGAAAAAATTTCGTTCTTTGAAGCCAGGAAGCGGCTATCATACCTTTCGCGAAGAAGTTATGCCGATGTGACGCAGGTGGGGGCAGCGTCACAGAGGCCCCCGGAGCCCTCCGAACCCACGCGCAGTGTTGCCGCAGTGACTTCCCCCGCCCCCGTGATGAAAGCAGCCGACGCTGCTCCATCGTCTTCAATGACCCTGCAGACACCAGTCACGCAGGGCCCTAAGATCAAGCGTACTCCAAGGCCTGAGACACGTGTCTCGGCGCGACATTCTCGGTCCTCCAGCGCCTCAGAGAGAGCGATGGAGGTTGATAGGAAAACCGCGGTCTCATTGACACCGAAAGACAAGCGCTCTCTTGAGCGCGGTAAGAGGGACAAGATCCCAATAACCACCCAAAATAAGAAGGTGATAAGCTGAAGGTTATCGCTCCTTTTTATCACCCTTCCTGAGATCAACGTCACCTAATATCTTTCCTATCTTCTATTCAACTGTTAAAGCCATTTTTTACCCTTCAATTCCATAATGGCTTTTATTATTCACTGGAATTGTAGAGGTCTTTTACACAACTTAGGTGACATTAAAGACCTGTTATTTACCTTCTCTTCTGTGGCCTTATGCTTACAGGAAACAAACCTAGGTGAAAAACACAAACATATCTTAAAAGGTTTCACTGTTGTACGGCGCGACCGTACTCAGATGAACCGGCTTTCGGGTGGTGCAGCCATTGTTGTGCAGGGTGGTATTGCAGTTAGAGAAGTTGCGAAACCAGTCACATAGAAGCCGTTGCTGTCACTGTTATAACTCACAAAACCATCACCATTTGCTCGCTGTATATCCCACCCCACACCCATTTTACCACTAAAAGCTTAGAAAATATAACAGGTCAATTACCGGACCCATTTGTTTTAGTGGGGGATGTTAATGATCACGGTACTCTTTGGGGCAGTATCAAAACTGACCAAAGAGGGCAAATGGTTGAGGGTTTTATTCTATCAAATGATATCTGCCTTTTAAATTCAGGTGCACCGACATACTTTTCACCGACGTCCCGCACTTTTAGTTGTTTAGATTTAGCTTTTTGCTCACCGTTTCTTTTTAACGATCTTAAATGGGAAACCATCGACAAGTCTTATGGCAGTGATCACTTGCCCGCAATCATCAAATTTTTATCGTCACCACCAACCTTACTCACTAGGCCACGTCAGTGGAAATTACAGCTCGCTGACTGGCCGCTTTTTACGGAAAACGCGAGACTGGAAGTTGTCTTTTCACAAGAACTAAGCATTGATGAACTTAATAAAAAAATCACTGAACTCATAATCTCTGCAGCAGAAAAGGCAATACCCCAGTCATCCGGTATTGTACACAAAAAGTTAAATCCCTGGTGGACGAACGAGCGTACCGAAGCCAAAAAAAAAACAAAATGAGGCCTGGGGAATCCTACGTAGGCACCCCACTTATAGAAACCTTTTAAATTTCAACAGGCCAAAGCCAAAGCACGATTTATTCGAATGCAGGAAGAGAAATCATCATGGCAAAACTATTTATCTTCAAATAATATTACGGTCACGTCAAAACTAATGTGGGACCAGGTAAGGAAGTTTAGGGGAGAGTACACATCATACACAATACTGCTACTCACATGTCCAGGCACACAAACAACTCTGCACGACCAGGCCAACTTATTAGGCGAACATTTTTACAAGGTCTCAAGCTCAGCAAACTACTCAAGTGATTTCTTCAAATATAAAATGTCGGCGGAGAAACAGAAACTGCCCACTACTGGGGCTTCAAATGAACCTTATAATAACGTCCTCACAATACAAGAATGGAGCAGGGTTCTCTCTGCCGGTAAAAAAACAGCAACATGTCTTGACCGTGTCCACTACACAATGTTGGCACACCTCTCTCAAGCATCAGCCGAAACACTTGTTAAATTTTTCAGCAAGATCTGGGAATCTGGAATAATGCCCACAGACTGAAAAAATGCAGTTATAGTGCATTTTTTGAAATCAGGTAAATCCACAACGTCCCCAAGCAGCTACAGGCCCATTGCCTTAACAAGCTGTCTAGCCAAATCCTACGAGAGTATCATAAACATAAGGCTCACATTCATCCTTGAATCAAGGAATGTAATAGACGTGCACCAGTGCGGATACTAAAAGGGCTGCTCGACAACTTACCACCTCGTACGACTAGAACATGAAATACGTAACGCGTTTCTACACAAACAACACTGTCTCACAGTATTTTTCGATCTAGAGGAAGCGTATGATACCACGTGGCGGTATGGAATATTAAGAGACCTGGCTGACTTGGGAGTGCGTGGCAGAATGCTGAACTGTCTATCTGATTTTATGGCAAATAGAACATTTCAGGTGCGTCTCGGCACAGTACTTTCACGCACATTTACACAGGAAAATGGCGTTCCACAGGGTTGTATTCTGAGCACGACACTCTTTATAATCAAAATGAACTCTGTTAATCAGATCGTACCATCCTCTGTTATGCAAGCTATATATGTCGACGATCTGCAAGTGGCTGCCGCGCCTCAAGTCTACCCACTTGCGAAAGACAACTACAAATAACCATAAATAACCTTACAGAATGGGCTGACAAAAATTGTAGAAGAGTTGACTGTTGGGCTAGTTGGTCGTCCATATTTGAAGTAGTAGCTTAGCGCAAAAAAACCACGGACACAAGGAAGACAGACAACGACTGTCTGTCAAGGACTTGTCTGTCTTCCTTGTGTCCGTGTTTTTTTTGCGCTAAGCTACTACTTCAAATAAAGACAAAAATTGATTCCGTCTTTCAACAGACAAAACTGTTAGTTCTCTTCTCCAAGAAACGAGGGTTACACTTCAATCCAGTTCTCACATTGCATGGTACAACGCTACCGGTCAAAGAACACTATAAATTTCTAGGCGTAACGTTTGACACTAAACTGAACTTCCTGGCCCACATTAACGCAACTAAAATTAAAGCAAACAAAGCGCTAAATATCCTCAAGGTTTCATCACATATGCACTGGGGGTCTGACCGAACATGTCTACTACGTATATACCGATCCCTTGTACGTAGCATCCTCGACTACGGTAGTGTAGTTTATGGTGCAGCTAGGCAGTCCTACATAATCATTAAGCGACTTAATGCAGTTCACAATCTTGGCCTACGACTGGCGAGCGATGCCTATAGGACATCGCCTGTACAAAGTTTATACGTTGACTCTAATGAGCCTTCATTACAGCACCGCAGCGCACAACTTACACTTTGCTATGTATTAGGAATTCGGTCATCACCACAACATATACGCTACAACATCGTAACACAGTGCCCAATCACGAATACACTACGCACATAAACCAAGCATGATTCGGCCACTCATCTTAAGACACGAACAATATTGTCAGATCTATGATGGTCCTCCCGAAGCCCTGCAGGTTGCCGAAAGGCCACCAAGGTTGCCCCCGTGGTGCAATTTTACACAGCTGTGTGACTGGACGTTAACACATATAAAGAAAAGACATTCCACAAGAACATATAATACAAGAGTTCCGAGCTATCCAAGAAAAATATAAAAATTGCACAGAATTTTACATTGACGGCTCTAAAGCACAAGCATACGTAGGTGTCGGGATCGTAACAAAAAATTGGGAAAATAGCATTCGCATAAATAATTTTTCTTCAATCTTTACAGCCGAAGTCTATGCGATTTGCATGACAGTTAAAAAAAATTACTTCCGACAAGCACAAGAATGCTATCATTTATACCGACTCGTTAAGTGACCTAAGAGCCCTTGACTTAAACTCCGTGTCTGAACCCCTGCTTGGCGATATCTTAAACATAGTATTCAACAAGAAAAACGAAGGAACCATACGATTCTGCTGGGTCTCAAGCCATGTTGGGATAGCAGGGAATGAAGCTGCAGATAGAAGCGCATCCATGGTAGCGCACAAAAGCATAACACACATAACACTACCATACAAAGACAGTATCAGAGCGGTTCGTAAGGCCCTAGCATCAAAATGGCAACAAGAATGGAACTCGTGCGTAAATAACAAGTTACATATAACTAAACCCCTGCTTCGCGAGTGGAAATCATGCACTAACCAAGAACGGTTCTATGAGGTAATGTTATGTCGACTTCGAATTGGACCCACGCATCTAACACACAATATTTTACTTCGAAACGAAAATCCAGAAACATGCGAGAAATGTCACGAAACGCTCACAGTAACCCACATCATTATGTTATGCCCACACACTGAAACACAGAGGCGGAAAATATTTCAAAAATTTGTATCACCTACATATACCTCTGCACCCTGCCTTAATATTGGGCGATGACCCACTAGTGCCATTCACTAACCTGTTCCAGTTTTTAAGTGAAACCGATTATCTACATCGACTTTAAGGAAACACAGCTATACCTACCTTAACATTGGATCTTATACTGTCCTGTGACTGGCGCAGCATGGCCTAAGTCGCTTTTGCGCCATTAAACCCGAATTAACTAACTGAGTGAAAAACATTGAAATTAGTATCACCCTCTGGGAACATTTGCTGTGCGGAACCGTGTTTACAAGACAACTTGTCAAATTGTACCACAATACTGTCATTTCCCAATTAAAACAAAAAGGCCTGACAAGATTGGTAGTGTCCGCACAAGGCTTTTTCTTAAAGTAAGCACGGTGCATGAAAAGCCACAACTTGGTTTACAATGATTGCTCTTCAGTTTGCATGTGTTGATAAGGGCAATAAATGCGCATTAAAACAAAACACACTTTCTCGTTCGGAGTTTCGTGGCCATTGAAAGTATTTGCTTCTGTTTTTAATATTTTTTGACAACCTAAATTAAGATTGCTGGATTATAAATCGCTTTTTCTTTCCAAAGAGGGAACTGGGGCGACTTTAAACTACAGCGATAAATAAGTGGAATGTCACAGTATTCTACGGTACGATTTACCATTTGTGAGCAAATGCAGTAGGACGTCGTATTTTAGCTATTTTCTTGCTAAGCATTGCACCAGTCAGGATATTTTTCATGCCGTTCTCACGATAAACTTCATCCTTCAAATAATTGTTAGACAGGCTCATGCGAGTGACACAGAAGCAAACTTAAATCGCTTGAAAACAAATATTTATTAACTTCATTCTAGATCATCATTATTTCTTTCGAAGTCATATTCAAATTATTACTTGGCTAAGAGGCAGAAATCTGCTTCTATTCCTCAGAGCAACACATTTGAGCCAAACTTTTTGAAATATTACTTTAAATTCGATATATTCCACATAGCTGACGGATCTATGACTCATGATTGTAATTGGCGTGAAAACGGAACATTCACCACAGCGTGGCCGAATCGCCTCAGGGAGGCAGAAATGCTAATTATTCTAATATCAGCGCAGGTTTGCATTTTAATTGCAGAAACCATCTGCACAGGGTCAATGTAATACTTCAACCTGTTTTATTGATGATAAAAACATGTTACATGCTTTAAAACATTTTATTAAGAAATTACTGTTAAGATTCTGCCGCTGTAGCAAGTGGAGCAAGCATTTTAAATAGCAAACTACATAAGACACATAGTAAGTACTTCAACGGTTAAACTGACAGTATTCGTGCAAGTCAATGCGCCGTTTCGTCTATCGCGGATGAGCGTTCTGCGCAATGTATTGCCACGGGTGTGCCGTTCGTCCTGTGTCAGCCAGCGTAGTCGGCATTTAATGAGAACGAGCCATCGCGAGCAGCGCCTTTACAAAACACGACTTTTCTTTTTCCGACCTTTGCTTTAATAAAACATAACTGCAGCTTTTTTGTCATAGCTAGAAACTGTCTCACCGATATTTTATTGCAGGTTTTGCGAGGCCGCCTTGCGTTACCAGAGGAACACGCAGCACACGCCGATGGCCGACGAGACTTGCAACGTCGGCGGTACGTAGGCGATTGTCACTCGCCTTTCCCACAAACATGGCAGATAGCCGCTACGGTTACCATAGTAGCGGTACATTTATTGCGTATAAAGATGCACTTAACCAGCGCGGCCAAGACGGTTTCCGCGTCAGCCAGCTTATAACTATCCTTACTAAGAAATTTGTGCTCATCTGAATATATGCAAATGCATACCAAACCTGTGCAGTACAAGTTTGTGAATGAAGTTGTTTTTTTATCCGTGGGCTGGTAAAGCACGCTCCAAGATAAGCACTGAACCCGAGAATGTACATTCCATGCAGTGATTAATTCACTTGTAAATGTAATCATCGCTTGAACATCGGTGGACAATTTTGTTTGCACAGCATAATCTCAGTGGGTTTGACCTGCTATCATCGTGACAATGTCTCCCTCAAACCGATCAAGCTGGCTGACAAAGCAATTGCTTTGATGCGAATGCTGTGTGATGTGTAATTAGTGTGACGCGTCAGATGTCTATAACAACGGGTCTTAATGGCGCTGCTACGTTTTAGGCAGAGTGTGAGAATTGCTCACCAATAGCATGTTACGAGCAGCAGACATATCCAGCTGCGGCCGAATGCAGAAGTTGCAGCGCGCAATTTGAGGAAGCCCAAAACAGTATATATGGCAGCTCTTAGTCTTTTCGCACCAAGCAAGCCAAGCGACAGACGCAGCATAAACAACCTTAAAAAGGTAATGAAAATGTAACGCTAGGAGAAACAAAATTGTTGGGTAGATGTTTGCGCTCTGTTGCTATAAATTTTTACCAAATATCCCAACTATATGCTTCTGAACGTAAGCATTATTCGTATTGAAAGATTAACAATCACAGTACCCAACGATTTCCCATGAGGGTGCCGCTACTTGAAAATTCTAACCCTTCGGTAACGAGAAAATCTGCGCCGTGCTGAAACACCGGCCTTCCACACGGACCGTTCTTTTTTGTAAAGTGAGTAGCTTTTCTTGGATACGTCAAGCATTACTCTTTCTGACAGTATCTACGCAACCCCTTTCGCAGGCCTAACGAACGTTGCGACTTTAACGGGGCTACTTATAAAGTTGAGAATGCCGGACAATAAAAAATGAGTTCCTTAAGTTAGGCATACGCTATCACACTGTAGTCCATGTGGTTGGGAATCCACGTTCAAGGTTTTCCGCTGCGTACGAAGGCATAGTCAATAAGGCATGTCGGTGTAGTAATGCCGTAAACATTCATCGTCAACTTCCCCGCCTCTATACACATCGTAAATAAAGGTGCATCCAAAAATATGGCGCCTCCATGCAGTTTTAATGCTAATTGCAGTAGCATCGATGGTCATCCTGAATAGGGTTCCGCCGTAATTTTCGCATTTCAGATCTCTCGCGTTTTCCTTTCAGTTTCACGCAAATTCTGCGCTGTTATAGGGAAGATGTGCACCTAGCTGCACTACTTGCAGCGCTATCTATGCAATCCACACCTTTAATGGGCTTTGAGGCTTTTTGTTGCTTAGTTTAAAGACATTGCCCGTGAATTACCAGTCCCGCATGTCTTGCCAAGCTAATGTACTGTCTGTTATACGACTCCTTCCTATGCGCATTGAGCATTCTTTCTTGAAAGTAGCCCTGTAGTTTATTGATGGCTTACACAGGAACACTGGTGACAACGGCCGTTTTAGTACTCGTAATGAGGTGGCAAAGCTGCAGTGGTTATGAATTTCAGCTACAGGAGTCACCAAATGGCACTTGGGTAACGAGTTCCTGAAAGGCGAGTACGTATTTCTATGACACGCCTATGTGTCATAGAAGGTCAATAAATTAAGGGCATACGTCAAACCGGTAGAAGCTAAGATTCAGTACGAACTAACAAATCTTCGGCTCATATTAGATGAATAATAAGCAGGAACTTTGTTAGGCAACTATTGTGCTTATTACAGGATAGCACAGCAAATATAACGGGTCAAGGGTTACACGCACAGGAGACCGACATGACGTTCCTCACTTCGAGCACTGCCGTGCACATGTTATTCTCCTGGCTTGAGACAAAACGTGATGATCACCACAAGACTCGAACACTGCGCAATGTTGATGGTGCTCGGCTTTTTCATCACCACGAAGTTCTTGCACTCATTCAAGGCATAGTTGCAAAAAGAAAAATCACCGCGTACGGAAGCACTCCGGTAAACTTTGTCTACTTCTCTACCACTAAAAGCTTCTTGCCTTGAACCAGAAGCATGAAATGTCCATTTCCCATGAATGGCTCCTGCACTACGGCAAATTAACACCTTTACTATACTTTTATGCCATACAGGTGCCACTGACAATGACAGCACAAGTTGCCAGCACCTGGGGTCCGTCAGGAGCATCGATAACGTAAGGCCCAGCTCAAGCCGCGCTGGCAAGGAGAAAGCAGCCGCCACTTTTAAGGACGGCACCACGTAAGTTCACATTTAGAAAAGTTATATTAAAGAGCAAGTCAGAAAGGTAAGGAATGTTTACCCGATATGACAATGATGCTTCCACTCGGTAATTTCTCCTTGGGGGGGGGGGGGGGGGGGCTAGCTTTTATGGCTTAAACAGGTACAGCACAGGCCGTTTTGAGCGTTCAGCCGGAGCAGCCGGCCTTGACATACTTGCTGGTTTAAACAGCGCGACCGGACACCAGTGTCCGCTCCACACCCACACCTCAAGCTGCAACCACGAAGCAACACAAGCCCGCCCGATTTTACATCCTGTTAACACGCCTGCACGTGTGGTACACTTGCAGTTTTCTAGCCTGCTTACTCACTCTCCATTAGGGAAAATGCAAAGATTGTGAAGGAGTGACGCTCATCGGAGCCGAATCTCGTGACATGAAACAGGGTTTTTGTGTAACATTTCTGTTAGAATTACGCTGGCACTGACGCACTTGGGCGAGGGATAAATGGTGCGATGTGAGTACATTGCAAAAGTGAAATGAATGTTCATGGCGAGACATTCTACGAGTATTGAAGCTTGTGGTACTTAAAGAACAGTGATAGTATCACAACTGAAGCAGTTGCATTTTAGATTCCTGAAATATTTAAGAAAACGTTGGCAAACACATGTACATAATTACATATTTATAACTTAATGAAAACACCGGAATGATTCAAATACCTAAACCAAATGACACATTTAAAACGCTCAGAATTCATGTATTACATAGCGCTCTGAAGTATTCTGTTTTACTGGTAGATCATTCGCCCCTCCTCGGACACATTGTGCCGATTTCAAGCAATATGCAAACGAATATCAAGAAACTCGCCACCTTAGGATGCTCCGCAAGATGCAGCTTATAAAACTGCAATATATATATATTCATCTAGCTAACCTTGTAAATTCTAAGCTTCTAGTCATCTTAAATTTAGTGATTTTATAATTTTCCCACTTGCAAGCCTGAAAAACTGGTATGATGTATATTTTGCCGGCATTTAACTGGGTCTATTAAACGAAATTTGATTGTTTGTTAGTTCTAATTTCCTCATTTAATAATCCGGTCTTGGTGCCGGCCAAGCTGGCATGATTACAAACGACGTACAAGGTAACACCAAACGACTAGAGCCAAACAATAACAATGCATGAGTCATGTAAAAAACCATTACAAGAATAAATAAAAGTATACAAGTAAAAAGCTATTAACGCAAGAATAGCGACCAATCTTCATCTAGTGCTTAGCGTAGATACTTAAATAAACAACAGGCTGCACAAAAGACATGCGCCATACGTGCTGTCTCTGCTCTTCTGCCCGTTGTATATTTCTTCGCTTAACGGTAAAAATGATGTCTTACCAGCAATGCCTTAACTCAACGGTTGCATTGTTCATTATCTTACCGAGAAAAACAAAAGAAAATACTAACTTCTTCGGTAGCATATTTCATCCATTGTACATGAAAACACTGAAGCATTTGATGTATCTTTGCTTGCTACGGATGGGGGAAATGATTGCGTGTGTATCATTCTCACAATACCTTCGGTAGGAACGGTGTGCAATTCGAATGCGAGTCAAATATTAAATGACTTCACACAAACATTGCAGGCAATCTTGAACCCGCAAGTTGTTCATTGTATTCGATGTGAAGGACCTAATTCCACCTACACTTGTCACAATTAAAGGGAATAGTTCGCCTTTGCGTCATTTCCATTTCTTAATGTGGAACCTCAAACGGCTAATCGCAATGGCTTATACCGGCAAGAAAGCCGCTCTAGTGCAGTGAGAGAAAAATATCATCGTGGTTATATCTGCTAACTTTTTTATCTAAGCACCCTTACCATTTCTTTTCCGTCCGAGTAGCAAGAAATACCAAAACCAAGCTTTACTTATTACATTATGTATAGCCTATGTGAGATAGGTGCGGGTCTTTCTGATTTTCAAGTTTAGCCACACAGATGTACTATCAAAGGCAGCAGTGTTCAGTTTACGGCAACCTAGAGCCTCAATCGAGCGCCAAAATTAACTACTGCAAGTTCCCGCTAAGGATTAGAAAGTCGGTTTATCATTACCGCAGGATTGTTTGTCAACCTCTCAATTGGCAAGATGTGTTTTTGTCCTGTCGTAACAAGAGCCGGCCGTTTTCACCTTCTTTGTCCGTGTCTTTGCAGGAATGCTCCTGGAACCGGAGGAAGGGAACAACGAGAGTTGTGTGGTGTCTGTGGCAATGTTTCCAGCAGACCGAATGCCTTACACGGACACGCCAAGGAACACACGGATGACACAACCCATATTTGCAGAGCCTGTGATCAATCGTCTGTGAAGATGTCTAAATCTGTAGAACATTTCCGCAACCGCACTGGCAAAAAACACAAATGCGAAACCTGTGGTAAACAGTTCCACTGGGCTCATGATCTAACTCAACATCAGCGCACGCACACAGACGAGAGACCCTACAAATGCGAAATATGTGAAAAATCGTTCCGGCAGTCTGGTCACCTATATGACCAACAGCGCACGCATACAGGCGAGAAACCCTACATTTGTAAAACATGCGGAAAAACATACACGCGGCCGGCAAATCTCCGTAAACATGAGCACACTCACGCAGAGGAGAACCGCCGCAATGCCAAAAATGCGCTAAATCATTTGAAAACAAATATCACCTCAAGAGACATGTAGACTCGCAATGTGGAAACAAGGCTTTCATTTGCGAAATCTGCGATCGATTCTTTATGAGCAATTCAAATCTTCTTCGTCACCGCCGAACAAAGCACGTGGATGAAACACCGTACGAGTGTACGCAGTCCAGATATCGTTTTGCAGACAAAGAAACATGCGATAGGCATGCGTGCCAGAAGTAATGCAAGATGTGAACGATGCCGTCTGGTTTTTCTAAATTTCGCGAGAAAACCTCGTCACCAAAAGTATTTGGAGTGCTGCAGGTTCTGGCCAGTGCTCACTGTACCGTGAAGTATGTTGTTGGTGAACGTTGCTTAATCAAACCGATTTCAAGAGAAACCTTAATGGGCT
Source organism: Dermacentor andersoni (assembly GCF_023375885.2). Classification (NCBI taxonomy): domain Eukaryota; kingdom Metazoa; phylum Arthropoda; class Arachnida; order Ixodida; family Ixodidae; genus Dermacentor; species Dermacentor andersoni. The sequence continues at coordinate 12,181 of NW_027314755.1, forward strand.
GCAATATTGTGCTTTGTGTAACTTGAGGGTTGATGGAAATGTCCACAAAAGATCGTTGACACCCATTTGGTTAGAGAAATTTCTTGTGCAGGTCTTTTGACAGTGAACCAGCTAAGAAGCTTTGATGAACCATATTCGTAGTGGTGTTGCAGCGTAAATAGAATGAAAAATCTCTCTTTAGGAAGTAGTTGAGAAAGGAGGTACTGTATTCTTGTCAACTAAGTAAATTTTCCCATTAATCAATGTCCAAAAGCAAAGTTGCCTTCCAGAGAAAGCACTTGCAGATGCTTTTACGACAATGCATAACTACATCGTACGGGTATGAAAAGTACCTGCTTGAAAGTTTGTTCAAAGCATTCACTGCTCTTTGGCGCGTGTATTCATACCGAAAATGTTTGTTCTATACCACAAAATAAGCCGATGACGATAGTGCGACAGTACCAGATTATACGACATGGTTCCCCACTGGGAAAATTTTTAGTTGTTTTAATGTGGCGAGACACTGAAGTTTAATGGAAAGCTTTTTATCCACTCGGAAGTCGTCTGCTTTGACTCGGACTGGTCTCTAGCTGCAGCTTTAAAATCTTTTTAGCCTAATGTGACAAAAGTTTCTGCGCGCAAATGATTACAAAGGTTTGTCATGACAAGAAAATTTTCATACATGTTTACACACTTACTTGTATATATTTTTCCTGTGAACGCGTTTCACCGGCTAACAAATGTTAGGTACCGCTCAGCGCACGACGCACTTGCTTGTATCAGAACCTTTTGGATCTTTCTCACCAGTTATGCAATTTTTTTATGCTGTAGTCGAACCTTTCGTAGTCGAATTGCAGGCGCAATATAAATACCAATGTGAATTCTTGAAGGCTTGCAAGCACCAATGATTGGGCTACAATGTTCAACGAATCATGCATGAATATCCGACATACGTTGACGTCTACGCTCGCAACTAGCTTTCTGCCCGAGTGTAACTCGTTTTCTGGTTTCCCGAGCCCCGATAAGTTAGTTGCGTGACTAAAGGTTCTTACAAGTGTATTGTCCACCGTCACTACAACATGGAATCTGGTAGAGGTGCTTGTTGTGACCGGATACACCCAGCGAGCCATTAAAAGAACGTGAACATTGTCATCGGTTAGCGAGCTTGCCACAACATACGACTACCGCACGAGTAAGCTCATGTGGCCGAGAATACCAGGAACATCATGGGCGAATCAGCAGTCCCAATGACAATCTTTGTTTTGCGAGTAACGATCACGCTGCAACAGCAAATGGAGCCACCGTTCTTCCGTAGATTGTCGTTTAAGATCCGGAAAGCTGGCTAACCGAAGCGTAAATCGCTACATGTAACAAATGAAAGTGCGACTAGCTGCGTCACGACTATTTCTCATTAATAGACACCGCTAGGATGTGGTTTAAAAACGAGACTCCGGCATAACAGCCTGGGAGCTGCTTTGCGGGGGCTTCATACAAACATTCACAAGGGCCGTGAGCAAGAAGCCGGATAAAACCATGATATAAAAGTTTGTGCCGCTATGGACTGAGCACATCGCGATCTTTACGGAAGATATTAACCGTCCGTTTGCACGCCGACCCAGACAGGTCGGATAAGAAAGCGTGTTTTCTCATGCGCAATTTGAGGCAAGAGATTTACGCCGCACTGATTCGTAAACCGGCCATGACCGTCGCGAAATTCCTAAAAGAAGCTACATCAGCAAGACGCTGGAAATGCGCACTCGGCAACATTGCCGCCTAGTACTTTCCCTGAAGTGACAAATACAGGCGCTAGACTCCGACAAGCTTCCAAAGCCCATCGGAGCCGTTGTACGCGAATAAGTGCCTTGGATGTTCGGTTCGACGCTGTCTCAAGTAGCCTGAATTGCGGACATCGTCTGAGGGCCTATCCAGCAGTTATGATGAGTCCCTGGTTTTTCGCAGCTCAAGCAGGATGGGATGACCTACGTGGCTCTCATCTGCCGTCGACGTCCCTTTCCGCGCCGGCACCCGAGTGCTGGAACTCTTGAATTCCGTAGCCTAGTGGCCGCCATGAAGCCAGCCGCCCATCACCTCAATCAACTCCCCGAGGAAGAGGCACGTATGGTGTGCACCCGATCACTGCCCGCTCTGCTGTCACTGCGGACATGCCGGCCACGTCTACTGTCGATAACCATACCTTAACATGGTACTACCATGCTTCGCGCGCTAAATCTCTTCGTCCATAACGAGGCCAGAGACCACGTTAAATTACCAACTACTTGACTGTAACTCGGGAAAGAGCCCGACGATTTTCCCGATCGTCCTGGCCGTGGCACAAGCTCTCACTGCAGTGCCCACAGTACACTGGCCCAATACGTGGCCACTATTTTGATGAGCCCATATTGAGTAGACTGCACGACGTAGAAATCTGCACGTCGTAGCAACCACACGCTGCAATTTCGACGTACCTCCGAAGGAAACACACGCCGCCTACAGAGGATGCGACTTAACTGCGAGGCAATGCGATCCAGACTTCATTCGACGCTACGAAATAACTAACGCAGCAATAATGACTAGCAACCTCGACGTGTTCTTGGATGTTCACACAGTCCCCGCGTTAGTGGACACAGCAGCCGACTACTCCGTGATGAGGGAATCGTTCACCGTGCAGTCGGTGCAACTTGTGATTACATGATAATGCCTCGGAATCCATGCAGCTGGAGGGCAGCTGATAACGCCGACATGCTATGCTACCGCACGTCACCGCAGAAGAAAATCTCGACGTTGTCACCTTACTACAGCGTGCCGAACAAGCACTACAACCTGAGCGCTTACCCGTCAAGTACAAGCCAATGACCGACAGCCGAAGCTACAGTCTTGGACGAAGATATGAGAAGCAGCAGCCCAGCGATAGTGTGTGGGCTTGGACCCCAATACACCGACGTGGACTGAGCGAAAATCTGTGCAACGCCCGCATGTATCAGAACATTCTCGGTCACCTTCACTGACTGTATCTGTGGCGTACGTGTTAGTGGGACCTGTTGTAGTTAGATGCATGCGTGACGCGAATAGTGTTGTACATTCTAGAAGGCACACGAGCATATACGATTACTCTGGAATCTTCGAATAATCCTTTATAAATAGCCTACGCACTTGAGACGCAAATCAGCTTTACGACAATCGACACATGTGCTCGGCGCTTATATATTACTTGAGTGTGACTTCTTCATGGACACATGTTTGCCCAATAAAGAGTTTATTCTCTGACTCACGCTGATTGCTACTGTGTTCTTCACCCTCCCTACAACGGGAAAATATCGAGGAATAGCGATTATCATAGGGTAAATTTATTTGGTTTATTCGGAGTTTCTAGGCTATGACGCCTTGCCAGACATACCAGATTGGCTCGTTTTAAGGGATTCCCATTGGCATGCCCAGCCCCCGCCTTTTGTCTGTCTTTTCTAGCTCGTACCCGGCGCCTGCCGACCGCTTCGGCGTCGGTCGACTCGCACTCGGCTTGCCGCCGCTTGCGGTGCTGCTCACCTCTTCTCACTTGGCGCTCGGTCTGTCGACCGACAGGCGAACAGATACATCCATAGCGATCACAGATCCCGGAGCAACAGCCAGGAGATACGAACCCAGTGTGCCTCCTTGTACGTGGCCGCACCACCGCGCACTTCTCTGTACCTCCAAGCGCCCTCCTCTACCTGCGCTCGGTTCCCTGTCGCAGCTCGGCAGCCTGCGACTTGACCTCGCTGATTTCAACAAGTGGACTTGTACGCTTTAGCGTAAAAATCACTCATCCAGGTGGAACGCATCTACGTTCAGTCCCAGTGCTCTAATTGCAGATGTACTACTGGCGTCAAATAAAACGTGAATGCTGGCGCGCGTATCCGCTTTTATTTTCAAGCGAGAAAGCAAACGTCAAAGATAACGGAAGCGACAATACTTCAGTATAGGGCGAGCGTCATCTCTCAGTGCGGTGCAACTGAGTGTGCGCACCTGTCAAAGGTGGTGACTGGCCGACGGCTTTTACTATACCTACAGTTAAGCTTCGAACGCGCTGTCCACTGTTCGCGTCTCTTTTGACGCCAGTAGCACAATATTTTAGCGCGTTTTTGCAAGGGTGAAAACGGGACATGGACTGCAAGGCAACGAGATGCGTAACTATGCTTTGTTCAGTTTGCTACACCAAACATAGAGATCGGGAAAGCATGTGCAATAAAGTAGTAAAGCAGGAAACGAAGTCTTTTCCTTGGATATGGGAACCGTTATGATGCGATTTAGAAACATTGATAAACGAAAAGAAATAAGTTTTCCGACTAGCGCTCACTCCGAATTTCACGGTAAAGGAGATTTTTCTGTAGAACGCGTGCTTACCAGGTCCGCGATTCTGTGATGGTCGTCATGCGGCCGTTTGCGATGCATTGTGGCGCCATCGTCCGGTGGCAACGAGAAACAATTTGGCAGGCCTCGCTGCGAGCCGCGACAGCCATCCCACGCCAGACTCGCGACCAAACAAGAACCGCGTGAGACAAAACCGAAACAACGCGTACGCGCCATCATATTTTGTCATAGTCTACTAGCCATTGAGCCCGCTCATGAATGCTTTTAACGGAGCTTTCTTCAGCAGAACAAATGGCTGCAAGAAGAGTTTTGGCAACGCGTTACAAGCTCCTCCCTGGTCTGAAACCACTCCTGTGGCATTAAGTGAATAAGTAATAAAACAGTATGAGTACGCACAAAAACGCATGACTCGCATAGGGCATGACGTGAATAGGAATATCAATAGCAATTGCAAGCAATATCACCTTTCACCACTGCATGTTTTATGGTGTGCCATGTGCTAGGCGTACCTACATACACAGGCAGTGGGGAGGCCAATAGAATGCCAAGTTGCATACGTTATTTACTCACAGAAAGTGCGTGCACATCTACAGAAATGGCAAAAAGTGGTCAGAATGACCATAATCGGTGATACCCCCTGTTTGTAGGGCGACCCGCCATGGTTGCTCAGTGGCTATGGTATTGGGCTGCTGAGCACGAGGTCGCGGGATCGAATCCCGGCTAGGGCGGCCGCATTTCGATGGGGGCGCAAACACCCGTGTACTTAGATTTAGGTGCACATTAAAGAACCCCAGGTGGTCGAAATTTCCGGAGGCCCCCAGTACGGCGTGCGTCATAATCAGAAAGTGGTTTTGGCACGTGAAACCCCATAATTAATTCGTTGGGCGCCTGCCTTCCTTTCAAACGCGCCGCGGTACGAACATAACGGTCGACTGCATCATTTTTTTTTTTTGAACTGGTGCGTGCACACAGACGATGTCCGTATTGTGAAGCAGCAATGACGGCAACGGACATAGTAGCAATGCTGTGAATGACGGAATTAACTTTTATTGGCTGAGCCTGTGCCCTCAAAATCGGGCTACACTTAAAGCACAAGGATAGCGGCGAGCACCGTCGGCGATTGTCGAAATCTGATCAGCGAGTCCAGCGCGTCAGCTTTTATACATGAGCCATCGAACGTGGGAGAGCAATCGCTGGTGCCCGCGTGTCCCAAAGATAGTTCTACATCGTTTACGTCGCGCATACATGCAATCAGATTACACAAGGTTCGGTGGCAACAGACAGCGGATAGAACGATCTATACCATTCTAGAAAATTCTGATGCATGCGGGCGCGTCCCGCGCTAAGCCATAACATTTGTTTGGCGGTGAAAAGCGGTCACTAAAAAAGATAAACAAGTACGCGTGTCAGTATGAGGTCCCTGGGCGACAGCGAAGGCGCCCCTTAAATGTGTCAGTTATATAATATAAGACGCGCCACTCCAGAACACACCCCACAGGAAAATGAGCCTTAGTACATACCGTACTAAATCCCAATTCGCTAAACAAAGGTAAAAGCCTTCTGCAAGTAAATATCACTTGACTTGGTGCCGACAAGAACGACGGAACGACAACTAGCAACGATTGCTAAATAGCACTGTCAGCTATTTCCACAGTGCACGCTGTTTCCCACATCATTCAAGCAGTGCAAGTGAGCGTGGCTGCGACAGATAACTACACCGACATAACAGGCATTCGCTGACCGTTTCTACAGCTGTAAGTGTAAACGGTGTGAAGTTGCGAAATGATGGCGTTCTACCGACGGACACACAGAGGCGATAGAAAAAAAAAACACTTCGCGTTTCACTCAACCAGGTCGCACGAGCTCAGAGATCATTTGTTTCGCCCGCTCAAACATACATTTGTGTCTTCGTCGAGATTATTCGTACGAATCAGTAATGACAAAAATAGAGGTAAACTGCATGTGTCGATACATACCTGTCACAAAGTGCAGCCCTAATCCGAGACACGAGAAACGACATTAGCATCTCGCCACATCTAGATGGCAATAATGTTCGAAAGGCGTTCCGTGCACGCGGTAGCGACAATGGCAAGGCTGACAAGTGAGTCAAATTACTTTATTGGAGTTCCGGCGAGTTAGGCAAACTCGTCGCGCACCCGGCTATTCCCATGTCGGGAATGGTAAGTCGACCTAGCCCACCGGCCGGGTCACGGGCACGCCAGACAGCCAGGATACGCTTGTCTAGAGTGAGGCCACGCGAACGTGAGTCCTACTCCTCCTTGCTAAAGTTAGGGTATCTCGGCCCGCACTCCCATAGCACGTGTGCTAGTGTGGAGGTCTGCCCGCTGGACGGGCAGGCGTCGTAGCCATATACGTCGAGGTAAACCGTGTCGAACGGCCAGCCACGAATATGTGCCTGTCTGTAGGAGTCCAAGAGAAACGACTGGCGTCCTATTCCAAGTGCTGCGTCTGCCACGGCCGCATTGGGAGGAGCGAGTCGAGTCCGGCCGCGCGCCTGCCAAATTGCTTTGGTCATCAGCCGCTAGGGCGTTCCGCATGCGCAGTTCGGCGTCACAAAAGGCGGATTGTACAGCGAAATGGAAATGTCCACGCATATGCCACCGGGCATACTGCAGTATATCCTGGAACGTGCCAGAGCCCCAGCAAAGCGCTGAATTTTGTTTCAGTGATGAAAACGTATTCTACTCGTTGATTTAGTTGTCGATATAAAATATTGCCGTGACATCCTCTGTGCCCAACCACTCTGAAGACGAAGACGACGACCTCGAGTGTGCAAGCGAGGTGCTAGATGAGAAGAAGCCTGAACTGAGCGCTTGTCCTAATTGTCTCGATTAAATGTCGCTCTCCCCTCTTGTCTCAAGTGAGCCGTGACACTGGTGGAGGTGAGCGTTACCGCATTACGCCTAATGATAGGGACGACTCCTGCGGGTAGCCCTGCATCCAGCCCTTCAAGACATCGTCCACGCGTCGAGACACCTGTGTGCCGCGCAAGCCGCCGCTTTCAATGTCTGTGCCCGGAATCAGGCCTCTTGCAGAGAACTTTGTCAGCGACCTCGCCGACTCAGGAAATGGCGCTTGCAAGTCCAACGCAGGTGACGGTTCAAAACAATCTATTGCCCACAAACTTCAACGGTGACACGTATGAAGACGCCGAATACTGGCTGGACCAGTACGAACGCGTAGCTAAGGTCAATCAGTGGCGTCCGGACCTGAAGATGTCCAATGTGTACTTCCCTCTTGAAGGTAGCGCAAGGACGTGCTTCCAAAACCGCGAGGCACATTTCACAACGTGTGACGAATTTAGCCATCGGCTACTTGATACCTTCGGAAGCACTGATCGCCGAGATAATGCCCAACGCCTTCTTGAGTTGAGCATTCAGAAGCCCAACGAAAGTGTTTCGATGTTTGCCGAGGACATGTCTCGTTTCTTTCGCCGCGCGGATCCCAACATGCCTGATTCGAAGAAGCTGAGCCATCTCATGCACTGGGTCAAAGATCAAAGGATCAAAGGTCAAAGGTACATGCACTGGGTATTCGCTGGTCTCGTGCATAACCCGCCTGCAACAATGGAAGAATTCATTAAGAAAGACACAGCAGTCCAGCGGGCGCTGCAGCAGCGTTGCCGGCAATACGAACGCATGACCGACGATGCGCCAGCAAGAGCCGCAGTACGAACAGTGACAGGCCGGATCTCGCTGCGTCAACTAATAAGAGACGTTGTGCACGAGGAGATTGCGATGCAAGCTGTGACACCGAAGGAGTTTACTGCTTCTTCGGTCGATGAAGTTGTCCGCCAAGAAACCCAGCAAGCATTTGCACCACCTGAGCCACTCCCTGAACAGTGTCCCAAGAGACGCTTTGAGTCGCGCGCATACAGATACGCAAACGCTGTCCGTCGCCCGCTTTCAACCGTGCCAGTACGGCAGTACCACCAGCGGCCACCTTGTGCTGCCTGCATACAGAGGGAGCATTTTAGGCGATCCCAGCTTCGCAGGACCGACGTATGGCGCACTGCTGATCGCTGACCATTGTGTTTTCACTGCGGCAAACAAGGCCACTTTTATCGTTTTCGCCCTCATCCACCCAGGAAATGTCACCTGCCACTCCGCGACAGTTTCCAGAGAAACATCCACGCTTCCACGACACTGTCACTCGGGAACAAGCCAGCTCAGCTAAGCTCCGGTCGCGCGCCGTCTCTATTACTTTATTCTTCGCCGAACCGTCGCAGTTTCGCCGACGTGGTAAGAGCTCCAAGCCCACGGCGGGCAAATTGAAATCAGCGACCTCCTGGCGTAAGGTTACAAGTCGTCGAACCGCCGCAGATTCCCCATTATTGGTGAGAAATGAGCAAAGCAAGCCGGAGAAACGGAACGCTGACAAATGTGTGAGTTCCGACCTACTCTTGAAGATTGAGGGCCACGACGTGAAAACTTTTGTCTATACTGGCGCAGACATTTCTATAATGAGTGAGCAGTTGATAAACTGGCTTAATAAATTCAATATGCAAGGGATGGGTCCTTACATTTGAAATGCGGGAGGCCAGATAATGACACCTACAGAAAAAGGCACTGCACGACTCCACATAGACAATACAGCTTTTGTCGCCACCTTTATGATTTTAAAAGAGTGCTGCAGATCACTCATCCTTGGAATGTACTTCTTACAGGAGTACGGCGCCGTGGTTAAAACAGGGTACGCCGAGATAACCTTGTCAACTAGTACAGGCACGAGCCACAACGAAGAGCCCCAACGTACATCGTTACGTGTCGTCGACGACGTCTACATACCACCACTATCATGCAGTCTTTTCTCCGTCACTTGCGGATAACGGTTTAACAAGGACGGTGTAGCCCAACAATTAACTACACTTCTGTTCCGTCAGGGTGTTATATTGATACATGTTACATCATATCGTCAGTCTAATCGGGGGTCGCACAGAGGTACTTCTGACAAATTTCACCAATGAACGCCGGCACACCAGTAAAGGCACCGCTGTGGCAAACCTTGACGAAATTGACCACCTTCAACACTGCTTTGCTGTAAAAGAGGAATCGACCACCGATACGATTAATTAGTCCTAAATGTGGTGTGTAATATGCCCCTCCCCTCTGTAATGTGCAAACCCTGAAGGTAAAATAAATGAGTAAATAAATAAATAAATAAATAAAACAATTTCCTTTACTAGTATAATACGGCGTTCCGGATAGTGTATTCAAATCAAAAGAACTAATTCGCTGCTTTGATGGACTTACCAAAACTATTATGTAAATATAAGCCTAAGGTGCTTGTGCAAGAGCAGTCAAGCTTTCTCCGGCGATATTTCATCTTCCGAAAACACCGTTAAGATGGTGCTACCTTATTCGGTGGTGTCACACTCACTGTATAGAAAAGTCTGTCACATAACATCTACAGCTTGAAATGCCCCTCGAGGCAGTGTCTAAGCGAGTAATTTAATTCATAGATTCATTACAATTTCATCTCTTCATTTTTATTCCATAATATTAAAGATTTGGATTTTTATTGTTAGTGGGTTCAGTGATGCACAATTTATAGAGAGAATCTCGGTGCGGTACGACAGGTAGGCTCACGTAACACGTACATGTGACTTCCAGTGCAAGCTTATTAGAAGAGGAAGAGGCCATCTATTTCAATGTATCAAGCAATTCATATTCTTCCATTGATTTAGCGATTGTCAAGCGACGCTTCTCCACAACTTGGAGTGGAATGCTATTACATTCCTTTAGAAACGACCCCTTCCCAGTAGCATTTACTTTAATGCAGCAACTCGCCTCTTTTCCGTATGTCGCTATGTTAGAACTGGTTTCAGACGATTGGTCGCATTTTGATGTGAAAGCGTCAAATGGCCCATTGACGAAAATAGACGCCGTCTGTAGCAGCGAAACGACACCTATGTTCCGATTTGCTGCAGCGTCACGTCACGTGCGCGTCTCGAGGAGCAGAGAGGGTGAAGGGAACACCTGCTACTGCGCTGCCGCGACACGTGTTGCGTGAGGGGAGAGGGCGTCGCCGCGACGCCACGTCATTCTCGTTCTCAGGCGCCTGCTTTCTCAGAGGTCAGGGTCTGGCCTGCATCCAAATTTTGCCTCGCTAATCGCTAGAAAGAAAGTAATGTACAAACAGCAAATAAATTCGAAAGAAAAACGTTCGAGGTAGTCAGTTTTGAAAGTACGACCCCACGCTCCGAAGCCGACTGTCTTACCCACTGGTATAATCCGGCGCCTCCTAGATAACAGGCCCGTGCACTCTGCATTATGATATTAGGCCACTTGGACCTAAATTTTCATTGCCATGCCCGGCGTGACTAATGCGGGGACATCAAAATTACTGCTGCCTCCTCGATGGCGTCCACTTTAGTTTCTATGGCAGTGGGTAGAGGTAATATGATGTCACGGAACGAAGTGCTTCTGCCGAAGGATCACTAAGCACAGCGTTCAATCGGAGATTAATACTTTCGTATTCACAACTCACAAGAAGTACTTAGATGTCCTTGAATATTTAAAGAATAACCATGTCTAACACGCCATTATACAGCCAAATTTAGCATAGACGATGCAGTAGCATACTCTAGTGATTTCATTGTAGACTCAGCAAAAACTTGCAGGACGCTTAAGCTTCGCCTTTAGGAGGGGAACGCTACAGCACTCAAAGAACCCTGACTGGTTCTCACACTTCCCGGCAACTGCAGCATACGTAACCGCACCATTTACATGGAAATGCTATGCCCGGAGGCGAGTTTTGTCGTAGGAATGCAGCCTCTTGCGTGGGCTAATCCCGGAGGATGTGCACAGCCGCACCGAAGAAAAAAAAATTATCAAGTTTCTGTTATTGATTGGCACTGTTACTATTTCAGTCTAAAAAGATTTATCATAAAAGGCATGTGCTGTCGGTGTTTTGTTTCACTATGTTTGTTTGTGAGCTGTCATTCTTAAAATTCTGAGAGAATACCTTGCGATGAATGTCAGACAAGATGTTAGATATTTTCGGGATACAATTGTTTTGCAGTATCACCCGTACATACAACATGTCATAAGGAACGCGTGGCAAATACACATACAATAATGTAAGAGCGCGAAATTTCGCTTTAGGGCACGCCTCTCCAGGACGCGTCCAGCGCATTTTCTGCGACACGGGGCCCTTAACGCTATCGCATTAAGAAGGCTCTTTCCGCATACGAATGGCAATACGTGCAGAAGGCTGGTTGAATGAGGATTGCACAAAGACGCCAAACAAACAAAACAAAGCCCGGGGCACACTTCGCCAATACCCTCTCAAGGAAATTTCATGAAATTAAAGCGGTGTCTCACAGACTACGCCAATAAAATTACAGGCTGGTGAGCCAGCTGGGGAAATATCCAAAAGCGAAGGCTTATCGCAAATAATTCTTTAGTTGAGTCAAGCAGGTCATCGTAATGGCAACTTTGGCTACGGCACATTTTTTCTTGACAATCAATAATTTTTTCACCTCGATTTCAACTACTGGCTGTCTTTAACTAGATTAGCAAGCATCAATTTTGTCGCAAACGAATAGAAACACTGCAATCACTTATTTTCATGTAAGATATTGCATAAACCGAAGTATTCACTAGATACTGTCACGCAACCGCAACAGTATTACATAGGTTGAGTAAGCGATGTACTTACGAGCTTTACGCAAGTGCGTGAACAACCTACAGCTATGCTTGCATTTGATGCAATGTCCAGCTATGTTTGCATTTGATGTTAATGCTTATTGAGTGTTTATTGAGAAAGCTTTGAATATACAAAGCACGCAATGAAATGCCATTACGTTGTGGATTTGGAGCACATACGCCTGTACAATAGCGTCACACTGTCACGTATGTCGTTTCCGAAACACATTAGGAACCAAGAATGAAACCGGTGTGTGGTAGTAGCAATAAATAAATTACTTGAAGCAAAGCGCATAAAAGGCACGTAGGACAACACAAGTGAACGAAGACAGAGTGCTTCACTTACGTTGTCCTAGGTGCCTTTTTGCGCTTTGCCTGAAGTTATGCAGTACCAGCTAGCCCACCGGTCTGTTTTCTTGACGAAATCAATTACTGGACTACACTTGTACCAGCTAATGAGCATCTGTGAACTTTCTAATTGACGTCAGTGAATCGCATATGTAGATTGCTGTCCTGATAGACTGCATGTGATCTTGCGCTGCATACAGCGCGTTCGCTACAGCTTTCCCTCTTACTTACATAATGTATACTGACATAATTTACTTCAATGTATTAGCGTTGTCTGAGCCGATAGCCTGTTAAAATAGCCTGTTGATGCTCAGTATAATGCACTTTCAACTGGCTAACCTACAGCAAGTACAAATAGCACCCTGAAGCCTGGACGATGTAGAACAAGCTCAAAAAGCATGGACGTCATAACTTTGCGCTATTTGTTCTCAGTATTCAGTCGTGTTTGCAGCGGCGCTACCTTTTGCACCGCAACCATTTTAACGAAGCAATGCAAGCACGATTAAATGGCACCTGTCCCCCTTGTAATTCAAACGTTGGCGAAAACATGAGCGCGAATCCGTTCACGGCGAGAGCACAGGGAAAACTGACACGACTGTTGACTCGGCTTGTTTCTGCTAGCGGTCCCTTATTTGTTGTGGCTCCACACTCGCAACTGTTATAAAGAGCTCACACTTGATTCTTTGTTATTCATTTTTGGGTAAAGTTTGTGGACGACAAATGTTTCAAGGCCGGATTGGGAAGTAACGTATTTTTTAAAGGACAGCAACACTCGTCGCTCTTGGGATCAAATGCAATTTACGACTGTAGAGCAATCACACAAAACTGTCCCCGCTCGGCTGTGCATGACTGAGTTACGGCTATGCACGGCGCATGAGCGTTCGTTACCGAATAATCGCGCCAAGTGCGAAGTAGCTGTAGTTTTGTATTGCTTGTGCTAGCGGGTATACAGCACTGCGATTTCTGGGTAACAGAAACAAGCGAGCGTCACTCGTCAGCTGATAAGAACTACCTGCTTCACTTCAACTGAGCCAGAGAGGGCAACCGCAGTCAGCAGAATTGTAGCATCTGGTAATCATACGCTAACAAGGGCTAACTTAGTTTGTATACCTCCTGCGCTTCCACGAGCGCTTACACCTGCAACAATTTCTTCCCAGCAAGATGTGCACTTCACTTTGAGAGGAGCGTGAAAGAAAAGTAGCGATATCGTCCGATAAATGCACTTGTTTTTCGTAGTAAGTGAGGTTTGGTTTAGTTAGATTATTTGGCGGATAGATAGCACGGGTAATCGGCGTACCTCTGGTGGCGTTCAAAATTTTGTACACAAGTGTCAAATTAGTGGCGGACTCAAACGTCTAGTTTTTTAGTTTTTTTACGGATATGCGGTATCATTTTATACGAAACCGCGAAGTGACAAAAGTTTTATTAGTTTCCGTTCTTTCTTGGCATTAAGTGCGCAAGCGCGGTGATTCCACAACGCCCAGTCGACAATAGGCGCCAGTTATACGACATCGAAACATCGGGCATGGCTGAAGAAAGCAGCAACGAATACACGCCTCTCGACTTAAGCATGAAGGACAAAGCAACACCAAGTGCAAACCGTGACGGTACCCTGGACGCTTCATCTACTTTGAGCGCCTACACAGCGTGAGCTTTACCACTTGTCAGTTTTTTTCGTTGAATACTGTTGCCCTTAGACATGACCCATATATTAGGCTTTAACATATGTACACTTGTTCCCACCTAAAAGGAGTCATTTTTCACAGCCAGGATGAGCTTTGAAATCGCAGGCTATCTTATGTCAAGTCGCGTCGATGCTAGAGTGGTGCGAAAATATTGCCATGTTTCGCGCAAAGTCGGCTGTTTAGCGCTCAGGATAAGATTTTTGAGAAAATGAAGCGAACGTATACCTAAAGAGGAAACTATTTTTCATTGATGTGGAATTCCTGCACTGCACACACGCCATGGGGTGCTATAGCTCGAAGTCCGGGGTACAATTCTGAATGGCAACGCCCTATTTCGATGAAAGTGCTCTGTAAAAAGGCTCTTGATTACTTTCATTTAGGTGCTCGCTACAGAAGCCTCGATGGTCAAAATTTATGCACAGTCCCCCTAAATTTGGCATGCGTGTTATCAGGTCATGGCTCTTGCACGTAAAACTTCGGAATTAGTTTTACAACAGTGAACAACAGGTATGCTGAATAATAAGTGTTTTTCTAGAAAACTCGACAAAGTGTGCAGCAATACTGTTATTTCCCAACTAACAAAAACAATTTTACCAAGTGAGTACTGCCTGCTTAAAGGTTTACTTTATTAAAATGTAAGCCCCGTGCATGAAAAGCCACAACTTGGTTTAAAACGAGTGTTCTTCCGTTTGCATGTTTTACTTAAGGAAAACAAGTGCGCAACCAAACACACTTTCCCGGCTTGGAGTTGTGCGGCCAAGCAAGGTATTTTTTTTGTGACAGCCTAAATTTAGATTACTCAGTTCTAAATTGTTTCTTTAAATAGCAAACTGGGGTGAGGTAGTACCACAGTGATAAAGAAGTGGGAATAATGGTATACCACGGTGCCCTTTACCATTCGTGAACGAATGCAGTTGCACGTCGCATTTCAGCTATTTTCTTGCTAAGCATCGCATCAGTCTGAGGATATTTTTCATGCGTTCTCACAATTATCTTTGTCATTGCAAGAGTTCTTATATAGGGTCCAGTGAGTGACATAGAACCAAACTTAGCACCGCTTGAAAACAAAAATTTAAGAACTGCATTGTAGTTCATCATTACTTCCTTCGAACTCGTAATTTTGCTCGTATGTATTCAAATTAATACTTGGCTAAGAGGCAGAAATCTGGTTGTATTCCACGGAGCAAGACATTTGAGCCCATAATTTCAAATATTACCTGAAATTCGATATTTTTTTTTAATATGGGGTTTTACGTGCCAAAACCACTTTCTGATTATGAGGCACGCTGTAGTGAAGGACTCCGGAAATTTCGACCACCTGGGGTTCTTTAACGTGCACCTAAATCTAAGCACACGGGTGTTTTCGCATATCGCCCCCATCGAAATGCGGCCGCCGTGGCCGGGATTCGATCCCGCGACCTCGTGCTCAGCAGCCACTGAGCAACCACGCCGGGTATGAAATTTGATATATTCCTCATAGATGACGGATCTATGAGTCATGATTGGAATTGGCATAAAAAAAGCCACATTCACCACGGCGTTGACAAAGCGCCTCAGGGAGGCACCAATAATAATTCTAATATCATTGCAGGTTTCCATCATAATTGCAGAAACCTTCTGCATAGTGTCATTGTTATATTTCAACCTGTTTTAGACATGCAAAAGACCATGTGCCATGATTTATTTATTTATCCATTAAATATTGAATTAATTAATTATTTATTTATTTTGGATACTTTCCTGGCCCGGAGGCATTACAGAAAGGAGTGGTAAGTGAAAGAAATACAGTACATAATTATACAATAATAGGTATTACAAAACGGCAGAAAATGCAGCAGTCTTGAAATTGCCAACGTCAGAAATGGCAGCGATGGAGGGAGGAAGGTCGTTGCAGTCGGCGCTGGTTTTATGAATAAAAGAACCATGACACATTTTTGTTCTAAAATATGGAACACCAACTTTAAACATGTGATCAGAACTGGATGAAATGTATGAAGGGCGAGTAATAAGATGATGCTTTCATAGTGGGTTGTGGTGATAAAGCCTGTAGGAAAGACTTTATTCCGGAATAATTGCTAGGATTCTATCACTGTAGTAAGTGGAGCAAGAATTTTGTAAAGCAAACTACATACAACACGTTGTAAGTACTTTAACAGTAAAACTGACAGCATTCGAGCAAGTCAAGGCGCAGTTTCATCTATCGGGGATAAGTGCTTTGCACTATGTATTGCCCCGACTCTGCTGTTCGTCCTATACCAGCCAGCATAGTCGGTATTTAATGAGAACAAACAATTGCGAGTGGCGCATTTACAAAACAAGGCTTTTTTTTCCGTACTTTGCTTTATTAAAACATAATTTCACCTTTCCTTTTCTCACAGCTGGTAACTGTCTGACCAATACTTTCACAATTGCAGTATTTCCGACAAGGCCTTGCGTTTCCAGAGGAACACGCCGCACACGCCTACGACCGACGATAGCTGCAACGTCGACGGTACGTAGGCTATTGTCACTCGCTTCTTGCACAAACATGGCAAATAGCCCCCACGGTTACCATGGTAGCGGTACATTTTGTGCGTATAAGAATGCCCTTGCCCAGTGCCGCCAAGACGGTTCCCGCATGAACCAGTTTATAACTGTCCTTACTAAGAAATTTGTGCTTCTCTAATTATATGCAAATTCATACATAACCTATGCACTAGAATATTTAGAATTCATTCTTGTATCGGTGGGCTGGTAAGGCACAAAATGATGAGGGCAGAACCCGAGACTCTACATTCCATTCAGTGATTAATTCGCTCGTAAATGGAATCATCGCATGATCGTTTGTCTACAATTTTATTTGCCAAGCAAAATCCAGGTGGGTTTGACCTGCTAACACCGTGATAATGTTTTCCTTAAACCAATCACGCTGGTTGACAAAGCATGTGCTTTGATGCCAATGCCGCGTTCGATGTGTAATTAGCGCGGCGCTTCTGATATCTAAACCAGAGGGTCGTAATGGTTATGTCACGTTTTAGGCAAAGTGTGAGAATGGCTCAACAATAGCATATTACAAGCAGCAGACATATCCCACTGCGGCCGAATCCAGAAGTTAGTGTAAAATTTGGGGGCACGCCAAAACAGTTTATAATGGAGCTCTTAGTCCTTTCACACCAAGCAAGCCAAGCCACAGCCGCAGCATAAACAGACAAATATTTGTAATAATGCAACGGCTGGACAAACAAAATCGTTGGGCAGTTGCTTGCGCTCTCTTGCCATAAATTCTTACGAAATATATCAACTATGCGCTTCTCAAACTTAAACATTACTCATATTGAATGAGTAACAATCGCAGTACCCAACAATTTCTAGTGTGTGTGCCACTACTTAAGAATTGTAATGCTTTGTAAACGCGAAAATCTACGCATGCTGAAACACGTCCTTCCAACCTGAACGTTCTTTTTTGTAAGGTGATTAGCTTCCCTTGGATACGTCAAGCATTATTAGTTCTGCCAGTATCTGCGCAACCGCTTTTGTAGGCCTGACGAACGTTGCGACTTTAACGGCGCGACTAATTAAGTTGAGAATGCCATACAATAAAAATGAGTTCCTTAATACACACCTATGCTATCACACCGTACATCATTCAAATTCAAAGATGAAATTCAAGTCTTTAGTTCCTCTGGTTTGTTATCCGCGTTGAGTGTTTTCTTTTGCGTACAAAGACATAGATAATAAGGCATGTGGCTGCAGTAATGCCGTAAACATTCTTAGCCAACTCACCTCCCCCCTCGTCATATTGTAAATAAAGACGCATTCAAAAATACGGCGTGTCCCGGCAGTTTCAGTGCTAATTGCAGTAGCGTCCATAGTCGTCCTAAGGAGGGTTCTGCCATAATTTCCGCCTTTTAGGTCTCTCGCATTTTCCTTTGAGTTTCACGCAATTTCTGCGCCATTATAAGGAAGATGTGGACCTAGCTACAATACTTGCAGAGCTATCGCTACAGTCCACACTTTTACCATGCTTGGAGGCTTTCCGTTCCATAGTTAAGTGATATTGCCACGTGAACTACCCCTTTCCCATTTCTTTCAAGAAGACGTTTATTTTACCACATAAGTACACTGATGTATACAAAGCGGTAGGAATGGCAGGATAAAAGCTGCATAACGGCAGCTTGACTAGTCCCACCTCCCCATGAACAGGCAGCAACATGGCAAGAAATTCGTCGTACATACTTGTGGCAGGGTTAATATATACATATTGAGCGACTCATATATATAAAACATTTAAACATATATATACATACACACATGCATATACGCATACATATATGCAAGAAAACCAGAAATGACAACTTTGAAATAGCAAAGAAATACTGTTCAACCAACAAACCAAAAGTTAACATTCACAGAAAGTTTTGCAGTAATGTGCTCTTGGATATATGGCGTATGTTTACATCACTTAGGCTATATTTGTTAAGTGTTGAGGGAAGGCAGTAGGAGAGTGCTTGAAGGCCATAGTTAGTCCGAGGGCGCGGACTTCCAAGTGTTCAGTATGTCGATTTAGGCGAAAAGAATTCCGCTGCAAGTTCGCGATGTTTATGATATGATTAGTACCCTTAATCATGTTCCGTTTAAAAGAACACGTAAGTTGATACTCGTAAAGGTGGTCTACTCATAAAATATTGAACTTCCGGAATATATCACGCGTATGTGCATTATAAGGCAAATCTGAAATAGCAACTAAGGCATTCTTTTCAACTGAAACTGAATTACCTAATGATTTCTTAGTACTATTTGACCAGACGAGGTTACAACAACGCAGGTGAGAAGCCAATAGTGCGTTATAAACCATAAGTATCTGGGGTATTGGTAGTAGCCTCTGGAATCTGCGCAACATACCTAACGCTCTACTAAGTTTATTTCGTAAGTAGTCGGTGTGGTGGCCCCATAGCATCAATTCATGAAAGATAACACCCAATGTTTTTACTGTAGTGGAAAGTTCTATTTTTGTGTCATTGAGTGTGAGGCACTGGGTGAGATCACAAGGCGTGGACTTCGCTCTAAAGAGGACCGCTTTTGTCTTAGAGCAGTTTAACTGGAGAGAATTCTTTACAGACCAGTTATATATTTTGTGAAGTATTTCATTTGCAGAATTGATGAGTTCATTCTCCTTAGTTCCTGAGAAGAATAAACTAGTATCATCTGCGTAAATAATATAGTTAATCGATCATCCATATTCACAATGTCATTTATATAAATGATAACTAGAAGTGGTCCCAATATGCTACCTTGAGGCACACCTTGCTTAATAAGTTTAAACGAAGATAATTTTCGATTTATTGATAAGCATTGCTTTCTGTTGGTTATGTAACTTCTAATTAAATCTAAAACTATTCGGCGTATACCATAACAGTTCAATTTTGCTAACAGTGTTCCATGGTTAATTGTGTCAAAAGCTTTTGAGAAATCAAGGAATACTCCCAAAGTTAGTTTCATCGCCTCTACATTTTTCAAAATTAGTTCTTTTTGTTTAAGAAGAGCAGTTTCAGTCGAGCAGCCTGACCTGAAGCCATAGTGACATGGTGTTAAAGCAGAATATTTGTTTAAAAAGGCAGTCATCCTAAGGAGAACAATTTTTGTAAACCTTTTGAAAACAGTGGAAGAATTGAGATTGGTCTATAGTTACTTAAATTTTCCCTTTCTCCGCCTTCGTACACCACAGCTACCCTTGCAATTGTCATCTGCTGAGGAAAAATGCCAGAGGTTAGGGAGATGTTGTATATGTGAGTGAGGCAAGGGGTGAGCAGGTCAATAACAAAAGAATTGGTTGTATTTTTAATCCGTGCACATCCTCACTTTTAGATCGCCTAAAATTTTTGAACACATTTAAAACATCTGTCATCATTCTCATCAATATACAATGAATGTGTAAGGGGACTGGGCAAGTACATCATGGCATCCTGATCATAAGTGCTTTCAACTAGAGAGGCAAAATAATCATTCAATTTATTGGCGAGTGCTTCATCTTTAAGAACCTCATTACCAACCTTGAGCTCTGTAGCAAGTATGTGACGCCCCCTCGGACATAATCTTGGTTAGCCCGCCAAGCTCGGTGGCCTGCTAAAGCTCGGCAGGCAACATTGGTCGCCGAGCCACAATAAACACCGACGAGCACGGCGGCTCGCCGGTCAGTAATCATTCAGCACCACCACGCTGCGGAGCGTCCGGCTATCGGAGGGTGCCAGAAGCCCTCCCTTGTTCACGACCTGGGGTGGATCGTGACACTGGCGACGAGGATGGGATCCTCGTGACTCTAGCGACGAAGCTGGCGACGAGTAGCTACGGAGCGTCGCACGCCACCGCGAGCGGCGAAACACCACCCCCCGTTGCTGTCGCCATGCCGCTGTACGGAAGGCTCGAGCCGTTCGAGGGAGATGGGTCCACCTGGCAAATTTACGAGGAGCAAGTCCACGTGTTCTTCCGGGCAAACGACACACCCGAGGCCAAACAGCGGGACATTTTCCTGGCCAGCTGCGGGACCCGCGTCTTCAGCCTCTTGCTCGACCTTCTGAAGCCAGCCACGCCGCACGTTAAGACGCTGGGTGAGCTGCTTGCCATACTGCGCTCGCATTTTAACCCAGCACCGTCCACACTAATGGAGCGTCTCCGCTTCAACAACCGGAGCCGCCGGGAAGGAGAGACCCTCGGGCAATTCGTTGCTGCGCTACGAGGGTTAGCGAGTGCCTGCGCCTTCGGGGACCAACTGGACTCGCTGCTCCGGGACCGTTTCGTCTGCGGAATCAACAACCCCGCCATGCAGACGCGACTCCTGGAGCTTCCCGACCCGTCGCTGGAAGACGCCGTGAAGGCAGCGCTGGCAATTGAAGCTGCCGCCAAGGACGCCGGCGAGATTTCCCGTGCGACTGGCTCACCGTCGGCGGAAGCGGCGGTCAACAAATTCGCGACAAAGGGCAGTACCTGCTGTCGCTGTGGTGGTGCCCACTCCCCTTCACAGTGCCAGTTCTCTCAAGCACAATGCTTTACATGCGGGAAAACTGGGCACCTGGCACGTGCATGCCGAAGTGGGAGGACGAACAGCAAGCAGCAGCCTGATTCAAGCCCAGGTACAACACAAGCCCGCGGCCAGGGTAGCCGTCGCAAGGGTACGCGGCGGAGGCATGCGGCAGAAAGCTCAAGTTCTTCCGCGGCCAGGCTCCACGTCGTGGCCGAGGACCCGCCGATTTTCGACATGTGGCACACAGGCTTTGTACCGTCGTCTGTGCCGCCATACATGCTGACCGTCGAAATCTGCGGGCACCCCATCTCCATGGAGCTGGACACGGGGGCCAGCGTGACTGTAATGGCCGGGAAGCTCTTCAAGCGGACTTTCCCCAGCGTGTCCGTCGAGGCTACGGGCTTGATGCTGCGCAGCTCCTCCGGGCAACTCTCCCAGGTCCAGGGTCAGGCACAGGTCAGTGGGCACGGTGGACTTGGAACGAGCATGTGGCCTAACAAGCCATTCTTCTGCCTTGTGCAGGTGCTTGTTCTTGGGCTTGCCGGATCAGCGAAAGAAGACGAACAGTTCATCGAACTTATCACCACCACGCAATCCCAGTCTACAGCTGCGTCACAATCGTCGCAGTGCTCAGCGCCTCGATTCCCTGGCATCATATCTTCACTGCCTCGTGGCGTTCCAACAGCGCCATCTAGCCCTCACGTGACTTCACCGCATCGAGCTATAAACCAGCAGCTACAAGCATTCAACTTCAGTGGGCACGGTGGACTTGGAACGAGCATGTGGCCTAACAAGCCATTCTTCTGCCTTGTGCAGGTGCTTGTTCTTGGGCTTGCCGGATCAGCGAAAGAAGACGAACAGTTCATCGAACTTATCACCACCACGCAATCCCAGTCTACAGCTGCGTCACAATCGTCGCAGTGCTCAGCGCCTCGATTCCCTGGCATCATATCTTCACTGCCTCGTGGCGTTCCAACAGCGCCATCTAGCCCTCACGTGACTTCACCGCATCGAGCTATAAACCAGCAGCTACAAGCATTCAACTTCAGTGGGCACGGTGGACTTGGAACGAGCATGTGGCCTAACAAGCCATTCTTCTGCCTTGTGCAGGTTAGTCCCTACTACAGCTCCATAAAAAGTGACTGCCGTTATCTACCGTGCCCACAGCACTGTGTCTCAATGGCTTATGATGTGTACTGTATGTGCTTGCTTCTCTTGTGCGGAGACGTTGAAGTAAATCCAGGCCCTAACCCAGAGGAGTCTAGCACTCGCGAGTTGCTGGAAAAGTTGCTTTTAGGTCAGAATAAACTAGCTGAGGATGTGGCAGCCCTCCGAACACAGCAAACAAATATGGAAAAACGTCTTGCGGAGTGGGATTCCCGCTTCCTAGAAATAGAAAAGCAAACTGAGCGCGTGGACAGCCTTGAACGAACGGTAAAATCCTTGGAGGCCAAGATTACTGACTTAGAGGACAGGAGTAGACGCTCAAATCTAGTGGTCTTTGGCGTGCCTGAGGACGAAAATGAAACAGAGGCTGATTTGCGGAACAAAATTCTAACTGAAATTTTTTCTACTAAACTTGAAGTCACATGTAAATCAGTTGGCAGAATTCACCGTCTTGGTCGGTCTGGCAATTACAGACCAGTCATCTTGTACTTTCAGGATTACGAAGAAAAAAACCAGATTATGAAAAATGCTTACAAACTAAAAGGTTCCAATACATCTGTACAAAATGACTACTCGCGAGATACGCTCAGGAAGCGTAAACTTCTGTGGCACAGTGCTTCAGAGGAAAGACAACAAAAAAGGAAAGTAAACTTAATTCACGAAAAACTACGCATTGATAATAACGTCTTTGTTTGGGATGATACGGAAAACGCTCGAGTAAAAATTGGAAAGTACAACAATTCTAAGAAAGACTGACTTCACCATGCAGATAATAAAGAACTCCGTATTATAAACATCAATGCCCGTAGTATCGTTAATAAATGTGATCAACTTGAGGCTATTATTATAGGTTATAGTCCGCATATAGTTGTTCTAACTGAAACATGGCTACACAGCGGAATAGAAGATGAAGTCGTGTTCCCGCCTTCTTATCGTGTTTTTCGACGCGACAGACCAACGAGAGGAGGTGGGGTAGCTGTACTGGTAAAGAAAAATATGCCGTCCACTCTTTTGCGTCAGGCTGACGATATAGAAACTATTAGCCTAAAAATTTCTTGTTGGGGACAATCTTTCCTGTTGTTTGCCGTTTATCGAGCACCCGGTTCACCGCTTCAATTCATGAGTGATTTGCGTACGCATATCACTTCGTTCACACACAAAAAAAAATATTTCTGTTAGGAGACTTCAATCTTCCAGGAGTTAATTGGGAGGATAATACTTCTTGCACTGAACTTACTCCCCATGTCAATTATATGCGTGATATAATTATATGCCACAATTTACATCAAGTTGTAACTTTACCCACGCGGGTATACGGATCTTCGTCGTCAATACTTGACCTTGTGTTTGTGAATAGAAATGTCGAAAAGTTATCAGTGTCTGTTGAACGCGGCATATCTGATCATGAAATGGTATGTTTTTCATGCTGCTTGGAAAAATGCAATCGCAGTAATGCAAAAAGTGTTGTAGTGAAGGACTTTTCGCGTGCCAGGGACGAAACTATTTTAGATTATCTAGATTTTCACCTCAGCAACTTTAAAGGAAACAATGTTATAGAACTTTGGGACAAGTTTAAAGAACTTTGCACATATTGTGTTCAAAATTTTGTACCAAACAAGACAAAGAAAACAGCGAAAGTTAACCCTTGGGTTACGCGGGAAGTCATTCACTTGAAAAGAAAGATTAAACGCTGGAGACGAAAGAACGCCCCTATAACGCAAATTCCAACCGCAAGAGCTAAATTAAGCTCGTCTATTGGGCATGCTAAACGGCGATATTTTAACCACACCCTGCCCAATTTTATTCGTACCGCGCCACAAAAATTTTGGACATATTTGAGTAAAAAAAACAAACCAATTGAACAAATAGTGGATGGCGGCATTCTTATCGTCGAAAAGCAAAGTATTGCAGAGCATTTCAACACATACTTCCATAGTGTCTTTGCAAATACAAGTGATACATCGATTCCCATTTTTTCTTTGTCCGTTGCAAACTCGGACCTTGTATCTGTACCTGGCGTAGTTTCTATGCTTCTTAACTTAAAAACCAAATCAACCCCTGGTCCTGACAATATATCGAATGTTTTTCTGCGCCGATACGCAGAAATGGTGTCCAAGTTTCTTGTGATCATTTTTCGTGCTTCATTATCCACAGCAACTCTTCCTACTGACTGGCTAAATGCACGCGTAGTACCTGTACCGAAAAAAGGGGACCTAACGCTGATAAGTAACTATCGCCCAATATCGCTAACGTCGTCATGCTGTAAGATGCTAGAACACATCATAGCTAACTACATTACTAAATTCTTAAGTGATAACAGTGTACTCTCACCTGAGCAACATGGTTTTCGAAAAGGTTTTTCTACTGTCACCCAATTAACATCGGTTATTCATTATTTTGCGAATATTCTAGACAAATCCAGCCAGGTAGATGTAATATTTTTAGATTTCAGGAAAGCATTTGACCTTGTTTCACACTCCAAGTTAATTGAAAAACTTCGATTAATTAACATTCCTTGTTTCATTGTTAATTGGGTTTCAGCATACCTCACTAACCGAAAACAGTTTGTTAGTATCGATACTTACCATTCCCATGAACTTCCAGTTACCTCAGGCGTCCCTCAGGGTAGTGTTTTAGGGCCTTTATTATTCTTAATTTATATTAATGACATTGCCAGCGTTGTCACAGCACCAGTTCAAATAAAACTGTTCGCTGACGATTGTGTTCTGTTCAGTGAGGTAACCGGTTGCGATGATCAGATAACCCTGAACAATAATCTTCAAAACCTTCTTTCTTGGTGCAATCGTTGGAACATGGAGGTAAATGCTAACAAAACAGTTTACATGAAGATAACTAAAAAAATAAATAGCCTATTTTTTCCTTACGCTCTCGGATCTGAACCATTAACCGAGGTTAGGGAATACAAATATCTTGGCGTCACAATAACTCATAACCTGCACTGGAACATTCACATTTCTAACGTATGTGACTCAGCCTTTCGTAAACTCTGTCTTCTACGTCATAAACTAAAACAAGCTCCCGCTGAAACTAAACTTTTAGCCTACACATCAATAATAAGGCCAAAACTAGAGTATGCCTGCATAGTGTGGGACCCTTACACGAAAACGAACATTGGTGCACTAGAAAGAGTACAGCGTAAAGCAATCAGATTTATTTTTTCGAAATACCGTATGACTGATTCCCCGACAGCAATAATGAGACAACATGGCATTCAGACATTGGAAATACGAAGAAAAATACAACGGCTGAAATTTCTTTTTCTTCTTAAAAATAATCTCCTCGCCCTCACTCCTAAGCCTTATGTAACGCCAATGGCAGCACGCCGAACACGTCATCGTCATGCTGACTCTCTAACTCCCTATAATGCCAGAACTAACATTTTTAAATATTCTTTTTTCCCACGCACTATAACCGATTGGAATAATTTACCTCAGTCGCTACTAAACAGTACTGATTCCATTGACCGTTTGAACTACTGATTTCATAGTAATAACTGAAATTGATCTTTGTGTTACATTCCTTCTCATTGCTTAAAATTGTACTGACGGTTCATTTGTACATTTACTCTTCACTTTTGTTTTGGGAATTGTTTGGTTACAAGACCGAGTGTTCTTTTTACCCATTTGGTTCTCGCAGCTGGTGGACTCCATTGCTATTGTGCACACTAATTTGGTCCTTTTGTTCTTATGTCTGCAAATGCAATTATTCTGTATTTTGTATGCCCCTCCTGCCTGGGCCTCAATGAGGCCTGCAGTATTGTATAAATAATAATAATAATAGTCAGCGTTCGTTTTGGCGACAGGGAGGCAACCCTTCCCCTTTACTTAACGAAGGGGTCGTCGCCGACGCTGCTGGGCCGAAACTGGATTCATGTAGTGGGCATTCGTCTGCCAGAGTACCCGGAAGCCAGCTTGCATGTGATGCAGAGCTGCCAAATCTGCCAGGAGCATCAGCGAGCCTCGCGTAATGTGGAAAGCACCCCCTGGCCGTTCCCACAGAGACCCTTGTCCCGCCTACATGTGGATTTTGGGGGCTGTGGCGGTGGTGGCGGAGCAGCCTCCCTGCACTTGGAGGACCTGCAGAGCCAGCTCGGGGAACAGCGGGAGCTGGCATCGGCACGGCTGCTGGAGCTGGAGCAGCTTCAGCTTGACCACAAGGAGGCCCTGAAGATGGTGGAGCGGCTGCGGATAGAGCTGCGGTCGCTGCCCGAGAGCCTGGTGGTGAGCACGGCAGAGCACAAGTGCCTGCAGAGCCAGTTCTCCGTGCTGTACAACGAGAGCATGCAACTCAAGACTCAGCTGGACGAGTGTCGCTCCTTGCTGTCGACAGCCAAAAACTCGCACCTTCGCCACATTGAGTTGATGGAAAGCGAGGAGCTGGTTGTCCAGAAGAAGGTTCGCTCGGAGGTCATCCGCCTCGAGGACAACATCGCGCAGATTCGTCGAGAGTACGAGAATCTACGCACTGAGATTGAGGCATCGTCGGTGTCCAGCGAGCAGGCTCAGCCAATCAACCGGGAGATGCGGCACATTATAACGAGCTTGCAGAGCCGCAACAGGCAGCTCAAGAGCGAGGTCTCCCGCAGCAAGCGCAAGCTGCGCAAGGCTCAATCAGAGACGCAGAAGCTGAAGCAGAAGCTGGCTGCTGACCAAGGATGCCGTCCCGGGCCTTTGCCAGAGTCGGGAGCTCCAGTTGTCGCCAGGAACTTCCGTCCTGGCCCACCCTGGTCTGCTGGACAGGTGGTGTCTCCTGCCAGTGCCTCATCGCTGCTCGTCCGCATGCGAGATGGGACCGTGTGGCACAGACACGCCCACCACGTCAGACCTCGCCTCGGGACCTGGCCAGCACCCTCGACTGCCACTGAGTTCCAGCCCGCAGGAGGACTAGCGGCAGCACCAGTCGCTTCTAGCGGAGTACCACCTACCTCGGAGGCGGCAACCGTAGCCAGTGGTGCGGCACCCGTTGGACCGGTGTCGAGCTCGGCACCACTCACGAGGCCGACCACTACGGACCCTCCGGATGAAGCGAGGCTGGCCCAGGCAGTACCCGGCGTTGCCACACCCGACCCGTCAACACCGGTGCCCAGGCGGAGTACTCGACGGCGGAGGCCACCAGACCGTTACTCGCCTGGGTAGCAGGCACCGTCGACTCAGCTAGGGTAGAGGCAGAGCCTCGTAGTGTGAACTTGGACTTGGACGTTTGTTTTTTATTTAACAAACAAACTGGGGGTGAGGGGTTGTAGCAAGTATGTGACGCCCCCTCGGACATAATCTTGGTTAGCCCGCCAAGCTCGGTGGCCTGCTAAAGCTCGGCAGGCAACATTGGTCGCCGAGCCACAATAAACACCGACGAGCACGGCGGCTCGCCGGTCAGTAATCATTCAGCACCACCACGCTGCGGAGCGTCCGGCTATCGGAGGGTGCCAGAAGCCCTCCCTTGTTCACGACCCGGGGTGGATCGTGACAAGCTCTTTAATAGTACTGGCGGGTCGCCTTGATGATATAAGAGAATTCAGCTTAATCCAAGTCTGTTTTGCATCAGCGATACCATCGAACATGGAGCAGAAATAGTCGCATTTAGCTTGTTTTTGCAGTTTAGTCAGGTTATTTAGATATTTCTTAAACTCCTTCAACTCATCTAGGTCACGGCTGTTCAAAAACGCATGTTACAGCCTATTCTTTTCTTTTATCATTTTGATTAGCTTAGTGGAGATCCATGGCTTGCGAGCGTGTTTAGGTTTTCTTACGTGTCTCTAAGGAAAGCGTTTTTGATATACTGTGCACACGATCTTAATGAAGCGGTCATAGGCGCTATCAGGTGATGAAGAGGAGTGTATGTAATCCCAGCTGTACGACGTTGTTTCGTCACTAAAGCAAGAAAGAGATTGAGAAATAATGTCTTGGAAATAAATGTCTGATTTCACCGGTGCATCTGTTTAATTTCAACCGTAGTAATTAGGCAAATTGTCAAATGATCACTGATAGTGATACTAATCGGACCATGCTGTAGTAGGTTAGCAGAATTTGTTATATATAGATCTATCAAGGTTGCTGTAGCAGCTGTAATGCGAGTTGGGGTAGTTATAACATTCGAAAGGCCATGCGAAAGAAGTAGATTTGACAGGTTAGTTTCTTTGCTAGTGTTTGTGAGCATGTCAATGTTGAGGTCACCTCCAAGTACTAATGTATAATTATTTTCATTAACAAACCAAAAGAATTCTTCTAAAAATTGAAGAAAATTGTTGATGTTGCCGTGAGGAGGTCTATACACTAATAAGTAGAGAGTTTTCGAATTTTAGACACAGAATTTCAATGCCTTCACAGCATCGAGACCATTCATCAATGTACGGACAGCTGACACTTGTTTCCACATATATGCATACACAGCCACCTCTAGTTTCTCTATTTATGTAGGTCACATTATACCCATCAATATGCACACTATCGGTGTCGTTGCGGTACCAAGTTTCAGTCAACATAATGACAGAAAATGTAAATTTACGTTGATCTAGAAAATTCCACAATTCGTCTTCTTTCGAACGGGCTGACTGTATTTTCAAATGCAGGAAACTCAGAGTCGGTGGGCGCTCATGCGCAACACTCGTGCTTAATTCAGAGGGACTAGTACATTTCAGAGCCATTTTGAAACTTAATTCTCCGAAAAAATGCAAGACAGCCATTGCAATGTAGAAACAGTGCCGTTGGCATATACGAATAAGATGCTATATATGCAACACCAACTGCTGAAGAGAATATTAAGGGGAATTTTAATTTTGATGTGGGTGACGCCCTCAACTGCAACACTGTAGCAACCAAGAACAAATGAGTGCGACACTGATGTACTATATACTCTAAGGTGTAAAATATTGGTCAAAAAGATAACGTTCATAAATAGAATTTCTATTTCCGACAGTACTTTAAAGCTCACATACATAAAGACACCATTCACATTTTTTTTCACATTATAAATCAAAATTTACTTTTGACAAAATCAAATACAAGATGGGTATAAGTACACATTCGGAGGTCCCGAAGTAACAACTGTCGGAGAGACCTCCTAACAAAACATGAAAAGGGGATAGTAGGATCGTGGCAAACACTGAGTCATGGCATATATTATACAATTTCTACATCGGAAATAAATGATAAGAGACGAAAAAATCTGTTAACAATATCACAAGTATATTCACAGAGTTAAAAACAAGAAAAATTGAAGAAATCTTAAAAATAAGATGCAACAATTTAAGCGAGGATAAATGGCACGTAAACCTAACAACGAGGAGAAGTATCAATTAAGGCAAAATTTAGTAACTCTGTAATTGAAAAGTACATTGCGTAATGGTAAAGTGAACAACATCTAATTCTAGATTTGTTAAATTAGGCTACGCGTCAGATTAAGTGTTCATGAAATGCTCCTTCGTTCTACGCTTGAATGATAATAATGTAGATGTAAATGTCAGATGGTATAAAATTCCAAACAGAAATGCCTGAAAACGCGACGTTAAATTTCCCATAGTTAGTTCTTGCTTTTGGAAGAAGAAGATTGAGTTGTGCTGAAAATCTTGTGTTGTTATAATTGATGAGGCTAGAGCGACTAAAACCTGGAATATTAAACTCGGTATTTATAAGACGAAACATAAGTAACGACAGCTTATGATTGAATAACATGCGTAAAGGTAAAACATTTAGGGAACAGAATATTGGAGCAGAGGGAGATGTATGCGATTGGAATGCAATTAATCGTAATGCCTGCTTTTGCAAAACTTCTAACTGATGAAGATGTGTTGTATATGTATTACCCCAAGATGGCAGGCAGTATGAGAGATGACTGTGTATATACGCGTAATATAAAGACATGAGAAGGGTTTGCTGAAAAAAAGAGCGAGTTTTTATTATGATGTGAATACCAAATGAGATTTTTTGAATAAGTGATTGAATATGGCACTGGAACTTTAGGTTCTCATCTAGTACTA
The DNA here is from genome assembly GCF_023375885.2 of Dermacentor andersoni. Classification (NCBI taxonomy): domain Eukaryota; kingdom Metazoa; phylum Arthropoda; class Arachnida; order Ixodida; family Ixodidae; genus Dermacentor; species Dermacentor andersoni. Next base: position 42,364 of record NW_027314755.1, read on the forward strand.
CACCAAGAAATTTAGTAGACGTGGATCTTGCAAATACATTATTATTTGGAGACACTACAATAGAGTCAATGTGCAAAGTTTTTGAAGAATGGAATACCATAAATGTTGTCTTAGATGGGTTAATGGTTAGTTTGTTTTTTACACACCAATAATGAACATTCGTTAGGTCAGCGTTAAGTTTATCCTGCAATGCAAATAAATTTTTCTCAGATGCGAAAATAGTGGTGTCATCAGCGTAAAGAAGCCACTGCGCATGTGTTAATATTTCTGGCAAGTCATTAATGAATATTAGAAATAAAAGTGGCCAAGTATTGATCCCTGAGGGACACCTGTATTTACAGTTTTTGATGAGGACAAGACACCAATAAATTCGACTATATATGGTCCGTCAATTAGGCAGTTGCGAATTATTTGTAAAGGCGGCCCAGAAATGCCATACGATTCAAGTTTACTTAAAAGAATACGATGGTTAATTGTATCAAACGCCTTAGTGAAATCAATAAAGAGAGCACCAACTAAGAGGCCTTGATCGATGGCTAATTTAACCCTCTCAGTAAAAGTAATAAGCGCTAATTCAGTTGAAAAATTGCCACGAAAACCAAATTGATCAGGAGTTAAAAGATTAAATTTGGATGAGTATTTAGTTAAGCGATTATGTATCAGTTTTTTGATGACCTTAATAAAGAAAGACAAAATGCAGATAGGACGATAATTACTCGTGCACTTATGGTCACCTTTTTTAAAAGCTGGGATTATTTTACCTGTATTGAGGCGATTAGGAAAGATGCCATCTATAAATAGTCTACTTACTATATGTGCTAAAGCAGGGGAGATTTCGTTAGAAACAAGCTTAATGCTAGAGGGGCGTATCAAGTCGAAGCCCGGACCGGTTGTTTTAAGAGAATTGATAATGTTACATACTTCCAGCGATGTTGTAGGGAACAGGTAAAATGAATGAGAACAGCGCGGAAAACTAAGCAACGTTGAATCAGGCTGACTACCGTCTGCAATTCTAAAATCGTCACTGCAAACATTAGCTATATCTTGAGGGTGAGTAATATTAGCAGAATCGTGGTTCATACACGATATGCGATTTTTAGTTGTACTGATGTTTAAGAATTATATAATAACCTGCCAGTTTCGTCTGGTATCACTTCCATTTGTTCTAATTTTATTTTCGTAGTAATTACGCTTGACATTTTTTAAAGTAGCTGTTAGAACATTTGAATATGTGTGGAAGCGCAATCGCAACGCATTATTGAATGGCTGGACTTTAAGTTTCTTACGAAGATTATCTCTTTTTTAATGGACCGCAATAAAGAATCACTAATCCACGACTTTCTTGGCGAGCTAAACCACCGCGTCACCGTAGTGTTACTTGTACATAAGTTAGAGCATTCAGATATTTTTGTAAAGAAAGATTCAAGAGCCCCTTCGCCACATTGCTCTTCAAGCACGTCAGCCCAGTCAATTGCACGAATCATACCAGTGAATTTATTAGAATCAAAGAAAGTCCTGACATATTTTGCTGCTTGAGAAGGCATTACGGAACCCATGCAAAAAATATAGGGTAATGGTCTGTTACGGTATAATCCACTATTCCATCTGTGCTAAGATCAGTAGGTATGCTAGACAGTACATGGTCAATTAAGGTATTAGGTCCCCCTATTTCACACCTCGTGGGAGCTGTAATTTATGAGGAAAGACTGTAGCTAAGATAAGTACATAAGTACTCAGAGCAACATTGACTGTCAGGGCTGATAATGTTGATGTTAATGTCGCCACATATCACAATATCCTTGTTTTCATCAGTGAGTGTGTTTAGTAACTGCTCAAATTTTTTACAAAATTCGATGTAAGAGGAAGAAGGTGAACGATAAATTCATGCAATTATGATGTTACGTTTGGTGGGCAGCTGCAGGTTATTACCCTCTACTTCTAGTTATACTGATTCACAGAGGCAATGGCGAAAAAAAAGATCATGGCGACGTTTATATGACAATGAAGATTTTACTAAAATGGCTGAACCGCCACTACGATAACCTTCACGATGACAATATTCAGGAGTGTAGCCTCAAAGACCGTATAGATTTCCGTCATGAGATGATAACCACGTTTCAGATAAGCATACGAAAGAGAACGCATGATCAAGACTGCAAAGAAGAGCGATGAGATCATCATGATGCCTACGAATACTGCGGATGTTCCAATGTATTAAGGATAAAGTGGGTTGTTTTTCCTCAATGAGAGCTTTCGCTTCGTCAAGAGTAAAAACTGAGTCAGCCATGATGAATCAGATGTTAGTGCAAGCAAGGAAGAACTTATTTGAAGATTGACAGATCATTTACACTGCATATGCGATGAACACGGCTGTTTTCCGACTTTCTGGTATTAATGGCACAGTTATCGGTCCATAGAAATTTCCATCCTTTAGACTTCTTGAGCTCTAGCGCCTGCTCAAAAAGCCGCTTATTATGTGCGTGGGTGTCTGAAGAAACGCGCCTTTAACTTTTTTCAAAAATATGGAGAAAAGCAAGAAGAATCATAGGTTCCTCGATTGTTCTTGAGCCATTCTATCTGTTGCCACCATGACATAAGTGGCGTTGAGTATGCAATAGCGGGTAACCTAACGCACCTTGTCTAGGTCCGAGTCACGGGTAGCATGTAGGACAGGCGAATTTTCAGTCTTCCGCATCAGGATCTTTCCCTGTGACACCCACACAAGCTTCCATTCTTTTTCTCGCCTCAGTTGTCGAGATTTACCCAACAGACGCTTCTTTTCAACGCACAGATGCTCATTGATATATACAGGATTACTTTCTTCAAAGGCCAGGGTCCCAGTACTTAACTTAACGGTTCACGCAGCAGAAAGTGCTCTGTCTCGTGTAGGCCTAGTCGAAAACTTTATGATCACATTTGGCTTGTTTTTATCTTTGGAAGGGTCACGATGTACTATATCAATGTCGTTGTCCGTGACAACTTGTGCCTATACGTGTGGCAATTTGTCCAACACTTCTCAGATCCTCGTTTGCAACTAACGGTAGTCCTTTAACCTCAAGGTTCATGTTCCTGCTCTATTGTTTAAGCTCAACCATTTCTCTCTTTGCTTTTTTTCAGTTCCTTACTTAGTTGCTCATTTTCTCTTTTACATCGCTGATTTTCAGCCATCACTGCAGTCAGCTCGCGACGGAACGCGTCCACATCCTTCTTGAATGGTTCGAAACTATCGTTCATAAAGCCAATGGAGTCGCGAATGGCTCCAAGTTCACAGCGAATCTCTGTATTGGAGTTAGCAACACCACCGACGACATTTCTCATGTCCGTCGCAAACGCCTCAAGCTTAGCTGTCAGTTCTACCAACACTTTTGTGACTTCCTTAATAGTACCTGGCTGCTTATCAGCAAGAGACTTTGCGACATCGCGCAGGCTTCCAGAGCCAGAACCCTACATAGGCGTGGGCGGCACAGATATGGCATATGCGACACTCTAACGAGTAGCCACGACAAGGTAAAAGCACTACAAGACTCGTGGAAGCAACAGCGACGACAGAGGAGGAGCTATGCTACAGCACAGAATAAGAAATGCCTCCAACCTGAATAAATCCAGACAAGTTGATTAAATGATGTGCGTACATCGCCGCTGCCGCTGCCAGAGTGAAACCAGCTTTCCAGTGAAAACACCGCCCCCAAGACAGAAGCGACAGAAGGCCGTGGTTACGGTACAGTCAGGCAGATGGCGGGACACGTAGATCAGTCCTGGTCCTGGTAAAGCCAAATGGAACAACGGTGAGTTGCTCACGTAGTCTGTTTTCTTGAAAAACAAACAGGCTGCCACGACCCAGTTCGGAGCCTCTTACAGGTATCAGATGAAGTGCCGGACTCTGCAAAAATCCAGACAAGTTGATTAACTGACGTGCGTGTGTCGCCGCTGCCGCTGCCAGAGTCTAATGTGCTAATGTGCTTTCTGCTAATGTGCTGTAAGCATTAATGTAAGCTAATGTGCTGTCTGCAATGCGACTGTTACATATGCATATTGAGCAATCGTTTTGAAGGTTGCCCTATAGTCTATTGATGGCCTACGCAGGAACATTGGCGAGGACAGCCGTTTTAATGCTCGTAATGAGCTGGTAAACCTGCAGTGCTTACAGCCAGTGCTTATGAACTTCACCTACACGAGTCAGCAAATGGGATTTGGATAACCATTTTTTGAAAGTCGAGTAGGTATTTCGATGACGGACGTGTGTCACAGAAGGTCAATATATTTAGTGTATTCGTCAAACAAAAATTTTACATCCCTCGGTAGAAATGCGTACTCTCACTTTTTGCATTGTTGTCTTCTGCAACGGGCTATGGCTGCTGCTCATAATAGATGAACAATAAGCAAGAACTTCGTGAGGCACTGGATAACACGGGAAATATATTGGGTCAAGGGTTTCACGCACAAGAGACCGACATGTCGTATTTAATTTCGAGCACTGTCATGTTCTGCCTCCGGGTTGCGATAAAAGGTTATAATCTTTAAAAGAAACCAACATTGCACAATCTTGATCGTGCTCGGCTTCTCCATCGCCATGAAGTTTTACATGCCTTCAAGACGTAGTTGCAGAAAGAAAAAGCATCGCGTTCGGAAGCACAGCAGTAAAGTTTCCCTACCACTAAAAATACCCATTTCAACGAATTGCCTTTGCACTACGGCTAATAAGCACATTTCCTATACTTTTATGTCATACAGGTGTCATTGACGAGGTCGGAACATGTTGCCAGCCACTGGAGCACATCAGGAACATCGGTAAGGTAATGCCCAGCACAAGCCGCGCTGGCATAGAGGAAGCATCAGCCAATTCTGAAGACGGCGTTACGTAAGTTCACATTTAGAAAAGTTCCATTCAAAGCAACTCGGAGACGACAGGAATGGCTATTGAATGAATAGAATTTATTGATAGGAAAGACAGAGAGGTCCACCTGAGCTAGTGCGCTCTAGTCTGCTACTCTGCACTGGCGAAGAGGGAAGGGGAGTGAAAGTATTGGGATGGATGATGATGATAAGAGACGTGGTGAGTGCTTATGTACATGAGACAGTTGCCTCGCTAGAGCCGCTCGTCGAGCTTGGTGTCCTGCAGGAACTTCAACAATACTTTTGTTGCGCGCATTGAAATTGCAGTGTCACGCCATGGGCCAAGAATAGCTTCCTCCGACAGTAGTTGTCTGCCCACTCTGGCTAGGAAACTGTCTATTGTCCTTCGCTCCAGCATATATGCTGGGCAGTCGCAAAATACGTGTCGCAGTGTTTCGGGCATCTGGCAGTGTACACAATCAGGGCTGTTCGATTGGCCGATGAGGTGTGCGTAGCGACGGGTGAAAGCAACGCCGAGTCGAATCCTGTGTAGCAATGATGTTTTGCTCCGTGTAAGCTTCGGGGGCAAACAGAATTTACCGTCCGGGTCAATCGTATGTAGACGTCTGTGAATGTTATCAGAGTGGGCTCTGTGCGCCTTTGTAAGGTCCTGCATGAGTGCCTTGATCATGGAGTTGGTGTCAGGTCGCGAGTAGCCAATCTGTATTTCATCAGAGGAAGAGGAGGCCGATCTTGCCTCACTGTCAGCGAGTTCATTACCAAAAACCCCAGAATGGCTAGGCACCCATCGAAAGGTGATCACGTGGCCACATAACTCGGCATTGTGTCAACGTTCGACGATTTCCAGCACGAGCAGATAGTATGGTCCTTTCTTCAAAAAGTATTTAGGCGCACGTAGCGCTGATTTGGCATCGCACAATATCGTCCATTTATGGGGTGTCTGCGTTCTCATAAAACGGACAGCCTCCTGTATTCCCGCAAGTTCCGCAGCCGTAGATGTCGATTTGTGGTCTAATCGAAATCGTTGAGTAATTCCAAGTTGTGGGATGACAAATGTGCAGATGGCGTGACCGAACCATCGGTACCCAGGCAGCACGTCAGGTCGGGCCAACGTTGGAAACATATTGGCACTTCCTGGCCCAATGACGGCCCAAGATTAACAGCGTGGTTCCAATATTGGCAGTGCCATTCTGAATCCTGGCCCAATGATGGCCTAAGGTTAACAGCGTAGCGCGAATATTGGCTGTGCCATTCTGATAGAGATCCAACGTTGGCCCACAATACACAGTCAGTAAACAATATTGGCTGTGCCATTCTGATAGAGATCCAATGTTGGCCCACATTACACAGTCAGTAAACAATATTGGCACTGCCGTTCAACAAGGCGGGAATTATTGGACCGACTTTCGAACGGATTTGCCAATATGGGTTAATAGTTGTCTTTCTTTGGAGGACATTGGCCCGTAATAAGCCAATTTTCCCATTGTCGGTTTTTAGTGCTCTACGACTTGCTGATATTGAACGTGTTTTGAAAACTAATGCACTGATCACAGGCACACTGCGCAGGAACCAGAAATATGCTCTCCCGTGTCAACTCCATGCATGGTACACCGCCATTTTTGTACTTCGCGTTCAGCGAAATGCGCCCCCTAAAGAGAAAAGCCAGTGCACTACGTAGCAAGCAGGGGAAGTCGCATAAAATTAGCCGCTGCTTTATTGATCGTGCATGGGAACATGAGCTTTCCATAAGAAGCAACGGTATTGCGAATTTGTCTGCGCATTGTATATTTTGCATGTACGCTCCGCGGCTTTGGATGATCAGGATTCCGAGGGGAATCGATAATTACAGTGCCACAGAGTTGATGGAACCGTTTTATATTGCATCGAGATGGAGTGCATATGTATTAACGAAACTTTTGCTTGTTTGTTTAGCATGCATGGCATGTTGCGGTGACATAATCATCATGCTCCTATTCCAATATATTTGTTTTTTCGTGCATGTTCAGTAAGCTCCTTGTATGAATGCCCCTGACAGAAAAAAAAATTTTATTGCACGTTTTGGCTTTTCCTCTTGTCTTTGCCTGTAGTTGGCACGGCGCATTCCGGATTTTTTTTTCCGCCTAACTTTTCGTCCTTCAGCCCCCACTCGCCTCTCCTCCACACACCCACGTGAGCCTGTTCAAAGCTATCAGCCAAGCACTCAGGCAGCTATAAGCTGCTGTGTCGAATTGGCTGCTCTCGGAATACAGGGAAAAGCAGTGGGGTCACTATTGTCCTCCTCGTCTCCCTCCGTCGCTGCCGCCGAAGGAACTCGGTCGGGCTAGGTCCAGCAGGGGAAAGTGGCGTTTCCCCGTTTTCTTCATTCACCCTTTCCTTTCACTCTTTCCTTCTATGCATCGCTAGCACGCCGACTGGGTGCAACACCGCCTGAGTGCTTGCCGTCTTGTCCGTGTTTGTCAGTGCACTCCTATCGTGAAAAATTCTCGCTTGCGGTCGTCATTCCTACTGAGAAGCCTGCATCTTGAAATACACAGCAAAGTGGCCACGAATTTTCGTGAGTGTTAGAATTAATATAGGCGAAACAACAACCAGAAAAAAAGTCGGCGCTCGTGGCCACCGTCTTCGATGTGGGATGAACTCGGATACACATCGCATGGAGCATGGATCTTACAATGGTGAGTGCATTTGTTTTGCGCATGTTATAAGTTTTATAAGGAGCAATATCACCCAAGCAATATCACGCGGTATATATATTACTGAAACAGGCCTGGCTAATGTAGAGTGCCTGTAATTACATAGCTCTTTTTATTTGCAGCCTTTGAATAGTGCCCGGAGTAGAACCACGTGTAAATCTCTGTGAATTTCACCCAAATTCCAGGACTATGATTTTATCAAGCCACGCGCGCGGCCTGATCCTGCTAGTGATACCGAGAAACCACGCTTCTTCTCACTGTTCTAGGTCAAGCATCATTTCCAGCCGACAGTATTTCTTTCTTTTCGTATAATAAATGCCTCTTTTACTAGTGTTTCCTGACGGAACTTCTCGGTTTCCATATTAAAAATTTCGCACGAAGATCGCATTGTGTCTACACAGTCTGAAACTAAGCTTTTTGCGCTGTAGCAGGTTTTGCTGCAATTTTTCAATTATAAAGTGCTACGCTGACTAGATGTGGGCTGTAAACAAAGCGGACGGATCCTGTGCATTTTATGTCTGTTCTAAATATTACGTTGCACCTTGTACAAGATATGTCATATATGTCGAAATATTAAGAAGTGTTACCTGACAAATCTCTTGCAAGAAAGTTTCTTGATTCACCCCTTCGAACTCTCTGATCAGACTTATAATATTGTTGCAGTATGGCGATTTTTCAAATGAAAACGCTGCCACATACATTTGTCATACCAACATCTCTGATAATGTTTCTTTTTATTTTACAGTGCAAGCATTTCCTCCAAGTAATGGTGAAGTCGCTATGGGATATGGTAGCAATATCAACGAAACCACCGCGTTATCGTGGTCCTCGTGGGGCCTGATCAGCCCGCCGAAATCCAAGCACTGACCAACCTGCCTACCGACGTCAGCTCCCTGCCCTGAAACCCCTGGCCAGCCCACCGTCCTCGGCACCTTGCCCAATTCCTATCCTGAGGGCAGTGCCTGTAAATAAACTGTTTGAAGATAACCGAGCGTCACCCATCTAGGTCCACGGAAAATGCCTGTTTGTGAAAATTTATTCGCAAATAAATTGTCATAAACGTCAATTTCAGTATTCTTTTATTATTATTTGCAAGGATATATGACTTCTGCTTCTTGACATCTTTTTGTCGAGCTTTCCTAACTACTATTGAGGAAGACGGTAAGGGGACAATTGCTACAAAAAATGCCGCTAGCAAAATGTTTGCGGTAAGAATGTGTGCGTGCTCTAAAGCCCGCATATCTAGAATATTCGTCATGCAAAGGGCATTGGCTCAAAGCTGGCATTAATAATGGCAACGATATGGCTCAACACTGGTCCTACGCTGGCAGCACGATGGCTGCTGCATTGGCATAACATTGGTCCAATCTTCGCTTTAACGCTGGTCCTACGATGGCTGCTGCATTGGCATAACATTGGTCCAATCTTGGCTTTAACGCTGGTCCTACGCTGGCAGCACAATGGCTGCTGCATTGGCATAATATTGGTCCAATCTTGGCTTTAACGCTGGGCCAGCATTGGATTGGGTTGCACTTTGCCAATATGCCAACATTGGTCCAACATTGGTACCAATTTCTGCCAGCATTGGGCCATGGTTGGACCAATGCTGGTGTGCTGCCTGGGTATATAGTTGTACAGTCCCACTATATAATGTAAATATATGGGACAGGGTGAGCTGCTTCAAGCCAATGGAGCAAACGGGAGATTTCTTCCTAATTCCGGGTATCTGAAGCCTCCCTAGTGGTCTTGGGAATGTCCATGGAGGTGTCGCGGGGATGTCGGTGGCCTGGAATCTTGCAGGTACAAAGCTTGCGTGACATGCAATAGCTTTAGAAAATTCAGTCAAGGTTGGTGCTTGGAAGTGTTGACAGTGGATGGTGTGAGTGTCTGGTTAGCAGGCAAAGATAGGTTCGCACAGGTTCACAAGACCTGTTTATGTCGATAGGATAAGCCCGTGCTTCCGCTATTGTGCCCTTAGTTGACGTGCAGCGTGGCAAGCCAAGACATATCCGTAGTGCTTGTGCCTGCAGGCTCTCCAGCGTGCGTATACAAGATCACCCCAGTTAGATAACACAGGCATGCTGTAGCGTATATAGCCCACAAAAAGTGCCTGGTACACTTGGTGCAAACTTCGCTCAGAGGGGCCCCATCTCAGTCCTGATATTACACGAAGAACGTGTATGAAGTTGGTCAGTTTACCCCTAAGCGCAGTAACATGTTTGGTCCAAGAAAGACTGCGGTCTATTATCCCGCCAAGATATCTCTGGTGGGTGACTTAAGGGAGTGCCTTTCCGTCGACAACGATTGGATAATGTGACATTGATTTGCGCGTGAATGCCATGACTGCACACTTAGTTGTTGAGAGTTGCAGGCCTCTACGGCGCAAGGACTTCGCCGTTATGGTAGCCGCACGTTGGAGCCTTGCACGCACTTGTGGACATGTGACCCCAGATGACAAAATACAGATATCATCCGCGTGCGTACTGATACACGCTGTTTCAGGTAGCTCGTCTGCAAGGCCCACCAGTATGATATTGAACAATATTGTGCTAAGGACACCACCCTGCGGAACACCCCTGCGAACGTCATGTCTATCAGTCTCGCCATCCGAAGTGGACATGGAAATGGTGGGGCCACTGAGGTAACTCTGCAGCCATGCATACATCCGGCCGCCAACACCAATATCCTCAAGCGCCTGAAGAATCGAATGGTGGAAGACGTTGTCGTAGGCACTTTTGATATCCAGAAATATTGCGCATACCAGACGGCGACGTCTGTTTTCCTGTTGAACAGAAGATACTAGGTGGATCACACCGTCAATGGATGATCGGCCTCTTCTGAATCCATTGATGAAATCAGGAAGTCCACCACTTTTCTCCAGTAGCCATTCCAGTCTGCTCAGTACCATCCGCTCCATCACTTTACCGACACAGCTTGCCAAGGATATTGGCCGATAATGTGAGAGATCATGTGGGCATTTCCCAGGTTTCAGTAAAGCCACAAGACGACTGCACTTCCAGTGATTAGGCACAGTTGCTGTGTCCCACGTAGAGTTGTAGAGCGCCAGGAGAATTTCTCGAGCTTCTACTCCAAGATGACAGATCGCGGAGTATGTAATTCCGTCTGGTCCTGGACAAGTTGACCGGCGGGAAGAAGATATCGCAGCGTCGAGCTCGTGCATAGTAAAAGGTGCGTCCAGACGGTGATCACTATATGACGGGAACGTCAGTCGTGAATGGGTTGGTATATCGTTCGAGGAGCTCACGAGTAATTTGCAGAAGTCATCGGCGACCTCAACTTCACGCCGGCCTTGCCGTATGGCCACAGCGCTGAACGGGTGAAGCTGTTGTGGAGGCGAGCGAAGGCTTCGTACAAGTTTCCAAATTCTAGAGAGAGGTTTTCTCGGATCCAGAGAGCCGCAGAATGATCTCCAGCGTTGTTTCTCAAGCTTGTCAAGGTGGCGCAGGACATGACGCTGAGCCCGGCGTGATGCAGTGACGTCTAATGGTGATTTGGTCCTTCTGTATTTCCGTTCTGCTCGACGCCGTGTCGCGCGAAGTCGCTCGTACTGGTCATCAATAGATGATCTCGGTGAGGGTGCGCTGAGGTGTTTTGTTGTGTCACGTAAACTTGCCGCGATGACATCTTCAATATTGGATGGTGCTTGGATGGCTTGACATGCATTGGTCACAGATTCTCGAAATGTTGGCCAATCGATAGAACGCACAGTGTGAGGATCTGGGGTACGTAACCATTTCAACTGAACATATGTTGGTAGATGGTCACTTCCATGGGTGTCGAGATCAGTACACCATCGTGTAGCAGACAGCAGGCTTTTTGAAACAAACGCAATATCAAGACAACTGCTGCAGTAAGAGCCTCGAAGGTATGTTGGCGAGCCATCATTGATCACCATCAAGCCTTGACTAAGCACGAAGTCAGCCAAGTCTCTACCGCGGGCGTTCGTCGAAGCAGAGCCCCACATGGGATGGTGGGCATTAAAGTCACCGATGACTAGGTGGGGACCCGGACAAGTTTTCAGCATGGACAGCAAATGTGAACAGTCTATGCTCGAGGTTGGGGGTATATACCCGCCAATTACTGATAGTGTGCGCCGCTTGTACTTCAGCGTTATGCAAACGTACTCGTTGGAATCGTGTGCAGGAATGTCTTTACGAAGGCACGTTAAATTCCGACGAACAAAAGTGAGCACAGAAATGGCTACCCATGTAACCTTATGCCCCTACTCGGTAATTTCTCCTTGGTAGTGCTAGCTCTGATGGCTGAAACAGCTACTGCATCCGCAGTTTTGAGCGTTCGGCCGACGCGGCTGGCCTTGACGAACTTCATAGTTCCAACGGCGTGACCGGACACCATACGGCAGTGTGTGCATCCCATGTCGCAACAAAGAAACTACACAAGCTCGACCGATTTTCCAGCCTGGTAATACGCCGCAATGTACGGTACTCTAGCAGTTTTCTAGCCTGCTTACTGACTCCCCATTATGTAATCTATAACGATTGTGAAGGAAAGATGCTAATCGGAGTGGAGGCTCATAAAATAAAACAAGTATTCCTGTTTTCCTGTCATATTACTGCAAAAACTAAGCTGGCACTGACGCACTTGCACGAGGGATAAAAGTACCGATGACCTAAATGCCAAATATCAGCTGCTGTACAGACAATATAGTGTCCGCGTAAACAAAAACATTTAGCTCAGGATCTACTACCTAAGTACATTGGAAATGATCAAATGAATGTGCTTGGCAACACACTGTACGAGTATTGAATCTTGTGGTATTCAAAGAAATGTGACAATAGTGTTACTGAAGCAGCTGCATTTTATATTCGTCAAATACCTAAGAAAAGGCTGAGAAACTCAAGTAACAATTTTGCATCTTTATAACCGCCACGAATCAATCAACTGCACCAAATAACACATTTAAAGTGCTCGAAATTCACGTATTACACAGTGCTCTGAAATTTTCTGTTTTATGGGTAGATCATTCACCAGACCTCGGAAAAATTGTATCGATTACTAGCAAAGTGGAAATGAATAATAAAGAAAGTTTCCGCTTTGGATGCTCCAACACATGCAGCTAATAGGACTGCGATATATATATTTTTTCATCTAGTTAACTTCGTAAATTTTAAGCTTCTGTTCTTTTTAGGCTTAGCGATTCCATAATTTTTCCTTCTTGCAAACCTAAATATTAGTTATTTGCAGGAATTATAATTTGCAGGAATGTATTTGCCGTAAACCTAAGGAAGCTATTTGCCAGAATTTAACTGGCTCTATCAAATCGAAATTTGACTGTTTGGTAGTTCTAATTTCTTCATTAAATAATCCGGGCTCGATGCCGACCAAGCTGTCATAATTACAAACCACGTAGAAGGCAACACCACACGACTCCAAGCAAACCATAATATTACATGAGCCATGAGAACAACCACAACAAGAATAAATACTAGTATACAAACAAAAAGCATTTATCGCGAGAAAAGGGACCAATGTTCATCTAGTGCTTAGCGTAGAAATTTAAAACGAGCAACTGGCTGTACAGGAGGCATACACTATACGCGCTGTCTCAGCTCTACGGTACGTTGTATTTTGCTGTATTTTTCTTCACTAATCGGTTGAAAAGATGTCGTACCAGTAATGCCCTAACTCAACGCTTGCAGCGTTCGTTACCTTACCGAGAACAACAAAAGTAAATACTAGCTTCTTCGGTAGCATATTTCATTCATTGTACATGAAAACAGGGAAGTATTTGAAAAATCTGTGCTTGCTACGTATGCGGGGAAATAATTTTGTGTTTCCCTCTCCCGATGCATTCGGAAGGAACGGTGTGCAGTTCGAATGCGAGTCGAATGTTAAATGACTTCATACGAACACTAGAGGAAAACTTGAACCCGGAAGGTTTTCATTGTATTCGATATGTAGGCCTTGAGCTAAGACGTATGATGTCCGACGGGGAGTCAGTCCACCTACACGTGTCAGAAATAAACGAATAGTTCGCCTTTGGGCCATTTCTATGTCTCAAAGCGAGAGCATCAAGTGGCTAATTGCGATGAATTGCGCAAAAGCGGATCTAGGGCCGTGCGAGAAAAATATCATCATGTTTAGATCGGCTAAGTTCCTTATGTGACCACCGCTACGAGGCATTTCTTCTCCGTTCGAGTAGCAAGAAATACCGAAAGCACGCTTTACTTATTACATTATGTATAGCCTATGTTAGACAGGTACGAGCCTTTCTTAGTTTGAAGCTAAGCCACACAGACCATCAACGGCAGCAGTGTTCAATTAAGGCCAAAGTAGATCCCCAATCAAGCGCCAGGATTAAATGCAGCAAGTTAGTGCTAAGGTTGAGAAAGTCGCGTTATCGTTAACGCACGATTGTTTGGCAACCTCACAATCGTGAAGATGTGTTTTTCTCCTCTCCTAACAAGAGTCGGCCGTTTTGAGCTCCTTTCTCTGTGTTCTTGCAGGAGTGCTCCTGGAACCGGAGGACGGGAACAGCGAGAGCTGTGCGGTGTATGTGGCAATGTTTCGAGCAAATGGGAAGCCTTACAGAGGCACGCCAAGGAACAAGCGGATGACACAGCCTACATTTGCAAAGCATGTGGTCAAGCTTATGTGAAGAAGTCTAAGTTTGCAGAACATTGCCACAACCGTAGTGACAAAAAACACAAATGCGAAACCTGTGGTAAACAGTTCCGCCGGGCAGATTACCTAACTAAACATTAACGCACGCACACAGACGAGGGACCCTACAAATGCAAAATCTGTGATAAATCATTCCGGCAGCCTAATCATCTAGATAACCATAAGCGCACGCATACAAACGAGAGAAGCCACAAATGCGAAATATGCAATAAATCATTCCGGCGGTCTAGCCATCTAGATAACCATAAGCGCCAGCACACAGGTGAGAAACCCTACATTTGCGAAACATGCGGTAAATCATACAGGCGGGCGGAGAGTCTGCATAGGCATGAGCACGCTCACGCAGAGGAGAAACCTCATGCATGCCAAAAATGTAAATAATTTGAAAGAAAATTTAACCTCGACAGACATGTAGACTCCCAATGCGCAAACTGAGCTTTTGTTTGCGAAATCTGTGATCAATTCTTTATGAACAATTCGACTCTTCTTCGTCACCACCGAACAAAGCAAGTGGATAAAACGCCTTATGAGTGTACGCAGTGCGGATGTCGTTTTGCAGACAAAAAAACACACGATAGGCATGTGTGCCAGAAGGAATGCAATATGTGAACGATTCCGTCTGGTTTTTAGAAATTGCGGGACAAGACTTCGTCGCCAGAAGTATTTGGGGTGTTTCAATGTCGAAAAATATTGCTGGTCCTGGTCAGCGCTCACTGTTCCATGAAGTATGTTGCTGGTGAACATTGCTTGGTGAAACTCATTTCAAGACAAACCCTAATGGGCTGCAAGATTGTGCTTTGTGTAACTAAAGGCGGAAATGTCCACAAAAAGATTCTTCACCCCTACTTGGTTAGAGAAAGTTCTTTTGCAGGTCTTTTTAGTGTACCATCAAACAAGCTTTAATGAACCATATTCGTAGGGATTTTGCAGCGTAAACAGAATGGAATGTTTCTCTTTAAGAAGCATTTGAGAACGGAGGTACTGCATTCTAGGCAATTAAAAGTAATCTCTGAGGTCAGTTATATGAGGTCCAAAGGTCAAGTGGCCTTCGAGTGAAAGCACTTCCAGATACTATTACGACAATTCATAACTACATTGTACGCGCATGAAAAGTATTTGCTTGTAAATTTGGTTCAATGCATTGACTGTTCTTTGACGCGTATATTCACACATCAGATGTTTGTTCTATACCATAAAATAAGCTGGTGACGGTAGCGAGACAGTACTAGATTCAAATCATTTGGAACTTCAGTATACAACAAGGTGTCCCCCTAGGAATATCTTTAGTCAGGATTTATTGTGGCGGAACTTATGAAGTTTATTAGATTGTTTTTTATTCACTTGGTAGTTGTGTGTTTTCATTCGGACTGCTGTCTAGTTGCAGCTGTAAAATCTTTTTAGCCTGATGTGACAAAAGTTTCTGTGCACAAATGACTACAAAGGGTTGTCATGACAAGAAAATTTTCATACATGCTTACAAACGTACTTGTATATATTTTTCCTGTGAACACGTTTCACCGGCTAACAAATGTTAGGTTACCGCTGAGCGCATGACGCGCCTGCTTGTATCAGAACCTTCTGGATCTTTCTCACCAATTATACAATTTTTCTATGCTGTAGTCGAACCCTTCGTAGTCGAATTGCACGCGCAATATGAATACGAATGTGAATCCTTGAAGGCTGGCAAGCACCAATGATTGGGCTACAATCTTCAACGAATCATGCATGAATATCCGACGTACGTTGACGTCTACGCTCACGACTATCTTTCTGCCCGAGTGTAACTCGTTTTGTGCCTTCGCATTCCCCAATTAAAGAATTAGTTGCGTGACTCATGGTTGTTGCTAGTACATCTTTCACCATCACTACAACGTGGAATCTCGTAGAGGTTCTTTTGTGACGGGATACACCCAGCAAGCGATGAAAACAACGTAAACATTGCGAACCTGACTACCACACGAGTACACTTGTATGGCCGAGACTACTAAGAAGATCATGGCCCAATCAGCAGTCATAATAACAATCCTTGCGTCGCCAGTAACGATCGTCCGGCAACAGCCAATAGAGGTATCGTTCTTCGACACATCATCGTTGAAGATCCGAAAAGCTGCCTGGAAACCATAGCATAAATAGCCAAATCTAACAACTGAAAGTGCGACTTCCTGCGTCATGACCATTTTTCATTAAGACATCGGGAGGACCTCGTTCAAAAAACGAGACTTCGGGATAAGATCCTGGAACATGCTTTGCTGAGGCTTCCTACAAACGTTAACGATCGCCACGTGCAAGGAGCCGTTAAAGATATGATATAAACTTGTGTGCAGCTACCGAATGAGCACATCGTGATCTTCACGGAAGATATGAACCATCTGTTAGGCACGCCGACCCAGACATGTTGGAGAAGAAAGCGTGTTTTCTCATGCGCGGTTTGAGGCAAGAGATTTACGCCGAACTGATTCGTAAACCGGCCAAGACCGTCGCCAAATTTCTAACGCAAGCCCCGTGGACAAGACGCTGGATATGCCCACTCGGTAGCGTAACCACCTTGTGCTATCGTTGAAGTGAAAAATATGGTCACTAGGCTCCTACAAGCTCCCAAAGACCATCGTAGCCATTGTACGGTAATACGTGTGTAGGATGGTCTGTTCGACGCTGTCTCAAGTAGCCTTAATTGCGGACATCGTCTGAGGGCATATCCAGCAGTCATTATGAGTCCATGGGTCTTCGCATCTCAAGGAGGAAGTGATGACCTACGTCGCTGTAATCCGCCATCGACGCCCTCCTGCGAGGTCGCACCAGAGTTCTCAAACTCTTTAATTCCGTCGCCATTTACCGCCACCAACCCAGCCGCCCATCTGCTCACTCAACATCCCGAGAAGAAACACGTATGGTGTGCACCCGACCACCGCCCGCTCTGCTGTCACAGTGGAAATCGAGGCCACGGCTCCTGTCGATAACCATATCGTGACATGGGACTATCATATTTCGCGCGCTAAATCTCCAGGTCCATAGCAAGGTGAGCAACTACGTTAAATTCCAAAATACTTGACTGCAATTCTGGAGAGAGCGCGCAGACTTTCGCGATCACCCTGGCTGCGGCACTACCTCTCACTGCAGTTCCCACAGTACACTGGGCCAATACGTGGCCAGTATTTTCATGAACCCATATTCGGTAGACTGGACGAAGTAGCAATCTGCACGATGTAGCAACGACACGCTGCAATTTCAACCAACCTCCGAAGAAAAAACACGCCGCCTACAGATGATTCGACGTAACTGCGATGCGATGCGATCCAGACTTCATCCTACGCCACAAAATAACTAACGCAGCGACAATAACTACCAACCTCGACGTGTTTCTCGATGTAGACAGTCGCCGCTTTAGTGGACACACGAGCCGAGTATTCTCTCATGAGTGAATCGTTCACCGTGCAGTCGGTGCAAGTTATGACTACATGGTAAGGCGGGCAGCTGGAGGTGAGCTGAAGGCACCGATTGGAGAAGAAAATCGCGATAACACCGCAGAAGAAAATATCGACGTCGCCACCTTACTGCAGCATGCTGAAGAAGCACGACAACCTGCTTGCCTACGCGTCAAGTACTAGCCAAGGACGGGCAGCCGAAGCTAGAATTTTCGACGAAGATATGAGGAGCCGCAGCAGTGATTGTGTTTGGGCTTCGACACCAATACATCGACGTTGACTGAGTGAAAAGCTGTGAAGTGCTCGCTTGTATCAGAACAGTCTCGGTCATTGTCACTCATTGTAGCTGTCGCCTACGAAGTAGTGGGATTTTTTGTAATTAGATTGCATGCGTGACACGAATTGTGTTGTACATTCTGGAAGGCACACGGCGTATGCGATTCCGCTGGAATCTTCGAATTGTCCTTTATAAATAGCCGATGCACTTGAGACGCAATTCAGCTTTACGACAATCGACACATGTGCTTGGCGCTTATATATGAGTGTGGCTTCTTTTGTGGACACATGTTTGCCCAATAAAGAATTGGTTCCCAGACTCACACATGTTGCTACTGTGATCCTCACTGTCCCTACAACGTGACAATATCGAAGAATAACGATTATCATAGCGTAAATTTACTTGGTTTATTCGGAGTTTCTAGGCTATGACGCCTTGCCAGACATACCGGATTGGCTCGTTCTTGGGGATTCTCATTGGCATGGTCAGCCTCCGCCTTTTGCCTGTCTTTTTTAGCTCGTGCCCCACTCATGTCGACCACTTCGAGGTCGATTGATTGGCGCACGACCAGCTGCCGCATATTTTGCTGCTCGCTTTTCTCACTTGACTCTCGGCCTCTCGATCGAGAGACGGACATCCATAGCGCACACAGAGCCCGGAACAACCGCCCAGGAGTTATGCACCCAGCGCGCCTCCACCTGCCTTCATCCTCCGTCATGCTCCGCCTCCTTCCACCTCGCTGCGGCACCCCGCGCTCCTCCTCCCTACCTGTTAGCGCCCTCCTCTTCCGGCGCTCGGTTCTGTCTTCCAGCTCGCCAGTCTAGGACTTCACCTCGCTGATTTCACCAAGCGGACTTGTACGCTTGCGCGTAAGAACCACTCATCCAGGTGGAAGCATCTGTGTTCAGTCGCAGTGCTTCAAATGCAGATATGCTAACGGCGACAAATTAAACGCGAACGGCGGAGCGCGTTTCCGCCTTTATATCCAAGCGACAAGGCAAAGTACAAAGAAAACAGAAGCGACAATATTGCACTATAGGGCGAGCGTCATCGCGCAGTGCGGTGCAACTGGGTGTGCGCAGCTGTGGAAGGTGGTTACTGGTCGACGGCGTGCACTATACCTACAGGAAAAATTCGAGCGCGCTGTCAACTGTTCGCATCTTATTTGACGCACATAGCACAATATTCTAGCGCAGAAAATGCGGCGCGGAATGAATGGCAACGAGATGTGTAACTAGGCTCTGTTCAGTTTGCTACACTACACATGGATATGTGGAAAGCATGTTCAATAAAGTAGTAAAGCAGGAAACGAATACTTTTGCTTGGATATACGAATCGTTATGTTGCTTTTAGAAGCATTAATAAAAAGATTTCCCGACTATCGTTCAGATCGAATTTCACGGTTAAAGCACATTTTTCTGTACAAGGGCTCACCATGTTCGCGATTCTGTCATGGTCGCCATTCGCACAGGGAAACGAAAGTGCCTATGCAAATGCCACCCGACATACTGCAGTATATCCTGGAACGTGCAAGAGCACCAGCAGAGCTTGTAATGACCCGCCGTGGTTGCTCAGTGGCATGGTGTTGGGCTGTTGAGCACGAGGTCGCGGGATCGAATCCCGGCCACGTTGGCCGCATTTCGATGGGGGCGAAATGAGAGAACACCGGTGTACTTACATTTAGGTGCACGTTAAAGAACCCCATGTGGTCGAAATTTCCGGAGTCCTCCACTACGGCGTGCCTCATAATCAGAAAGTTGTTTTGGCACGGAAAACCCCAAAATTTAATTTAAAACACTTTGCCCTACGAGCGAAGTGACGCATCGAAAAGTGTGGTGCGGTGGGCGTAACCAACAGCAGATGTCCGGCGCCGCATGAACGTCTGTATGGATACAGGACGTGTTGCCGTAACCCCGTAGACTTACGATAAGCTGTCAACCTTTGAGATGAATTGGAAGTGGAAATCGCTACGCCACCTCGCGGGTAGTCCGATCCTTACTTGCTGAACCTCGAAACAGCTCAAGTGTCCGCTTTTTACGTAGGTATCTTTCCCTATGCTTGCTCTCGTCGCTAACTCTAGCCGTCAACAGAGAGGCAACATCCACGTGAAATTGCTAGCTACTTGGCTGCAAGTCAGCGGAGGCTCCAGCGACTTTGCCGATCACCGTCGCCGGGGCACTGCCTCTCACTGCAGCGCCCACAGTACACTGGACCAATCCGTGGCCTGGATGGGAGCCCACATCCGTTAAACTAAAAGCGGTAACCGATAGAAGTGCGTGGTTGCAGTTCGATCAGTCAGTCTCCACGATCAGTCTCCACGAGATAACGACGACACGCTGCGATTTCGACGAAGCTCTGAGGAAAAATCCACGCTTCCTGAGGAATAACTGACGAGGCGAAGTTACATTAGGACAGTACAATGCTGCTGTGATCGGACGCCGCGGAAGAGCTAAAGCAGGACCGTTAGCCAGCTACATCGACATGCTTTTCTATGGCCACGTAGTCACCGCTTTATTAGACACGATGGAGCCGTCTGCTCCGTCATGAGTGAACTGTTAATCGCACAGAGGGGGAAGGCTATGAGTACATGACAAGACCCCCAGATCCGAGCTCTTGGAGGTCACCTGACAAAGATGACTAGAATGTGCACACAGGGCGAACGCAAAGCTTGCGGTGCGACCCTTGTGTACGTAACCTGCGCTAAAAACAGAGCAGTGAAAGAACCAATCGGGACCACGGCGTTCAAGCTAGTCCAGGGAAATAAACATAACTGCGGCTCTCAATGCCACACTACAACACGTCACCGGAAAAGAAAGCGTCCATGACGCCAGCTTTCTGCGGCGCGCCGAAGAATCTCGACAACTCGCCCGTCTATAGTCATCAAGCACCAGCCAATGACGCACAGCCGACGCTTCAATCTTCGACGGCGCTTTGTGCAATAGCATCTTGGCTTCCGCGTTTGGGTTTTCACGCCTAAAAGCTGATATGGGCCGAGTGAAATGCTACTTCGATTTTATTACGGACTCTACACAGAAACTCACTGAATATGCGAACGTCCCTTCGATGTAGTGCCGGGCGGCACGCAATCACAGCGGCGCCACTCAGGCCCTTAAGTCAGGCCCATAGTCAAGTCAAGCTCAGGCCTGCGGCTAACGAACTCTGTGATTTCGTTACTTTTCTTTACTACGTCTTGTGTTTTTCTCTCTCGTGAGGCGCGCATAGTAATCGGACAATACCTTTAAAGATTGGCGCAATGACACACGTACTGTTTATCTTTCTTCAGTAGATGCGTTTCACCGGTTAACAAACGCTAAGTTATCCCGAAGCGCATGACGCACTTGCGTTTATCAGAACATTCTGAGTCATCCTGCTGTCTGTGTTGTAGTGGAACCTTGCGTTATCAAATTGCATGGGTGGTGAGAATAGTGTTTCACATTCTGTAAGGCTCTGGAGCAAATGCGATTACTCTAGAATCTTCGAATGAAAATTTATCCATAACTGACGCGCTTGAGTGGCAGATGAGTTTTCCGACGATCGACGCAGTGACTGCTCCTCACTGCCACTGCAAGATTAAAATACCGACGATTAACTCGCATCTTAGCGGAACCTTATTCGTTTGTAAAAGAGTATCATCTTGTCCAGGTGGAAAGTATCTGTGTTCTGTTTCATTGCTTTAGTTGCAGATATTCCATTTGTGCCAAACGAAACGTGAACAACAGAGCCCGTGTCCGAATCATAGCTGAATGAAATGTGGGCGCCGTCGGCTGTGTCGCAGTGTGTCGCAGTGAAGCGCCAGCATCATCGACCGGTGAGGTCAAACCAGACGTGTCTGCATCAGAATGCTGATGACGGGCAGACGGTAACACTAAACTTTTGTGTTCTGCTTCGGAAACCCCCTCCGCAGTTTGCACCTCATTCTGTGTCGATAGCAGAGCATTTCAACAAAGGAATGAAAGGAAACCGTTGCTGGCAAACATACGCACACGACCAGAACCTTTCCCAGAAAATTTTGCTCACTAATTGAATTGAAGAAACGATAAAAAATGAAATTGAAATTGGATGAAAGAAACAACTTGCCCCGAGGGGGAAGGATCCCACGTCTTCGCAATGCGCGTGCAATGCTATATAATATAGAAGTTCCGTTAACGCGGACGCCGATGCGAACACAGGATTTTCTGCCACGTGCGGCGCCCCTAATGTTTTCGTGTTAAAATTTATCGTTCCATAAACGAAATACAATACACGCAAAAGACCGGTCACCTGTAGGAATGAGGATTCCTCCAAGACGCGAAAGAAACACAACAAAGCACTGGGCATACTTCGTCGATACCCAAGCACGGAAAATATTATCGAATCAGAAAGGTAAGTCATCGAATACCCGACACAGTGACAAGCTGAAGAGCAAGCTGGGGAACATTTCGAACGCGAAGGTTTATCGCATTATATGTTTTTGATGATTCGGGCAGGCCATCGTAATGGCAACTTTGGGTGGGGTACGTTTTTCCTTGACAACCAATATTTTTGTCATCCATGTTTTGCGTGAACTGTGTTTAACTCGCACAGTAAGCATCAACATTGCGGCAAACATGTAGGAACATTGTTATCATCCATATTCCGAGTAAAATATTGAATAAAAGAGTATTTGCTAGACTGTGTCACACAGGGGAGAAAGTGTTGCATAAATTGAGGTAAAACTTATGTACGAGAATTACGTAATTAGGTGAACAATGTCCAGCAATGCGAGCACTTGATATCATTGTTTATTGACAGAATTACTTAGAAAGCTTCGAATATACTAAGCACTTAATTAAATGCCGTTTCCTTTAGCATTTGGTGCACATATTCCTCTACGAAGGCTACACGCTGTCAGGCGTGTCATTTCCGAAAGGTATGAGAAACCAAAAATATAACCGGTATCTGGTAGTAGCAAGAAATAAATTACTTGCGGCAACGCGTGGAGAGGCACGTAGGACAACAGAAGTGAACAAACAAACAACGCTTCCCTTGTGCTGTCCTATGTGCCTTTTTGCACTTTCCTGAAGCTATACCGTACCAACTAGCCCACCTGTGGGTTTTCTTGAAGAAATTAATTACTGCAGTGCATTTGTATCAGCTAATGAGCACCTGTGGGCCCTATATTTTACGTGAGTGAATTGCGTATGTAAACTACTGTCCTGAGAGGCTGCATGTGCTCTTGCGATGCAATCACCCTGTTGGCGAGACTTTACACACTTGCTTAACAATGAAGACAGACATAATTTACTTCATCAAATTAAAGTTGTCTGAACCATTAGCGTGTTAAAATCACCTGGTGATACTCTGTATAGTGTATTTTCAACTGCCAGAGTTACAGCAAATACAAATAGCACACTGAAGCCTTCACGATGTAGAACAAGCTCAAAAAACATCGACGTCTTAACATTCCTCGATTTGTTCAGAATAATCATTCATGTTTGCAGCGGCGGAAACATTTGTACCACAACCATTTTTTTAAGCAATGGAAGTTTGCGTACCTCCTGCGCTTCCACGAGCGCTTCCACGCGCAACAATTTCTTCCCAGCAAGATGTGTACTTCTCATTGAGAGGAGCATGACAGAAAAGTAGCGATAATATCCAATAAATGTACTTTTTTCGTCGAAAGTGAGGTTTAGGAAGATGATTTGAAGGATAGATAGCACGGGTAATCAGGGCACCTCTGCTGGCATTAAAGAATTCGTACATTACCGTCAAGTAGTGGCGTACTCAAATCTCTAGTTCTTTCCAGATATGCGGTATAGTTTTATCGAAACCCCAAAGTGACAAAAGTTTTATTTATTTCCGTTCTTTTTTTGGCATTGAGTGCGAAAGTGCGGTGATTCATGAACGCGCACTGGACAATACACGCCACTTGTAGGACATCGAAACATCAGGCATGGCTGAGGAAAGCAGCGACGAATACACGCCTCTTGACTTAAGCATGAAGGCCGAAGCAACACTAAATACCGGCCGTGACGGTACCTAGGGCGCTTCATCTACTTTAGGCGCCAACGCAACGTGAGCTTTACCACTTATAAATTTTTTCATTGAATACTGTTACGCTTAAACATGACCCATATAATAGGCTTTAACATCGGTACATTTGTTCCCAACTAAAACAGGTCTTTTTAAGGCCGGCTTGAGCTTTGAAATCGGAGGCTTTCTTAGACTAAGACGCGTCGATGCTCGGGTGGTACGAAAATCTTGCCATGTTTAGCGCAAAGTCGGCTGTTTAGCGCTCAGGATAAGATTTTTCAGAACATGAAGCGAACGTATACTTAAAGCAGAAAATATTTTTCATTTATGTATAATTCGTGCGCTGCAAACACGCCATGGGGTGCTATAGCTCGATGTCCCGGGTTCAATTCCGGATTGCACCATCATGTTTCGACGAAAGCTCATTGTAAAAAGGCTCTTGATTACTTGCATTAAGCTGCTGGTTACAGAAGCCCCGATGGTCAAAATTTGTGCGCAGTCCCCCTAAATTTGGTATCCGATTTATCAGGTCACTGCTGTTGCAAGAAAAATCTCGGAATTAATTTTAACCGCAGGGAACAATTTGTGCGCCGAACCTTAAGTGTTTTCTAGAGAACTAGTGAAGGTGCGCTGCAATACTGTTATTTGCCAATTAAAAAAAAAATGTGACTAAGTGGGTACTGCCCTACGTTAATAGGTAATAAATAATAATACGTTACGTTAATAAAAAGTAAGGCTCGTGCATGAAAAGCCACAACTTTGTTTAAAACTACTGTTCTTCTGTTTGCATGTTTTGCTTAAGGACAACATGTGCGCAAGCAAACACACTTTTCCAGTTTGGAGGTGTGTGGAAAAAGAAGGTATATGATTCTGTATTTAATGTTTTTTGACAACCTAAATCTAGATTACTTAGTTCTAAATCGTCCTTTTTTTTCGTATAGCAAACTGGGGTGAGTAATTATCACAGCGATTAAGAAGCGGGAAGTCATGGTATTCTACAGTACCCTTAACCATCTGTGAACGAATGCAGTTGCACGTCACGTTTCAGCTATTTTCTTGCTAAGCACTGCATGATTCTTAGGACATTTTTCATGCTTTCTCACAATAACTTTCATGCTTCGAAGAGGTCTTATAGAGGCTTCAGCGTGTGACATAAAAGCAAAGTTACCATAGCTTGAAAAAAAAAACATTTAGGAACTCGATTCTAGTTCATCATTACTCATTCGAGCTCGTCATTTTGTTCGTAAGTATTCAAATTAATACCAGGCTAAAAGGCAGAAACGTGTTTGTATTCATCAGAGCATGTCATTTCAGCCCATAATTTCAAATATTACCTGAAATTTGATATATTCCTCATAGCTGCCGGATCAATGAGTCAGGATTGTTATTGGCATGAAAACGCCGCATTATCCACGGCATTGCCGAATCGCATCAGGGAGCCACAAATACTAATTATTCTAACATCAGCGCAGGTTTGCATCATAATTGCAGACACCAACTGCCCAGTGCCACTGTAATGCTTCAACCTGTTTCATTGATGCAGAAACATGTTCTACCCTTTAAGAGGTGTTATTCCGAAATTATTGTTAGGATTCTGTCACTGCTGCAAACGAAGGAAGAATTTTACATAGCAAACTACATACGACAAGTTGTAAATACTTTAACCGTGAAACTGACAGCATTCGTGCCAGTCAATGCGCCGTTTCGTCTATGGTGGATGAGTGCTCTCCACCATGTATTGCCCCGAGTGTGCCGCTCATATTATGCCAGCCAGCATAGAAGGTATTCAATGAGAACGAACCATTGCGAGTGGCGCATTTACAAAACAAGGCTGTTTTTTTCCGAACCTTGCTTTATTAAAACATAATTTCACCTTTTCTTTTCTTACAGCTAGCAACTGTCTGAACAGTACTTTAATAATTGCAGTATTTCCGACGAGGCCTTGCGTTACCAGAGGAACACGCAGCACGTTCCGACGACCGACGAGATTTGCAACGTCGACGGTACATAGGCGATTGTCACTCACCTTTACCATAACCATAGCAGATAGCACCTACGGCTACCGTGGTAGCGTTACATTTATTGCGTATATAGATGTACTTTACCACCACCACCAAGACGGTTTCCGCATGAGCCAGCTTATAACTGTCCTTTATAAGACATTTGTGCTTATCTGAATTTAAGCAAATTCATACATAACCTATGCAGTAGAAGTTTTTGAATGAATTTGTTCTTGAATCAGTGAGCTGGTAAAGCACGCTCCTAGATAAGGGCAGAAGCGGAGACTGTACATTCCATGCAATGATTGATTCACGCGTAAATGGAAGCATCGCTTGACCATTGGCCTACAATATTATTTGCCGAGTAGAATCTCTGTGGGTTTGACTTGCTGACAGCGTGACATTGTCAACCTTAAAGCGATCAAGCTGGTCGACAAAGTAAGCGGTTTGATACGAATGCAGTGTGCGATGTGCAATTAGTCCGGCCTTTCAGATGTCTATACCGGAGGGTCGTAACGATGCTGTTAGGTTTGCGGCACAGCGTCAGTATTGCTCACCAATAGCATGTTACGAGCAGCAGAAATATCCCGCTGCGGCCGAATGCGAAACTTACAGCACACAATTTGGGGCTCCCCAAGACAGTTTATATTGAAGCACTTGGTTTTTTCATACCAAAAAACCAAGTCACAGCCGCAGCATAAAATCCTTAAAAAATAATGAAAATGCAACGCAAGGAGCGCACAAAATTGTTAGGTAATTGGCCCTCTGTTGGCATAAATATTTACCAAATCACCGTAATATACGATTACAGCACCAACATTATTCGTATTGACAGACTAACAATCACAGCACGCAACAATTTCCAGTGAGGCTGCCACTATCTTGAAATTGTAACGCTTTGTTAATAAGAAAATTTACGCCATGCTGAGACACGGGACTTCCGAACTGAATGTTCTTTTTTATAAATTGAATAGCCTCCTTCGCATGCATCAATCATTATTCGGGTCTGCCAGTATCTGTGCAGCCTCTTTCGCACACCTGACTGATAAACGTTGCGACTTTAAAGGCACGAGTGATAAAATTGAGAATGCTGGGCAATAAGAATGAATTCCCTAAATTACGCCGACGCAATCACACTTTAGTTCATTCATCGTCAAAGATATGTCTAATCTTTAGTTCCGGTGGTTGGGAATCCGCGGTGAATGCTTTCTGTGGTATACGAAGGCGGAGACACTGAGGCATGCGGGATGAATAATGCCATAAACATTCTTAGCTGATTCCACCCCCGCCTTTAAATTGTAGATAAAGTTGCATTTTGAATACGCGCGTCCCTGCAGTTTTTGTCCTATATGAACTAGCGCCGATGCTCCTCCTGAGGAGGGTTCACCCTCTACCGCAATTTCCGCCTTTTTAGGTCTCTCGAGTTTTTCTTTCTCCATTTTCACGCAATTTTTGCGCAGTTGTGGGGAAGATGTGCGCCGAGCTACAATACTTGCACCGCTATCTATGCAGTCCACATTTTTATCGCGCTTTGAGGCTTTTTGTTGCATAGTTCAGTGGCATTGCCCCGTGAATTAACACTTCCGCATTTCATTCCAAGCTGTTCTCGTATCCGCAATACAACTCTTACTCATGCGCATTGAGGAATCTTTTTGATAGTTGTCCTATAGGCTGTTGATGGCCTACACAGGAACATTGGCGAGGGCGGCCGTTTTAGCGTTCGCAATGAGCTGCTAAACCTGCAGCGCTTACAGCCGGTGTTTAGGAACTTCAGCTACCGCAGCCACGGAACCGGTTTCGGATAACCACTTTCTGAAAGGCGAGTACGTATTTCCATGACGCACCTATCTATCATAGAAGATCAATAAATTACGGCATACGTAAACCAAAAATTTAACAGGCCTCCGTAGAAATGCATCCTCTGAATTTTTCTTTGTCGTTGTGTGCGGCGGGCTATGTCAGCGGCTCGTAATAGATGAACGATAAGCAAGAACTTCGTGAGGCATCTAGAGTGCTTATTACTGGATAACACAGCCAATATGTTGGGTCAGGTGTTCCTCCCACAAGAAACCAATATATAGCTTTTCACGTCGAGCACTGCCGTGCTGTCTGCCTGGTTTCACACAAAACGTGATAATCTTCAGAAGAGTGTAACAACAGTGCACAATCTTGATCGTGCTCAGCTTCCTCATGGCCACGAAGCTCTTGCATGCATTCAAGACATAGTTGCAGAAAGAAAAATCCCCAATACGGAAGCACAGCAGTAAAGCCTCCCTACCTGTAAAAGCTTCTTGCCTAGCACAATAAGCATGAAATATCCATTTCCCATAAATTGCCCTTGCACACTGGCGAATGAACACCTTTACTATACTTTTATGTCATACAGGTCTCACTGACAATGGCAGGACAAGTTGCCAGTACCTGGGATACATCAGAAGCACCGATAAGGCAACGCCCAGCAGAAGTGGCGCTGGCATGGAGGAAGCATCAGCCAATTTTGAAGACGGCGCCACGTATGTTCACATTTATAAAAGTTCCATTAAAAGCAACTCAAGAGACGAGGGATGGTTACCCGGTACAAAAATGATGCCTCTACTCGGTAATTTCTCTTTAGTAGGGCTACCTCTGTTGGCTGAAACAGGTACTGCATCGGGAGTTTTGAGTGTTCGGTCGGCGCGGCTAGCCTTGACAAACTTCATGCTTCCAACAGTGCGACCGGACACATTACAGCAGTGTGCACACCTCATGCCCCATACACAAAGCTACGCAAGCTCGCCCGATTTACCATACTGTTAACATGCCGCAATGTGTGGTACACATGCAGGTTTGTAACCTGCTTGCTCACACCCCATTATGGAATATGTAAAGAATGTGAAGTAAAGGTGCTCATTGGAGTCAAGGCTCACAAAACGAAACAGGGTATTCCTGTTTTCCTGCAAAATTCCTGTAACAATGCTGACATTGACGAATTTGTGCAAGAGATACAAGTTCCGATTATTTAAATTGCAATTATCAGCTGCTGTTCAGACAATATGATGTCGGCGTAAAAAAAGAAGCTTTAGCTGAGGATATGCTACGTAAATTCTTTTGAAAAGAGAAATGAGTGTACTTGTCAACACACTGTGCGAGTATTGAAGCTTGTGCGTTTAAAGAAATGTGATAATATCGTAACTGAACCAGTTGCATTTTAAATTCCTCAAATACTTAAGAAACCGTTGAGAAACTCAAGTAACAAAACTGCATATTTATAATTGAATGAAAACAATGCCATGTTTCAATCAGCTTCACCAAATTACACCTTTAAGCGCTCAGAAATAATGTATTACACAGCGCTCTGAAATTTTCTCTGTTATGGTTTAATCATTCCCTAGTATTCGGGCACACTGTAACGATTTCAAGGAAATTGCAAATGAATATAAAGGTAGTTGTCCGCTAAGGATGCTCCAAGTGATGCAGATAATAGAACTGTGATATATATATTTTTTCATGTAGATGACTTTGTAAATTGTAAGCTTCTACTCTTTTCAATCTTAGTAATTTCATAGTTTTTCCCACTTGCAAGCCTAAATAAAAATTATGATGGATAATTTGCCGGGATTTAACTGGCTCTATTAAGCGAAATTTGATAATTTGATAGTTCTAATTTCTTCAATAAGTAATCTCGTCTTGATGC
Source organism: Dermacentor andersoni (assembly GCF_023375885.2). NCBI lineage: Eukaryota > Metazoa > Arthropoda > Arachnida > Ixodida > Ixodidae > Dermacentor > Dermacentor andersoni. The sequence goes on from NW_027314755.1 coordinate 71,940, forward strand.
TGGCCAAGCTGGCATGATTAGAAATGACGTACAAGCTAACACCACATGACTGGAATTAACCCATAACATTGCATGAGTCATGTATACAACGGCACAAGAAGAAATAAAATTATACAAGTAAACAAAAGCACATTACCTTAACAATAGAGACCAATGTTCATCTGGTGCTAAGCGTAGACGTTTCAAACGAGCAACAGACTGTACAAAAGACCTACCCCATACGCGCTGTCTTTGCTCTACTGCTGGTTGTATTTTTCTACACTAAACGGTAGAGAACATGTCGTACCAGCAATGTCTTAACTAAACGCTTGCAGCGTTTATAAACTTACCGATAAAAACAACAGACGATACTAACTTTTTCGGCAGAATCTTTCATGCTGTCTATATGAAAACACTGAAACATCTGTGCTTGTAGCGTAAGGGGAAGTAGATTAGGTGTGTGTCGTTTGCGCGATGCCTTCGGCAGGAGCGGTGTGCCGTTCGAGTGGGAGTCAAATGTTAAATGACTTCATACGAACACTGTAAGAAAAGTTGAACTCGGCAGTTTTTCTTCGTATTCGATATGTAGAGCTTGAGTTAAAACGTATGATGCCCGACGGGGAGTCAGTCCACATACACATGTCTAAAATAACGCGAATAGTTCGCCTTTGCACCATTTTCATTTCTTAAAGCCAGGACCTTAAGTCCCTAGTTGCAATGGCTAATACCCGCAAAAAGGCGGCTCTTTTGAGAGCAAAATATCGTCATGAGGAATGGCTCACGCCCCCATAAGCAAAAAAGGATGTAATGGCTCAATGTGAACGAAAGAAAGAAACAAACATCGAAGGAACGAACCAGCGAACGAACGAGTGACGGAAAAAAAGAGCCAATGAAAACGAGAACGAAATTACTTTTAGTTAGTGCATTAGGTTCTTGATTGTGACCTAGAGGAGGTCAACCTACAGTGCCAAACGTTTACTTCGTACTGCGGCTCATGTCTGACCCGTCAGATCGTACGACGTTAGGCATTAGCACGTGTGTAGCCGGCTTTCGTCTTGAGGTGTTAGTAGTGTCACATGCTGCCGAACCTTTTTATTCTTCCTAGCATACGATCCGATTTGAAAAATTCAGCAACCATTAAAATAGCCCATTATGCGAAATTTGAGTGCAGCTGTGTGCGTGTTTTGATTTGGCGATATATGGAGGCAAATATTGGAAGAGGGAAACGTGCAGACGTCAAGCGCCACGGCTTTTGTAGATGACTGACCGAAGGACCCAGTGTAATCGCTGCTGCTACCTGGCTTGCATAAAATCCGACATAATGGCGTGGCGCATAAAATCCGATTGAAAAACTGTCGCAAGCCATGACAACCGAAGAAAGCAATCCATACAAGCGAAAGCGAGAGCCGATACAAATGTTAGCACGAAATGAGCACCCTCGCTGATACCAGATGCTAGTACGAAATGAGCGGTCGGGCGGGTCCGCATGAAACCACTTTTCCGCACTCATATCACTGAAGGGGCAGCTATTATTCTTCTCCGTCTCTCGACCGTTCAAGGCTCGCGTCTTCTTCCGCTCCGCATTCGCCCTTTCATTTTTCGCTCTCGTGCTCGGTCGCTCGGTTACGCCGCCGACGTTCGCCGCAGGAGCGGGTCATTAAGAGCTGCGCCATAGAACGGAGACATATTTTAGCCGACGCAAAACAGTCTTTCTCAATGCCAAATGTCTCACTTCCGAGGGAATGTTTCTGGACTCTTGCCTGAATACTCCTTGTGAGCGTGTTGAAGACGGAGTTCTATTTTTAATACTTAGACTGGTTAGTTTTTGAACTTACCATCACTGAGAGATATTTGAACTCTCCTGCACCTGTTTCATCTAGAATATAGATGATGTGTTAGATAATACAAGTCTTCTGTTATGCTTGCATCTCGAACGAGGAAAGTTCTTAATTTCCAGTTTAGCATCCCCCGCAGCGGCGTCGGCGTCAGCAGGCGTGTGATGTGTTGCGACACCACGTAACCGAGCACACGAGGGTCAGGCGCTCGCGCGTATAGCGGTCCGTGGCTTAGCCGTGTTTGGGGGATCCTGGGGACTGAGCCGATGCCGGGTGTTTGGAACTTTAAGGCCCCCCAACGGAGGCAACACACCTCTTTGGCCTCTACTTGACACAGATGGCACCTCTTGACTGACCCACCTGGAGGAAATCGGCAGTCGCCTTTTCCTATCCGCCTCTTCAATATTTTGCTTTCTGTCTCGCTGTTTCGTCTTTCCTGTCTTCTTATCACTTCTTCTCACTTCCATATTCTGGGCGGCAAGGGTTAGCCTGGAGTGGCTGTCCTACCTTGTGTATACCATATGGCGTTATAGTGACGGCATACTGCTGGCGCTGTGCAGACTTGTTTACGTGTTCTGCCACGTCTCCTTGTTGTGCTCCGTGGTGGGTGGAAGACACTTCTTGTGAAATTACTTCTTTCTATGGGATACTCGAACCCGTTTTCAACCGATCATGCCTCGAAAAAGGTACGCACCGACGCAACCTCGCTATTCTTGCCGAAGAACAAAGAAACTTTCCCGAAATTCCACGCCCTTCCACTGTGAACAAAGTTCTAAAAAAGCTAAAGCGATTTCACCATTCCTTGTGGCCAAGTGCCCAAAAGAGATCATTGGAACTGGTTATGAGGTAACAAAGATGGCACGTGAGGATTCGCTCCTCGAACTAAAAGACAAAGAACAATACAACACACTCGCACACCTCGTTACATTTGGTACCATCCCTGTTTCTTTGAGTGCACATAGAACTATGAACACAGTCAAAGGCGTTGTATGAGAGGAAGATGGAATGACCTCGATGAATGGAATGACCAAGGCGGAATCCATGTGCAGAGCATCAAAATCAGATGGAATGACAGCGAAATCCCTACGAAGCATTTATTATTCCCTTTCAGTTCAACTAGTTTACCAGATACTCTTGAAACCGGCCATGTTAGACTTCATGTTCGACTTTAAATTCCGAACCCAGGACGTTGCTTCAAATCTCAGACATTTGGTCATGCATCCCAAGCTGCCGACGGCAGCTTATCTGCGCAAAGTGCGGCACAACCAGTCACTCCGCGGAAGACTGCAATAATGATGAGAAACATTGTGTGAACTGCCACGGCAGTCACCCTGCATACTCCGGAGCTTGACCAGCCCAGTAGAAAGAAAAGGAAATATTTACTGTAAAATTTAAGGAGAATATAACATTTCGTGAAGCACCGCAACGCATCTCCTCGCTATTCAGATTGAAAACATCTTTCGCTGAAGTGGTGCAACGGGGGGTGGCACCACAACGGCCTCTGGCGGCAGCCCGGACGACGCCTAGCATGCCGGGGCTATCGCCACCCGCTCCTACGGTGGGAGCAGCCAACGCTGCCCTGCCACCTCTCAAAATGTCTACAACAGTAGACATTTGCGGTGTCCAGTAGACATTTGCGGTGTAGACAACTGCGGTGTCCCGGCAGCCGTCAGGACACCGTAGAGGCCACAGGGGTCCTATCGACCTCCGGCCCCGTAGGGACGAAGACTTCGTCGCTTGAGATGAAGTCTACGCGACGCACACATCGTTCTCTCGAGCGGGTGTCCAGCACCTTGCAAGAGGCTATGGACACCAGTCCAGGCCAAACGGCGCAGGTAGTGTTGAAGGAGTGGCGAGGTTCTCTTGACCGCTCCAAAAAGAAGACAAAACACCAATTACAGGGTCTAACAATGGCTCTATAAGGTAATGTCACTCTCCTCCTTTTTGAGAGACGCATCGCAATATTTTTTTAGCATGGACGACATCATACAGCGGAATGTTAGGAATGCTAGGAATGTTAGAATGTTAGAATGTTAAGAAACCTAGATGACGTCCAAGAAATTCTCTAAGTTTAATCCTAAACTGGTGTGTGTGCAAAAAACACATCTTATTTCCAAGCACGCCAACTTCAGCCGACGATACATGACTTTCCGGAAAGACCTCGAGGATGCTGTCGCATCATCTGGCATTGTAGCCATCATTGCTGATAGAAGTGTAGCGTGCGAGCATTTGAAGCTCCAAACGGCCCTTGAGGCAGTGGCTGTTCGAGCCGTAATTTCAAATAAACCCATTACTATCTGCTCCTTGTATATACCACCACACTATCAGCTTCACAGACGTGACTTGGAATCATTTATAGATGAGCTCCCATAGTCCTATCTGATTCTTGGTGATTTTAATGCACATAGTAGTTTGTGGGACGATTCACGCTGTGATGCGCGAAGTGGCGCCATTGAACAGGTGATTTTCACCTCTGGCGCATGTCTCTTGAATACGGAGAAGCCCACGTATTTTAACCTGGCCAACACGTCAAACTCTGCATTAGATCTTTACATTTTATCGCCGACGCTTTTACCCTATTTTAAATGGAATGTGCTTAACAACCCGTATGGGAGTGACCACTTCTCAATAATCCTAAGCACGCCGAAACAAGATCAACTTCCCCTCAGGTCCCTCGGTGGATCGATAACTGAGCCGATTAGGAACGGTACCGAACTCGTATACAAATGACGTGGACTGAGATGTCTGGTATAACTGGTAACTGATGCCGCCTCTAAATGTATTACTCAAGCGAGCCGCATGGGCCCCAAACGACGTGTTCCCTGGTTCAACGATGCATCTAGGCAAGCACGGAGGAACCAGAACAAAGCGTGGGCGCTGCATCGCAATTCTCCAACAGCAGAAAACCTGGAAAGCTATAAACATGTCAAATCCCAGGCAAGGAGAACGCGCCGACAAGCAAAACGAGAGAGTTGGGCAAAGTTTATATCCAGCGTCAACTCGTACACAGATGAGAGAAATGTCTGGAATAGAGTGAAGAAACTGAAACGTATTACCTGCCTTTAGTAAATAGCCACGGAGAAAGCCTGGAAGATCAAGCCAACTTTCTTCGTGCACATTTTGAATACGTATGCAGCTCCTCACAATACTAACCATCCTAAAGTACAAAACGCGAATTGAGCAGCAAAAGTTAGAAAGAAAATTTACAAAAAGTGCGGCGTACGACGAACCAGTTTGCATAGCAGAACTGCAGGCAGCACTGAACTGTTGTAATACATCCGCCCCAGCTTCACACCACGTAATGTATGAGATATTGAAATAAATACCCTCCGAAACCCCAAAAACCCTAATTTCCCTTTACAACATTACATGGTTTTCCGGAGAGATGCCCCCTGTTTCGAAGGAGGCTATTATAATTCGAATTCTGAAGCACGGAAAGGATCCTTCCCCTGTATCAAATTACAGACCTATAGCATTAACAAGTTGCCTCTGGAAATTATTAGAAGAAATGATTAACTGTCACGTACTACACTTCGGCGCATCAAACAAACTGCTCGACCCCTACCAGTGCGTGTTTCGGGAACGTCGATCTACCAGTGACCATCTTATACGTATCGAGGCACGTATCCGTGAAGCTTTTGTCCATAAGCAATTTTTATTATCTGTATTGCTTGATATGGAGATAGGCTATGATACTACCTGGCGCTTTGGGATATTGAGCGAGCCTCACACATCGATATACGCGGTAATATGTTCAATGTTATCTAAAGTTATCTGTCTAATCGCACATTCCGTGTTCCGAGTGGGCAGTGTTTTGTCACGGACACTGTTTTATCACTCCAGTTGTACAGGAAACTGGAGTGCCGCAGGGCCAGGTCCTCAGCTGCACGCTCTTTATAGTAAAAATGAATTCTCTTCTACACATACCACGTAAAATCTATTCAATTTATTTTGACGATATGCACATAGGATTTCAATCTATTTCTCTCGCAATCTGTGAGCGACAGATCCAGCTTGGTCTTAACAAGGTCTCCAAATGGGCTGATGAGAACATGTTCTGAACGAACCCACAAAAAAGCGCATGTGTCGTTTTCTCTAGAAACAGAGGCCTGCACCCTGATCCTGAAATTGTGTTGCATGGTGAGCGTCCTCCTGTATACAGAGAACATAAATTTTTAGGCATAATTTTAGACGCGAAATCAACCTTTCTACAGCACATAATGCATCTCAAAAACACATGTATGAAAACAGTGAATATCTTAAAGGTGCTGTAACGCACAGCCAGGGCCCGTGATAGAAAATTGTCTCATCAACTTGTATAAAAGCCCCATACGCACACGACTAGACTATGGAGCCATAGTTCACCATTTGGCTACTCCAACTACTCTAAAGATGCTGGACCCTGTCCACCATTTAGGAATTCGCCTATCAACAGGCACCTTTAGAACAAGCCCCATCAAATGCGTTTAAGTTGAATCAGCTGAGTGGTCACTTCATCTGTAGAGAACATATTCGTCTTTAATTTATTTTCTTAGAGTGAACGGAAACAGTCAGAACCCCGCGTATTCCACCATAAACCATTTGTCTAGTTCTCAACTTTTTCGCAACCGGCCCACAGTGGCACAGCCTTTCTCACTGCGTATTAGAAACATAGCTGAAGAAACAAGGTTTCCACTGCTTGAATACCACCTTATGCCCCCTGCTACAGGGCCCCCGCCGTGGCAGTGGCATACCAATATCCCAAACCACCACTGTGATATATCTTTCGTCACTTTTACAAAGCGCGCGCCTGTCGCGCATATCCGAATGTACTTCCTAGAATTACAGCACAAATACTCCTATCCTGAAATTTTCACAGTTGCCTTGAAGCGTTATTCTGGTGTGTCTTACGCAGTGGTCGGTCCATCCTTTTTCGATGCTGGTGTTCTGCACCCTAACACAAGTATTTTTACAGCAGAAGCGTACGCGATATTGGCCACCGTAAACACATTAAAGAAATTATTATCCCAAAGGCAGTTATGTACACAGTCTCTTTGAGCGTCGTAAACGCTTTCAAACTGTCGAAAATATCAAAACCCTGTAATTATGTCTCTTTCCTCAGTATTATGCACCATCTATGCATCCAAGCAGCATATCATGGTATGCTGGATGCCGGGAAACCGAGAGTTTGAAGGGAACGTGTTGGCTGACCAGCTAGCCACATCCGTCCTCGCGAACGCTTCCAACTCTTCCACAACTGTCCTTGTAATGGACCTCAAGCCCTTCCTAAGGAAGATGTTCAGGGCTTACTGGCAGCGGTTGTGGGATAACGAAACAGAAAGTAAAAGGCATGTTATTAAGCCATATCTTGGCAACTGGCCCCCGGTATCAAAGAACCGCCATATTGAAGTAACAATATGCAGACTTAGGATAGGACACACATACAGCCCACACGCATACCTCTTATCCGGTGGTGATCCACACATGTGTGATAAATGTGGTGAGCCACTTACCGTGCTTCACATCCTGCTGCAATGCACTGAATCGGACGCTAATAGGAAAAAGCATTTTCCATTACCACACCGGCAGCAAATTCCACTCCATCCTCTAATGATCATACGTACAGAGCCACTCTTTAAATATCGATCCTTGCTCGAATTTTTGAGACATGTACATAGTTTTCATGGTATAGCCGCAGGAAATCCGTAGCACGGCCTCTTAACAGAGGTTTGTGCTGCGGTAGCTACATTAAAAGAAAGCATCTGCTTCCCAGTGTTTGGGCACAAAGGTCTTCAGGAGGCATACGGGCTATTTCCATTCTTGCATCTTAGCCCCATGACCACTTATCATGCTTACTATACCCATAGGCCACTACACGTATCACTATCATAATTTTATACTATATATTGTTTTATGCTTCTACGATAGTGATTGATTTTAGGCAACTTTACAGAAATGTTAATCCTACGATCGCAACTCACCAAGGAACGCGTAACACAACATTATCAGTCAGGGCACTCTTTGGCCATACCTGGCCCTTGCCCCACTAAACAACACTCATTCATTCATTCATTCATTCATTCATTCATTCATTCATTCATTCATTCATTCCAGTTTAGGATCACATGCCACCAAAAGAACCAGTGTTCAATTTCTACCAATTTAGAGCCGAAATCGAGCGCTAAATACCAATGCAAGCAACTTAGCGCTCAAATTGAGCGAGTCACCTTACCATTAAGGTGCGATTTAGTTTGTCGAACTCTCAATGGGTCAAAACCTGTTTTTGTCATCCAATAAAAAGAGCCGGCCATTTTGAGCTAATTTGTCCATATCCTTGCAGGAAGGATACTGGAACCGGAGGCAGAGAACAGCAAGTGTCCTGTGGTGTCAGTGGAAATGTTTCCAGCAGACGGGACACCTCACACGGGCAACCCAACGAACACATGGACGGTACAGCCCCCATGTTCAGCGCATGTGACCAATCGTCTGTCAAGAAGTCGAACCACAAATGTGAAATATGTGGTAAATTTATAAGCAGTGCTCGCAATATATGTGCACATTACCGCAGTCATACCGGCGAGAAACCATGAATCGATGAATCAACGTTAATTTAGAGAACCTTGTACCTTGTAGAGCACCTTGTAGATTCGAGCAAGCTCGTCCTCTGGGCGAACTCCGAAAGCTGTCTCATCAAAGGCATTTACTGAGGCAACCATTTGGTCTTACCGCAAAGCGGCCTCATTGAACAACGCTCGCTAAATGTACCTGTAGATTTACTTCTTGAGGCTGGCGTACAGAATTCCCGCGTTTAGTCAACCTCGATGCTCTATCAGCTCTGGTTGCCACAATAAATTCCTTCTCTTGTCCGCGATAGGCATGCACGTATTTCGAAAGTTTCTTTCGTACGGCAGCTGAGTATGTCAAGCATTAAACTTGTACCGCAAGATACCGTTGAGAAATGTGGTCCTATCTGCACGGTTCGGACATCAAGATTTTGCAATCAGGATTGTTCCTCTGACCATATGGAGAGGATTATAATTGTCTAGTAGAATAATGCGGTGACGCAAACACATGAGAAACGTTCATTCCTTGCGCAGGACTTTTGCAATTCACGCAGCAGTGCCTCGTGCATGACGATGCAAATTGATGGTAGGGCCTGTCATACTAGAAGGAGGAAATTCTGGCAGCCACAACCCATATTACATTCTGAAGTGAAAACGGTGACCGCTGTAACGTGGTGCCAGCTGGTCACACGTGCGGAAGGCATTACGCGGTGGTTGTTGTAGATGAAATATTTTATTATATTCGAGTAACGTCGCTTGTCGGCTCGGAGCACCTATCGTTGACGTTCGGTAAATAATTTTCCCTCTAGGGCGGCAAGAAGGGTCTGTGGTGTCTGAGCCGCATGACTGCAAGTGGCCTCGGGGCGCTTACGCTTAAGTTCCTCGAACATGGTTGAGTGGAAAGGACTTTTGGGATGAGGCATTTTCACAAGAAACCTTCCTGTAGCATTATGTGAAGGCTCTATGTACAACCCAAAACACACTGAAACGAGCAGGAGCGATACTGTGCTAACGGAGAGTACTGACGTCATTTATACGTGCCTTTGATGTCTAAAGTCAATCGTCGCTCGAACACTTACACACCCAGGGATAAAGCCAATGTTGACTTCACATATCACATTTATCGGCGTAATTTGGCCTAAAATTTAGGGGAAAAGACTTTCTGATTCACCCTCCTAAAAACGTCGTGTTGGCTTTGGCTCATTCTATGTATCACTTACTTGCGCCACGACTGCCAATATCTCCCGGCGAAGCCTTAGCACTTCTCCTAAAGAAACAGTAATAAACACATGTTTGTGCCCTACTGAAATTTGCTTTGATGATTCGGTGTCAATTCAGCAACGGTCACTGGGGCGCCTCTTTTAGCATTCGAATATTAGCAGTTTAGCGTTGACATAGTGGCGCACTCTATCGTCTCTTTTTTCCGGATGGGTTTTACGATTTCATTCGAATTGCCCAAATGCCCGACGTTTTACTGGTTCTTTCATCCTTGGCACAGACTACGCATGCGTGATCATTCAACAACGCTCTGTCTCAGAAAGAAGCTAGTGCTCCAGAGTGTCTTCACCAGCCATGACTGAACAAAGAAACGGTCAACAAACGCCTCCCGCGTTTGCCTTCATCAAAGAAGCAACCCCGGGTACAAGCCGTGAAGGCGGCGAGGATGCCTCAGGCACTTCGGACGATTACCCTGCGTGAGTATTCCCGCTTGTGAAAGTTTCGTTGGATATTGTCAGCCGCAGAAACAAGTGTGAATACAGACTTTAACGGTAATACATTTGTTTCCACATTGAAGTGGGCGTATTCGAGGACGATTTAGATTCAGCGTGGCTGCGGGTGTTTATGACCATGATAAAGAGAAGTGCCTGTTTCCCTTTGATCACGGCCTCGCACACTTGTAGCAGTAGCCCATTGGCTGGGATGTTGCGCTGCTTAGCTCGACATCACGAGTAATATTCCAGGCGAAGTGGCATTTCACCAGTGATTGTGAGAGGCATGAAGGCTCCGGAACTTGGATTTACGTGCACATTACCGAAACCCAGGTGGTGAAATTTAATTCCGTCATCCGTCCAAGAGTTTGGCCTAGCGAGATCATGGTTTTGAAACGTGAAATACAAGGATATAAATAAATAAAACAGTACGTCACACTTCCATTGGCGGTCGAGTGAGCACACTCCAGGAGCCTCACTAAATATCGCACAAAAAGTACCATTTGCTAAAAACGCAAGAGATGTGTGACCAAGTGAGAACACTACTGAACTTTTTGTTGTTACTTGTTTGTCAGGAAATATAAAAGATGCGCTTGAAGAAAAGAATTGGCTGGAGCTTAGCTAAGGTTAAGCCTGGATATCTCGAAACGAAAGTGTTCTGTGGTGCTTATGGTTTAGGTTGTTTTATGATTTAGCCTATGGTTATGCTTACGGTTTACCTTATGGATATGCTTATGGTTTAAGGTATGGATATGCTTACGGTTTAGCTTATGGTTATGCTTTATGATTTAGCCTATGGTTACGCTTACGGTTTAACTTATGGATATGCTTTGGTTAGCTTCTTGTTATGCTATACGTGTGCCTTGTGTAGTTATGCAAATTATTTATCAACGACATATACCATAAGTTATACAGGATTATTAACTTCTTTATTCATCATTGTTGGGCACATTGTCTTGCGATTTCTGTACATCCATAAACACAGCTCTCTGTATCGATAGTATCACACTCTTCTCCCTCCATGTTGAATGCTCACCCCTATTCACTGGCAAGCGGTTATATAGTCGGCCTCGGCGATAAACACGCGCTTGCGGCGAACGTCAAACGATGATGCACAGCGCGCGGCAGTGGCCACCTGCGCCGCGCGTGACGTCACGCGCGGCAGCGGCGAAAGATGAGGCGTCGGAGTCGGCGCCGACTCCGAACACGCTTACGGTGCCAATTCCGACATACGCCGGCTCGCTCGAAGCGCGGTGTTGACTAGCGTAATGAAGCGTTTCGCTTCGAAACACCATATGTCTTTGAAGTGAACGATGTGTTCATTTTTGCGGCACGTTCTGGCGAATCTGAAAGCACTACCGGGACGCCGCGACGGCCACGTCATTTTGGCGCGACTGCGAACGGCCACGTTGGCAGAGCGTGCGAACGGAATCCTAAAATGGCGAGAACAGTTGCCGACTGCAAATCTCAAGCTGCGTTGTCGCACGCTGGCACAACTGTTGCGGACGTGGCAGGGTAACTGATTCGTCCGAAAGGCACGGCCCTTGTACGAGATCTAATATAATGCAGCCAAACCTAACATAAGCTTGCATTACCTAAAGCATAGTTACAAGCTCTCGTCCACCGTTTCCGCATGCCACTCATGGTGCGGCCATCCAGTCACAATGTGTATGACTAGCGCTTTCCAGTTGAGTCGCAATACGTCGTAGAGCTATACGCACGTAGTCTATAATGGGCGGCTTGGAGGGAATGGCACTACATAATTATATCGTAATCTTCCAACTTAGCATCTTCCTAACTTGGTTCTAGCATCATTCGTTGTTTTCTTAGATTTCATGCTTCATGTCATAATTAAAGAAATTACGCAATTCAAGAGTGCGCGTTCACCTATGCAAGCCAGGAAGTTATACTTTTGATAAAATGATACACAGCAGGTATTATCTTCATTAACAAAGGAGCAGCTCCTTTGTTCCAAATTCCGTTTGTCAAAAACACTCTTAAGATATAATCTGCCGTAACTGGGAACACAGAGCCAAAGCCAATATGTATGTCTCATTCCAGGTATATAGACGAGTACATCAATGACGCCTTGAAGGCGTTGAAGAGCCAGACCGATGCCACTGACGTCAATGGTATGTACAGCATGGCCTTTAACCATCGATACTACTCGCGAAGATGCTTACCAACTAACAGAGGAGGCATCGTTTCAATCGATCATGATGGCGGTGCACTTATTGGTCATATGGACGCCTTACTACCGTCACCAAGTCAGTTGCTGATGTGCAGTCGTAGTGCGAAATTCATGCAGATGAATTGAGTGCTACCAGAGTCAACACTACGCGTATTCCACGTGCCTCAAGTTTCGAATGAATTCATTTTCAAGGCGATGAATCCATTCGTAAATGTAATCGACGCTTCTCGATATGTCTTGGATGTCGTGTTGGAATGGGGTCAGAGTAACGAGCTTACCAAAGCGTAGCAAACCAACCGCATGTTTTATTCTTCACGTTAAATGCTTGCTTGAGGATCCTGTCGTTGAAGGGCCTCTTACCGGGCGCCATTGTAAATTTAAATTATACGCTAGAAGTTGCCAATGGGCCGTCAAGGGAGTGTTTCGGTAATACAATTTTTCAAGTGCACTCGTTATGGAAGAGGATAGATGACATCGAGCTGTCGTGCTACTGTGCCGTCAGCAGGCTAGTGCTACTGCTTCAAGACAGTCTTCCCCTCTGCATCGAATGGCGTTCTTAAGCGGCGTTCCTTGCTTGCCTTCTCCCCTACAGGATCGAAGGCCCTGGGTCATGTTAACGTGACGATCCCCGCCTCTATTATTTATTTCGATACATTTTTATCGTACGGTACATCTGATAGCGCGCATTCCATCACTGGGTGATCAACCAAATTCCGGTGCAGTGGTCGGTGCCGCTGCAAGCAGTTCTCATTGCACAGATACATTTGTTAGCGGGACCCTCACCGGCTCTTTCAAAGCGCGGCACCTTCCAGATGAAGGGCACGTGGCCTACTGTTGAAGATTGCAACTGTTTCCTGCCACGCAGCCGCTTATACGTTTCACACGCGGTAGCCACCCCTTAATTTACCAGCAGTGCTTGTGTATCTACAAGAGCGAAACCTGGTGAGAGGACCTTTAAGACAGCTCTCTGTCTACCTTACGGAAAATAAGCCACACCTTACTGGTATTCTGCAAAATACGCGGTCATTATGTTTACCGGAGCGTGGCGAGATTGCTGCTGTTACTTTGTCCAACGATACTGCCCTGTCAACTTGTAATTCTGCAAGTCTTTCCCATTTTATCAGACGCCCGCAACAAGACCCTCACATATGTGCATTGGGTGGCCTATATTAATCAGTCTGATAGGTCTCGAAGGCGTGCAGTGGATCAGAGCTATATTTATTTGTAATTAGTTGCTAAACATGCACGGCTAACTGTAAATACATTCTTAGGAAATTCAGCTACATACGTAGGTAAATATATGCATCGCATAGCTGGGCTCTTGAACAGTTCACTATCAGTGGAAGCTTGCATTTATCTCATCATGACATGATTTTCCTTGCTATTCAAGCTTGAATAAAATTTTTACACTTGTTCTGTCACCTTTTCCTTCGCCCACAACACGATCAGGCTGTGTACTGCTGACAATCAATAAGTGATATGCAGAACCTGTAGGTGCACTTTTGCACACAACCCGTTGACATACCAGTTAGTGGATATCGGGGTACAATAGTAATGAAAGTGTCAACATGCGGGCTGGTGACATCATTCGGCAGTTATCTTTTCGCTGCACCACCCAAGCGTTCGAAACAACTTTCTTTTTATTAGGAAGCTTCGGCTTGGGGGGACATTGCTGATTTTCATGGTCAACATGTAAAATGCCAAAATGCTTTGAGTAACAGCTCTTAAACTGACATGAACGATATTCGTTGCATTTGAGAATGTTCTAGTGACTGCAGTCATGGAATTACACACTTAGGGCCTGGATGGTATGCCAAACGTCCCGAAAATTGGCAAGTTCCCCGAAATTTGAAACACAACCTATGCAATTTAGTAACTCTAATCCTCAAACAAGTATAGCAGTCCTGTGAACCGCAAGATACAGAATATCTAAAGCGGCCGAGTTTGATTTATGAGTCTACAATTTACAGAAATGACAAATGCTTCCGGGGCATTTTTCAAAAGTCCTAGCTATAACATTGTGGTAAAGTTCGGACCGCTGCGTATCAATATTCTATATTTACGGGTATTAGTGAATGCACTTTCCAGAATTATGATATCGTTTTTATTGCTCAATTACACAGTTGCAAGCTTGATATTCCTTTTTTACAATTTTTGGCGCATTCAATACTTTTTATAAAGACACTGACCATCTCAACAATAGGTTAGTTTATGGCAGTTACAAAATTTCATAATTTTTTTTTCCCATTGGATAGCCTGCATCAAATCTGGTGCAAACGTGACCGAGAAATATATCCATGCTCCCACGTACTTAGACAGAAGCCTCCGCATTGAAGTTTCCTTTTGCGCGTTTCTAACTAAGCAGCTTTGCAACAAAAAGAACGCGTCCTTTATGGTAAAAGCAAGTTTGGCGTGTGATAAATTCTGCTTATTGAATTTAACATACGTTTTTTTGCGACCTTAAGGAAGCTTGAAACACACCTCTTGCTTGAAATTGGAAACATAGGTTTGACCTTTGTAGCGCACTAGAAGAATACGACCTGTAGTCTTTCGCTTAGCAAATGGTCGTGTTCTAATCTGCTGTATTGTCTGCAGCGTATTTATATTTAGAAAAATCAACATTCGATTAATTTCAACGTGATTGTCTCTCACGTCAATGTGATTCTTTTTCGTGCACTGAGCTCCGAATTCCAGAATTCCAGGAAGAAAAAGCGCACTGCACACGCCAACACAACAGCCAGCCTTCCCTATCCCTAAAGCCCAGGGAGAGAGAGAGAGAGAGAGAGAGAGAGAGAGAGAGAGAAACGTTTATTAAACGAAACAGTGTTCCGAGCGAGGCCGGGTATCTCCCTAAGATGGGAAGGCTCCTTAGACCAGGAACTCTCTGGCTTCGACTGCCCTCTTGGCCCTGGCGACGAGTTGTCGTCGGTCTTCCAGGTACCCGAGGGTTACCTTGGCCTCCCACGTTTCGAATAGGTTGTTTGCTTCTATTGCTCATTTTTCGTGCGTTTCTGGTTGCATTTCGCTGCCTTCCTGCCACAGGCATTCCAGGAGCAAGTGTGCCAGAGTGTCGGGTACGTTGCAAAGTGGGCAGAGGTAGCCGTGGAGCGTCGGGTAGAGGAGATGCATTATCGTTCCGTGCGTGTACGTATTACTTTGCAGGCGTCTAAGGATCAGGCTTTCTTCTCTGTCGAGTTTAGGGTGCGGTGCAGGGTACACTGGAGGCTCGAGCCTGTCATGTTGCAATATGGCCGAATAGTTCGTGGGTACGGCCTCTGCCTCTTCTATCACGGGTCCGAGAGCGCGTAGGGAGAGGGGAGCCCGGCTGACGTGGTCGCGGGCAGCGGCGTGGGCGGCTTCGTTCCCCTCTACTCCCTCGTTTCCGGGTACCCACGTTACGCAGGTGTACGGGAGCGCAACTAATATGTTATGCATGCCACCATTTATTTTTTATGCTCTTTCAATAACCTTTGCACAGCGACGAGTAAACACCTCTGCTGTTTTTTTCGGGCGGTGCAGATGCCACTGACAGCAGAAGCACCAACTACGCACCTGTGGTGCCCACCGCTACTGCCGATCACGCCTGGCCTAGAACGGGCCACGCTGACATCGAGAAAGTATCCTCCCCTACGAACGACACCACGAGGTGAGCCAATATCGAAATAATTATTGACATAACACAACCTAGCCATTGGGCAAAGTGCGACGGTGACCAGGCCTCTCACTTCCGATCTTATGCCACATAGAAAATAGCAAAATAGGTCATTACCGTAAAAGAAACAGGAAACGTCTACTTCAAAGACGCGTGAAGGGGTTTCAAAGACGCGTGAAGACATTTCAAAGACGCGTGAATACGCTTCAAGGACGCAAAAAGACGCGTCTCATTTCTCTATACAATAGGGTAGGCTCATGTGGTGTATAAAGGGACAGTGCCGCAGCAACCTTCCCCTCGAAGAATGTGGCCAATGCTGGGCAACAAGCCTCTTCGGCGGACTTAGCCCAGCGTTGCACCGCCACCCAAGAAAACCTCATCAACTGCTAGGTTTGTGGCATTTAAAGATACTGTCACTCAAGGCGAGGCGTTGCCAAATTACCACTTCCAGGAATAGCACTGAACACGGTTACTAGTCGAACGGCACCACCGTTTCCCTACGAGCCGTATAACCCTCAGTAACCCTGCGTCATATATAACCAAAAGGTCTCTGTAAGCTAAGTTAGCTGTCTTATATTAGACACGCACCGCAAATGTATTCTGCAATATGTGCACACTAATATTGCAGATGAATGTAAGGAGACTTCTACACAATTTATATGATGTCAAACAGCCTATTTAGAAACTTAGTGCAAAAGTGTTGCGAACCGCTGTGGTTGCATAGTGGCTATGGTGTTCGGCTGCTAAGCACGAGATCGCGGGATAAAAGTCTACCACGGCTGCTGCATTTTGATGGGGGCGAAATGAGAAACCACCCTTTTGCTCAGATTTAGGCGCACGTTAAGGAGATCCTGTTAGACCAAATTATTCCCGAGTTCCCCACTACGGCATGCCTCATAATCAAATCGTGGCATTGGCACGTAAAACCCCATAATTTATCAATTCTTAAAAACTCTCTGTGTTCAGCAAACACACGTAATATCTACACACACACTTTCCTAGGGAATGTCATTTTTAAGAGAGACCGCTACTATGGTCTCACCTCGTCGAGTGGTGTGGCTATAATAGTAAATAAAGAAATTCCCTGCCATCATATACAACTCAGAACGACCTTTGAAGCTGTTGTTGTCCCAACACTGCTGCTCGACAGGCTGGTAAAAATCACTTCCATTTGCATACCTCCCAACCACCAAATTCGCGAAACAGTTCCAGAGCCTTACGGATGAAGTTCCGGAAACCCACATAGTATTTCGAGAGGAAAATGCACGTAGCCCCCATTGGGGAGGTTCTCGCTGTCATTTTGTCTTTTGTGGATGCCTCTTTATTGATAACGAGCCGAAATTTTTCAGCTTGAGATAAAGCATTCTAATCGAAAGACATCAGCACAGCATCATATAGACTCATGCCCTACCTCGAGTGGAATGTCCTAAATAACTCGGGAGAAGTCTTCTCCAGCAACTGATCGGACTATGTCCGCAATAATAAAACAGATTCACGCTGATAGGCATATTTCTCTCGCCAGTTTTGAATGCCACGAGGGCGACAATATAAATTTCCATAGCACTGAAAGAGGCTATTTATGTCTCCATCTTGAAACAGGGCTAGGATACATCTTCTATGGCAAGTTAGTGGTCTATGGCGTGATGAAGCTGCTCGTTTAATCTATTACAATAGATGATCAATCGTGGGCTATTACGTTCTTGAACGAGACAAACTACTTGACGTTTATGAACGATGCTTTAAAGACAGGCGATCCACAACTGACTACCTCGTGGGGATTGTGTCTCACATACGTAAAATTTTTGCTTGAAAACAGTTATTTCTCTCTTTGTTTCTTGATATCGAAAACGCTTGACGCCCCACCTTGCCTTACGGAAGTTTGCGAGAGCTCTCGGAAATGGGCATTCGAGGCAACATGCTTAATGTAGTAGAAATTTATTTATGGAACCTAACGTACCATATTAGTGCTGGCCATATTCCGTCCAGGCCATTCATCGAGAATACTGGGTTACCATGGTGCGGGCGACTTATCTGTATCATTGTTGCTGTGAAAAATGAATTTAACACGTTCATTTATTCCGCAACGTATGCTTTAATCCATTTATGTTAATGACTTCCCGATTCTATTTACCTTGTGTGACCTTGCATTCTACGAAAGACAAGTTGAAATTGCCTTGACGAAAGCGTCAACATCAGCACAGAATTGATTTAAGCCGCATTTCTTGAGAAGCCCCTCCTTTCTTTTTTCAAGAAATAGAGGCGTCGTTCAGGTATCCCATATTGAGGTGGATGAGCAACACTTACCTGTGAATAGAGAGCACTCAATTTTAAGGCAGCATTTTAGGCAGAAGTTAACCTTTACTCAACACCTGAGAAAGAGATAGGGTAAATGATAGGCATTGAGGTTACCCAACAATGAGCCCGGTTGTCTACCCTGCATTTGCGGAAGGGAAAAAGGGGGGGGCAAGATTAAGAGAAGAGAAAATCTACTGTGGATATCGCCGACGCAGCAAGAGTTCTCTGCTCCATATCACAGTTAGTCACTCAGTCCTTAAGTGCCTTGAAAAGCAATGCAAAAAAAATAAACATTCGTGAAATTCTGTCGCAAACAACGTGGGGTATAGTGACAAGAACTTGCTCAAGCATTTACAAATGCCTAACTAGGAACACGCCTAGATTACGGGGCCAAAAATAATCAATTGGCTACGTATAGTGCCTCGATGATGCGGATCCTGTCCATCACCTAGGCATCCGGCTGACCCGTTGTAAGGGCTCTGAGTGAGACCCAAACATTAGAACCAGCTCGATTACGAAACAAAGCTTTGGTTTCTCGGAACTTGCTTATAATAAAAGATGATTTCAACTTTTTGTCACAGCTGTAAATATCTCATACCAATACTTTTTTTAATTTGCAGCTGTTCTGACGACGCCTGGCGTTGCCAGCGGAACGCGCAGTACAGGCCGATAGCCGACCAGACGTACAACCTCGACGGTACGTAGGCGATGGTCATTCGCCTTTGCAACAAATATGGGAGAGATGCCCTACGTCCACCGTGGCAGTGGTGCATTTATTGCGTATGAAGACGCGATTCATTAAAGCCGCCAATTTGGTTTCCGCAAGACGCGCCTTATCACTCTCCTTAGTAAGAAATTTGTGCAGCTGCGTGCAAATTCATGCACAAACTATGTTTGAATGAATTTATTCTCAGAGCAGTGAAGTGCAAAGGCACGCTCACAGGGGATCAAGGCAGAGGCCCACGCTGTACGTTTTACGCGGTCATCAATTCAGGAGCAACTAAAATCGGCGCTTCACCATTGATCTCAATTTTTATTTGTCAAGCAGAATCTGTGTGTTCGTCGTGCTGGCACCATATTTTTTCTCTGAAACCCGTTGAACTTTGTTGAGAAAGATATTGCTTAGATACCAACCGTGTTTGCTTAGTGGCTTTGCCATTGCGCGAATAAACAAATCGTCAATGGGTAAAGTGGTGATATCGGCAGCTGCATTTCGATCGCGGCAAAATACAAAAATACCTGGGTACAGTTCATTGGGCGCACGTTGACGAGGCCTAGGTGACCAAATTATTCCTAAGATTTCGGCCCATAATATCCCAGAATCGCAGTTTAATGATGTTTTGACACGAATGCAGAGTAAGGTGTGCACTTAGGACGGTGTTTCAGATGGATATACCGGAGGAGCAGAACGGTACTACACGGAAGAATCACTCAATTGGAGCATGCTACAAGCAACCGACGTATCTCGCTACGGCTGACTGCGAAAATAACGGCATATGATTAGGGGCTACCCAAGAAAATTTATATTGAAGCTCTAGGTTCTAACAAGCCGAGCAACAACGGCATATACAACTTTGAAATTTTAATGAAAATGCTGCGAAATGGGGATTCAAAATTGTGGGTAAGTTACTAAAGCTCTGAGACCATGAATCTACCCAAACTAGACCAACTATAGGCTTCTGAAACTTTAGCAACATCTAACCCTATGCCCATATTACTAAAATCAGTAATCAGCGGCCTCTTATAAGTGTACCACTACCTCGAAATTGTGTCGCTTTGGTATCAAGAAAGTCCACGACATGAAGACACCACTGCTTCCCACACTAAATACATTCTCTTTGTTGTAAGATAATTAGCACTGTTTGCTTACTTCAAGCATTTTTCGTTTTCCCAGTACCTGTGCAACGTCCTTCACTGATCTGAGTGATATTAGTTGCGATTTTAACGGTGCTACTCATACAAGTACAAACGTTCGAAAATGAATTTGCCTTAATTATTCCCGTACGCAACAACACTATAGTTCATTAAAATTCAGAGATGTCAAAACTGAAATCTTTAGTACCGGAGGTTGGCAAGCCGCTTTTATTTAATTTTTCTTTATCGTATGCGAAGACGCAATTTGCGTTCTTACTAGACTCTCCCCTCCCTTTCACATTGTAAATGAACGTGTATTCAGTTTTGCGGTCTGTCCCGACATTGGCTTAATGCTAACTGTCCTATTATCGTTGTTCGTAATGAGGAAGCTTCCACCGTAATTATTGGTACTAAATCTCGCGCTTTCGTTTTTTTTAATTTCACGCAATTTCTGGGAAGTTAAGAAAGATGTGTCCCTGACTACAACATTTGCAAACCTAGCTATACTGTCCCCACTTGTAACGTAAATTTATGCTCTCTATTGCACAGTTAGGTGTCATTGCCTCGCAAATTATGACTTCTTCATTGGTTTCCAAGCTAATATGTGGACAGCAACACGACTCTTACATATGCTCATTGACTAATCTTTTAAATGCAAAACATCTTTTGGTCAAACTTTGCTACTCTCAGAGTGTCTGTCTGTCTGTCTGTCTGTCTGTCTGTCTGTCTGTCTGTCTGTCTGTCTGTCTGTCTGTCTGTCTGTCTGTCTGTCTGTCTGTCTGTCTGTCTATCTGTCTGTCTGTCTCTGCCTTTCTGTCTGTCTGTCTCTGTCTGTCTCTGCCTTTCTGT
Organism: Dermacentor andersoni; assembly: GCF_023375885.2. Taxonomy (NCBI): domain Eukaryota; kingdom Metazoa; phylum Arthropoda; class Arachnida; order Ixodida; family Ixodidae; genus Dermacentor; species Dermacentor andersoni. The sequence goes on from NW_027314755.1 coordinate 92,846, forward strand.
CTGTCTGTCTCTGTCTGTCTCTGTCTGTCTCTGTCTGTCTCTGTCTGTCTCTGTCTCTGTCTGTCTCTGTCTGTCTGTCTGTCTCTGTCTGTCTGTCTGTCTCTGTCTGTCTGTCTGTCTGTCTGTCTGTCTGTCTGTCTGTCTGTCTCTGTCTGTCTGTCTGTCTGTCTGTCTGTCTGTCTGTCTGTCTGTCTGTCTCTGTCTGTCTGTCTGTCTGTCTGTCTGTCTGTCTGTCTGTCAAACGCCTTGAAGGTCTCCTGGTAGTTTCGTTAACTAAAATACGAACAGTATGATAGAGTGTATGACGAAAATAAATAATCGATCGTGACATGAATATCATGGCATGCGTCTAACGTAAGTCATCAAACAGCCACCTACGTCTTAGTGCTCTCATGGTCGTTTCGTTAGCTTGGTAGGCACAAAACTTGGCATAATATGACTAGAACGTATCAGCAATGATCAATGATAGGGCATAATTCGGATATCATGACACGAATGTCATGTAGGTCATGAAACAGCCTCCTACATCTTGGTGCTCTCATGGTCGTTTCGTTCACTTGGTATCTACAACAATTGGCATAGTATGTCAAGACTGTATAACGAACAGAAATGACAGGTCATGACAGGAAATTCCTGATTTGCGTGTCATGTACGTCATGAAACAGCCGCCTACGTCTTGGTATGTGCCAAAATTGGTATAGTATAAGAGTGTATGCTGCACCCAAAAACTCGGTGCCCTTCCAATCTGTGAAGAAGGATGACCAAGGAGGCTGTGTATGTGGGCCCCTTTTTGGAGAACTGTACCGCAGCAGCGGGTTGACCCGGCATTGCACTATCTTCGGGATAGCCCCACGTATGGAGAGTCCTAACGCCTGCTTAACCTCCGCTGTGGGTCTTCGGGATTTTTTGTTTCCGTGTGGACACGATCCTGGGAGAACTAGCGCTTAACAGCTCTCCTGTAATTGATTGGTCATGTCATGAGTGAAATTCATGACATGCGTGTCATGTAGTTCATCAAACATCCGCCTACATTTTAGTGCACTCACAGTCGCTTCATCAACTTCGTAGGCTACGCGCACACTGCTTCGCATAACATCGACTCCCACAGGGCGTGTGATCTGCCAGATTTTAATGTTGTCGTATAGTTTATTCATGGCCTACACAGGGATGTAGGGAATGACAGCCGCTTGAAGCATGAAATACACGCAGCCCCGCAGGGGCGTCTGCGTCACCACACGTTTGGTGTGTTGCGACACCGCGTACCCGACCAACGAGGCTTGGCCCCTCCCGCCTTCTCCTTTCCTCTCTTCTTTTTGTACGCACACGCACACACGCACACAATACATGCCGCTCCCGTTTTCGGAAACCTTCAGGAGACGTTGAGCAAAACTCTGGAGCCGTTATCCAGGAAATCAAGACGAGAATGGGAGGTGACTGGGGCGACAACAAATCGAGAACAAAGGGGCATCGTTGGGAGATCAAAACGAGATCATCCGAGGAACCAGTCAAAATTAAGAAAATGCAGTCTCCTGCATTCAACTCCCTGTACAGGACCGCAATACATAGCCTAGTTACTGCTCGAATAAGTGAAAAATATATTTCTTCTGATTCCAACGGTAGCGAGAAAAAGGAGTCCCAGGTGAAAGGGGTACACATGTCAGTCTCGAACCACTGGGCGATATGGGAGGTTGCCCTTCTCAGCCACGACCTCACCGATCAACTTTGGGACGTCCGGCACGCCGAGGATGCCACCCGTATCAAACGCCTCGGGCCGTCACCTAAATTGGGGTGGTTATAGCTCCACTCCGCGAAATTCGCCAAACGTTTCGAATAAAGTTTTCAATCATTCACTCCTAATTCTTACTCTTGCCTGCTTGCAACATCACTCAACCTGCAATTTCTTGTACGCTGAAGTTTACTTCGTCAGTTCGAATAGGGACGTTGAAAACAGAAATACAGCACCCCATACAATTAACTCATTTTCAGCGCTGAGGTATGGTTACCAGTGTGTTAAAACGCCGAGGCATGTGAGTTACGCGGCGGGGATTTGGCGCCGCCTCCAAAAGATGGCGCCCACTGCGTGGCCAGGCCGGCAGCGTCAGGCGAGCCGCACATGGTTATGAGGGTGAAAATGGTTGTGAGTAAACGTCGTACTTACTTCAACCAGTCTTCCTTTCTGTAAGCCATTTCATACTTGCATGTAATCGAGATTCCAGAAGCATGGGCAAGTTTCTTTCGTAATGAGCTTATAAAAATACATCTCTTGTAGCCTGTATTTCCTTAAGAACTTCATATAGAGGAGTCCTCAAATGTGATTCGGATACCGGCTTCTGATATGCGAGTAGGTCGTTGACAGACGCATGTATGAATCATAGCAGGTCAACAAATTCTGCAGACGTTGCACAGGTTTCCAAGCAAAATTTGTAGTACCTCGTCTGAAATACATCCTCTCATTTTTTCTTTGTCTTCGTCTACAATGGGCTATGTCCGTTGCTTCAAATAGATGAAAAAGAGCAAGAACATTGTGAAGCATCTGATGTGCCTATTACTAGGTGATTCCGCAAATATGTTGGGTCAAGGGTTGCGTGGTGAAGAAACAGACATGTTATTGCCTGGCCATGTTCATGCCACGAAGTCTTGTATGCATTTAGGACTGCGATTTACAGAGAAAAGTGCACCGCATATGCAAATACTGCAATAGGATTCCTCTACCACTAGCAGCTTTTGGCTCAACAATAAAAAAATTCCTTTCTTATGAATTTGCCTTGCCGAGCTGGGAATGAACACTTTTTATTCACTTCGATACCATACAGGTGTCTATTCCAGCGGTAGCTTTAGTCACCTGCCCCTGGGGCCCACTAGCAACATCGATCCCATGAAGCCCAGCACAAGCCTCACTGGAATGGTGGAAGCATCAGCAAGTTTACTATACGGAGCCAGGTAAGCAGACTTTAAGAAATGTTTCATTGCTAAACAACTCGGAGACTACAGGGAATGCTTACCGGAGTGCAACTATGCCTGCCCCTCTAAATGTTCCAGGGGAGCGCTAGCTCTGATGTCTGAAACAGGAAATGCATCAGCAGTTTTGAGCATTTGAACATATTTCCTGGCTGCAAGAGAGCGACTCGACACGGAGAGACCAGAAAGCATAGGGTTTCCTACAGTGTACTTGAGAGTACACATATTTGTCTGAATATTCACACGTTGTTATGGGTCCATTTATTAAGCTTTCTCTGCCTTCATTGTCGTAAATTTTAGAGCAATCTATACATTTCGAAGTGTGGAAGACGCTGTAAACACGTACAATGGGTACTAATGGAAACGACTGAGCTTGTTGAGTTGGACAAATGGAAACCCGCCAAGCGTCTCAAGGCGCTGGATTGTCCCCTATAATTATATATATGCGTGTCACATTGCTTGTCGATACATGCGTCCGTGGCATAATAGTTTCAATATTGGACCCATGTGCTTAGATGTCCTGTGTTCGAATCGTGCCTTGGGACAATCTTATTATTATTTATTAAAATATTCAATACGCAGGACAATGTTGAAAATAACGAGTTTACAAAGTCACTATGCCGTTTGAAGCCAGAAGGGCGAAGTTAAGGCAAATCCATGTACATTCCATAATTCCCATGCTCCCGTAGAAACTAGCGCCAGAGTTATTGGTTACTGGTTATTGTATGAAACTATGTCAAAAGGAGGGGAACAGCAAAGGGCGCAATCACGATGCCATAACAACTCGGCGGATGTTCCATGCGGTTAACACGCTGCAATATGCGACACAGTTGTAGGCTCGTTGCCTGTTTACTCACTCCAGCTTATGGATTTCATACGGATAGTGACGAGCAAGATGTTAATTTAAATCAAGTCTCGTAAAATAAAACAGTGTATCTAAGTTTACCGAGGGAATGTAGCGTGTGCTCAAAAAAAAAGAAACTTGCGCTAGAGTGACAAAACCGGCGGTAGCAGGTTGGCGGGGACGCTTGAGAAATGGCTCTTCTTTGTTTCGCTGATAGTTATATTTGTGTGCGTGTGTCCGCCATGAACAATCGCTAAATGACAGGCGTCACTGCTTCGTTGGGCGAGCTTTGAGTTCATAGGCCGAATGTATTCCACAATGTCTCGACAGTTTCAGGGGAACAATCAATGGTTTATGTTAAGTTCTGGGCTACTTGCTGCTTGCGTGGAGTATTGCCTGGCTTCCCGTTTTTTAACATCATTGCGTGCACATTGCGTCAGTTCTCTTACCGTATTCAAAGTGTGTTGTGAAGTCTCAGAAAAGGCACCTGAATTAAGACGACTCTCAGACATACATAATTCAGTCTATACCTTCGGGCCCGCATCCAAGTGTATACAGTGTATTCATAAGAGCGCCTGCTTAGGCGACTCTTGGCACACCCATAAGTTCCGCACATTGACGTTTTTACCCGAAGACAAATCACAGTATGCTTTTAAGAAAGAGCGCGATCTTGCAAAACAGAAGCAATGAAGGTTCCGACTGTATTAACTAGAAGAGACACTCGCACTGCACTGTTTTGTTGAATGCATTGTAATGCGTGATGGGGTCACTTTGGATCGGCATCGTTCTCGCAGAGCCAGGACAGTGTCAATGCGCGCCCGGCAAATGAAGCAAAATGACGGTTAAAATCTTTTCCTAAATCAGTACGTGACGAGCTGCTTTTTTTATTGCTACATACGCGAAAATATTCCTCAATCAGGAGGGCATGTGCTCTTATGTCCAAAAATGTGAAACCACAGAGTGTCAGCAGGTCGCTCAAGTTCGAGAACACAGATTTCCGTAAGAATTGCAACAGTTTGTCAGCGTATGCTATGTACTGTAGGTGAGAAAACTTTATCGAAAGATCTTCTGCCGGTGAATAAAAACATTTTACGAATGTTTCATTTGAAGAAATCTATATCAAGGCAGCCATAAACATGTTTCAGGTAATGCAACGTTCTAGATAACGCCGTGGACCTCTATAATATCCCGACAATCCATAGGCATCACGATGTACGACAGAAAACTCGCATACACGGTGTCGCCAGATGTCCTTCTAGGCAATATTGCGAGAAAATGTATGATAGGCACTATCGAGGCCTGCTCGTAATCATCACCAAGACCCTTATGTCCTAAGTATGACGACACATGTGTAGCCCAGGCAGACTCCTGAAAGTCCCGTGAGCATCTGCAAGTAGGAGGGTCACCAAAGGCGGCGAACAGAGAAATCCTTGTTACACACGGTCTTCCCGCTCATGTATTGTTGTAGGTGGCCTGATCAGTGCTTCGTAAATCACTTGTAATAGGGAGTGGCGTCAAGGAACGTTCACCTTGGGACAAGAAACTGTAACATTGTTCGCAAGTTCTTCTCAAAAAGGCATCGCTGTGACCGCCAGTATTTGTGGTCATAGGTTAGGTATTAGGCGTGTTTTCGCACAAATGTAACATTAAGTTTTCCATTAATGAGCAAGTGGTTACTCAAATATACAGTGTCTGTAACACCATGATACTGACTTTATTTATTGAACATATACCTTGGTATAGATGTAATAGCTAGGCACTTTGTCTTGCCAAATAACTTTTTTGTTCAAATTGATCTCGTAGATGGCAGTATATTGTATCGAATCAATGTATCTGTGTAGCTTATGGTTGCAGGGTGCAAACGTTTCAAGAAGGGACTTGTCCTCATGAGTTGCATCAACTTGCCGAAATGTTGGCCTCGGAAACAGTCCTTCGTTACGCCTCTGTTAATAACCTCAGGCCTTACTGTTCCTTTGTTTTCTGTTCTAGAAATCCTCAGACCACGCGGGTTCACCAAAGCAACATGAAGTACAACCCGACTGCAGGCACATCGACCATCCAGGGTACGCGTGAGAAGTTGTTTAAACGTTGGTCTACTATGCCTGGTCTTGTTGGTGATTGAGGAAGCTGATGTCTGGTATCGCACACGATACATTTAGACAGCATCCCTGCTTGCTCTGAGCTGCACGGTTCTGCGCATGTAAATCTGAGCAGAATATTCTGAATTCGACTATCGTTGCATGAACTTAGGTTTCCCTGTGACAAGATCGAACAGATTATTCGCTGTGTTGATCAAGCTGCACGCACGTGTGCGATTCTGTTCTAATCGCTAGGATAGCTTGTAGATTATACTTGAGCAATTGCTGTTGCCCGTTTACCAGACTTATGGTACCTATATGGGCATTTATAATGTTTAGCGTTCCCAATTAAAGAGGCGGAATGCCACATGTGCTATAAGAGGCTACCTGGCCATGTGAGATAGATTTGTCGCAACTACGAGACAGGTTGTCCCGGTTTGCTGTTCAACATATCAAGTCCACGTCGCGATGAATGAAATCAGTGGTAACGCTCCTCAAGCCTTGCATTAGTAGCAATGCTTGTTTTTTGGAGCTCTTTATTAAAGTGCATAATCGCATGATGAGTTCAACTCGGCTGCACATCTAGTTGTTACCTTAGACTTGACGAAAAAGAAATCCTGCAAAATAGTCGTAATAATTGAATGGAATGTAGAAATGCCAGACGTAGACGAAGACAACTGTAGATTATTGTAAAACAATTTCGACAATTTCTTCTACAGGTAAATAAAAGGCTTTAAAAACGTGAGGCTACGCAGGATCCATCCTCGACATGACCACGTGCGCGAAGCTAAGCTCAATTTCTTGAAGGAATGAATTGTTGCGCATACGCGTACACCATAGAGTACGGGAAAAATATGCGGGTTTCCGAGAATGAAAGCTGTGCAGTTCACAAAAGAAATTTGTCTTTTTAACAGCATGTCGGATGAGGAAAATCTTTCTTGGCCTGGTGGATGACAATTTTCCCTTTCATGAACCTTTCCTTGCATTTCGAGATAAACACAAAGGAAAAAGACGGAGAGCTTATGTTCGGGTTCGCCAAAGCTGTTGATCTTACAAAAAGCTTCCCATTTAGTTCGATAAACTAAAGATAAGCAGCCAATACGAGTGCAGTAAATTACTATAGAACCATGCGGTTTTCTTGTGGTTAATTTTTTCAATAACAGCAGAACACTAGTATGTAGCCATTGGTCCATACATGCACGTTCAATCTTATTGTGTGATAAGCCAATGCGATGGTTAACGCCTAGTAGCCTATCACGGAGATAATGCATTATCCAAACACCAGAAGCAAGCAAACCAAAATCATGCTTTGTAAGATCAACCATGCTCTAGGCATCAAATGCCAAGGAATAAAACAATGAATAACTCCCAATGCGCATACTTGTCTTTTTCGGGCCTTCCAGCTTTTGTTGCTTGCATTTAGAGAAGCATTCCAGACGGAAGCACTGCTGCTAGGATTTATTAGCATCAAGACTCTTACGAAAACTTATTGGTCCCCTCGCGTTCCTAGCAGGGAATTTGACAGTGTGGATCCAACACCTCTGATTTCAGGGTATGCACACAACAGAGGAACCGGAAGCACCAGTTTCACACTTCCAGTCTACAGCAGCAGCAACGGTGGCAAATACGCAGTGGCCAGTACAAGCCACGCGGGCACGGATGAAGCATCGGGCATTCTGGGAAATGATGCTAGGTGAGCCTAACTTCTGTGGGAATTCCTTCCAATCGAGCAACTAATTTAGACGTCATGGCACAGTTATGGTTGAATTGACGAACTTGTGCGATGGATTGAAGTTCTGATTCCGGAAGCTCCAAGTATCAGCTATTCTTTTCACAATATGGTGCTCGCTTTAACAGCAAGCTTTATCTGGGGATCTGCTACCTAGGGCGTAAATGCGAGAGAATGAATCGTCTAGCTCCGCAACCACCGCAACAACATTGGTCAACCTTGTATCGTATTATAAAATATCATAATATTGAATATAAGGGAATTTCATTTTCAATTTGTTAAGAAAATTGAAACACAAGTATTGAAATTACAACTTAATTAAGCTTTAAAAAATGTAATGATGATTTAAACGGCCCTAATATCACATCTAAAGTGCCCAAAATTGATGTATTACACAGCACTAAAAAAAACTATTTTAGGAGTAGATACTTTGTAAATGCTCGCATAAATGCCAACTATTTTACGCGTCTATTTTAGGATTGGTGATTTCAGAATTTTTTCAAGTTAGAAACCAAAACAAAAATTTTGATTCAGGAATTCTTGGAATTTAACTGCGTCAATCAAATGCAATATCTTTCAACGGAATTCACACGGAAGATAAGAAAGAACATTGTTCCTTTGCCTTGACGGGTTTTCATTATTCATTTGCCCACGAAGCTCTAACCTAATAAGGACATAAGCCAGTCTAGAGGCCGGCAAAGCTGACATGATTTACAATGTAAACCAGAAGAGTTGAGCAGCACCATAAGATTCCATTAGCCATGTGAACAACAATAGCAATAATTATAGGTATACAAATAACCCATTACTCACACAATAGCAAACAATGTTCACCTAAAACTTAGCGCAGATATTTCCAAAGAGCAAGAGACAGTAAAGCATACATGCACAGGGCGCGCGTGAATCTGCTCCCGAGCAGCACGCCTGTGCGCCTTAAGGATTCCGCAAGCAAACGTCTCCCGCTGAAAGGGCACTTATCCTCATGAGTTCGGCCCCCTTGTCGAAACGTTGGCTTCCGCTAAAATCTTCAGCTACCTTTGTTTACCATCGCAGGCCGCACTGTTCATGTGCGTATCTTTCTTGCATTTTAGAATTCCTGACGCCACCGGCGCTGAGCCATAGGGTATGCAGTACTACGTGGCTTGTGGCACAACTACAGTCTCCGGTAGGTGTGGGAAGACTTTCAGCCGCTGGTATACAATGCCTCACCTTGCACGTGACTCAGCAATCTGTCTGCAGTCGTATACGACACATTTCTAGAGCATCGCTGCGGGTTCACGGGTGCGCGATTCTGCACCTGTCAATCTGGGCTCTACATTCTGCATAGTTTCTAATACAAGAAATGTAACTGTTGCCGCGTGAACTTAGGCTCACGGTTGGGATGATCTGATGAGTGAATCGCTGCTGCGATAACACTACTCGCGTCTGTACGGTACTGTAATCCTGCTGAGGACAGTACTAGTAAGCCAGTAATTAAGAGAGTAAGCAGGGATTCCCAGTTTGCTATCGTGTCGACGTCGCTAAAAAACAGCAGCAAGGCTCCTTCAGCTCTGCCATTAGAAGAAACGTTTTTTTTTTTTCTAGGGGCTGCTTATTGTTGATTGAACTGTTTAACTGCATGATGAATTAAACTGTGCTGCGCTTCTTGTCCTTACCTAGGACTTCCCAGCAGTGCTACAATATAGTCTCTAATATTACCAAGAGTGGACGCGGAGGAGCCCGAGGCAATCTTCATTCATCCTCGTCCCATGTTCCTTTATATGCTTTATGTGACTTTATTCGAACAAATGAATGAATGAACGAACTTGCATGCTCCCAAGCACTCTGAAATCTGTCTTCCGGGTCCTTAACAACAGCGGGTGCTGCAACGCTAGAAATCCATGAAGAGCGCTTTGTACAGTTGCAGCAAGGAACACAACGACGGTCTCCATGTTTTCCATCCATTGCTTTTAAATGGTGACATAGGTTTCATGGTGGTGTCCACAAGAGGTCGCGGTCAGCCATGATTTCCAGACATTGATGGGTTCTTTTGTGCATGATAGGCTGGCCATTAGTAGCCACCGGGAATCCGGCCATTCATTTTCGCATTAAGGTGACTAATGCGCATTCTGCTGTTAAGACGCCGAAGCGCTGTCTCTTAACATAAGCATACGTCAGCATTGCAGCCTTTTGTAATCTTGCGTGAAGCGGCGGAGCAGCTATTCCTGAAGCCCAGATGCAAACGTCATCTGAATAAATTGATATTCTGACCGAGTATGGCAGGGATTCCGCTAGCCAAATCAGAGCTATGTTGAACAATACATGGTGTAGTGACCGGTAATTTCACCATTTTCGGTGAATACAAATAACAAGCTCATTCGGTTCAGGTTGCTCCCATTTCAGCGAATAGCGTGACCTACGATTTGAATGGACACGAGCGCGTCAACGATGGCTTCACGTGAAACGTTGCCATAAGCGCCAGTCACGTCTTACGATAGCGCTAAGGAGAGGCGTTTGGGTGTATGCTGTTGTTGAATACGCAAAATCAATGACGTTGTCGACCGACGAAAGGCCACGTCAAAAGCCAGTCATCGCGTCTGCATAAACATTGCAATACTCAAAAAACAAATCGAGGTGCGTGGGGATCATCCTCTCAATTAACTTGCCAACAAAGCTGGCGAGAGCAAGAGGCAGATATGATTTGATTTCAAGGGGACTCTTTCCGTCACTCCAAGAAACGTTGGGATGACACAGCAGGACCTCTCGCTCTTCATGTTCAAGAAGGCGTACAGCAGCGTGCGCTATATTATCTAGTCAGAGGCAAAGAGGAACGCCTGCAAATGGCTAGAGCAGCCTCCAATTCTTCCATATAGAAAGGCTCGTCCGTTGCCGAAGCTTGCTTGAAGGGAACTTCGTACAATTAAAGATCCTTTCGTAACACTCTGTCACCTGCAATTCTCTCAGAAAATTCTTGTCCTACATTGACTTCTCGACAGCCTTGGTGGAGAGCCTGTGCCTTAAAGTAGTTGCGTTACCGAGCAGAAACGCGTACGCCCTGGAGATTAAGCCTTAGGCGAGACAGTGCTTTGCGGGGGTCCAACTAGTTGCAGAATGAGTTCCGCTGTTCGTCGTATACTTGGTCCATGTGGATATGTATTTTCTTCTGCGTCCGCCTGGCCTCCCTCAGGTATAGAATCGAATTCGTGCGTCTATATCTGTTCTCAGCATGTCGACGTACTGCACGAAACTTACACTCGAAATAAGATCTAACGAATACATTGCTGTGCCAAAAGTAAAATAGACTTAGGAGGGAGAGTAAGAAGCGACAGGTCGACCGCTGAGAGTCGCGATTGCGGTCGAGAGTAGTTTCTTACTCTCCCTCAAAAGTATTTACGTTCCTTTTGGCGCAGCAATGTATTTGTTAGATCTCAACCAACTCGCCCAGCAACAAGTTCTGCTGGAAATAAGGCATCGCGGGACCAAAGTGAGATAGAGCCAGCTTCTCTACGGCGGCCCTCTCAAGAATGTCGGGCTGCCGTCGTTCAAGAGGCAGAAGTCATGGCACAAAGCAAAAGGTACAAGAGTCCTGGCTCCTAAATTCTTAAAAAGAGAGAGAGAGAGAGAGAAAGCAAGGATAGGAAGGGCACGCAGGTTAACCAGACGAGCTTCTGGTTTCTTACCCTACACTCAGTGTAATGAGAAAACGGGAAGGGAAAGAGTAAATGGGGAGCAAAAATGCCCTTTTATAGTAGGAGCTGCGTAGCTGTTGAAGCAATCGAAATTTACGGGCACCTGTAAGAATTCGACTTCAGGTTCAATATATCGACGAATCGCCTCCAAATGGTCTCTCCATTCATCGAAGTGCACAGCAGCAGGAACTTTTGTTGTGCGTGCATTTTTCTTTCGTAAAGTGCTGAAAGCGTGCTTCAGTGACCCATCCTACTTTTTTAGTTCAACCGATAAAGAAGAGGTGCAATAAACCGTACACGTCTGGTGTATAACCAGCACAGGCGATGCAATAAACTCTGCCTTATTCGCTTAGGCGCACTCTTCAATTTTAATGCGTAAGCTTTCCCTGTAGAGTACCCCAGCCAAATCGGTAACACGAAAACTCTTTTGTCTGCAAAATAAATGCATAAGTGGTGAAGTTAGCACATCCTACTGTTAAAATTGGGTAAATGTACATGATTGGTCGCTTTAGAATAAATAAAGAAGCAATGGAAAACGACAAAAAGAAAAGGAAACTGGCTATTGTCGTCCCCTTGAAAGCTTACTTTTGCGCATTAGATATGCGCATGCAAAGAAGCCTGCTTTGGGGTGCGGAGTATGAATAATCATTCAATGGCTGGTTGGGAAATGCAATAATAGTGTAATTGTAGATGATTGGTAGCCTAAAAAATTTTCCTCCTCTGAAATTTGTCTACGTCGCGCCTTCAAGGATAACCAGCTTGGAAGGCCTGCATCTCACAAATGCCAAGGATGTCTTCACATTTCATCCCACAAAGATGAGCGCAATGACAGAATTCTCGTTTCTGAAACGCAACGCTCAAACAAAGTGAGACTTCAGACCATGTACAGTGAGGCTAACCACTGCATAGCGGCGGCCAAAGCAAAAGCTTAGTTGTCGCTGGTTTGCCCCAACATCGAATCTCGTAGTGCTCACTCTACAGACATGTATCCATCCAAGTAACCAACCAAGTATTGGCTATTTCTGAAATGTGACTTGCTGAACCAGTTCCAATCCAAGAGTTTCACTATGTAGCATGATGCGGTCTATGCAGCACACACATGATAAAGAACACAAAATGCTACCGAAATTCTGAGAATAGTCCACTAATGAGCAAACATTTTTAGACATCAGAAAAGCGATCGGTAGGTAGACATGCATAAGCTACGAGAAGCAAGTAAACAAAAGCGAACTAACAGCAGAGCCAAAGAACGGCTACCCATTACGAAACAATAGTCAGAATTTCTGCAGCATTTTGTAAATTCCATATTCCATGAAAGTGCGTGCAACAGAATTCTTTCGGACTCGCGATGCAGGCAGCACGGCATTTTTTTAGATCACCGTTCCATGTAGCGAGTGTGAAAGAAGTTTACGACAGTGCTGCCATCCCCTAGAAAGAACTCCAAATGGGCCGTAGGGTCCCGGACCTGGCATCTGCTCTCCATTCGCATCTTATGACATCCCTGAACAAAGAATCGGTGCATCCACGTGTCAGGCATCCAGTAGAAGCGATAGAACACCAATGAAAGCCATGTAGGCTTCACGGCTATAGCCGGGCGCGAAGCATCTTCCAATATTTCCACAAAAAAGAAAAAAATGCACTCAAGTTGTCGATAGTCACCACGTGTTCACAGAATCAACAGACAAAAAAAAAAAACACGCCCGCTGTCCACGCAAGAAGGGTGGAAGAAGAGCTTGTCAACACCAACATCGAGAAAGCACGATTCTCTACCCTCGACCGCTGAAGCGGCCCTTCACAGACCGGTGAAAAACAGCGCACGCTTTACGAGATAGAGTTCTGGAAATGAAATTCTTCCTTTAGCATACGGTAAAGAGGATGAAGGTGAAAGCCTGCGCGCTCGCAAGAAATTCCTTAAATTACTTTGACGTTGTCATTCCAAATGCGTTGTTACTTTCTATTATTACTTGCTTTCGCTTAACTCGTTTTTCTCTTGGGCTCTTTTTCGGTCGCCTATGCATCGCCACTGTTTGTGCGTGGGTAAAGACCCGCTAGAATGGCCGTGGCTAGTCTATGAAGACCATTGGGAGGCACACGCTGGTTCTCTGAATGATTTTTAGCGCTTAATTCGACGAAGGTAGCTACAGGGGCTTTTATATATTCTCTTAGCACAGGATGAGAGGGACACGGTAAGGCAAATTAGGCAAACAGACGGCGCCAACTTTCACGCAGACGTAGTGAGAGTTTTCATAACATCATAAGACACGTACGTGTACGTTGCTCGCCAGGCAGGAACAAAACCGGAGAAACCGCACGCACAGACTTTTGTGACCACACTGCCTATTTAGGAGGGGGTCCGTTCAACGCGAACAAAGGTGATCGAACTCTTTTCTTTTTTACTGGTAAAGAAATACTAGCGCATGCGCTTGAATGTTGATGCCATAACGCCGGACGGTCAAATATGCGACCCATGACCCACATGAAGGGCTTTCCCCTTAAAAAGACGTTTCAACGATTTTTAACTGGGAGAGGGGTTTACACGGTTTTGATCATTTGGTGGCAAGACAGCGTGAGGTATTAGAACGCCTCTTCTACCGTTAAAAGATTAGCATTTTAGCGTCGGGATAGTGGTGCCACTCTATCGTCTTTCTTTTTTTTTTCACTTGAGCTCTATGGCTGCCTTCTACTTTCCAAAGCGCCAATTGTTTCGTTTGTTCCCTTTACTCATCGGCACTGACTGCGCATGCGCTATGATTCCGCCTGCTTCTTTCACGAAGCAGACCCTAATGCTCCAGAGGCGCCGAAGCAGTCATGGCCGAAGACAGTAACAGTGGAAACACGCCTCCTGCGTTTACCTTCCGCGCAAAAAAAAAACTCCGAACACAATCCAGGAATTCCTCGAGGGCGCTTCGGGCACTCCCGACTGTAGCACTACGTGAGTCTTGCCTCTTGTAAAAATTATCGATGGAGATTGTTCTCGTACGTATTTCCCAGAGCGCAGGCGTTGATAGCTATAGATTTGTTCTTACTTAAAAGCGGGCTTTTGACAGACAACTTCAGCCTGCGTACATTGGCGACATTCTTAGCTTCTTTAGCGCATCGATTCACGGGTGATGCCAAAATATCTTCACGGGAAGCATAGCTGCGGCTGTTTATCTTTAAGGTCCAAAGTTATGTCACTGCGGGAAGCAAATGCTTCTATGGAAGAACATGTTCGTCGCTCGTGTTTGGTCATCGTGTCGCACACCTGTTCCGTTGGCACAGTGGCTACGGCATTGGCCTGCCGAGTTCGAGGTCACCCATGATGTTCCTGGAACAACGGCCTATCATCGCTGATGGTTAAATGCAAAAACACTCACCGGTCTACGTGCGTGTTATAGAAACCCAGGCGGTGAAGCATCATTTCGGTCGTGTCAGGCTTTTCGAATGCTGCTCGCCTCAACCTTACAAGAGCATATTTTTCTAATGCTGCTGTTTGAGCTAAATAAAAGTCCTTACAAAAAATATGTGCAAAATATCGGTAAGCGGGAGCCGCGGAGCGAGCGAAACCGAAGCAAACCAGGCGCGTCCGACGTATCTTTAGATTCTGGGATTCGCGTACGTCCCATGTACATTTAGAAACAGCGATCACAACATGACCCGTCAGTGCCCACTGCTTCACCTGATTTACCGCGCCGGCAGCTAGTGTCTGAGCATAAGCAAGCTAGTGCATGGGCAGGTCCAGCCCGTGACCTCATTCCGCAATGCCGGCAAAACCGGGACAGACGCACACAAAACGAGCAGAGAACTTACTCCTTCGCACTACTTTGGCAGAGAGAAGTGGTTCTTGTGGGGAAGGAGAAAAGGCTAGCGCTATTTTCTGCAACCCATGCGCCCTGCCTCCTGCTGGCCTGCCCTGCTCATCTGCAGCACCGCGGTCGACTTCTGCAAGAGTTCCACCGCCTGGGGCTCGCATGTTCACGACAGGAAGATATCCTCTTCCCCTGCCGTAATCAGCTACCAGCCTTCCTAAGTGTCGTCGAGTACCTCGACTCGTCGGTGCTCTCGGCGAGACTATCTGACATTTCTACAAAGACGGATGGCCTAACGGCCATCCCACCACCTCGGGCCTTCTGATCGGCCACTACTTCGCTTCCATCTCTACGACCCTCTACCTTTCTCCCTTGGCAAAGTCAGATATTCAAGGAGCAAAAGCCCCCATATTTTCCCTCTCGCACCCGCTTTTATTCGCGCCGGCGCGTAAACGTCGGCTGAATCCTGAAATGGTATCTCCTGATGAGTGACTGTCAGGGCCGACGAATGCGCCCGCTATACGAGAGTTTGTCTAACACCTAACCTAAACACACTGCCGAACCGTCCACACGTGCCGCTCATCATGGTGCGGCTGTCACCTTGGTGATGTCTTGCTTCGTTAGCTGAAGCGAAAGTATATTTAAGTTCTCAAGAAGCTTTTAAAGAGTAAACCTTCGACAACTTTTTTTGCTGCCACGGTAAAGAAGCCCCATGTTAGAATGATTTGCGGTTTACAACTGTAGATGCACGTCCCTTCATTTACGTTTTCTTCCTGAGGTTTATGTCTGCAATTTCGCATTGATCATAGCCTGTAACTCAACTTAATTTTTCGGAAAGGCACCTGCACGGGTCTCACGTGGAGCAAACTGGCAATAACACATTTTGTCACATATGGTTAACTTCAACTGAATGCGTCCTTTTCTTCTCAAGTGTTCAAACTGAGTCTTCCCTAAGACGCAACTGTCGGTTCTCTATTACTCTGTGGGAGCCATGTTGCTCGTAATTTTAATTATTTATGAGATAGATTCCTCATGGCACGGATCCATGATTGGTCATTCATTTAAATTGCTGTGAAAATCCTAATGCCAGCACGGCGATTTCGAATCCAATCTGACGCGGAAGGAGGATCTCTTTTTATTACAGCGCTGCTTTGAATCAAAGCACGCAAGGAGTTCACGCAGCTTCTTTTGAGCCTCACCCTATTTTATAGAACAATTAGATAAAAAAAATTTGCGGTGTGCCTATTCGGAAATCATCATTGCGATTCTCCTCCACGAGTCAACGCCACGACAATTTGAAAACCGAACACCTATACAGAACTACAAAGCACTAATCAGAAACGTCGTAACTGAACAAAAACTCAAGTTCTACACTCATCATCAGCAGCCTGGTTACACCCGCTGCAGGGCAACGGCCTCTCCCATACTTCTCCAACAACCCCGGTACACTTTCTTTCTACAAAACACTGTTGTAGACACAGTTGTACACAACACTTTAGTTCTACACTAAAGTAAACTAAACTTGACTTGCACGTTCATGCAAGTCTAAGAGGCGTTCCCCACTACACGTATTACACAGGGTTCCCCTTGGGCCAGCCAGCAACTGAGCATTTGGGCATAATGAAACATTACATATATCCCGTTCATTAACAAAATTGCAGTTAGCTTGTTCCAAATTTTGCTTTTACAAAAGCTTCATCACATATTTCCCGCCTTACCTGGAAGCAAAGAATCCGATACAAATACATATGTGACGACTCCTTCGATTAGGACTGTGACGACTAGGATTTGTGACGACTACTTCGAAGACCTGTGGCACGCGTTGAACAGCCACAACGATGCCAGTGACGTCACGTGTATGTACGGCATGGCCTTCGACCATAGATACCACTCGCGAAGACCCTTAACAAGCCTCAACGGAAATTCAAGTAGTAACTTAGCGCGATAAAACACGGAAACAAGAAAGGTCGGCAAGGACAAACGGAAAGAACAATTACATAGGCCACGATATTGTTGCAGTTACTGCACAAGAGGACACACTTTATGAGCGTTACCCTGTCGGTTTCCGCGTGAGCAGCCCTAATTCGAATTAACAGGTTAGCTGGTTGGGAAAATTGGTGCGCGAAAGTCATACAGCGCAATAGGCATAATTGGGCGACACAACTCACAAGGACATAGTTTACAACGTTGTTTCTCTGCCCCCCCCCCCCCCCTCCAACGAAGAAACAGATATCACAGCTCTGCAAAACTGCATGTGCTAGAGCACCTGAGGCGGCCAATATTGGTTCATGAATTACTAACTTACAAACATTTTGACTGTTTACGAGCGTTTTGCAAAAAACCTGCACACAACATAGTATTATATTGCAGATCGCTGCATATTATATCATTTTGAAAACTTTAAAGGTAATATTAGATGTATCCAAAATTACGTTATCCTTTTTATTGCCCTATTAGATTTGAAACCTTCATATTTTTCCTATTTGAGAAATTGTTCCATATTGAGAAATTTTTATAAAGACATTCACAACCCAAACAAAACTTCGTTTGGTCAGTTCGCTACATTTCAACTTATTCTTTTAGGTGCAACAGACCACGGCAAATTTAGTACAATGGTTACCGCGAACTTCTCATATATTTAGACAGAATAGCGAAAGCTAAACTTTACCGTTCTGCACTACTAAGGAGCTGTACTACAACGAGAACGCGGCCTTTACGGTTAAGGCAAATTAGGTTTGTGCAAAAACTAGCTTACATAATTTTGCATGTTTTCAATCGCCGCCTTAGTAAAGACTGAAATGTGCTTATTGCTGCAAATATAGAGCCAAGATATGACTCTGATTACAGACATAACAAAATTTCAAGGGCGCTTCAGCTTCGCCTTTAAGAGTGGAACGCCATACCATTCAAATATCCCTGGCTGCTTCTCGCTCTTCTCGGTAACTGCAGTTTATGTAACTGTAGTGTTTACTGTGAAACACTGGCGGCAAAAGCTACGCACGAAAGCGAGCTTTCTGGAAGAAACCCCGCTTATTACGTGCGCTTTGGATTCTCGGAGGTGGGTACGCCACTGCCCGTGGTACATGAGTGGTAGAAACGCAGGAAAATTGCTTTGTGCTTGAGTTTCCGCTTAAAAGAATGTTTTCTCGTACATTCAAATTACAATCTGGTGCTATCATATCTGCTGGTTGCGTGTAAGTCGTATTTTACTATGTTTCTGTCGCATTTTACTTAAATTCATTTAGTTCAGTAACACATTCGTGCTACACGGAAGGCCTGCGTGATTCGGTATGTCTGATTCGCAATGATTTTTTCCTCACAAGACGGTGAACGCCGGCGCCGGCCGCAGACACCGAATTATCTGCTACAAGAGGCCCGTAGTGCTATCGCGTTAAAAATGCCTACTTTTATATTCGACATGGAACACTGCCGTGTTCTATTCTGCTGTACTAAATACAGCACATATTTTGGGGGAAATTCAACAGTGCGAAAATTCCGTCACGCACGTCTCTTTCGTCATATGTGTTGAAGGCGTAATTCCAGAAAGAGCACCGCATACGGAAGCACTAAAATCAGGTTACCCTATTACTAAACCTCAACTAAATCTTCGTGTTTTTATTCGAGCACGACATGTTCACGCTCGCAGACTGCCCCTTGCACAGTGACGAGCTAACACCTCTGTTATTCTCTCAGGCCATACACATGTCACTGAAAGCGGAATCACCAATTCCCTACCTGTGGCATCCAGCAGCAGCGTCAATCAGGCACAGCCCAGTACAAGCCGCGCAGGAATGGAGGAGACATCGGCCATTACGGAAAACATCGCTAGGTTAGCCCACGTTTGGAAAAATTTCTTTGCACAAAGCAGAATCACAGACAGTGCATAATGCTGCCCCTGGTACAACTATGCCTCCATTGTGGCACTTTTGCTATGGAGTAGAGCTCTGATATGTGAAACGCGCACAAAATCAACCGTTATTCAAAACACACCGCATGGTCGATGTGGTGCTAACATGCTTTTCGTGCTCAGCTCTCTTGCAAGTTTGTCAAATGCGTACGTACTACGCCATATTCGTTTGCAAAGATAGTAAATAGAAAGGCGTACGTCTAAAGACAACATTAAATTAAATCATGGGGTTCTTCGTGCCGAAACCTCTTTCTGATTATGGGGCACGCTGTAGTGGAGCACTCCTGAAATTTCGATCACCAGGGAAACTTTAACGTGCACCTAAATCTAAGGACGCGGGTGTTCTCGCATTTCGCCCCCATCTAAATGCAGCCGCCGTGGCCGGAATTCGATGCCGCGACCTTGTGGTCAGCAGCGTAACACCATAGCCACTAAGCAAAAACGGCGGGTGTCTAAAGCAATCGAGCAATGCAGTGACAGGCCATATCGCTTAAGTGACGTTCATTTCAGAATGCAGCTTTGACTTTCGATTATTCGACTATATGCCAAAGGCTCAAATATTGTGCGCTTTATGAATTTCGCTTACCAAGCTAACCTATGACCCTGGAGGCATGATGACTGTAAGACGCTAACGCAATGATGATGGAATAAGAAGGAATGATATTACGAGGTCACCGGATTGAATTCCAGCCACGGCGGCCCCATTTCGATGGGGGCGAAATGCAAAAACACCCGTGTAGTCAGATTCAAGTGCACGTTAAAGAACCCCAGGTGGTCAAAATTGCAGGAGTCCCCCACTATGGCGTACCTCATAATACGATCGTGGTTTTGGCACGTAAAACCTCATAATTTAATTTTAATTTTAAGGAATGATCTTGATGTAATGGTCAAGTCGTACAATGCGACGACATGACGACAATGACAGGTGCCTTCTTAAGTCATGATCATGGTATAACATGGACGACGTGACGACGACGGTAAGACAACCGCATGAAAAAGCGACAATGACGACAACCGCACCGCCAATGTGACACGGTGACTATACCGTATGACAACGCATTCATGATAGCGTCTGTGTGACGACAACGCAATGACAACGATGGCATAACAACGACGGCATAATCCCGACACGATGGCGACAAGATAACTGCGGCCTAATAACGAACAAAAAATGAAACAAAAGTAGCATAATAAATGCGGCTACGCAAACCTAATTCTGAAACAGCACCAGCGGCGCACACAGAGAAAAACAACGAGATGGAGCGCTGCCTATCAAGGGCAGATTTACAATTATGGTAGCTCATAAACTCGGCCTACAGTTCCTATTGTTCATATACTAATGTATCATACATAGAAGGTAGAAGTAATAGCTAGAAATGTTCTTTATTTTATTGAACAAATAAAAGTATGTGCCACTAAAGCAAAATAAAGAAATATACAGGTTATCTATGTTACAGTAAAGCAAATTGCCATCAGTGTTGAAATGGATATTTCGTGATTTCGTAAGTTTCCCCCTTGCAAGCCTGAATAAATGTGAGAGTGAATAATTTGCCGTGATTTAACTGACTCTATCAAACGAAATTTGCTTGTTTGATAGTTCTAATTTCTTCATTAAATATTCCGGTCTTGATGCCGGCCAAGCTAGCATGATTCCAAATGACGTACAAGGTAACACCACACTACTCAAACCAAACCATAACATTGCATGAGTTATGTAAACAACCGCTACAAGAATAAATAAAAATACACAAGTAAAAAGCCATTAACGCAAGGATAGCGACCAATGTTCATCAAGTGTTTAGCGTAGAGACTTAAATGAGTACCAGGCTGCACAAAAGACATGCACCATACGCGCTGTCTCTGCTCTTCGGCCCGTTGTATTTTTCTTCACTAACCGGTAGAAAAGATATCGTACCAGCAATGCCTTAACACAACGCTTGCAGTGTTCATTATCTTACCCAGAAAAACAAATGAAAATACTAACTTCTTAGGCAACATACTTCATCCATTGTACATGAAAACACTGAAGCATCTGATGTATCTGTGCTTGCTACGTATGGGGGAAATGATTGCGTGTGTGTCGTTCTCACGATACCTTCGGTAGGAGCGGTGTGCAATTCAAATGCGAGTCAAATATTAAATGACTTCATACAAACATCGCAGGTAATCTTTAACCCGGAAGTTGTTCACTGTATTCGATGTGAAGGACTTTAGTTCAACATACACTTGTCAGAATTAAAGCGAATAGTTCGTCTTGTAGCCATTTCCATTTCTTAAGGTGGAGCTTCGAGTGGCTTATTGCAGTGCCTTATACAGGCAAGAAAGCGGTTCTAGCGCAGTGAGAGAAAAATATCATCGGGTTTAGATCTGCTAATTCCTTATTTAACCACCCTTACCAGACATTTCTTCTTCGTTCGAGTAGGAAGAAATACCACAATCACGCTTTACTTATGACATTATATGTAGCCTATGTGAGAGAGGTGCGGGTCTTTCTGATTTTCAAGTTTAGCCACACAGATATACCATCAAAGGCAGCAGTGTTCAGTTTACGCCAACCTAGAGCCTCAATCGAGCGCCAAAATTAACTACCGCAAGTTGCCGCTAAGGTTTAGAAAGTCGGCTTATGATTACCGCAGGATTGTTTGTCAACTTCTCAATTGGCAAGATGTGTTTTTGTCCTTTCGTAACAAGAGTCGGCCGTTTTCACCTTCTTTGTCCGTGTCCTTGCAGGAATGCTCTTGGAACCGGAGGAAGGGAACAACGAGAGTTGTGTGGTGTCTGTGGCAACGTTTCCAGTAGACAGAATGTCTTACACGGACACGCCAAGGAACCCACGGATGACACAACCCAGATTTGCAGAGCCTGTGATCAATCGTCTGTGAAGATGTCTAAATCTGTAGAACATTTCCGCAACCGCACTGGCAAACAACACAAATGCGAAACCTGTGGTAAACAGTTCCACCGGGCTTATGATCTAACTGAACATCACCGCACGCACACAGACGAGAGACCCTACAAATGCCAAATATGTGAAAAATCGTTCCGGCAATCTTGTCATCTAAAAATCCATAAGCGCACTCATACGGACGAGAGACCCCACAAATGCCCAATATGTGCTAAATTGTTTCGGCAGTCTAGTCATCTAGATAACCATAAGCGCGTGCACACAGGTGAGAAACCGTATATTTGCAAAACATGCGGTAAATCATACACACAGTTGGCAACTCTCCGTACACATGAGCACACTCACGCAGAGGAGAAAGCTCATCCATGCCAAAAATGTGGTAAATCATTTGAAAGCAAATGTAATCTCAAGAGACACGTGGACTCCCAATGTGGAAACAGCGCTTTTGTTTGCGAAATCTGTGATCGATTCTTTATGAACGATTCGACTCTTATTCGTCACCGCCGAACAAAGCATGTGGATAAAACGCCGTATAAGTGTAGGCAGTGGGGATGTTGTTTTGCAGACAAAGAAACACGCGATAGGCATGTGTGCCAGAAGGAATGCAAGATGTGAACGATTCCGTCTGGTTTTTCGAAATTGCGCGTCAAGACCTCATCGTCAGAAGTATTTGCGGTACTTCAATATCAAAAAACACTGTAGGCCCTGGCCAGCGCTCACTGTTCCATGATCTATGTTGTTGGTGAAGGTTGCTTAATCAAACCGATTTCAAGACAAACCTTATTAGACGGCACGATTGTGTTTTGCGTAACTAGAGGGTTGAGGGAAATGTCCCCAAAGATTCTTGACCCCCATTTGTATAGAGGAACTTCTTGTGAAGGTCTTTTGACAGTATACCAGCGAAGAAGCTTTGATGAACCATATTCGTAGTGGTTTTGCAGCGTAAATAGAATGAAATATCTCTCTTTAGGAAGCATTTGAGAAACGAGGTACTGTATTCTTGTCAACTAAGAAGTAATTTTTGCCATTATTCGAGGTCCAAAAGCAAAGTTGCCTTCCAGAGAAAGCACTTGTAGATGCTTTTACGACAATGCATAACTGCATCTTACGGGTATGAAAAGTATCTCCTTGAGAAAGTTTCTTCAATACATTGACCGTTCTTTGGCCCCTGTATTCATAACGAAAATGTTTTTTTCTATACCATAAAATAAGCTGATGACGATAGTGAGACAGTATTAGACTCGAATCATTTAGAAATTCATTATGACATGGCCTCCCCCTAGGAAAATTTTTAGTTTAATTGTGGCATAACTTCTGAAGTTTAATAGACTGCTTTTTATCCACTCGGAATTCATCTGTTTTGACATGGACTGCTCTCTTGTAGCAGCTGTATAATCTTTTTAGCCTGTTGGGACAGAAGCTTGTGTGAAAAAATGAAAATAAATGTTGGACATGACAAGTGCGCTTTCATATATGTTTACACACTTACTTTTAGATATTTTACCTGTGAACGCAATTTTCCGGCTAAAAAATGTTTGGTTACCACTCAGCGAATTACGCTCCTGGGTGTACAGAACCTTCTAGATCTTTCTCACCAATCATACATTTTTTTTCTGTGCTGTACTCGAACCTTTCTTAACCAAACTGCATGGTCGATACGAATACAAATGTGCATTCTTGAAGGCTTGCAAGCACCAACGCGTAGGCCACAATGTTCAACGAATGATGCCTGAATATCCGACAAACGTTAGCCGTGAATCACTGATTCGGCGATTCTCGTCTACGCTCACAACTATCTTTCTGCCCGGGTGTAACTCGTTTTGTGCCTTTCCGTTCCCCGATAAGAGTGGCGTGACTGAAGGTTCTTGCTAGTGCATTGTTCAACGTCACTACAACGTGGCATCTCGTAGAGGTGCTTGTTGTGACCGGATACACCCAGCCAGCCATTAAAACAACGTGAACATTGTCACCGGCTAGCGAGCTTGCCACGAAATACTACTACCGCACGAGTACGCTCATGTGGCCGAGAATACCAGGAACATCATGGCCCAATCAGCAGTCCCAATGACAATCCTTCTGTTGCCAGCAACGATCCCACTGGAAGAGCCAATGGAGCCACCGTTCTTCCACAGATCGTTTAAAGTCCGGAAAGCTGACTGCAAACCGAAGCATAAATCGTCAGATATAACAAATGAAAGCGCGACTAGCTGCGTCAGGACTGCTTTTCATTAAAAGACACTGCTAGGACGTGGTTTAAAAAAACAGGCCTCCGGCATAACAGCAAGGGAGCTGTTTTGCAGGGGCTTCCTACAGACATTCACGAGCGCCATATGCAAGGAGCCGGTGAAAACCATGATATAAACTTGTGTACAGCTACCGAATAAGCACATCGCGAACTTCACGGAAGATATGAACCATCTGTTACGCACGCTGACCCAGGCATGTCGGATAAGAAAGCGTGTTTCCTCATGCGCGGTTTGAGCCAAGAGATCGACGGCGGACTGATTCGTAAACCAGCCAAGACCGTCGCGAAATTTCTAACAGAAGCCACATGGACAAGGCGCTGGAAATGCGCACTCGGCAACATAGCCGCCTAGTGCTTTCGCTGAAGCGAAAAATACAGGGCCTAGGTTCCGACAAGCTCCCAACGCCGATTGGAGCCATTGTCGAATTTTCAGTGTCGGCATTTGGGAAGCCGGGTTTAATGAAAGTTTCCCTGAGGTTTCCTAAAGCGTACATTGCCATGTGGGTGTAATAATGTGATTAGCATTCTTACTCAACTTTCGCCCTCCCTGATCATATTTTAAATGAATGTGTATTGAGCACTATGGTGAGTCCCTGCATTGTTTTAGTTCTAATGGCACTAACGTCGATAGTCGTCCCGAGATGAATCCAGCCGTATTCTTTGGTCTTTTCAAACTATCGCTTTTAACTAATTTTCAATTTAATGCAGCTTTCGCGCAGCTAGGCAAGATGTTCCCCTAGCTGCAATCTTTGCAGCGCTAGGTATAGAGTCCGCACTATTAACGCACTTTGATGCTTTCTGTTGCATAATTTGTGGCATTGTCCCATGTATTGACACTTGTGCAATACTTTCCAAGCTATTCTGCTTTCTGCAACACGACTATTACATGTGCGCATTGAGTAACCTTTTTCTAGCGTTGTGTGATAGCCTACAGATGGCCTACATAGGAACGTAAGGGAGGATAGCCGCTTTCGTTTTCGTTTTCGTAATGAGCTGCTAAACGTAAATTGCTTGCGGCATGTGCTTAGGAACTTTAGCTACAGCAGCCTCAGATGGGCTTCGGATAACCAGTCTCTGAAAGGCAGGTGCCTCGTTGGATAACGCATGTATGTATCATAGGAGGTCAAGAGTTTCTGGGCATGCTTCAAACAAACCTTTTTAGTCCCTCGTTTGGGATGCGTGCTCCCACATGTCTCTTTTTCCTCTCCTGCAATGCGTTATGTCGACAGGTTGAAATAGAAAAAAAAACGTCATGACCTATCTAATGGGTCTATTACTGAATAATGCCCCCAAACGTGTTGGGTCAAAATGTTTTTCGTTTCGAACAATATCGTGTTCCGTGCGCAGTACGAGATAGAGCGTAATAATCTTCAGACGAATTCAACATTGCGCCATCTTGGTTGTGCTCGGCTCGATCAGTTTCAGATAGAAAAGCTACCACGTACGGAAGCACTGCAATAGCGTTCCAGTACCACGAAATGCTTCTCGCCTCACAGGATCTATCGGAATGAAATTTTCATTTCCTGAGAATTTCTATTGCACAGCGGCGAATGAACACCTTTGCTGTACTTTAGTACCGTAATTGTGCCAATGGCAATGTAAGCACTACTTACTTCCACCTGCGGTACAGCAGCAGCATGGACCATGAAAGACCCAGCACAAGTTGCTCAATTATTGCCCAAGCTGCACTGGCAAGCAGGAATCAATCAACAGCCATTTTAGAAGATGGCGCCCCCTAAGCCCACGTTAAGAAAAGCTTCATTGCAAAGCAAGTCGAAGACGACAAGGAATACTACCCGTGGAACAATTAAGCTTGTACGCACTATTTTTCTGTGGAGTGCTAGCACTGACGCCTGAAACTGCCACTGCATCAGCAGTTAGGAGGATTCGGTTGGCGGAGTTGGCATTAGCATAAGTAATAGTTGCAAGAGTGAGTTTGGACACGGTGAGTGGAAAAAAATGTTAGGCAGCATATTGCACTCCTGTCAGACGTGAAAGCAGCCTTTCAGATTGGTTACCTGGTTACTCACTCCCCCTCATGGAATATACCAAGATAGTTACAACCAAGACGTTCACCTAAAAGAATATGCACTAAATGAAACAGAGGATGTGTAAGTTTACCGAGGCAATGTAGCGTGGGTACGCAGGCAGTAAGCAAAAGCGGTCGAAATAAATTCGTGCTTCCACACTACAGCGTACTTAATAATCAGATAGCGATTTTGTTATATAAGACCCTCGAATTAAGTTTTTTAGTTTTTAATATTTTGACGTCCACCAAACGTTTCAAAGGCCATAAGAGCAAAACTACTAGGTAGCCGTAATGAAACACTTACGGAGCCGCAGACAGCTCAATAGGGGAACATGAATTATGTCCAAATGTCAAGGAATGTACTGCATTATCCAACGATTCTTTTTTTTTTCTGATAAATAAACCATCCCCGTCGATGATGACCCTAAAGTACATATTCTTTTAAATTTAGCCTACCGTGTTTCTGCATGGGATTGAGGGGGACTTCCCACTTTGATTATTGCGTAGCTATGATATCGTAAACGCTATGCGTACTGCACCAGCGAGTCTTCTACCGATAATACGGCAACTTGCACTGCTTGTGTATAGTGGCCGGACCCAGACCAGACCAGGCCACCCACTTTGGTCTTAAACTGCCCTTTCTTCTTTCTTTCTACTGAGAGGGCAAGAAATAAATGAGAAAAGTACGGTCAATACGCTTGCAGCGACTACGCCTGTGTTCAAGAACTTCACAATAAGACGTGCTTTAAGCAATTATCAGTGCAAGACTCCATAACAAAAACGAAAAGACAGGCAAACAGAGCAATGCAAGGTGATATGATAAGCATATTTCTAGAAGTAAAGCCTTGCCGAGGACACGTGCTCTGGGCTATGCTTTACGCATGCGCGCGCGCGTTCTTGATTGTTTCATTGATACACTTCATCATACGGCCGTGATTTCCAGTCCGGTTGACGTTTACGCTATATTATAAAATTACATAAGTGTGTCCTATGCCTGAATTCTTCAAAGGCTTACGCGTTCGTTATTCTTGCATCAAAGCCATTGATCTTATTTCAAAGATGTGCGTGACGAGGTAAATAAACGCATGCTTTCACTCGCACATACAGTGTTGGGAGAGCGGAGACGGTGTTATCGGCCATGGAATTAATACGGAACACCAAGGCGATGGTGACGCATACGGCATAACTGCGTCTGGAGTTTCCATGAATTTGTTATGGGATATAAAATAAGCTTTCCCTAGATCGGCAGAACAGGGTTTGGCAGGTTGGTCGGGACGCGTTGACACGTGAGGCTTCTGTTTCCCAGATAGATGGATATGCATGTGTCTACCATTAACAATCGCAAAATATCCAGCGTCTCTGTGTTATTTCCCGAGTTTATGAGGTCAACGGTGGAACATTACAAATAACCTGGCAAGTTTCAGTTGAGGATTCAACGTGCAATGTTGGATTCTTGGCTGATTGCTGCATGCCGCAGAATATTATTTGGCTTCCCTGCGGCTAACTTCATTCGGTACACATTGCTGCGGTTCGCCTAGTTTGTAAAGAGGGTTCCCGTGCATTTTGAACAAAAGCGGCTGCCTCGACCCGACTGTCCTATATAAATCATACTGTGTATATATAGGTTATTTATACAGGACTGAAAGGCACTCCGGACACCAGTTGAAACGAATCAATGTTGGCACTAGCCTAGAGTTACTCAGGGTCTTTTTTTTTACTTTCGCCTTAACTAACGGATTAGTTATGTTTAATTAATCAACTTTATGAGTATTGGCTTGAGACCGCAGGTGTGACACGCAAAGTTGTAGTGCACCTTGAGAAACCTCTTAGTAAATTGTTTCCAACACGATATATCTCAAGTGGTCCTTTCTTCCGCGTTCCAAAGAAAGCCTGCGAAATACGAAAAAATACCACGTGACGGGGTGATTGGGCACTTTTGTGCTGCTGTAAACCGTGCCATGGATGAACAAGATCGGCTGCAGCGAGAGTGGCCCGCGACAGGGCGACAGGGCCCGCCGCAGTGCCTAATACATTCAGTTCAACTTTCGTCTGGAGTGCGTTCCGCTTTTAAAGCTTTGGCTCAGGTTACGTGGAACAACCTCTGTTCCTTGGGACACACATCCACGGAATATGTATAGTCTTCAGAGCGCATGCGTCGTCGAGTATTCCCGTAGGCGTAAGGTGTGTAAATCGACTATTTTAGTGCGGTACAAATCGAAGTAGGCGCTTAAAAAATAGAGTTCTTGCTACTGCTTGCAAATACAGGAGCTGCAACGGTTTTAACTACATCACGTAGAAGAAAAACTTCCGCTGCGCCTTTGTGTTGCATGTATCGGAATGCGGGATGAAAAGACTTAAGATCGGCATCGTTCTCGCAGAGCCAGGACGCCTAGAAGCTGCGCATGGCCAGCACCGTTCTATCTTTCATGATGGTTATTTTTTTATTAAAGTAGTAGTTAATGAACTGTTGTTCCTTTATTGTTCAACAATAGCTTTCCTTTTCAATCATGACAGATTGTGTTTGATATACAATTATAAGAAATACATAGATAGCCTGCGAGCCACTGAAGTTGGAGAAGAGACACCATTTGCGTAAGCATTTCAACATCTACTGTAGGCCAGTAAACCTTATCGAGCGATGTTGTGCCAGTGAAGGAAAACGTTTTACGAATATTTCATAATAATAAATCAGCGTTCATGAAGTCCCGACCATGTTTCAATCCATGTCACTTTAGAGCCGATGCCTCGGACACCCGTACCCCGGCATTACCATGGCGGCACGATACCTATTAGAAAGCTGGCATAGATGGTGGCGCCATATTTCCCACTAGGTGATATTGTCACCTGTGTGCGCGACGCGAATAATGTAGAATTTTGTGGAAGGCACGCGGGTCCCAGCGATTACTCAGAAACATTCGACAACTGATGTATAAAAGCCGGCGCGCTTGACCCGCTGATCAGATTACTCAAGGTTCGGTCACAGACAGCGGCTGGAAGCATCGATAACATTCTGGAAACTTCCGATACATGCAGGCGCGTCCTGCGCTGTGCGATAACATTTCTTAGACGGTGAAACGTGTCGCCCGATAAAGACAAACAAGTACACGTGCCAATATATATGCTATATATGTAATAGCATGGCCCTTCCGCGATGACTGCGCCTATATTGGCACATGACTTTTTTTATTCCGATATCATAGGTCGCAGTATATTGTCTCAGTGCAATATGTCTGTGTGCCTGAAGGATTTAGGAGACAAATGTTTCCACAAGGGAACTTGTCCTTATGTGTTGTGTCCGCTAGTCGAAACGTTTGCTTCAGATACAACTTTCGTTCAACCACTCTTGCCTCAACGTTCATGTGAATATCTCTCTTGTGTTGCAGAATTCCTGAGACCACCGGTGTTGACAAATGGAACACGCCGTACCACCCGCCTGATGGCACGTCCACCGTCGGCGGTAGGCGAAATTTTCGGCCACTGGCATACCATCCCTCACCATCCAGGTGAGTGAGGAAGCCAACGTTTTCTATCGCACACAACACATTCAAACAATATGAATGAATGAGTTTTGAGATTTTACGCGTGAAAAGCACGATTTGATAATGAGGCATGGCGTTGTGGGAGACACCGGATTTATTCTGACCACAAGGGGACCTCTCACGTGCGCCCAATGTTGAACAGCATCGCCGCTGGCTGAGGTGTGCTTGAGGAAATGTAGTTCGTGCACTTTTTGTTATTCGATTGATCCAAACCTTTCTTGCTTCTGTTAAGAGGAAGTGGGTTACATGTAAAGAGTTACATGTAAATACATGTAAAACGAGAATTGTTATTTCTAGGGAATCAATGCCCCACATTTTACGAGGTTTGTTGCATTTAAAAGAAAAGCTTACAATGAAGCGACTGTTGGTTTCTAATTTTTTATTTACATCGTCAACCTTTTTATTTATTATTGGCAAAATCGAAAATTTCTAGAAAACGAAACTACCAAGTTTACAACTCCGTAACAGAGCGAAGGAAAATGATAAGAAAAGTCTGTGATTTGCACCTAATAGTACATTTAAAGCGGACAAAATTCATATGTTACACATTAATCTAAAAAAATTTTGTAGTACAGAAATATACCTTTTGCGGAACCTTTGTACACAAAGTAACAAACACACGTAAGATATAAAATGACATATCGAATTTGTCCGCTTTCCCTGATCTAATAAATGTTGTTGACAGAACCACCACATCTCTTTTTTATGCAAAGCTATGAATCTATAGACTTCGTGCTTCTGTATTTTTCAAACTTCGAAATATTTGAAATTTTTTAACAAATTCAGGACGTCAAAAGAAATTTTGCTTCCAGAAGTCACTAGAATTTAACTTTCCCTCTCAAATGCAATAAGTTTCATTAAAATCGGCCGAGGGATTATCTCAGAAAAACATTTTTGCGTTTTGCTTGTATTTGAGTAGACCGCGTCAGAGTTGGGCCCGAGCTAAAGCTTTCTCTTAAGTGATTTTATTGACAAGCATTCTTTGCCTCATCCAATACACTGAGGCAAACTAAGAATGGAGTGGAAGCTCCGCCCGCAAGGCACAAGTGCAACCACCCTTACCCTCTGAAAGCCAAGCCAGCTGGAATGAACTTGCTCTACTAATGTAAATGTAAACATAATCGAAAAACAAGAGATCGCCATATCAAGTTAAAGTATTACCTTTGTCTCAGCGCCGATGTGAGGATCACCCATAAAATTTGCCAATATGTCCAGATTTGGTTGTAACATATGGTTCCAGGTTTCATTATAACGAATGACAATTTTCTCTTTCGCGAACAATTCAGCGCTTCTCAGCGTTGACTGATTTTTTTCATAAGCCCGATTTTGTTCTAGCGATTTTAAAGGTAGAAGACAGAAAGTTAACTCCACCTTATTTTTCAATAATAGAAGCAAACTATAGTATACTGCGATCCTTCCCTACATGAATTTGCATGTCACATTTTGTTGTACGGCACGCAGCCCCGACGCCTGGCGCTGAGTCGCATATCAAAGATCAGAACCATTATCAAAGCGCTACAAGAAGCGAGAGAACAAAAATCAGCCATTGCAAGGTCAACCAAGCTCTGGCCTATGCAGAAGAGACGAAGGAATGTAGCAATGAACAACTGCCGTAGCATCACGTTGTGGCTTCCCTCTTTTGTTCTTTGAATATAGAGAATCAGTTCAGACGGCCGCAGTGCTGTCCGGGTTTTTTGCTTCCTGCGCGTTCCTATCGCGCAACGATCTAGTCTCGTTGTCGCACAACGGTAAATCGGCAACTCTGCTTTCAGGGCATACACGCAACACAGAAACCGGAAGCACCGGATTCACACTGCCGGTGTACAGCAGCAGCAGCAGGCTTTTGCTTCCTGCGCGTTCCTATCGCGCAACGATCTAGTCTCGTTGTCGCAGAACGGTAAATCGGCAACTCTGCTTTCAGGGCATACAGGCAACACAGAAACCGGAAGCACCGGATTCACACTGCCGGTCTACAGCAGCAGCCCAGAACGAGAAACTTGTGGGCATCATTAAGGAGTGTGCAATAGAAGTCGGTGGTAACTCCCTTAGACAGAATACCAGTAAGCTATCGCAGGAGACGAAAGATCTGATCAAGAAACGCCAATGTATGAAAGCCTCTAACCCTACAGCTAGAATAGAACTGGCAGAACTTTCGAAGTTAATCAACAAGCGTAAGACAGCTAACATAAGGAAGTATAACATGGATAGAATTGAACATGCTCTCAGGAACGGAGGAAGCCTAAAAGCCGTAAAGAAGAAACTAGGTATTGGCAAGAATCAGATGTATGCGTTAAGAGACAAAGCCGGCAATATCATTACTAATATGGATGAGATAGTTCAAGTGGCTGAGGAGTTCTATAGAGATTTATACAGTATCAGTGGCACCCACGACGATCATGGAAGAGAGAATAGTCTAGACGAATTCGATATCTGGAAACGACGCTAGGTGAGCCATGCTTTTTGTATGAATTGCTTTCGATGGAGCAACTAGCTGAGGTGACACGCAACGCTGTCTATGGCTCAGTTATACTTGCACTGACGAATTTGTGCGAAGAATGGAAGTGTTGTTGCCTCAAATGCCAAAAGTCATCTGAAGTTCAGACAATATGGTGTTCGCAAAATCAGGAAGCTTTAGGTCAGGACCTGAGTACATTGAAAGTGAGAGATCAATCTGCTGAACAACCCACTTCATCAATATTAATGTTTCTGGCATTAGAAAAAAAATCAATAATATTGTAAGGAATTCCATTTCCGATTTACGTCATAGCTATGAAAAATTCATAAATAATTGGGCAATAACGCCAACGCCGTGATATTCTAAACTGCACCCAATAACACATCTAAAGTGCCCAAAATTGATGTAATACGCAGCGCCCTGAAATATACTATTTTATGAGCAGATCCTTCGGAAATCCTCGCAAACCCAAACTTCACGCCAACTGGAAATGGATACAAAGGAAGTTGTCCACTTAGGATTTGCTAAGAAATGGAGCTAATATACCTGCGGTATAAATTTTTTGGGTCGTTAACCCAATATTTTCTTTTTTTCTCGAAACTTACTTATTTCAGAATTTTTCAGACTTGACAATCTTGGTCAGAATTGTGATTGATGCAGTTGATGCAATTTAACTGTTTCGAACAAATACCCTCAATTAGGTTTGAACTTAAACGGAAGTCAACAAAGAAATCTTTTCTCCAGCTTAGACCGGTTCTCTGAAGACATTCCTGCCGCTACTGTGGCCAGTTATCTCCTACTTCTATAACTTTTCCTTCATTTATTTTTAACTCACTTATAAATTTTTACTATGTAAAACTTTATTGGAGAAGTATTCAGGTCTAGATACGGGCCAACAGGGAACGATTACACAAAACGTGCAACGTTACACCACATGGGTTGAAGCACACCATAACATTCCATGAGTCACGTGAACAATGACTAGAATAAATGTAGGTAAACATATAAATAGCATATTAACAGCAATATATCAAACAATTTTCATCCAGTAAAAATAGGGCCGTAATTTCAAAAAACAGGAGACAGGACAGAACGCAAACACGAGGCACTTGTGCATGTGTCCTATTTTCACCGTAATTTTTTTTTGCATTTCTGCCCTAAACGGTAGGAACGATGACAAACCAACAATGCCGAAACTCCACGCATACAAACTTTTTAAAATTAACGCACTAAAATCTCATGGCCAAGGAATCAAGAGAAAGAAATACAGGTGTTTTATGTTACATTGTCGAACATTGCAAGGAGCGTTCTACTGTATATTTGCACAATAGAATCTTCAAAAAAAAAAAGACTGTGGCAGCTGATTTTATCCAGTGTGCTTGAAAACTCTGACATATTTCATAATATTCGACGTGTATTTGATATGTGCGTATTGACATATGTCCGACGTGTAGTCAGCCTCCCTCCCCCTGCTGTATTTCTTAGACATAACGCGAGTTCTACCGTACGCCTCTGAAGCATTTGCAATTATGTTACTCCTCCTCACGTACAAGGGGTCCTACAAAACATGTTTTGCTCAGGCCATATGGTCTGTTTCAGTGCGAAAAGTCTCACTTCCGAGGGCACGTTTCTAGACCTTTGCCTGCAACACCGCGTTGAGATTGTGCAAATAGCTTTGCTATAAACCCGCGATTGAGTTCGGCGGGCTCTCAATTGGTGAAAATGTGTTTATGTTGTCCCGTAACGAGACTCGCCCATATTTAGCCCCATTGTCCGTCTACTTGCAGGAATGCTGCTGTAACCGGAGGAAGGGATCCGCAACAGTTGCCCGGTGTCTGTGGCAAGGTTTCCAACAGAGAGGATGCCTTACATGGGCACGCCAACGAACACACGGACAATACAGCCAACACTTGCAAAGCATGCGATCTAACGTCGTTGAAGAATGAGAAGTTCCTAAAACACTGCCGGAATACAACAGGCAAAAAACACACCTGCAAAACCTGTGGCAAATCGTTCTGCCAGGCTGGTAATCTGGCTGCACATTGCCGCACGCACACAGGCGAGAAACCCCACAAATGCGAAATACGTGAAAAAACGTTTCGGCATTCTCATCACCGAGACATTAATAAACGCACACATACAGACGTGAGACCCTACATTTGCAGAATATGTGATCAATCGTTCCGGCAGTCTGGCCACCTAGGTAACCATATGCGCACGCATACAGACAATATGGTGTTCGCAAAAACACGAAGCTTTAGGTCAGGACCTGAGTACATTGAAAGTGAGAGATCAATCTGTTGAACAACCCATTTCTTCAGGGAACGGAATCAACGAGTACATAGGAAGTCGATCAATGAGTTAGCGGTAAGAGGGAAAATAGAGGAATTCCAGATCAAGGTACAGAACAAGTATTCGGCTTTGACTCAGGAAGAGGACCTTAGTGTTGAAGCAATGAACGACAATCTTGTGGGCATCATTAAGGAGTGTGCAATAGAAGTCGGTGGTAACTCCGTTACACAGAATACCAGTAAGCTATCGCAGGAGACGAAAGATCTGATCAAGAAACGCCAATGTATGAAAGCCTCTAACCCTACAGCTAGAATAGAACTGGCAGAACTTTCGAAGTTAATCAACAAGCGTAAGACAGCTGACATAAGGAAGTATAACATGGATAGAATTGAACATGCTCTCAGGAACGGAGGAAGCCTAAAAGCAGTAAAGAAGAAACTAGGTATTGGCAAGAATCAGATGTATGTGTTAAGAGACAAAGCCGGCAATATCATTACTAATATGGATGAGATAGTTCAAGTGGCTGAGGAGTTCTATAGAGATTTATACAGTATCAGTGGCACCCACGACGATCATGGAAGAGAGAATAGTCTAGAGGAATTCGAAATCCCCCAGGTAACACCGGAAGAAGTAAAGAAAGCCTTGGGAGCTATGCAAAGGGGGAAGGCAGCTGGGGAGGATCAGGTAACAGCAGATTTGTTGAAGGATGGTGGTCAGATTGTTCTAGAGAAACTGGCCACCCTATATACGCAATGCCTCTGGACTTCGAGCGTGCCGGAATCTTGGAAAAACGCTATCATAATCCTAATCCATAAGAAAGGGGACGCCAAGGACTTCAAAAATTATAGACCGATCAGTTTACTGTCCATTGCCTGCAAAGTATTTACTAAGGTAATCGCAAATAGAATCAGGAACACCTTAGACTTCCGTCAACCAAAGGACCAGGCAGGATTCCGTAAAGCCTACTCAACAATAGACCATATTCACATTCTCAATCAGGTGATAGAAAAATGTGCGGAATATAACCAACCTTTATATATAGCTTTCATTGATTACGAAAAAGCGTTTGATTCAGTGGAAACCTCAGCAGTCATGGAGACATTGCGGAATCAGGGTGTAGGCGAGCCGTATGTAAAAATACTGAAATATATCTATAGCGGCTCCACAGCCACCGTAGTCCTTCATAAAGAAAGCAAAAAATCCTAATAAAGAAAGGCGTCAGGGAGGGAGATACGATCTCTCCGATGCTATTCACAGCGTGTTTACAGCAGGTATTCAGAGACCTGGATTGGGAAGAATCGGGGATAAGATTTAATGGAGAATACCTTAGTAAATTGCGATTCACTGATGATATTGCCTTGCTTAGTAACTCAGGGGACCAACTGCAATGCATGCTCACTAACCTGGAGAGGCAAAGCCGAAGGGTGGGTCTAAAAATTTAATCTGCAGAAAACTAAAGTAATGTCTAACAGTCTCGGAAGGGAACAACAGTTTAGAATAGGTAGTGTGGCACTCGAAGTGGTAAGGGAACATATCTACTTCGGACAGGTAGTGACTGCGGATCCGGATCATGAGACTGAAATAATCAGAAGAATAAGAATGGGCTGGGGTGCGTTTGGCAGGCATTCTCAGATCATGAACAGAAGGTTGCCATTATCCCTCAAGCGAAAAGTTTATAACAGCTGTGTCTTACCAGTACTCACGTACGGGGCAGAAACCTGGAGGCTTACGAAAAGGGTTCTACGTAAATTAAGGACGACGCAACGAGCTATGGAAAGAAGAATGATAGGTGTAACGTTAAGGGATAAGAAAAGAGCAGATTGGGTGAGGGAACAAAAGCGAGGTAATGATATCTTAGTTGAAATCAAGAAAAATAAATGGGCATGGGCAGGACACGTAATGAGGAGGGAAGATAACCGATGGTCATTAAGAGTTACGGAATGGATTCCAAGGGAAGGAAAGCGTAGTAGAGGGCGGCAGAAAGTTAGGTGGGCGGATGAGATTAAGAAGTTTGCAGGGACAACATGGCCACAATTAGTACATGACGAGGGTAGTTGGAGAAGTATGGGAGAGGCCTTTGCCCTGCAGTGGGCATAACCAGGCTGCTGATGATGATGCTGACAGACGGGAAACCCTACATTTGCAAAACATGTAGTAAATCATTCACGCAGATGGCGAGTCTCCGTAGACACCAGCGCACTCGGAGACAAAAATCCTCACGACTGTCAAATATCTACGAAACCATTCCATCTCTAGTGGCATAGTAGCGACAAAGCTTTCGTTTGCGAAATATGTCACCGCCAAAGTATGCACGGGGATAAAATGCCATATCCGTCCACGCAGTGCTCATTTCGTTTCGCAGAGAAAGAAACCCTCGATGAACCTCTGTGCCAGAGAAATGCCTGCCAATTATGTGGAGATGCTTTCGCAGACGAGGTTCAAATGATTGCACATATCGTGACTCATAGTGGTGTGCAGTGGTAGTATTCTGACTTGTGCGCAAATATCTCGCCTGTGGCTTTTGCATACCAACGCAAGAGTATAGCAGTGCTGAGAAGCAACGCTGTCATTCTTTCACAGGATTGAGCAACTAACTAAACGCATCGTGCGCAGAGGCTGTCTTCTTATGAAGTTTAACATGGCCTAGTAAATTCATGATGTGAACCATGCCATCTGCTTTTCAGAAATTACCGCACAAGACGCCGTAGCCAGAAGTATTTGTTGTGGGTCATTGTCGAACTCTACTGCAGCTTGTGGCCAGCGCTTACTGTTTGTATAACTGCATGTGTTGTTCTCAAACGCAGCTTTGGCACTTAATTCAAGACAAAACCTCTTGGGCTACAAGTTCTTGTTTTGTGCAAGTAGAAGGTCGAAATGCCCGCGCAAGATACTTGACTCTCCGTTTCGTTAAACACCGAATGCTTTGTAGGAAAAAAAGAGACGAACAGGCCCTGCCTTCGAGTTTCCAATTGCCGAACGAAGCCGTCGCCATGTTCTTCGAAGACATGACGCGATTGTTCCGTCGGGCCGACCCACGAATGCCAGAAGACAAGAAGGTGCACCTGTTAATGCGAGGCGAAAAGAACAGCTTTTCGCGGGCTTTGCGCGCAATCCTCCTACAACAGCGGCTCTCGCAGTATGAACGCCAGATAACATGACTGCTGCATGCTCTCTGGTACGGGTGAAATGACACGGAGTCGCTTATCGAATTAATGCGGCAAAGTGTTCGATAAGAACTGCAGAAGTCTTATGCATCGGCTCCGACGCCTCCGAGTGCCGCGGCTCTTACGGACGTCGTTCAGGAGGAAATCGGCAAAGTGGTTCATGCCTCGCCACCACCACGTACCCGCCCCCCCCCCCCCCTCCGTTCTCGTACGCTCTTTGGGTTTGCGGGCCGTCGGCGAGCCGTTTCTCGCAGCCACCTGCTGGGATTCCTCGACGCTTCCCAAGTCCAATCCACCACACGAATCTGCAAGCAGCCTTTCATCCTGGTCCGCGCAAGTCTACAGTATGTCCCACTCCCGACAACAGTCCGTTGTGCTACCACTGTGGGGAGGCTGGTCACATGTATCGCGACAGCCAGTACCGACGGATTGGTCTGCAGAGATACCATCCGGATGCCCGTTGCCCTCCCTAAGGCGAACGCCCACACGAAGCCGAGGAATCTTGGAAAGTAACCAGCTTCCTACTGCCCCGCGTCGAAGATAGTCATGGTCGCCATCACCTCGTCAGTACGCGTCACCCAACCGCCTTTGATTCAGCTGGAGTCAACGGTGGCAGCCCGCGCCGTGGAAACTGGAAATGGCGACCTCCGGGGGTGAGGCCGCTCTCATGCGAACCATCAAATATCCTCCACCGACGCCACCCCCTCACGACGTACCGCTGACGCCTTCATTCGGAACTGCCAAAAGAACTTCCGCTGCTATCACTGCTTCTATCGACCGTTATCCGGTAACTGCACTTGTCGATACGGGAGCTGATTACTCGGTTGTTAGTGCGTCACTAGCCACTCGGCTACGCAAGGTGCTGACAGCGTGGGACGACCCACAACTGTTTACGGCTGCAGGAAACCTCGTGTCACCCATTGGGCAACGCACTGCGGGACTTGCAATTTCTGCTTCGACTTTCGTAGCGTCTTTCTTTGTGCTGTCCAAGTGTTCTCGTCTGGCTATACTGGGCATGGATTTTCTCCAGGAATATGGGGCGATCATCAACTTGCGTGGCTTGTTCGTGACTTTTTCTTGCTATGTTTCTTCGGATTCGAGTGTGGAGGATGAACATCACCGCGTGGCTTTACGTGTGGTCGATGACTGCGTGACGTTACCGCCTCGAAGTACCATCTCCGTCCTCGTTGAATGCCCCCAAGACCAACTAGGAACAGACATCGCCCAAGGTAACCACACAATTTTGCTGGATCGCGAAGTCGGCGTCGCACGAGGTACCGTAAAGCTCCAAAATAGGCAAACCACGATCCTTCTTACGAACTTCAGTGGCGAATACAAGCACTTGGCGAGGCATACCACCATGGCCTACTTTTAAACGGTGGCGGAGTCCAACACCTGTGCTTCGGTAACGACAATCTTGATTCCGGAACCCAGCGATGTGGTCTTGACCACTCACATCAACGTCAACCCACAGCTAGACCAACCCAAAAAGGAGAAGCTCCTCACTCTGCTATCGTCATTTAGTTACTGTTTCGACACCACGTCAAAGGCCAAACAGTTCTTCAACCAAACAAAGAAACATCACTGAACCGACCGTTGAACCTGTTCGCCAACACGCGTATCACGTGTCGCAGAGAGAACAGGATGCTATTCGTCATCAAGTTAAACAATTGCTAGAGTATGTCACTTAACCATCGACAAGTGCTTGGGCTTCACCTGTTGTATTAGTTAAGAAGGAAGACGGTTCACTAAGATTCTGTGTCGATTATGGCAAACTAAATAAGATCACCAAGTCGTCTATCCACTTCCTCGGATTGACGACTCTTCGGATCGCCTGAGACATGCCCGTTACTTTTCTTCAACCGATCTGCGTAGTCGGTGCTGTCAGATTGAAGTTGACAAATGGGACCAGGAAAAACGGCGTTTATAATACCCGACGGTCTCTATCAATTCCAGGTCCTACCGTTTGGATTGTGTTCCGCGCCGGCCACATTTCAACGCATGATGGACAGAGTTTTATCTGACCTCAAGTGGCACTCGTGTTTAGTCTACTTCGACGATGTAGTTGTTTCTTCCACCACGTTTGAACAACACATCCAGCAGCTTGAGGCGGTACTTCAAGCCATCCGCCCCACCGGCTTGTCTCTGAAGTCCGAAAATGACACTTTGGCTACGAGCAGCTTAAATTTCTAGGTCATATGGTCAGCAGCACCAGTGTGAGCCCTGACCCTGACAAAGCCATGGCAGTTGCTCTGTTCTCAATACCGAAGACAAAGCATGATGTCTGCAAATTTTTAGGGCTTTGTCCGTATTACCGCCTACAAAAAAAGCATATGCGGGATTCTCAGAAAGAAGCTTTGAAGTTGAAGAAACATTCCGCCTGGTCCGGGACTCGAACTCGGGACCAATGCCTTTACGGGGTGGCCGCTCTACTACCTGAGCTAAGCAGCAGGCTAGCAGATCGCACGACGAGGTCAAATAAAACTTAAATTCGAACAACAGGGACACAAAATATGGCAAATCAGTTCTGCGGAACCGCAAATCGGAGGAATTATTATGAAAAGGAAAAGTTGTAACCCAACCTGATTTAGCAAGAAGCTACAAAGAAAACCCATACGGGAAACCCGTATGTGTTCTCTTTGTAACGTCGTGGTACATACGCGTGGATGAAAATTTTTGGCCCTTTAATATCTATACTACAGAAAACACATCCTGCTCATTATTCTAAACTTTCAAGTATTTTCACACCTCTCTTACTTCAGAATTAGGTCAATTTCCAGCTACAAAATCGCCCGGCTTAGGCCTGTTAGAACTCCGTGCTTTTGTAGAGTTCCTGGCGAACGCCAGGAACTCTGTATTTGAAGGTTGTGCGAAATGCGAAGGCTGTGGGTTCGGTTCCCACCTACGGCAAGTTCCTTTTTCGTCCGCTTCAATTTCCATTTATTTATGGTTTATTTATTTCATTTATTAAGCAGAAGTAATTGCCCCTATGTTGTCATTGGTGTCAGTGTTTGTATGCTTCTTATGACATGACTAATAAAAATCGGGCCCCTCGATTAACCCCCTTTCTTATGGTTTATTACATAACGAGGGTGTCGAATTCGGCAACATTGATGCCTTCAGGTAGTATGTGTGGGTTTATTGACCAGTTGCCTTCACCCAAAAAGATCACGTTCTCGTGACGCCTGCGACAAAAAAGGACGTTCCGCGTCCGTCTCCAAGGTCTGTGAGTGTTGGCGCTGGCCAACACTCCCAGGGTTCTACTAGGACACATAAATGCCCAAGAAAGTGGATGGGGAAACGACGCCGCGGTAGCTCAATTGGTAGAGCATCGTACGAGAAATGCGAAGCTTGTGGGTTCGGTTCCCACCTGTGGCAAGTTGTTTTTTCATCCACTTTAATTTACATTATATTTATCGTTTCTTTGTTTCATTTATCAAGCACAAGTAATTTACCCTATGTTGTCCTTGGTGTCCGTGTTAGTTTGCTTCTTATGGTAAGAATACTGCCCCCTTATTTGGTGACTGTTGATGCACATAGAGCACCGGGATGCAGAGGGCACCAAGTTGGGACCATATCGATGTTGTGACGTGGCTAATCCGGAACTTATTGCAGATTGACGTCGATGAAATGGCTACCTCAGCAGCAGAGCTGGTTAGAGTCGAAGAGTCATCGCTAGAAATCTGAACTCGAATGGTGTAGGAATTATGCTGTCGATGTAGAGTTGCTTGCTTCACGATGCAAGTTCGCCAGTAGGGCTTCTTTCCAACTCATGGAAGGGATAGCTGCACTTGTGACTGACGAAGACACCCCAAAGGATAAGGCAAGTTTGCTGCAGGCGTGAAATCGGATGAAAGAGGATCGGAAGGAGTCTAGAATACAAGAAAATGCTGCCGCTGGTCTACTTTTCGAGTCAGAAGCAATGCGTTGAGAATGGTGTCGACAAAGGTTTTGGAAATTATTTCTAAGAGTGTACGTGGCGACATACGTACTGATGGGATGTTTCCAGGGGTCGGAAATTCTTGCAGCTCTTGAAGGGCATCGCGGTAGACCAAGAAAGACTATAAGCGCTTGAGCTTGAATCTTCTCAAACACCCTGAAAGTTGCCTTCCGAGTGCTGGACAGCA
Source organism: Dermacentor andersoni (assembly GCF_023375885.2). Taxonomy (NCBI): domain Eukaryota; kingdom Metazoa; phylum Arthropoda; class Arachnida; order Ixodida; family Ixodidae; genus Dermacentor; species Dermacentor andersoni. The sequence goes on from NW_027314755.1 coordinate 134,574, forward strand.
CCGGAATGCGGTAGCGCTAGAAAGCCGAGGGTGCCCATGGTTTTCTAGCGATGGTTCTCAAACTGTGACTGGTGGACAGGAGTCTCTACTTTGGGTAAGGTTCATGGGGGCTCCAAAAAAGTCGCGGTCGATAATTCTCCTTAAATGTCAATATGCTTTTTTGTGCAAGATAGGCTGGCCGATAATATACACCGGGTATCCTGTCACCGATTTTCTCGTGGAGACGTGTAATGCGCGTTTTGCTGATATGGCGCTGAGGCATACTGTCTGTTAAGATAAGCAGCCGTCAGCTTTGCAATTCTTTGTATTCCAGCGTGAACCTGCGGGCAATTACTCCAGAAGCCCAGATGCAAATGTCATCTGCGTAGATTTATATGCTGACCGACTGTCGCAGTGATTCCACTAGCCCAATCTGAGATAGGTTGAACAAAACTGGGCTCAAAACGCCAAGTTGTGGAACTCAACAGCTGGGGTAGTGTTAGGTAGTTTCACTACCATCGGTGAATGCAAAGAAGTTATTCGGGTCAGATACCTCCGAATTCACCGAAAAGGGCGGCCACCATTTTCAACGGACACGAGCGCGTCAGCGATGGCTTCACGAGAAACATTATCCTAAGCGCCCGTCATGTCTAAAGATGGCGCCACGGAGAAGCGTTAGGGTGATTTCGGTTGTTGAATCGAAGAAGCAAAATCAATGACGTTGTCGACCGACGAACGGCGACGTCGAAAGCCTGTCATCGGGGTCATTGCATCTCCATAAACATTGTAATGTGCAAGATACCAATCGAGGCGCGTGGTGATCAACCTTTCTATCAATTTGCAAACACATCTGGCGAGAGCAACAGGGCGATATGAGGGCAGTTTAAGGGTAGATCTTTCTTGCTTTAGGATTGAGAAAAGACGGCTACGCTTCCACGCAAAGGCAACAGCAGCGTCACTTCATGAAACGTTGGGATGACCTCTCACGCTTCATGGCCAAGGTGGCGGATAGCAGCCTACGTTATAGTGTGTAGTCAGGGGCGAAGAACACCTGCAAATAGCCAGAGCAGCCTCCAGTTCTTCCATCGAGCCTCGAGTTCTACCGTTGCCAGAACTTGAACGAAGGGAACTTTGTACAAATAAATTTCCTCTTGTAGCACTCTGTCCCTTGCAATTGCCTCATAAAAGACTTCTCCAACATTCACTTCTCGTCAGCCTTGCTGGAGAGCAAGTGCCTGCAAGGGGTGGCGTTGCTGAAGAGAAGCGCGAAGGCCGCGGAGAGTTAGCCATACGCCAGACAGTGCTTTGCGGAAGTCCAACTAGTTACAAAATTATTTCAGTTTTCTTTGTCTAATTTGTACATGTTACAATGTATTTTCTTCGGCGGAATAGATGATAGAATGGCTGGTTCGGAGCTGGGATAATAGTGTAATTGTAGATTATTCGCAACCTAAAAAATTTTCTGCCCCTGAAATTTCTCTACCTCGCTCCTTCAAGAGCAACCACCTCATATAGCCTGTATCTCACAAATGAGAAGGACGTCTTCACATTTCATCACACAAAGGGAAACGCAATGACGGAATTCTCGTTTCTGAAATGCAACGCGTGAACAAAGTGAGACTTCAGACCTCGTAGAGTGAGGCTAACCAGTGCATAGCTGTGGCCAAAGAAAAAGGTGGGTTGCCGCTGGTTTCCTCCAAACATCCAATCACTTAGTGCTCTCTCTACAGACATTGAGCACGACACATTTCTCCATTAAGTAGATGTATTGGCTATTTACGAAACGTGGCTTGATGAATCAGCTCCAATCCGAGAGTTTCAATATGCAGCATGATGCGGTCTATGCAGGACAGACATGATAAGCAACACAACATGCTACCGAAATTCTGAGAATTCTCTACTAATGCGCAAGCATTTTTGGACATCGCGAAACCGATGGATAGGTAGACACGCATAAGCTACGAAGACCAACTAAGCAAAAGCGAACTAAGACTGCAGCCAACGAACGGTTACGCGTTACTGGACAATTCTCCGAATGTCTGCAGCATCCTTTTAATTCCATATTTCATGCATGCTCGTGCAACAGACTTTTTTCGGAATGGCGATGCCGATAGCACGGGATTCTATTTTTTCAGAAGATCAGCGCTCCATGTAGCGAGTGTAAAAAATAAATGTTCACGACATTGACGCGTTCACTTGAAAGAACTTCAAATCGGCCGGAGGGTACCGGACCTGGAATCTGCTCTCCATTCGCATCTTATGACATGCCTGAACAAAGAATCGGTGCGTCCACGTGTCAGACGTCCAGTACCAACGATAGAACACCAATCACAAGCCACGTAGCCTTCTCGGCTACAGCCTGGCGCGAAGAAACTTCCAATATTTCAAAAAAAAAACGAAGAAAGGGTGCTTAGTCTTTAGGCCATCGTTAGTAACTAGATGGTCTGAATGCACTCAAGCTGTAGATGGCGACCACGTGCTCACAGAGTCAACAGGCAAAAGAAATAAAACCACGATGACAAACGCGCCCGCTGTCCACTCAAGGAGGGTGGAAGAAGAGCTCGTTAACACCAACATCGAGAACGCACGAGTTCCCTACCCTCGACCACAGCGCCCCCTCACAGACCGGGGACAAACTGCGTCCGCTTTGAAAGGTAGAGTTCAGGAAAGGAAATTGTTTACATTATATATATTCCCGATTTGCTTCATGCGCAGAAATTTTCCCCTGGAATCTTTAGCACTTCACTTAAGGAAGAAAAAGTAAAGATTACAGTCAATTTCGCATACGGTGGACATGATGATGGCGAAAGCCTGCGCGCTCTTAAGAGCTGGATTAAATTACTTGAACACTGCCATTCGAATGCGTTGTTACTTTTTATTATTACTTGCTTTATCTTCACTCGTTTTTAGCTTTTGCTCTTTTTTGGTCGCCTAGGCATCGCCACTGTTTCTGCGTGGTTAAAGGCACGCTAGAACGGCCGTGGCAAGTATATGAATACCATTAGGATACATACGCTGGTTCGCTGAATGATTTGTTAGCGCTTTAACCGACGAAGGTAGCTGCATGGACTTTTATATATTCTTTTATCATAGAGTGAGAGGGACACGGAAAGGCAAATTCGGCAAACAGACAGCGCTAACTTTCAACGACCAAAGCATTCCCCCTTGACGCAGACGTACTGATACTCATCAAGACGTCATAAGACACGTGCGGGTACGTTGCTCGCCAGGCATGAACAAAACCAGTAAACCACACGTACACGGTTTTGTGGCCACATTGCTTATTTAGGAGGGTATCCGTTCAACACGAAGAAATGGGATCGAACTCTTTTTTTGTTATTGATAAAGAAATACTGGCGCATGCACTTCAATTTTGATACCATAACGCCAGACGGTCAAATTTTTGACCCATGGGAAATATAAGGCTTTCCCCTTAAAAAATACCGTTCATGGCAACGGTTTTTAGCTGGGAGAGGGATTCACACGGTATATCATTTGGTGGGAAGACAGCGCGAGTTATTAGAACGCTTCTTCTACCGTTAAAATATGAGTATTTTATCGTCGAGCTAGTGGCGCCACTTTATCGTCTTTTGTTCAGATGAGCTCTACGGCTGTCTTTTAGTTTCCAAAGAGCAAAACGTTTCATTTGTTCCCTTTACTTATCGGCACTGACTGCGCATGCGCTATGATTCCTCGTGCTTATATCACAAAACGGACGCTAGTGCTCCAGAGGCGCCGAAACAGCCATGGCTGGAGAAAGTAGCAGTGAAAGCACGCCTCCTGCGCTTACCTTCGGCGACGAAGCAACGCCGAGCACAAGCCAGGAACTCTTCGAGGGCGCTTTGTACACGTCCGACTGTTGCACTACGTGAGTCTTGCCGCTTGTAACAATTCTCGATGAATATTGTTTCCCATAGGTATGACCCGGAGCGCAGGTATTGATAGCTATAGATTTGTTTTTACTTCAAAGCAGGCCTTTGACAGACAACTTCAGACTGCGTAGTACGTGGGCGACATTCTCAGCTTTTTTTTTTTTTACGCGTGCACAGTGATGCACGGTGCGAAAATATTTTCACGGAAAGCACAGCTGCGGCTGTTTATCGTTAAGGTAAAAACTAATGTCACTGCCGGTTGCAAATGCTTCTATCAAAGAACATGTTTATCGCTCGCGTTGGGTCACCGCATCGCACACCCCAGTGGCTACGGCATTGCCCTGCCGAATTCGAAGGGACCCCTGATGTTCCTGGAGCAACGGCCTATCATCGCTGATGGCGAAATGCAAAAACACACACGGGTCTACGGGCCTGTTATAGAAAACCCGGTGATGAAGCATCATTTGGTACGTGTCAGGCTTTTCGAATGCTGCTCGCCGCGACCTTTCAAAGGTGTACTCTTCTAATGGTACCCTTTCAGCTAAGTAAACGTCCTTCACGTGGACCCGAGGAGCTAGCGAAACCTAAGCAAATCAGGTGCGGCCGATGTAACTTCAGATTCTGCAATTCGCGTACGTCCGATGTACTTTTAGATATAGTCATCCCCACATGACACGTCAGTGCCCACTGCTTCACCTGACTTACTGTGCCGGCAGCTAGCATCAGAGCATAAACCAGTGCATGGGCATGGCCGGCGCGCGACCTCATTCCGCAATGCCGGCGCTACCGGTACAAACGCGTCCAAAACGAGAAAGAAACTACTCCACCGTACAACCTAGGCAAAGGCTGATATTCAAGGAGCAGAAGCCCCCAGATTTTCTCTCTCGCACCCACTTTTACTCGCACCTGAACGCAGACGTCGGGCGATTCCTGAAATGCCATATCGCGCTGGGTGACTCAGCAGACCGATGCGCCTTCTGTGCGAGAGTTTCTCTAACGCATAACATAAAACACTCCCGCACCGTTCACGCGTGCTGCTCATCGCGCAGCTCTCACCTTCATGATGTTTCTTCTTTTTATAGCTTACGTGAAACTAATAAGTATATTTAAGTTCTAAATCAGGTTTTATAGAGCAAATTCCACAACTTTTTTTGCGGCCAAGGTAAGTAAGTCGCAAGTTAGAATGCTTTGCGGTATACAACTGCAGATGCCTGTCCCTTCATTTACGCTTCTTTTCTGAGGCTTATGTCTGCAATTGCGCTTCGTTCATGCCCCTGTAACTCAAATAACTTTTTTGAAAAGCCAGCTGCACGTGTCATACCTGAGTGAGTGAGTGAGGGAATAAACGTTTATTGGGTCCATCATATAGCGTATAAATGCGCACCCGGCTAATCCCACGACAGGACTGAGAAATATAGTCTGCTGGCCAGATCGCGGGCGCGCTGGGTAGCCAGAATTTGGTCCTCAAAGAGGGGACTTCGCAGGAGCGCGTCATACGTGTTACACGTGAAGCAAACTCTCCACAACACATTTTCCTCACATGTGCTTAACTTGAACTGATGAGTCATTCTCTTCTCAAGTTTTCAACATGAATCTTCCCTAAGAGGCAGCTGTCGGTTCACTATTATTCTGTGGAAGCCATGTTGCTCGTAATTATAAATACTTTTACGATATATTCCGTATGGCATGGATCCATGATTCGTCGTTCATTTAAATTCCCGTGAAAAACCTAATACCACCACGGCAATTGCTAATTCAATCCGGCGTGGAAGGAGCATCTCTTTTTACTACAGCTCTGTTTTGAAACAAAGCGTGCAACAAGTTCACGCAGCCTCTTCTTTTGAGCCTCTCCCAATTTTATAGAACAATTAGATAAAAAGATTGCCATTGCGTCTATTCAGAAATTCTCATTGAGATTCTCCTCCACGACTCGACACCACGACAGTATGAAAACCGAACACATATACCCAACTACAAAGCACTAATCAGAAACGCCGTAAGGGAACAAAAGCTCAAGTTGTACACTAAAGTAAACTAAACTTGACTTGCACGTTTGTGCAAGTCAAGGAAGCGTTTCAGCTATGGTCGATGGTCGTTCCCCACTCCACGTATTACACAGGGTTCTCCTTGTGCCAGCCAGCAAGTGAGTATTTGGGTAAAATAAAACATTGCACGTATCACGTTCATTAACAAAATAGCACTTTGCTTGTTCCAAATTGTGCTTTTACAAAACCTTCATGAAATATTTCCCACATTACCTGGAAGCAAGGAGACCGATACCAATACATATGTCCAATTCTAGGATTTGTGACGACTTCTTCCAAGACCTGTGGAACGCGTTCAACAGCCTCGGCTATTCCAAGGACGCTACGGGTACGTATGGCATGGCCTTCGACCATCGATGCCACTTGTGAAAACACTTAACAACCCTCAAAGGAATGAACATTTACATAGGCCACGACAACGGTGCATTTACTACAGAAGAGGACACACTTTACGAGCGTCAGCGTGTCGGTTTTCGCATGAACAGCCCCAATGCGAATTAACAGGATAGCTGATAGGAAAGTTGGTGCGTGAAAACCATATAACGTGACAGCCATACTTGGACGATGCAACTGACAAGGACATAGTTTACAAATTTGTAGCTCTGCCCCCGCCAAAACCCAAAAAGATATATCACAGCTCCGTAATTCTGCATGCGCTAGAGCACCTGAGGCGGCCAATATTGGTTCATGAATTACCAACTTACAAACATTTTTAACGTTTACGAGCATTTTGAAATAGTCCTAAACACAATATTAAAACCGTATTTCAGAGCGCCCCATATTTTATCGTTTGGACTACTCTATATATATTATTAGTGGTTTCCAAAACTGTGTTATCCTTTTTATTGCTCCATTACATTTGAAAATTGGATATTGTTCATATTTTAGAAATTACTCTATAGTGAAACTTTTTTATAAGAAACATTCACAGCCGAAACAAAACTTCGTTTTCTCCAGTCACTCCATTTAAAGTAGTAGCTTAGCGCGAATGAAAACACGGACACAAGAAAGACGGACAAGGACAAGCGCTCGGGCGCTTGTCGTTGTCCTTCTTTCTTGCGTCCGTGTTTTTATTTGCGCTAAGCTACTGCTTCTAATATGGACGGCCAACTAGCCAAAGAGTCAACTCTTCTAGACTACATTTAAGCTTTTTACTAAGTGCAACAGATCTCAGCAAATTTAGAGCAATTATTACCACATATTTCTCATGTATTTAGACAGAATATCCCGAGCTAAACTTTGGTTTTCTGCGTTACTAAGGAGCTTTACTATAGCGAGAGCGCGGCCTTTATTGTTAAGGTAAGTTAACTTTGTGCAAAACCTAGCTTATGGAATTTTGCCTATTTTTCATCTGCACCTTAGTAAAGCCCCAAATATGCTTATTGCTGGAAATGTAAAGCCAAGATATGACTCCGATTACAGACACAAAAAATTTGCAGAACGCTTTAGCTTCGCCTTTAAGAGTGCAACGCGACACCATTCAAATATACCTGACTGCTTCTGGCGCTTCCCCGTAACTGCAGCTCATGTAAGAGTAATGTTTACCGGGAAACGCTGGCGGCAAGCGCTATGCACGAAAGCGAGCTTTTTGGTAGAAACGCCGCTTTTTACGCGGGCCGTGGATTCTCGGTGGTGAGCGCCATCTGGATGCTATTGCACAGAAATGGGCACGCCGCTCTGAGTGGTAGAAACACTGGAAAATGGCTTTGTGTTTGAGTTCCCGCGTAAAGGACGTTTTCTCGCATATTAAAATTACAATCTCAGGCTACCATGTCTGTAGGTTGTGTTAAGTCGGGCTTTACTATGTTTCTGACGCATTTTACTTAAATTCATTTATTTCAGCAACGCATTCGCGCTACACGGAAGGCCTGCGTGGTTCGGTATGACTGATTCAGAATTGTTTTTTGCTCACAACACGGTCAACGCCGGTGCCGGACGCAGACACCGGATTTTCTGCGACACGATACGCGTAGAGCTATCGCGTTAACAATGAGTTATCTCTTCTTCAGCATGGAACAGTGTTGTGTTCTATTCTGGTGTACTAAATACAGCACATATCTTGGGGGAAATTGTGCATTGCATAAATTCCGTCACGCACGTCTCTTTCGTCGGGTATTGAAGCCATATTTCCAAAAAGAGCACCGCATACGGAAGCACTGAATTCAGGTTACCCTATCACTAAACCTCAACTAAATATGTGTTTTTTTTTTTTTCAGCACGAAATGTTGACGCTCGTTGAATGACCCTTGCACAGGGAGGTGCTAACACCTGTTATTCTCTCAGGCCATACACATGTCACTGAAAGCGGAATCACCAGTTCCCTACCTATGGCGTCAAGCAGCAGCTTCAATCACGCCCAGCCCAGCACAAGCCACGCTGGCATGGAGGAAACATCGGCCATTCCGGAAAACATCGCTAGGTCAGCGCACGTCAGGAAAAATTTCCTTGCACAAAGCATATGACAGACGCTGCGTAATGCTGCCCGTGGTACAAATACGCCTCCACTGTCGAACTTTTGCTATGGAGGTGAGCTCTGATACGTGAAACGTGCACAATGTCAACCATTATTCTAAGCATGCGGTATGGTGGTGGTGGCGCTAACATGCTTTTCGTGCTCAGCACTCTTGTAGCTTTGTGAAATGCGTACGTACTACGCCATATTCGTTTACAAAGATAGTAAAGAGAAAAGTGTCCGTCTAAAGACAAAACAAAATTATGGGATTTTACGTGCCAAAACCACTTCCTTATTATGAGGCACGCCGTAGTGGCAGACTGCGGAAATTTCTACCTCCTGGGGTTCTTTAACGGGCACCCAAATCTCAGTAAACGGGTGTTATCGCATTTTGCCCCCATCTAAACGCGGCCGCTGGGGCCGGGATTCGATCTCGCGACCTTGTGGTAAGCAGCCTAACACTACAGCCACTGAGCAACCACGACGGGTGCATAAAGCAATCGAGCAATGCAGTGACGGGGCATATTGTTTAAGTGACGTTCATTTCAGAGTGCAGGGATAATTCTTAGACTTTTGATGATTCGACTACATGCCACCTGCTCAAGTATTGTACCGCTTTGCTATGACTCTCGCCCCAGGCTCAAGTGTTGTAATGCTTTGCTATGTCTTTCGCTTACCAAGGTAACCTATGAGTCTGGAGGCATGATAACTGTATGACGCTAACACAACGATGATTGAATAAGAGCGAATAATGTTATGAGGTCGCTGGATAAATCCCGGCCATGACGGCCGCATTTCAATGGGAGCGAAATGAAAAAAACACCCGTGCACTTAAATTTAGGTGCTCGTTAAAGAACCCAAGGTGGTCAAAGTTTCCGAAGTCCCCACTACGGCGTACCTCATAATTAGGTCGTGCTTTTGGCCCGTAACACGTGAAAACTTAATTTTATAGTTGAGGTATGATATTGATATAATGATAAAGTCGTTCGATGGCAATGGCATGACGACAATGACAGGCGCATTCTTAAGCCGTGAATGGTGGTATAATAAGGACGATCTGACCACGACTGTAAGGCAACCGCATGAAACAGCGATAATGACAAGTGCACCGCCAAGGCGGCATGCTGACTATACCTTATGACAACGAATGCACGATAGCGTCTCTGTCATGACCACGCAGTGACAACAACGGTATAAACCCGACGCAATGGCCACAGCATACCTGCCGTAGAATAACGAACACAAAATGACAATGCTTCGACGAGGGTGGTATCACGACGACGGCATGACGACAATTGTATTACGACACTGAAGTGATGACTGCGGCGGCTGCTGTGAATCACGCCCCTGCGTCACCCACGCGCTGCCTTTCGCAATCTCCCATTTAGCGAGGCAATCGCTTCCCTATTGGCTCCGTCTGCAACGTGCAGCGCGGGAACCATTGTCTGCGCCACTTAATCGCGAAATGAAAACACGGATGGAGCTGCGCTCAAATTAGGAATTAGTAAGTATTATAAAAGTCGGTGAAATTTTTTGTAAGGTAAATAAAGAGTTTAGGTTTGTATGTGTTGTTCTACCCCGGACAAGTAACCAGAGCTTTTTGTCGCATTAAGATCGACATTGATGGTGAAAAGAATTCTGCCTAAATGTTGATTTATATATTTCTTCAGGTAAAATTGCTGTATTCTGTATGAAAGTGACAAATATTTGCTTAATGCTATCGATTTATTTTATGTGATTTATTTACCTCCTTTTACTCAAGCACATATGGCGACATAGATACCACAAAAACCAGTAGAGTTAATGAGCAAAACGAGAACAAGGTGGCAGCAGGAGCCTACGTTTCGACAAGTGGACATGTCTACTCCCTCCTTCCCCGTGTTTTTCAGTAGAGTAAAGAAAGACTTACAAAGTACCACCACGTGGGTTGAATCGCTGCCAATATTTGGCTGAGTCGCGTCAATAAAAGTAGCAGAATAAATGCGAATACACAAACCTAATTCCGAAGCGGCGCCAGAGGCGCACACAGACAAAAGAAACAACGGGAAGGCACGCTGTCTCTCAAGGGCACATTTTCAATTATGTTACCACATACGCTCGCCCTACAGTTCCTATTGTTCATATGCATATGTATAACATATAGAAGGTAGAAGTAATGGCTAGAAGTGTTTATTACTTTAATAAAGAAAAGCCAGTATGTGCCACCAAAGCAAAAGAAATAAAGAAATATACAGGTTTCTATGTTGCAGTAACGCAGATTGCAATAAGTGTTGAATTGTATATTTGAAGAATTAGATTAAAGAAGCAGAAACATACCTTGTCGGCATATTTCATCCACTGTGTGTTTAAACGTGAACGTAATAAATTTACTAGCGCATGTGGCGCATGACGCAATAGATTATGCGCACGTAGGTTGTTTCGTGTGCTGTATGGCAGCGGTAAATTGTGCGCATGTATGTCAGTGTTAACCAACTTGCTACAAAGATATCAGAGACATTAAAGTACGGTAACATAAACATAAGCTCGGTGGAGGAAAAGCCACAGTTTGGTTTAAGACGATCGCTTGTTGTATGGCTTGTTGCCTAAGGGCGACCAATGTATTTTAAAGAGAAAACAAACTGCCGGGCAACCTGAACTTTTTGCCGCTCGGAGTAGTTTGGCCAATTAAACCACTTCTGGTATTGTTAAGGTTTCTTTTACCACTGAAATTTAGATTACAAGGCTCCGAATCGTTTTTAAAAAAAAGCAAATTTGCGCGACTTTACACTACAGCGATCAAGAAGTCGTAAGTCACAATATGCTGCGGTACCCTTAACCATTTGTGAACAATTCCAGTAGTACCTCGCGTCTCAGCTACACTCATGCTGTCCAGCCTTCCCGTCATCGGACATATTTAAGGCGGAAAGCCTTAGATCTGTTTCAAGGTCGGCTTGTGATTGCACAGAAAATCGCAGTGCTCATGCGACTGCTCGCTCTTTCCTCGTCGTCTTCTTCCACATCGCTGCCACGTCGACCCCGCTAATCATGCCAAAGAAGATAGTTAATTTTTGCAGAGTTAATTACGGCACTCGAACTCACCACTTTTTATATTAGTCGAACCTACGATATATTGTGTTAATTAGGGTGAATATGACTAAGGCACCGTTAATTAAGGTAGCTTAAATTAGGGCACCCGAACCCACGACCATTAGTTGGAAAACGAAGCAATAAGATGCAACAATGCATTCGAATAAAAATGTCGAGTAACATGATCGCTGTCTCTTGAGCGCGCAGACTTTCACCTCCACCAGCTATGGCGTATGCTAAAGTATTCCTACCCTTAAAAATTACCCTTAAGGGTAATTTCTCGGAGGTGCGGAGTGGGAAGCAGCGTATTTTGTTTAACAACAGTACTCCGCGTGCTAGGCGTGAAACGCAATATGCCACTTTGGAGCACCCACACAAAACTGCCCCTAATGTGAGGGGTCTGACTGAGCTACGGCTACGCACGGCGCATGCGCCTTAATTACCGAATAATCGCGCCAAGAGCGAAGCAGTTGTAGTTCTGTATTGCTAGGGATTAGCGAAGACAGCTCTGCACTTCGTGGGCAACAGAACAAAGCGAGCGCAGTGCACTCGTGGGGTGATAAGAACTACGTGTTTCTTTCAACTGAGCCCGAGAGTGCCATAACAGTCAGCAGACTTGCATCATCTGGCAATCGTAAGCTAGTTGGGCGTAACATAGCTTGTATACCTCCTGCGTTTCCGCGATTGCTTGCACGAGCAACAAGCTCTTACCAGCAAGACGCGCACTACAGTTTGAGAGGACCATGAAAGAAAAGTTGCGATATCATCCGATAATTCTACTATTTTGTTTTTGTTGATGTTAGTGAGGGATAGTTTGGGTAGATCATTCGGCGGAAAGGTAGCAAGGTTTATCGGGGCGCCCCTGCAAGCGTTCAAGAATTCGCACAGTCACGTCAAGCTCGTGGTGGACTCAAACGTCTCGTTTGTTCCAGCCGAGGGGTAGCATTTTAATCCAAAACCGCAGGTGACAAATTTTTATTATTTTCCGTTTTTTCTTGGAGCTGAGTGCGCATGCGTGGTGATTCAACATTTCCATTCGTGAATACACGCCAGTTACACGGCAACGAAACATCAGGCATGGATGATGAAAGAAGCTACGAATACACGCCTTTCAGTTTAGTAGGACGGACGAGGTTGCTGCAAATAATACCTGGGACGGTACCCCGCGCGCTTCATCTACTTTGGGCGCCTCGACAACGTGAGTTTTACCACTTGTTAATTTTTCATTCAATACAGGTACCCTTGGACACGACCCATATAATAGGCTTGTATATCTGTACCTTAGTTTCCACCTGAAACGGGTCCTTTGACAGCAAACTTGAGCTTTTCAACCGGAGGTAATCTTAGATCTAGACGCGTTGATGCACAGGCGGCGCAAAAATATTGCCATGTTCAACGCAAGGTCAGCTGTTTGGCGGTCAGGATAAGATTTCTCAAGACATGAAGCGAACGTACTTAAAGAAGGAAATATTTTTCGATTATGTACAATTATAGGAACTGTACACCCGTCACGGGGTGCTGAAGCTCGAAGTGCCGGATTCAATCCTAGGTGCGACCGCCGAATTTCGATGAAAGGACACAGCTAGAAAGCCGGTGTTTGCATTTATGTGATCGTTACAGAAGCTACGGTGGTGAAAATTGATGTTCAGTCCACTACTGTTTTGTTCGTTTTATCAAGTCGTCGATCTTGCGCCAAAAACCTGGGAATTAGTTTTAACCGCAGTGGAGAGTTGGTGTGCTGAGCCGTAAGTCTTTTTAGACAACTCGCCAGTCCACAGCAATACTGTTACTTGTCAATTATAAAGAAACTGTGAACAATTGAGCAGTTCCCACTCAAAGCTTTATTTTTTGAAAACATATTCCCTGTGGATGAAATGCCACAAGGTGGTTTAAGAAGATTCCTCTTCCATTTCCATGCGTTGGTTAAAGGCAACAAATGCGCATTAAAAAGAAAACGCACTTTTCCCGCTTGGACTTGTTTGGCCTATGAAGGTATTTGTTTCAATTTTAATGTTTTGACAAATGAAGTCTATATTACTCAGTTTTAAAGCGTTCTCGTTTTCAAAGAGCAAACTGGGGCTACCTTGTGCAACACCGATAAATATGTGGAAAGTCGGGGTATTCTAAGGTACCTTTACCATTCGCGAACAAATACAGTATCACGTCGCTTTTCAGCGGTTTCCTTGCTAAGCATTGTGTCGTTATTAGGATATTTTTCATGCCATTCTCCCAATAAACTTCATTCTTCTAAGAATTCTGAGATCATCTCCGGCGAGTGATATAAAAGCAAACTTAGCATCGCTTGAAAACAAACATTTTTAAACAGCATTCTATTTCATCGTAACTTCATTCGAACTCGTCATTTTTTTCCTAAGTGCTCAAATTCTTACTTGGCGAAGAAATCTGCTTATATTCTTCAGAGCAAGTCATTTGAGCCGATAACTTCAAATATTTCAAATAATACGACCTTGTACTCATAGCTGCCGGATCCGTGAGTCAACATTGCAATCGGCGTGAAAACGCCAGACTCACCACGGCAATGCCGAATGACATTAGGCGGGTAGAAATGGGAATTTTTCAAATAATAGCGCAGGTTTGCGTCATATTTGCAGGAACCATCGGCGCAGTGTCGTTGTTATACTTGAACCTGATTTATTGATGCAAAGAATATGTTCAATGCATCAACATATTATTCCGAAATTATTGTTAGGATTCTGTCAATGTGGCAGGGGAGCGAACTACATAGGACCCGTTGTAAGTGCTCCAACAGTTAAACTCACACTGTTCGTGCAAGCGAAGGTGCCGTTTCGACTATGGTGGACGAGTGCTGTGGACAGTATTGTGCCCCGACTGTGCCGTTTGTCCTATGCCCGCCAGCATAGTCAGTCTTTGAGGATAACGAACTATTGCAAGTAGCGCGATTACAAAACATGACTTTACTTCTTGTGAACATTGCTTTAATAAAACGTAAATTGAACTACTTTTGTGGCAACTGGTAATTGTCTGACTAATACTTTAATGATTGCAGCATTTCTGATGACGCCTGGAAGTACCAGTGGAAGACACAGCCCACGCCGATAACCGATGGGACTTACAACGTCGACGGTACGTAGGCAATGGTCATTTGCCACCAGTGGAACTTGCTAAGGCAGTTCACAACAAACACAGAAGATAGCCCCTACGGTTACCAGGAAACGGTATATTTATTGGGTACAAGGATGCACTTTACCAGCACCGTCAAGATGGTTTCCGCATGAGCCAGTTTATAACTGTCCTTATTGAGAAATTTGCGTTTATCTGAATATATGGAAATTGATACAGAACTTATGCAGTAGAAGCTTTTGAATGAATAGATTCTTGTATCGGTTGTCAGGTAAAGGACGCTCCCAGATGATAAGGACAGAAGCCGAGACTGTGCATTCCACGCAGCGAATAATTAACTCACAAATGGAATCATCGCTTGACCATTGGTCTACAATTTTATTCGCCAAGCAGAATCGCAGTCGGTTCGTCTTTCTAACATCGTTATAAAGTTTCCCTCAAACCGATCAAGTTGTGTTGACATAGCAAGTGCTTTGATGCCAATGCAAAGTGAGACGTGCAATTAGGGCGGCGTTTCAGATGTCTTTACGAGAGGGTCGTAACGGTATTGCCACGTTTTTTGCCCAGTGCGATAATTGCTCACGTATAGCAGGTTAGGATCAGCCAACGTATCCCGTTGCGGCCGACTGCAGAAGTCACAGCATACAATTTGGGGCAGCCCGAAATATTTTACAATTAAGCTCTTGGTCACTTCGTGACAAGCTAGCCAAGTTACAGCCACGACATAAACAATGTTAACAATAAATGACAATGTAAGGCAAGGACCCACAAAATGGTTTGCTAGTTGTTTGCGCTCTGTTGCCTTAAACATTTGCCAAATAACCCAACTATACGCTTATGAAACAATATTCGTGTTGACAGAGTAACAATCTTAGCACCCAACGATTTCCAATGGGTGTGCCACTGCTTCAAAAGTGTTACGCTTGGTGAACAAGAAAATCTGCGCCATGTTGAAAGACCGGCGCTTCAAGCTAAATGTTCTTTTTTGTAAGGCGATTAGCATTCATTGCATACATAAAGCATCATTCGTTGTGCCTGTATCTATGCAACCACTTTCTCAGGCCTGACGAACTTTGCAACTTTAACGGTGCGACTGATAAAATTGACGATGTCAGACAATGAAGATAAGTTTCTTAAATTACGCCTATGCAATCACACTAGTTCCTCCGAAGTCAAAGATGATGACACTCAAATTTTTAGGTGCGGTGGTTAGAAATCCGCTTTTGAACTTTTCTCTGACGTACCAAGGTGCAGAGACTCAGGCATGTGGTTTTAACAATGCCATAAACATTCTTAGCTAACTTCCTTCCACCCCCTTCATATTCCAAATAAAGGTCTATTTTACAATGCGGCGTGTCCCTGCAGTTTTAATGCCAATTGCAGTAGCGTTGATGGTCAACCTGAGGAAGTCTCTCCTTTAATTTCAGCTTTTTCGTACTGTCGCATTTTCCTTCAAGTTTCACGCGATTTCTCCCCAGTTGTAGGGAACATGTGGGCCTAGCTATAATCCTTGCAGTGCTATCCATGCAGTCCACAATTTAACGCGCTTTGACGCTTTCCGTTGCATAGTTCAGTGGCATTCCCCGTGAATTAGCACTTCCGCATTTATTTCCAAGCTGATCTGGTGTCTGCAATATGATTCTCAGATATGGGCATTGAGCAATATTTTTGATACTTTTCCTATAGTCTGTTAATGGCCTACAGAGGAACATTGGCGAGGACACCCGTTTTGGCATTCCTAATGAGCTGCTAAACATGCAGTGATTACGGCCGGTGCTTTGGAACTTGAGCTACCGGAGTCACCAAATAGGTTTGGAATAATTAGGTTCTGAAAGGCGAGTACATCTTTGGATGACGCACCTATCTGTCATAACAGTTCAATAAATAAAGGACAAACATCAAACAAAAATTGAAAATCCCTCGGTAGAAATGCCTCCTCTCACTTTGTCGTCGACTGCGTTTGGCTATGCCTGCTGCTCGTAATAGTACAATAAGCAAGGACTTCGTGAGGCATCTAATGTGATTGTTACTGGATATTATGGCAAATATATTGGGCCAGCGGTTCCGCGCACGAAAAAGAAATGTCGTTTTTCACTTCGAGCACTGTCGTGGTAGTGCTTGTGGTTTGAGAGAAAACGTGACAATCTTCAGAAGAATCCAGTGGTTCACAATCTTGATCGTGCTCGGCTTCCTCATTGCCACGAAGTTCTTGCATGAATTCAAGAATGTTGCAGAAGAAAATGCACCGCTTACGGACGCACAACAGTAAAGTTTCCCTGCCACAAAACGCTTCTTGCCTTGCACAATGAGCATTAAATAACCAATTCCGATAAATTGGCACTTTACTACTGCGAATGAACACTGTTACAATACTTTTATGTCATACAGGTGTAACCGACAATGGGAGCACAAGTTACCAGTACACTGGGTCCATTAGCAGCATCGGTAACGCAAAGCCCAGCACGAGCCGCGCTGGCATAGAGGAAGCAGCAGCCAATTTTGAAGACTACGACATGTAAGTTCACATTTAGAAAAGTTCCAATGCATAGCAACTGAGAGACAAGAATGGCTACTCATGCAACAATATGCCTCCATTAGGTATGTTCGCCTTGGGAGGGCTACCTCTGATGGCTGAAAGACGTACAGCATAAGCAGTTTTGAGCGTTCGGTCGATGCAGCCTGCCTTAACATACTTCATAGTTACAACAGTGCCAGCGGACCCCGACAGACTTACAAGGAAGGAACACCATAGGGCATTGTGCGCACCCCATGCCACAACCCCGAAACTGCACAAGCTCACCCGATTTCCCATCCTGTTAACAGGCTGCAATGTGCGCTACACTTGCAAGTTTTTAACCTGCTTACTCACTCTCAATTATGGAATATATGAAGATTGTGAGGGAAGGATACTCATCTAAGGCTCGTAAAATGAAACAAGGTTATGTCCAAGCTTTCCGAGGCAATACAGCAAGGGTACGCCGCCAGTAAGCCGCGTCTTCGAACTTAATCTGAAGTCGAACACTATAGCATGCATTGTAATCAGATCACGGTTTCAGTACGTAAAAACCTAAATTTTAGGTTTTATATCTTCGCGTGTTTTCACAAAGGACTGGCGATACCGTGGCGATACCGCGCCCACGCTCGCCATAAACCGTAGTACCTCCACGGCCCAAGATGCGGGTGTGGGTTATGTGCTAAAAAGTCAACCGGCAGCACCTACTTCATTCGTCCTTGTCTGCCGCCCCCCCCCCCCCCACACCCCGCCGCGACTTTCCTTCTTCACTCTGGTGGGCTCAGGGCATGTAACTCTGCAAAAGCCAGTTTACACACTGTATTCATGGCTGGATAAGTGTGGAGGGCTGGGGGAGGTGGGTGATTCTTTGTTGTGCCTGCCCCTTTTCAGCCTTTTTCCAGGTTTCTAGGCAATGGTGGGGTGATCGCTTTTACTGGTTGTCCACGCGACAGTTGACGTCTGGATAGGAGGGGGGGGGTGGTTTGACAGGTGGAAAACGTTCAATTAACACCCTTGGTGGTGTTGAGACATAGCATTATTCACATTTTCCCGGGGACTGCATTGCCCCGCTAAACACTTACTGTTGTCGTTCAGTACAAGAAGGGCCGTCCTTGTTTCGAACGCAATGAAATGTTACCTTTGATTGCACCGCTTTAGGTTCGCCGCAACCAGTGTGTCTATTCGGGTTCCATGCGTGAGGCGAATTGCATAGCACTTTCTGGAAGAAGCGCCGGCAACAGGAACTGCGCTGGAACCTTCGACTAGTCATATACAAGGGTGCTCCAGCTAGTTTAGCAAGGTTTAATGATATTGACTCTTCAGATACTTCTGATACTGGCTATTCCATTGAGTAAGTCACACTATTTTTGATATTCTGGTTAATTGTATGATTAGTCAGTGTTGATTAACCAACTTCGGAAGCACCTAAGGCTGGCTAAAAAAAAATCCAATAAGAAAGTTGCAGAGCGGTTTGCAAAACGTCTGCTTAGGCTTCTTCCAGCGTTCGTACTATTCGACATTAGTGTCTTTCTGCTTACCGCAGATGCCCTCGAAATAAAAAAAATACCGCGTCAAATTCCGCTTGCGTGCCGTGATGGCAGTGCCCCCAAATGCTCCGCGTACAAACGAACATAGCATTTAGCCGGATGTGCAACCGATGTGCCTGCTCATCGCCATTATAAACCGCCGCGAGGGAAACATATCGGCGACGTGTGTCGCACAGCCAACGCCTGCGTCACTTCCCTGTGTCCATTTAAGGGTCAGCGGCCCTGAAAGATGTTATGTTCGTTGGTACGCGGAGAGTTTGGGAGCGCTGCAATCAGGATGGCATGCGGACATGTGACGTGGTATTTTCCTTTTGTACTTCGCGGGCATCTTCGGTAACCGGAAAAAATATTAATACCTAACATATAGAAAGTTAGAACATACTGCTTATTCAGGAGTTTTGCAAAGTGCTCTGCAACTTTCTAGTTGGAATTCTTAGCACAAATTCGTTGCCTCAGACTTTTGGTAAATAATGACTAATTATGCAATTAAGCAGAATATTAAATAGTGTAATAGTGCAAGAATAAATTTTTACACTCTGGCTAAATTTACTTGGGACACCCTGCATAAAATCCGATGCACTTGCCCCGCAGACCGTTTTCGACAATCACCGACTTTCTGACTGCTGTTATTGTGCTTGAGTTGCCTGTTTTGATCGGCGGAAGTTCGCCCAATGAAAAGCTAAATTTGTAGCTCCCCGTTTTCATACTTAGTCGGTCTTCAGGGTCACTACAACGTTACAATATTTTATAACAAACATACAAGCAGTTCAATGTTTATTTTCATGATTACCCATTACCGCAACGCACAATTAACTTGGTGGTATGGCGGCAGCAATTTCCTACGTTTTATTCTAGCGGTGGACCTTTCGTAGCTCGTCAAGGTTGCCATCTGAGAAAAAAGGAAGCTCGCCGTAGCGCGGCGAAACAGGCTTCGGCAGCTCGGCTGGGACACGTTGACAAATGACGCTACGCGGTTTCCGAGATGGTAAGATGGATGTGCATGTGTCCGCCATGAACAATCGCTAAGTGGCGAGCGTCGCTACCTTTTGCACCAGTTTGAGACGATAAGCGGAACACGTTACGTAAGGTCTCGAGAGTTTCTGGCGAGAGATAAACGGCCTTTGTTACACTCTGAACAGCTTGCTGCATGCCAAGCTACCTCAAGATGAACCTCCGGCCGATATAAATGATGGTGTATACCTTTGCGCAAGCATCCACAGAAAATGTGTAGCCTTTAAAGCGCCCGCGTAGGCGACTCTTCCCGTACTCGCAACTTCTGTAAATCAACTGTTTTACCTCGAACATAAATCGCATGAGGCAGATAAGGAAAAGCGCTATCTTTTTTTTCTTGCAAATACAGGAGCCTTAGAGGTTCTGACTATATTAAAAGAAAACTGGCGCTGTGCCTTTTCATTTGATGCATGTGAATGCAGGATGTGGTGGCTATGGATGAACATCGTTCTCGCAGACGCAGGAGGCCTCTAATGCGGCCAGGCAAGCACCGCTTCGTCTTTAATGATCGTTCATTTGTTAACAAAATCAGTAGGTAATGAGCACTACAGTACGTAAAGGGTAGTATCTTCTTAATAACACAAATAAAATGTTATTGAAATATAGTGATTTGTGCTGGGATGTACAATTACATGAAACGCATACATCTAGCGTGCTGTTGATGTTGGAGAACAGACAATATTTGCGTTAGCATTGCAACAGTTTGTGAATGTATGTTTATGTACTGTAGGTGCGCAAAGTTTATCGAAAGACCAAATGGCGGTTAATTAAATCGTTTCACAATTATTTCATTTGAATAAATATTTATCTATGAAGCCATGACCATGTTTCATGCCATGCCACGTTCGAGAGGACGCCTCGGACACCCATATTCTGGCATTCTAAAGGCGGCACAACGTGGTTAGCGAACTGGCATAAACCGTGGTGCCAGATTTTCCTATAGGTATTCTTGTCAGAAATTTTATAACAGCGACTCTCGACGCCTGCTCGCGTTGTCGGCACCAGCGTTTTGTCCTAAGAATGATGGCGCATGTGCGGCCCAGGCACACTCATGGAAGTCTCGTGAACTTCTGCGTTCGGGGAGGGGGGAGGATTGACCAAGAGATGGCGACCAGAGAACTCCTCGGTACGCACTGGCGTCCCGCTCACCAAGGTGGCCTGATCTGTGCTTCGGGAATAAAGTCTAAAAGGGAGCGCCATGAGGGAACGTTCGCTTTGGGACAACCACCTGCAGTTTTCTTTACTGGTTTTCCTCGTAAAGCCATTGTTCTGACTACGAGTGTTTGTAGTCGTTAGGTTTAGTAGTATGCGTGTGTTTGCGCACATGACCAAATAAGTGTTTGGTTAAAAAGCGAGTCATTAATGGACATTACACTGTCCATAATGCCACGAGCCTTATTTTATTTAGTGATCGAATACCTTGTTATACATGTATATTAGCTTCGCCCTTCGTATTGGCAAATAATTTATTATTTTGATCTCGTAGCTGGCCGTATAAAGCCTGAGATCAATTTACCTATGGGTAGCAGATCTTTGCGTGTCTGTATTGGCGTGTCTATATATTTCTGCACCACATGAGTTGCTTTCGCTTGCCGAAACTTTGGCTTCCGCTGCAATTATTGTTTCACCCCAGTTACCCACATCAGGCCTAGAGTTGATGTGGATATCCGTCTTGTGTTGTAGAATTTCCGAGAGCACCAGGGCTTACCAAGGGAACACGCAGTACCAACCGGCTGAAAGCACGTCCACCGTCTACGGTAGGTCTGAGAAGCCTATTGCCCTGCTGTTATACGACGTCTCGCCTTGTAGGTGAATGAGGAATGTAACTTCGGCTAGGGCACATGACCCATTCAAACAGCATCGCCACTGCCTTGGAGCTACATGGTTTTGCGCCGGTCAATCTGAGCTGAAGATTCTGCATGGTTTCATAGTTAGGAAATTAAACTATTGTCACATGAACTTAAGTTCCCATGTGACAAGATCTGACCAATTATTTGCTGTGCTTATGAAGCTACTCGCACGTGTACGAACATCTTCTAGTCACTAGAATGGTTCGAAGATTGTCCTTCATCAATTCATGATGCATTTAACAGAGGTAAGAAAGCAATATATGCATTTGTAAGGTAGAGGCTTCCCAAATAAAGAGGCAGAATGCAACATGCACCGGAAGACACCTCCTGGCTATGCGAGCTGTTTGTCTCAACTGTGAAGCAGTCGTTCTTGGTTTACTGTACAAGATATCATGCCCTCGTCGTGAAGAGAGAAATCAGCGGTAAGGCTCTTAAAGCCTTGCATTAGTAGCAGTGCTTCTTCTTGGGGCTGTATACTGAAGTGGATAACTGCATGAGGAATCGAACTGGGCTGCACTTCTAGTTCTTACCATAGACTGCACGAAAATAGGATACAGCAAGTTAATTTTAATGATTGCATGGAACGAAGAGCAGCAGCCGTGGACAAAGACGACGTACGACAGGGTATGTAATATGGACGTGAACTGAAACGCGAGCTGCAGGGCGCACAAGTGAAAGCAATGTACGCGCTAGGCAGTCATCACAATCGACAGGCACGCACATCTGGCTTGATTGAATTGCGCGATGATGCTCCCACTATACTGCGATGCTTTGTTCCCCTTTCGGCTGCCTTTTATTTCGAAGCGAGAAAAGACGACGCCGCCGTAATGATGGCGTCGTAACTATTGCACGCGAACGGCTGTTCACGTTTCATCTGACGCCGATATTGCGCATACGGTATTGCCGCACTGTGCGCTCATGCTCGGTCTATACTTCGATATTCTACCTCTTCCTTTCACTCATTTTTTTTTAAATTTCTCGCTATCAGGTATGAGAACTAGAATATAAACATTATCGCAGTACAGGGGCAGCGTCCTCCCGCACGGCTATCAAACAGTGCGTCTGCGCCTTTCAATCGTGATGACTGAACTGCCACACTATGTCATTAGTTATGTTTACGTCATACGCTCTTCCATTCGGGCTTCATTTGACGTCCGTAGAACTAGTCATTCCAGGCATGTTTCTTGTGCTCGTCCGTTTGGCGCCGTTGTAATACTGAGTTGCGGATCTCAAACGAAACCAAGACTTCTCCACAATTGTGATATCTGATGAATTATATCAACGAATCATCTTCATAATTTTCGCGCACATCGCTAAGATTCTTCTGCGTGTAGGGACAATTAAATGTGGTCAATGTAGAGGTGCTGCGAAATCTGTGACTCCGGAAAGTCTACTTCACCCAAAATAAATTGAAAATATGCTTTTAGGAATAAAAAGAACTCGAAAATTTTGAAATGCTTTAGCATGCGCGCACAAATCTAGAGGTAATAAAACAAACATTATGCGTAAGTCCGCCTGGAAGAAACTTTCACTAATAATTTGAGCATACGCGTAGTCCGAGTTAAGAAAATAGTTTGTAATTACCTTGCCACCTTTCTGACATTGCTTTGAGTAATCTTCTAATGGCACAGGTAACTTCAACTACGATTCTGCGTCTTTGTCCCTCGGTCTCTCACTTCACATAATATTCAGCTAGCCGTCGTCAGCTTCATGTTGTCATGCAGTCTCCATTCCATCAGCTTGACATTAGCATATAGCGATAAAAAAAAGAACTTTTGTTTTTCTTTTTTTTTACACTCACCATCACGTGATTCAACAGAATGCTCCGGTTCGAATCTGCAGTTGTGTTTCACTGCGGTACCCTGCACCTTCGTTGCTTCAACGTTTCTGTCTGGAATGCAGGCAGAGCCGGAGAAAGTTGGTCCATGTGTTATTATGGTAATGTGGCTCTCCAGCCAACCAATCCTTGTTGGCAAATGAGGTGCCCTGCTGCGCAATAGACCATCAGGTGTGGTTGAGGAAATGTCCTTCGGGCACTTTTTCCTTGTTTGGTTCATCTAAGCTTTTCTTACTTCTGTAAAGTTTTATTACTAAGCATTGTTTGTTTCCTTCTGTAGTCGGTGACAGGCCAAGAATGGCGTGCGAGGTCATTCTACGTACAGGGAGTGCGCCCGCACTTCACCACTGGGAGTAAAGCCAGCTGCAATCCGCTCCCAGCTTTGACTTTGCTCTGCCAGTGCAAATGTAAAGCTAATCTAGGAACAAACTCTGTTTCAAGCTGGAGTACTACCTATATCTGCCAATTTCAGGCTCACCGATCAAATTTTCCAAGGTCTTCAGGTTTCATCATAACATCAGCCGCGCAGAAACCTCTACTCCCGAGGTACATCTTTTAAGCACGCAACGCCGTTTGACATCTCGGAAACAAATGAACGCAATTGAATGAGGCATCAATTATAAAGTTTGATATGTACAGCGTATGTATCGTCTTTTATTTATTTTATTATATTTCAAAGAATAACCACCTTACTGAGGGTAGATAAGTGTGGAGGAAAACAGGGTAGGTAGGTACTTGTCTGGGGCTGTTTCAATAAAAGGACAATCATTGCGTCACCGATGGCCGACTCGCACATCTTCCATCAAGCACAAAGCCGGGTTCTGCATTTGACCATGATGTAAATTAAAGTTGACCATGATCACAGGCGTGGTTCTATCGTTCTAGAGGCACCCAGATCTGCGAAGCGTATGGTCTGTGCATTACATGCAAGTTTTCATGCTTCGTAATACCTGTGCGACGTTGTACCGACTTCATGATCGGGGAACAGCGAACAGATGTGAAATTTTTTTTTTTTTCATACCCGTGGTATAATCGTTTTAACAACAACGCTGTGATAAATACATAAAAAAACTCTTTGTGTCGGTTTAAAGGGATAATGCTTCGCATCACGTTGATTCCCATGGTGCATTGTATTTCCACGACGTTTTTTGTTTGTAAAAAAAAAAAAGACTTTTACAAATCTGTAGGCGACGCTGGATGGGTCCTTGACATCCCCATAGCCACGCGAAACTGAGCAAACAGCACAAATGTACTACATAGACAACCTTTCCGGGTTTCTGGCCAGGAGAGATTTGCAGTAGATGAAGCATTGTTTTTTTTTTCATCATACCTGATAAGTAGGAATTTTACATGTTCAGGCGGCTGACAATTTTCCCGTTCGTGAACGTGTTAAACGGGTCCTTAAAGGTTAACCTAATTTGCCTTAAGCAGGACTTTGTCCTAGCAATTTCGAAAGTAAAACATGCACTTTAATTCAGCACTACCTTAGCGAGAGCAAATGCTGTTCCACAAAGCTTTCGCATTTATTGAGCAAAATAATGAGAATGACCAGCCAATACAAGCGCCAGGGTAGCATCAAAGCTCTAAGAAAACTTATTGCTTCCCATTCTTGCTTCTTCATCAGCACCTCTGTTTCAAGGCAGACAGTCAAGACAGCATCAAGAATCTACGAAAACTTATTGCTCCCCTCGCGTGCCTAGCAGGGAATGTTACAATGTGGATCCAGCATTTCTGATTTCAGGGTGTACACGCTACACAGAAACCCGAAGCACCGGTCTTACACTTCCAGTCTACAGCAGCTGCAGCGCCAACGATGCAGTGGCCAGTACAAGCCACGCAGGCACGAAGGAAGCATCGGGCCTTCCGGAAAACGATGCTAGGTGAGCCAAACTTCTGTAAAAATTCAGTTCAATAGAGCAATTAATTTGCTCTATTGACCATTGGCCAAGTTCGTCAGTTCAAGCTATGCTTGAAGTCACGAACTTGTGCGAGGGGTTGTAGTTCTGATGCCTGAAGCTCCAAGTATCAGCTGTTGTTGTCACAATATTGCGCTGGCTTTAACAGGAAGCTTTATCTGGGGATCTGCTACCTAGGTCATAAATGCGAGAGAATAAACCATCTTGCTCTGCAACCACCGGAACAACATTCGTAAACCTTGTGGCGTTTTTTTTAATCGCATAATACAGAAATTAAAGAAATTCCATTTTGAACTTGTTACTTAAGAAAAACTGAAACTCAAATATGAAAGTTATAACCTAAATGAGCTTTAGAAAAATGGCACGATTATCTAAACGGCGCCCAATGTCACATCTTAAGTGCCCAAAATTGATGTATTACAAAGCACTCTAAAATAAACTACTTTATGAGTAGATATTTCGAAAATCCTCACATAAATGATTATTTCACGCATACATTTTAGGATTCGCGATTTCAGAATTTTTGCAAGCTGAAAACCAAAACAAAGTGTTTATTCATACAAATATTAGAATTTAACTTTGTCAATCAAATGCAATAAATTTCAACTGAATTCACACGGAAGATAATAAGGAACTTAGTTCCTTAGCCTTGAAGGGTTCTCTAAAAACACCACTGCTGCTGTTGTGGCCAGTTCTTTACTTTCCAAACATTTCATTCATTATATTTATTTATTCATTTTACTTATATTTTAATATATTCCCATGAAGTTCCTATTAAGGACATCATCCAGGCTAGATACCGGCAAAGACGGCATGATTGGAAAGGACCTACAATATAAACGACATGAGCCGCACCATAAAATTGCATTAGCCATGTGAACAATAAACATAGGTATACAAATAATAGCACATTACCCACACATCAGCGAACTATGTTCACCTGGTGATTAGTGCAGATATTTCAAAACAGCAACGGACAGAAACGAATACATACACTAGGCGCACGTGTATCTGCTCCGAGCAACATGCCTGTGTGCCTGAAAGATTCTGCCAGCAAACGTCTTTGAAAAGGGACTAATCCTCGTGAGTTCCGCCCCCTTGTCGAAACGTTTGCTTCAGCTACAATGTTCAGCCACCTTTGTTTACCACCGCAGGCCGCCGTGTTCATGTGGATATCTTTCTTGCATTTTAGAATTCCTGACACCACCGGTGCTGAGCCATGGAGTACGCAATACTACCAGGATAGTGGCACAACTACAGTGTACGGTACGTCTGGGTAGATTTTCAGCCGCTGGTATTCCAAGTCTTACCTTGCAGGTGACTCAGCAATTCGTCTGCAGTCGCATACGACACAGTTATAGAGCATCGCCGCTGGCTCACGGTTGCTAGATTCTCTAGCTGTCAATCTGCGCTCTACATTCTGCACAGTTTTATATACAAGAAATATAACTGTTGTCTCATCAATTTCGGCTCACGGGTGAGATGATCTGACGGTTAATCGCTGTGGACATAACGCTACTCGCGCGCGGACAGTCCTGTACTCCTGCCGAGGACAGTTCGCGGATTATCCGTGAGCAATCCCTGAAGTAGATTTACGAGGGGTACGAAACCAATACGTGCAAAAAGAAGACACACAGGGACACACTCAGCGCTGTCTGTGTGTGTGCGTCCTTGTGTGTCATCTTTTGTCCAGTCTTTTAATCGCGCTACTGTACACCCCTTGAAGATGCCTTACCAACAAGCGCACACTACAACCCTCAATAGGTGCTGTCAGGTAGAGGATGGTCGAAAGAGAGGCACAATGCAACAAGCGCCAGGAGACATTTTTTGGCTATGCGAGTGGTGTTAGTCACAGCTGCGTAGCAGGAATTCCCAGTTTGCTATCGTGTCGACGTCACTAAAGAAACAGCAGCAAGGCTCCTACTGCTTTGCCATTAGAAGCAATGTTTTTTTTTTCTTTTTTCTCGGGGCTGCTTATTGTTGATTGAAGTGCTTAACTGAATGATGAGTTCAACTGCACTTCACTTGTTCTTACCTAGTACTTCGCAGCAGTCCTAGAATGTCGTCTCCAATATTAACGCGACTGCCTTAAGGGTCACGCGTCGCAGAAAATCCGCTGTCGGCGTCGGCGGAGCTGTCCGTGAGCCTAAATTCCCGTATATATACCAGTACCTTTAAGTTGCAACAGACCTTCTTGTTGGCCTCGTTTGCGCTTGCTAAAGACGTCTTTTTTCCCGCAAGTTAAAACACACAAAAGTAAGAAACATAGATTCACATAGACACAAAGATACAAACATCTGCCACCCGTCTTATCTTTTATGTGTCATATTTCTGTGTGGGTTTTAACTTGCGAAAAAAAAATGAATTTTATCATATAGGTACCTGTGCATTTGACGCGTTGCTGTAATACATGTGGTATATGGAGGGCATATTACAGCACCATCCTATCACTAAGGAAGCTCAAACCTTGTCTTAAATTCTTTACAAAGTTGTTCCCGGAATTTCGTGAATGACAGCCCACAAACAAATGGCACGCAAAAAAACACCGACAACGCATGCTCTTTTGTTAGAGCGTCTAATACTGAACTAATAAAAGTGCGAAACAATAGCGCAAACCTAATAATTAGGTATTCTTCTTTCAGGCGAGGTTCTTCGCCGCCTCCGGAATCGGCCCACGCAATAGGAGTGTATGATGAACGAGTGTATGATGAACGAGTGTATGATGAACGAGTGTATGATGAACGAGTGTATGATGAACGAGTGTATGATGAACGAGTGTATGATGAACGAGTGTATGATGAACGAGTGTATGATGAACGAGTGTATGATGAACGAGTGTATGATGAACGAGTGTATGATGAACGAGTGTATGACGAACGAGTGTATGACGAACAACAAGAGTGTATGACGAACATAAATGATCGGTCAAGACATGAATGTCATGATATGCACATTATGTAGGTAATTAAACAGCAGCCTACGTCGATACTCTCATAGCCGTTTCATTAAATTGATAGGCTCGCCGCACACTGCTTCGCATAACATCGACTCCCACAGGGCATTGGCTCTGCCGGCTTTTTAATGTCTGACAGTCTATCGATGGCCTACACAGAGATCTAGGGGATGAAATCCATATGAAGAAGAAAATACATGTAGCTCACGTTGTCGGCAACCTTCATGAGACCTTGAGCCTAACTACGGAGCCGTTAATCAGTAAGTCAAAAGGAGAATGGAACGCGAATGGGTTGAGAAGAAAATTGGTATCGTTGCGAGAGCAAAACGAAATCCTCCGGGCTACCAATCAAAACGCAAGACAGTTCGGTCTCCGGCCTCCAACTCCTTGCGTAGGACCGCAATTCCTATTCTAGTTACCGTCAAAAGAAGCTAAAAAAATTCTTGCTTCCGATTGTAGCGGTAGCGAGCAGCAGGAGTCCCCGATGAAATGGGTACACATGCAAGTCTCGAACCGCGGCGCACGTTGGGAGGTGGCCCTTGGCAGCCACGGCATCGCCGATCAACTGTGGGGCGTTAGGCAGAATGAGGAAACCGCCCGTGTCCAAAGACTCGAGGTCGTCACCTACGCTGGGGTACGGTGGCTAGCTGGAGTACTTATGGTCAAATGCCACCCAAATTGCCTGCCATTTTGAATAAAGTTTCGGACACTCACTTCTATTTCTTACTATTGCTTGCTCACAACATCACTCAAGCTGTAATATCTTGTACGCGGAATCCTAATTTGTCATTTATAATAGCGGCGCTCAAAGGCAAATATGGTGCACCATACACTTGATTGGGATTTTCGGTGCTCAGTTTCAAGGCCAGCAGTCCCTGAGTTACGCGGATTTTCCGCGGTCTCTTTCGAGAGATGGTGCAACGCAGCGTGACCAGGCGGGCAGCGTCCGCCGAGCTGCGGGTGGTTGTGAGTGTTAAGACGGTTGTGAGTAAGCTTCAGAATTGCTTCAACGATGCTTCTTTTCTGGCGCCCATTCGATACTTGCATCTACTCTAGATTCTAGGAGAATCATTTTTTTTCTTTCCGTGATGGGCTCCTAAGCATGCATTGCTTGACGCCTGTGTTTCCTTAACTTCATCTACAGGAGTCCTCAAGTGGGTTTGGGATAACCCCTTTTGAAATGCGACTACAGGGTCCATTATGAAAGTAGTGCGCATTTTCCGGGAAAAATAAATTGACCAGACCTACCTACACAGATGGTTAAAATTATTCAAAATGTTTCCCTCTGCATCAATACACTTGCAGAGACGTGTCTGCCAGGCCTGGAAGGAACCCTGAAAGTCGTCGACAGCAATGTCTCTCAGGACCGCTGCAACATGCTTTTGGATGTTTTCCATGGCCTTCAAATACTTTCCTTTCAGCGCTCTTTTCAGTCGGGGAAACAAAAAAAAAGTCGCACGGAGGCAAGTCGGGACTCTAAGGGGACGGGGGACCACCAGGCTGTTTCTCTGAGTCAACAAGTTGGTCACGATGAAGGACGTGTGGCTGGGGACATTGTCATGGTGAAGCTTGCCGGTGTCTTTGATGTCAGCCCTCACGCGCGCGACGCCATGTTTCAATCTCTTGCGCACCTCCAGGTGAAAGTCTGAGGTGAGTTTCTCCCTTCGGTAATAATTCAATATGGACGACTCCACGGGCGTCAAAGAAGGTCATGAGAATCGTTTTGATGCGAGACTTGCTCATACGCGCTTTCTTGGGGGGAGGGATGATTCTGTGTGCATCTCGCTGCTCTGCCTTCTCCATTCTGGTCTGCACTCGAACATTCAGGATTCGTCTCCGGCTACGACAGAGTTAAGAAAGTCCGGCTCATTTCGAATCCAATCGAACAATTCTTCACAGCTCGAAATTAGAAGTTCTTTCTGATCTTCCATCAATACTTTCTGCACAAGCTTCGTGCAGACGTCGCGCATTTGCACATCTTCGGTCTATAGCCCATATACCGAATATGTTGCGTTGGCAGGGCAGCACCCTCGCCCCATATGCCAACTGGTTTTAGCGCACCGCAATAGATAGTTGCGTCATAATAAAAACACGTGCATTACTTAAGAGACCCTGCATGTATCATAGCATGTCAATAATTTCAGGGCACGAAGTAGAATTTATAACTCGTCTGAGACGTGTCCCCTCACTTTTTTTTGTCCTCGTCTACACGGCTTGTCTGTTGCTCGTAATAGATGAACAAAAAGCAAGAAGTTCGTGAACCATCTAATGCGCCTATTACCGGATGATGCAGAAAATATATTGGGTCAACGGTTGCGTGCTCAAGAAACCGACACGTTGATTTTCGCTTCGAACTCTATGGTGTTCGCTCCACTGTATGGGATGGAGCGTAATAATCTTCCGAAGAAGCCAACATTGCACAATCGTACGAGCGCTAAGCTCGCTCATAGCCTCGAAGTTCTTGCGAGCATTTATTACAGTTTCAGACAGAAAAAAGCACCACGTGCGCAAGCACTGCAGTAAGGTTCCTCTGCCGCAAACATCTTGCCTTGACGACAAAAAAAAACAAATCTTCTTAATTATTTTGCTCTAACAGCGCAAAATAAACACATGTTATGTATTTTCATGCCATACAGATGTCTCGTACAGTCGTAGCACTACTCACCTGCACGTCGGGTCCATCAGCAGCATCGACAACACACAACCCAGCACAAGCCGTGCTGGCATGGTGGAAGCATCATCCATCTTAGAATACGGAGCCAGGTAAGCCTGCATTAATAAAAGTATCATTGCAGAACAACTAGGAGACTACAGGGTATGCTTACCTTGGTGCAACTATGCCTGCACCCTCGAAATGTTAAAGGGAGGGGTAGCTCTGATGTCTGAAACAGGAACTGCTTCAGCAGTTTGGAGCATTCGCCAAACGGAGCTGGCGTCAACATACACATGATTGCAACAGAGCGACTCGAAACGGACAGAGCAGAAAGCATAGGGTTTCCTACAATATAGTTTAGAGAACTCGGGCACTGCTACCTTTGAGCCACCATGGGAATGATTGGAAGTACATATATTTGTCTGATCATTCAGACAGGGTTGTGTATTCGTTGATTATGCTTTGTCTGCCTCCATTTTCATAAATTTCAGAGCAATATATACACATCGAAGTGAGCAAGACGCTGCGAACACGTACAATTGCTACAAGTGGAAAGAATGGAGCATGTCCAGGTGGCCAAAGCGAAACACGCCAAGCACCTCAAGGCACTGGCATGCCCACGATAAATTCATAAGGGCGTTTTACATCGCTTGTCAATGCAAGCCTTCCTGGTGTAAAAGTTTGAATGTCGGACCTGTGTCTTTAGTGGTCCTGTGTTCCAAAAAAGCCGTCGGACAATTTTAATAATATTCATTGAAATGTTTATTACGCAGTACCTTGCTGTCCAAGCTAGCTTTTGAAAATAAGGATGTACTGATTGTAGGTGATGATAATGTTAACTTACTTCACACTGTAGCTACCTCGCACACAACTTACACTGATTGTTTTGCTGGATTTGTTTTTGAATCACTCATTGACTGTCCAACTAGAGTAGCCTCTCGTGGGAGCAGTAGGCTCATTGATCACGTGCTGTCTAACAGATCACCATCGCCTTGCTGCAGGGTCATTGATACTGACATAACCGTTTATTTTCCTGTTTTTTATACATTTAACAATGAAATACATGAGAGCGATAATAGCTACTTTACTTCCATATTTAGTGCAGATACCTTTATTGAAGCCATCAGTGAAATTGATTGGTCGCCAATTATTTCTGTCTGGTCCCGAAGCAGCGCTAAGCAAATTCTGCACTTTATTTTTATTGGCCCTTTCGACTAACACACGCACTGTAAAATGTGGGAAAAAGTATAAATATCCGCGCAACCCTTGGATGATGGATGGTATTCTAGAAAGTTTAAGAAAGAAGGAAAACATGTACAAGAAAACTAAACGTCAACCCTTTAATACTGGACTAGCTAGACGATATAGTAGGTACTGCAAATTACTGAACGTGTTACATAAACAGGCGAAATAAAGGTACTACGAAAATAAATTTCTTCTGAATAAAAATAACCCCAAAAAGCGATGGCAGATATTGAATTCTTTTCTGAACAAGACATCTGTTGATGCCTCTATAACCAAAATAATTTACAATGGTCTATCTCTTTCTGAGCACAACAAAATTGCTAACGCTTTTTCGGACTACTTTTCTCCCGTTTACACTAATAACATACATGCACAGTTGCATAATACTTTGAGCCGTACGACACAATCACTCTTGTTACCGGCTACACCAAATGAAATGTGCTCCACGATTGCTAACCTTCAAAATATAGGGCCTGGCTTAGACAATATTTGTGTCAGGCATCTAAAACTGGTTGCGCATTTAGTTTGCGACATGCTCTGCAATATTATCAACCTTATGTTTAAAGAAGGTGCATTACCTTTATTTAAAAAAAATGCCAAGATTATTCCTGTTTTAAAAAAGGCGACAAATACACAGTTAATAAAAACCGACGAATCGCAATTCTTTCCTGCCTTAGTAAGCTCATTAAAAATTATTTGTTAAACGTGTTAATAACTACTTGACAAAGTTTAAATTGCTAAAGAACAATCAATTTTGTTTCCGCCCTGGAAGTTCCACGAATCTGGCTGGTCTATCTCTGACTACATGACAAATGTATTGATTCGGGAAACTTAGTCGGATCTATATTTTTAGACTTCAGTAAAGCTTATGACACGGTTTACCATCAAGTCCTGTTCATTAAACTTGACTATTATGGTATAACAGGTCCTGTGCTAACATTCTTAAAAAATTACTTACTTGACCGGCCATACACAGTACATGCAGCAAATACTTCTCAGTAACAAAATGTATTAACCAAGGTGTAGCACAGGGATCAGTTCTTGACCCTTTGGTTTTCCTTCTATATATTAATGATCTTCCGGATTCTCTTAACTCCACCAACTACGTTCATTGCATTTTATACGCAGATGACACAACCATATGTTCATCTGACAAATCTGTTGCTGTTCTTACTTCTAAGGTAAATATTGCGTTAAGTAACAGTATAATTTAGTGTAGCAACAATTACTTAGTTCTTAATCGTCTAAAAGCTAAATTTATGTTATTCAAAAATGCTCAAAGGGCCTTAACTTCTATTCCGGAAGTAAAGCTTGGAATTCATTCAATTCCCGTTATCATCGACGTCACTTTTCTTGGTATATATCTTGACCCTAACCTTGCGTTTCGCTCTCACTTCCAACATCTCAAGCGTAAGACTGTGTTTGATATACGTGCACTAATCAAAGCTCGGCCTTTTTTATCTCGTGAGGGTCTGCTAGCGTTGTATTATGTGTTCATTTATAGTCACATTAATTACGGCATTGTTTCATGGGGCAACGCGTACGCTTGTCACTTATCAATTCAACATATCCGAAATCATTCAATACTCATTATCACTTCTAGCTCCGTGCAATCCAATGTCTCTTTGTTACTTCGCGCGTATAATATCTTGCCTACAAATAATTTGTTCCACTTTAACATACTCCTCGTTCTCCACAAGTTGCTTCATAATAACCTTACGTTTCCATTCACTGCAGTTGACCTTTTGCAGAATAGAAATATAACCAGATTTACGGGTAACAGCAATTTCTTGTTATCCATGGTTCATACTCATTACGGCAAAAAAAACAACTTTCTTCGCTGCAATTTCTATTTGTAATGAACTACAATCAACTCTAAAATCCTGTGTTTCTCTTGAATTCTTTAAAAATCACCCTAAGCATTATTTCCTGCGATAACTAAACCACGATCTGGCGGTGTACCTTTGACTTGTCTCTGACATGTCATTTCTTGTATTTCATCCATGCTTTTTTTCGACTTTCTTTTATGACGTGCTTTTTCGTGTTTGATTCTAAATGACACGTCTAATTATGTACTTGATCTGTAGATGTTGTTTGTAATAACGGTAATTTGCTGGCTTTTGATATCACTCTCAATGTTATTATTAACCGACTGTCCCACTACAGTTCTTTCACTTTGGGACCCTCGTCTGTATATTTATCATGTTGTAATTACTTCTTTTTTTTGGAACCACTAAATCTGAAATCTGAAAATAAGGAGCTTACAAATTCACGAAGCCATTTGAAGCTAGAGTGAAGAAGTTTAGGCAAATTGATGTCCTTCTTATTATCCCCATGCTGGTTCAACTGTTCCCATTGAAGCTCCCGTAGAAACTTGTGCCAGGGTTCTCTCTAGTAATTATTGCATGAAACTCTATGGCAAAAATGAGGGGAACGCCAAACGGCGCGATCATGAGGCTACAAATCGCCCGATTTTCTATCCTGTCAACACGCTCTATGAGCGGCACAGTTCACGAGCAAGATGATAATATATATGAGCGCTCATGAAGTTAAACAGTGTATCAAAGTTTACCGAGGGAATGTAGCGTAGGCTCAAAAAGAAAGCTTCCCTAGAGCGACAGAACAGGCTCTGGCAGGTTCACCGGGACACTTGAGAAATGACTTTTCTTTGTCTCCCAGGTAGATGAGCGGGAGTGTGTCCGCCATGAACAATCGCTAAATCAACGGCCTCACTGTTTTGCTGGGAGACATTTGAGATCATTGCACAGGGTTTAACAATTTAACACATTTACAAATGGTTGTAAAAATGGGGGTCCCCTCAGGATTCTCCAAGATATTCAGCTAATACAACGGCGGTGAAGATAAATACAAGTTTTAGAGATGTTAAATTTGTAAATGTTATGCTTGTGTTCTTTTTTCACTTAGCGATTTTAGAACTTTCACATGAGAAAAACACATATAAAAATTATGATTTATGCAGTTGCCGGAGTGTAAATATTTAAATCAAATGAAATATTTTCATGAAATAGGCACGCAAGGCAATAAAGAATCATGTTAGACCTACACGTGTTCTCTGACAACGATAATGCTTCTGTCGTGGCCTGTTAATCACTTTCCGTATAATTTATTTATTTACACACTTATTTATTTGTTTGTTTATTTACTAAGCTTTGATTTGTTTACTAGATGATCCGATCTCGATACGAGCGAAGCTGGCATGATTTGAAAAGATTTACAAGTTAGCACGATAGGAGTTGAACCACGCCTTATGACTCACGTGAACAACAGTGACAACAATGGGTATACGTAAACTAAGAAAACTGTAAATTCGCCGAACAATAGCTAACAATGTTCATCTAGTGCTTAGCGCAGGCATTTCAATACAGCAACAGACAAGATGGAAGGCAAACACTGGGCGAGGGCATCTCTGTTCTACTCTTTCCCCTAAACTGCACAAAAGGTGTCGTACCAACGATGACTTGACTCAACGCTTGCAAACTGCATTACCTTAATTAGAAAAATGCTGTGCACCATGGACAGAACAGAGATATAGAGGTTATTTATATTACATTAACGTAAATTATACTGAACGCTGTAATGCACATTTTCACAACGAGATGAAGACGCGAGAAACAAACTTCCTTGGCAGCATATTTCATCGACTGTGCGTGAAAACAATGAACGATATGAGGCATTCGTTCTCGCTCCGTATAGGTGAATAGGTTATCTGCGCGTCGGCTGATCGATGCCTTCGCTAGGAATCGTTTAATATTCGAATGCGAGTCGAGTGTTAAATTATCTGACGCAATGAGAGCAGATAAAAACGGAACCTGGAATTTTGTTCTTCGTGTTCTACAGGTAGATATTGAGTCGGGACATAAAATGTCCTTCCGGAAGTTAGTCCACCTTTAGTCCACTTGTCAGAAATAACGCGAACAGTGTGCCTTTGCGCCCTT
This sequence comes from Dermacentor andersoni, assembly GCF_023375885.2. Lineage (NCBI taxonomy): Eukaryota > Metazoa > Arthropoda > Arachnida > Ixodida > Ixodidae > Dermacentor > Dermacentor andersoni. The sequence continues at coordinate 170,570 of NW_027314755.1, forward strand.
TTCAATTAGGAAGGCTAAAGCCTTAAGTGGCTGCATACAGCTGCTCCTACCCGAAAAAAGCGGCTCTAGCCCACAGACAAAAGATATCATCATAAGGAATGTCTCATACCCCGTAAACAAGCAAAGATATAGTGGCGGATAATGAATAAAGAAGGAACGAAGGAAAGAAGGAAGGAAGGAAAGAAGGAAAGAAAGAAAGAATCGTTAGGTATTGCATTAGGTTCAAGCAAATGTGATTGAAGGGGTCGACCGGCTGTGTCATACGTTTACTTCACAGTGTGGCTCGTTACGTTTTGAATTTGACCCCTCCCATCCCATAATTTAATGCATGACCACGCGACCAGCAAGCTTCCGCCTTCACATGTTACAGAAGTGTAACATGCTGCCGGAATTTTTTACTCTTCTTAATTTACAAGACGTCCTAAAAACGTGGACGCATTTTACCTGATGCAGAATAGGCTTTTTTAATGTCGAATGTCTTACTTTCCAGAAATATTTGAGGCCTTTTTACCTGAAAACTCCTGGTGAGCGTCTTAAATACGAACATGTCTTGTAAATATATAAACCGGCTATGTTTCTTCATTAAAACTCACTACCAGACACTTCTGCTCTCATGCACTTGTTTTAGATAGGTTATACATGATGTATTAGGGCAAGCATCTTTCGTATTGCTTCCGACACTAACGAAGATGGTTCTTTTCAAGTTTAGCAACAAAGACAATCAAAAGCAACAGCGTTAAATTCATGCCAAACTAAAGCCCAAATCAAGCACCAAGATCAAATGCAGCAAGTTAGTGCTCAGGTTCAGCTAGTCGCCTCAACAATAACGAGCGATTCTTTTGTTACCCTCTTAATTGGCAAAATGTGTTTGTTCTAACTTCAAAAGAGTCGGCTATATTGAGCTTCTTTGTCCGTCTACTTACAGGAATACTACTGGAACCGGAGGAAGAGGACAACAAGAACTGTGTGGTGTCTCTGGCAATGCTTCGAGCAGGCGGGATGCCTTACGAGGGCAGGACCACCAACACACGGGCGACACAGCCCTCATTTGCGAAGCACTCGATGAATCATCTGTGAAGCTGTCGAAATTTGTAGAGCGCTGCCGTATCCGTAATGCCAAAAAGCACAAATACGAAAGCTGTGGTAAACTGTTCCACCAGGCTGGTCACCCAGATTTCCATAGGCGCGCGCATAGAGACGAGAAATGCTACAAATGCCAGTTATGTGAGAAATCGTTCCGCCGTAGCTGGAGTCTAGATGTCCATATGCGCACGCACACAAGCGAGAAACCCTACACTTGCGAAACATGTGGTCGGTCATTTCGGTGTTCTCATCACCTACATGAGCATAAGCGCACTCATACAGACGAGAAACCATACACTTGCCAAACATGTGGTCTATCGTTTCGGCGTTCTCAAAACCTAGATGTCCATATGCGCACGCATACAGGCGAGAAACCCTACACTTGCGAAACATGTGGTCGGTCGTTTCGGCGTTCTCAACACCTAGATGGCCATATGCGCACGCATACAGATGAGAAGCCCTACACTTGCGAAACATGTGGTCAATCGTTTCGGCGTTCTCGTCACCTAGATGTCCATATGCGCGCGCATACAGATGAGAAGCCCTACACTTGCGAAGCATGTGGTCAATCGTTTCGGCGTTCTGATCACTTAGATGTCCATAAACGCACGCATACAGACGAGACCCTACAAATGCCAAATATGTGACAAATCCTTACGGCACGATATTAGTGTATATGTCCATATGCGCGAGCATACTGGCGAGGAACCCTACACTTGCGAAGTATGTGGTAAATCATATATGCGGATGACGGATCTCCATAGACACCAGCACACCCACATGGACGAGAGACCCCATGTCTGCCATAAATGTACTGCACCATTCAAAGCGAAACGAAATCTCAAGTGTCATCTCAACTTTTATTGTAGCGCCTGAGCTTTCGTTTGCAAAACATGTGATGAAGTCATCATAGACAACTCACGTCTCAGTCATTACCGTCAAAGTGTACACGGGGATAAAACCCTGAGTGGTTTCGTTTCACAGAGAAAGAAACCCTTGACAGACACCTGTGCAAGAATTTTACGTGCTGCTTATGTGTAGATTCATTAAGACGCTGTTCAACTGAATACGCACCTCGTAATGCCTGAGGGGCGTGCATTCACAATATTCTGACTAGTGCGCAAGTTAGATAGATCGCCCACGGCATTTGCATAACCACGTGAGAGTGAAACCGTGCAGGGAAACAACATTGACATTCTTTGACAGCAGCCAGCAACCAACTGAACGCATCGTATGCAGAGACCGGCTTCTTTTAATATTTAAAACCGCTGATTTAAATGCTCCTTTCTTAAATTTAGTATACGAGACATGCTCGCCAGAAGTATTTAGCGGGCTTCGATGTCGCAGTACAGTGCAGGTCGTGGACAGTGCTATGTGTCTGCAGAATTATGTTGTTCGTGAACGCAGCTTTGGCAAACTCATTTCAAGACAAACCCTAATGGGCTGCAAGTATATGTTCTTTGTAAGTGCAAGGTTGAAATGTTCGCACGAGATACTTGACACCTTGTTTAGTTATGGAAGTGTATTCGGCAATCGTTTTGGATTAACCATCCTTTTAGTGATTCTGTTGTGTGAATGGAAGATAACACCTCATTAGGAAGCATCTAAAAATTAAGGGCTTTTAGTGTCAACTTAAAAGTAATCTCTGCCATTATTGGAGGTTCTTTAGCCTTGTTGCCTGCGACCAACAATACTTGTACGAGCTTTTACGAAAATGTATGCATAGAAAAATTTATTTCCTTAAATAGTTTTCTCAATGCCTTCAATATTTTAGCTTTCTCTTTGGCTCTTATATTCTTAACGAAGATCTTTGTTCTATGCCATAAACTAAACTGATGAGAGTAGTGAGACTATAAAATTTGAATAGTTCGGAGCCTCACTATGTGATACGTTCTACTTGAATAAATTTTTTAGTTATTATTGTTTTATTGTGGCAGAACCTCTGCCAGTTTTAAATGGCAGAATATTGACACGTGTACTTCTCTTTATCGGGCGACCACGTTTCGCCACCTAACAAATGTAATCGCACAGCGCGGGACGCGCGTGCATGTACCCGAAGTTTCTGGAAAGTTATCGATGCTTCTACCCGGCTGTCTGCTGTTGCCGAACGTTGTGTTATCTGATTTCATCGCGTGACGCGAATGGTGTAGATCATTGTGGAAGGCACGCGGGTCCGAACGATTAGTCTGGAACATTCGACGACTGCTGTATAAAAGCCGACGCGCTTGACTCGCTGATCAGATTTTCGACGATCGCCGGCTGTGTTCGCCGCTTTCATTGTGCTATAAGTGGAGCCTGTTTTGTGGGCACAGGTTCGCCCAATAAAATCTAGTTTTGCCTTTCGCAGTATTGCCACTGTGTTCTTAACGTCACCACCACGTGACAATATGTCCCCAAGAAAGTCGAATGTTTAGGCTAGGCGTGCTCTCTACTTACAGCTGTAATATCTTAGTCTGATATGACAAACGCATCCGTGCGAGCAGTGACAGGACAAGTACGATTCAGGTTTTATGCGTGTTGGCGCGCGTACTTGTGTACGTCTTTAAACACGTTTAAATCGCTAGCAAATATTAAGTTACTGCTCAGAGCACGACCCGCCTGCATGTATCAGAACGTTCTCGAACTTTCTCGGCGGTTGTCTCTTTTGTCTACGTTTTAGTTGAACCTTTTGTGATGAAGTTGTACGCGCGACGCGAAGAGAGATGTGCATTCTTAAAGGCGCGCCAGCTCCAGCGATCACGGTGGAATCTTCGTCGAATCGCGTGGGAATAGTCGACGCTCATTAAACACAAACTACGTCTTGGATGATCGACGCATGGGCCCGGCACCATCTTTCTTTCTGAGTATAACGTCTTTTGACAGTTCAGATTCGCCCAATGAAGAGTATTTCCCCACTCAGTGTCCTTGCTGCTGTGTTTTCCTTGCAAAACTGATTTTAGACTGCCTAGAGAAGCTATATGGACTTCTTATAGACGACCTTGCCTTTATAGATATTTGGTCGTTCGTTGATACACAATCTACAGAATGTCTAAAGAAGAAAGTCCACAAGGTTTCTGTTTATTTTGGTCTACTCGCGTGCTATATCATATCTCATTTCATACACACATTCTACCCCATCCATTGCCCCTAGACTCTGTGTCGCTTCCTTTACCCGACGCACTGCTGGTACCCCACTCAAGTCGTTTGCTCAACGCGGTTTTTGTTACTCGCGTACTGACCGGTTGACCAGCTTTTCTAACACCACAAACGCATGCAGCCTACGATTCCCATGGCTTCTGTTCTGTTCTCTGAAGGTTACCTAACTTCTTTGTCCCCCTACACCCACCTACGTACTTTTTTTCATTTTTCTATGCAACCTTACCAGTCTTCTACTCTCTTCCACTCGTACTAGAAATCAAGCCACAGCGTTCATTTACTTTTTAGTCTCTCTATTTACAGCCAGCTACCACCGACAAGGACCACCCGTGACATCACCCAATTAACCTGTTAATACCAGAATCGCAAACAATGAGAAAACCACATTTGACGAAGATAACTCCTCCTATTGAAACGTTGGCCAGCCTTTCTGATGAATCTTATCCCTGTGTACCCCTATACCACACTCTGCATTTGTCAGATAGGTTTTATAAGCGTACTCTTCGCAGTAGCCATGCCTGCTAACATTGAGTCTTGAATCGGAGACGTTGCTTTCAGGTTAAAAAAAAGCAGGACAGCCTACCCTGAGCCACTAGTTCCATAATTGAACATCCGGTTGCAGCACGTCAACATTAAAGTAACTATTTCTCAAGTATTCACATTGGCTTCGAGTGGCCTTTGGTTGCTGATATCATGCTAGGAATTCTGTTCCAAAGACGCACAACGTGAATACATTGTCACAAAATGCCTGGTAAGCTCTACATAACGAGTAACGATTAAGCAATAGTTTCGTGCAAGAACAACTAAAGGGAACGCTTGCGCTAGCGTCCATGGCAGATGCAGTGGGGGCGGTGCAACCAGCATGGGAATAATTGGAAGTGCATGGATTCGTCTAGACTTCGTCCTTCTCGCTTCAAACGGCTTCGTTACTTTGTAACCTCGTTATTCTTTACAGTAAACTGCGTGATAAACAGTTGAATACATGGTGCAGGTTTTCGAAACGATTACGCCATGGATGCAGGCATCAACATCAATTTAGGGCGCGCATGATAGTGCCTTAAGACCTTTGGCGCGTTTTCATTGGACCACCATAAGAAGCTAAACTGTTGCAATGAGCAGAAATTGTGTGCTCGCGGCGTCTTCTCCACTTAGAAAAGCATAGATTGCTCAGGATAGGACAGGATAGGATAGGAATAAACTTTATTTGTCCAACGGTTGTTGATGTTGGTGCCCGGGACTAGGCTGCCAGGGGTCCATCTCCCGAGGAAGATCTTTCGAGATCCTCGGCAACGGCCCTGGCCCGCTGGACGGCCCACTCCTGGTCTTCGGGTGCCTCGCTGCGGAGGGCGGCTTGCCATCTCTCAGCGAGGCGCCCCGCTTCAGAGGGTTCTGCTGTTGTATTCCCCCTTCCTCTTTGTCCTTGTTCCACGTGGCGTTGGCATTCCCAAAGCACATGGGCCATATCGGCCCGTTCGTGCTCGCCCCACGGGCAGCCGGGCGACGGCTGCAGCGCGGGCCACAGGCGGTGCAGGTGGTAGGGGTTGGTGAAAGTGCCCGTCTGCAACCGTCTCAGGTCGACCGCCTGGGACCTGTCTAGACGCCCGTGGGGTTGTGGATATTTTCTTCTTTCTTTCCGATAGTGACCAATCACCTCTCTGTACGTTGCCGGAAACTCCCAGACATCGCAGTCGGCGTCCGCGTGATCCCCAGCTCCGCCCGCCGCGATTTGTGTTGTATTGGTAACGAGAGCGGCCGCGTCAGACGGGGTGGCAGCCTCCGTCGCCGTCACTCCTCCGCTGGGGTCCCGCACAACAACGGCAGCGGCTGCCCTCTGGGTGACCGCGTCGCGGCGGGTAAGCTGCCTCGCGACGAGGTGGGCGCGCTCGTTGTGGTTGGGTGGAGTGTCGTTGCGTCTTCGGCCGTTAGCAATGTTGGTGTCATTGTTGCTGTTACTGCCAAGCTCCCCGACGTGCGCGGGGAACCACTTGAGGGACTTGTTTGTAATGGCGCCGGATCCGAAGTCCCCGGCCCGGGCGTTGAGCATGCGCGCCACATCCGCGGACACCCAACCTTTGATGTAATTCCGAATCGCTGATTTGGAGTCGCTGAAAATCAGGTTATCCTCCGCACCTCCGTGGAGTACCGCGAGGGTTATGGCCATCTCTTCCGCTGCTTCGGCCGACGGCAGCCTCGCTGATGCCGTGACTCGGATCGTTCCCTTTGTATCTACGAATTCACGATAATGAATGTATACGAAACGAAATAAACGAATCCAGAAGAACGTCTGGATCGAAAAGCACGAAGATCAGAAAAACCTCTGTACTTCCCCTCATTGCAATGTTGGCTCCACGAATTCAGCGCCAGAGTTCCCTCTAGAATATTGTAGAAAACACAATGTAACAAAACCTGCCTTTTCCACCGTTTGAGCGAACGCACGCATGCACATTTTTCAAAACTTCTTGCATCTTCACCCAAAATCGAAGCTCGTGAATGAACACATCTCAAGACAAGACGACAGAGCTTTTAATGCAAAAAGCGGCATCCGCATCTGTAGTTCTCTGGAAGTATATGAACGGACTTCCGTAGACCAAGAAATTTTAGAGAAAAGAATACATGAATTCTCTTTTCTCACCTTAGCCCAAATGGTCAACATGGGTTTACGATGACAGAAGCCGCGAATTGCTTTCACATAAATGTGCTAATCGGTGCACCGAAGTTTTGCAGGGCGTGAAAAATGGTTCCGCTATTGCTGTAGCCTGTCTGTGTATTAGGACCCGTCTTCAATTTACTTCTAGAAACGTTGCATAAACCAGGGAACGTCAAGTAGACCAGTAACGTGCCTGCAACCTGTGCATGTGTTTGCATCCATTCGCCTGATTTCAGAATATATGGTGTCACGTGCTTCGCCAAGGGGACTTACGTATACGAGCAATGCAATGCTAGACTCGCCTGCGACAACAATCATCGCACATACCACAACAGCGTCTGACGCTTGCGAAGAATGTTCGAATGCTTAAGCCAGTGTAAAGCTTAGAGACCATATCGGTTCTGGGAGCGCGGTACTTTTTCATCGAGGAAAAGTAGCCTATAGCCAGGTATGTCCGTTTAAAGCGTCGTAACTATATTAACTACGCTGGTACCTTTCTTGATAATCATGCGCCAAGTGCAGATCTTTCTGAGCACATTATAGATAAGTGGTGACGTTGTGATTCATGCATTCAGGAATTCCCTGGTCAACAGTTCCCGCAGCACTTACGGCAACGCGAGAAATTAACCAGGGGTGCCATGGCGCACCTGTGCTTCAATGCGAATCATTCTCGTTGTGTGCAGCGCAGTTTTTCCTGACATCTGCCTAAGCGTTCTCGTGGAAAAGCCACACCTACGAGATATAACTGAAAGTCTGCTTGCTTTTTGGGCGTGATGTCACGAGAGTCACTTTTCGCATTGCGCCGGAAGGGCACGAAGAGCCGTCGGCTTGGGAACACGACTTTTTGGTATCGTCACATGTCGTGCTTGCGGTATAATTTTTTCCTTTACTTACGCAATAAAAACAGACCTGACTGCCGCCATAGAATAATCAATCACTGAAAAGATTTTTTTAGTGAGTTTCTTCAGCGCATAGGCAGAATGGAAGTAAATAAGCACTGTCAGAGCTATAGGCGTGTTCAAATCGCGTGTTGATGCTCACTATAATGTATTTCTAATGCAGCATCGCGTAGCTGCTGCCCGTAGAAATGGCGTGCTACAGTCTGCACGATGTACAGCCAGCTTCAACCGATCAACGCCTCATCTTACCTGGATTTGCTCTCAGAATTCAGTCTTGTTTGCAGTGGCGGCAATTCATTTATGGCACCACAATTTTCATAATGCACTGGCAGCAAGACAAAATGAGAACGGTCCCACTTGTGGTCGAAACGACGACGAGAACGTGGGTTTGAATGCACACACGGCGAGAGCACAGCGAAAAGAGGCTCGACTACTGACTCGGCTTGTTCATGTTTGCCACTCCGTCGTCATGTGGCATCACATTCGCAACGGGATAAAGCGCTCACACTTGCTTCGCTGGATCCCATATTGGGACAAAGGTTGTGCCGCACGAATCTGTAAGGTTCGATATAGGCAGCAGCGTATCTTATTTAACGACTGTGGCGCTTCTCGTGGTGGGCACGAAACGCAATTTTCGACTGTGGCGCAATCACTGGCCCGGACGGGAAACTGTCCTCAGTGCGCGAGGCCCCATTGAGCTACGACTACGAACGACGCATCAGTGTTCTTCACCAAACAAGCGCGGAAAGTGCGAAGCATTTGCAGTTATTTATTTCTAGGAAGTGGGAAAGCAGCACTGCAACTTGTTGATAACAGAACAAAGTGAGCGCACCCCGTCAGGCGACAGAAGTATGTGCTTCATTTGAACAGAGCCTGAGAGCCAGAAGAATTGTCACATGTGGTAATCATACGCTTGTTAGGACCAATTATCCTTCTATACCTTCTGAATTTCACGAGTCCTTACATCAGCAACAGTTTCTCCCGTGCAAGCTGTGCACTTCCCTTTGAGAAGAGCATGAAACAAAAAAGTAAAAATGTCGTCACGTGAACGCTTTTTTTTAAAGCGGAGGGGGTTGTTGAGTTAGATGATTTGGCGGAAAGATAGCAAGGGTTATCGGGGTGCCTCTGCTAGCAATCAACAATTTGTACTTAGCATCAAGGTAGTGGCGCACTCTATGGTCTCGTTTTTACAACATATGCAATCTCATTTTATTCGAAATCCCGAAGTGCCGAAAGCGTTATTTGTTTGCGTTTGTTCTGGGGACTGAGTGCGCATGCGCGGGAATTCAACGTCGCGCAGTGGCGAATACATATCACACCGGTAAACATCGAAACATCAGGCATGGCTGAAGAAACTAGCAACGAATACACGCCTCCTGCGTTCAGCTTCACGGACGAAGCAAGTACAAGCCGTGACAACACCCAGGGCGCTTCGCCTGCTTTGGGTGCAACCCAACGTGAGCCTTTACCACTTGTCAATTTCTCATTGAATACGGTTGCCCTTCGACGTGGCCCAAATGTACATCTGTACATTTGTTCCCACCTATACCGGGTCTTTGTTGACGGCCAACTTGAGCTTTTATTATTAGGAGAATGCCAGCAAACTTGAAACTAGAAGGAAATATAGAAGCAGAATACAAAGCGAGAGGAATGTGGCTGCTTCTCAATTTTTTTCTTATATTCTCAAGTTTGCTAGCATACTCCTAGTGTAACTATGTACCAATTGGCCCAACAAGAAACTCTCTTGAGCTTTTAAATTAGGACTTTCTTAGATATAGACGCGTCGATGCACGGGCGGTGCGGAAATATTGTCATGTACAGCGCAAAGCCAGCTGTTCAGCGTTCGGGATAAAACTTAGCACAACGAGAAATTAATTTATTTAATGAAGAAAATATTTGTCGCTTATGTATGATTAATGCACTGCATCCCCCCCCCCCCCTGGAGCTGTAGCTTGAAGTCCCGGGTGCAAGTCCGGATGTGACTACCGTATTTCCATGAAAGCGCACTGTAAAAAGACTCGTGCTTATCTGCCTTTCGGTGCTCGTTACAAAACCCCCGGTGGTGATAGTCTATATGCAGTTTCTGTTGGGCATGCGTTTTATCAGGTCCTCTTTCTGGCGCGAAAACGTAGATTTATTAGTTTTATGCGCAGTACCCCACTTGATTTTCCAGATTGGTCAGTACTGTCGTGAGCAGTGTGAGCGGTGGAGCACACGAACCGGAGGCAAAAGGCCTCGAAACCAAGCTAGATCGGTACGCGGATGGCACTGTCGAAAACAAAAGGGAGAGGGGACGCTCTTGCGCTTAATGTTAGCACACCCATTGCGCCTTCTTTTTTTAGAAAACGGTAGCAGGCGCCAATTCACTGGTTGCCGACAGCCGTTATTACGGTTAAGTGTCTGTGATGACCCTAATATGGGGCCAACTATTCGTGTGCTCAACAGGTTCTGATGGTTCTCTTAGGCGGAGCCTCCGAGAACCTAACTGAGGACAAAGCCGTTCGTTTCGAACACACACACAAACGTTTATTGGAACTAAAGAAGGCTTAAAAATAAATAGAACAAAATAGCAAACATAAAAGAAACACTCAAATACACATCAAGACACAGATTTGGGGCTAGTATGGAGCTAAGTGGTGCGCGAGCCCGGGCTTGCCACGACGGCAGGGATACATAACCGTCTCGAAGCTGCGACGCTGCGACAAGCTGGTGAAAGGAGTGGCGCCGGTCTCAGCCAAGCTCTGTGTCGGAGAAGTAAAGCAGGCGGCTTGGTGGCACGAGCAGATGGCGGCGGCGTTCTGGCCGGGCAGCTTGGTGTAGAGCTCGGGCCCGTAGCCCGACTGCTCTTGTCCTGCCCACGGGCACAGAAGCTCGAACACCGGCCAAGACAGCTGAAATCCGCTCGCACCTTACTGAACTTGCTGCAATGATGAAAATGTAAAGGTAATCAAAGAAAAAGCTCGCCATTTGAAGCTAAAATATTTCCTTTGCCTTACATTTAATATGAGAATCGCTGATTAACTTTCCCAAGACGTTCAGGCTTCAACGTACCACCAATGGCGCACACACTTATGTACGGTGAAAATAGCTACTTTAAATGCGCAACGTTGATTGAAGTCACGGAAGTTAGCGAAGCAGATTGGATGGCGCATTCATGAAAGTTGTCTTTGAGCTTGACTGTGTACATATAACCGTTTACGCTTGCTGTGTTGCCGACTATAAGCACTTTGTGTTAGACAGGTAAGTGGGTAGGCAGGCAGGATATTTACGTTACGGATATTTATATTTACGGATATTTACGTTCTATGAAAAGAAAATGATTGCGTCCACGATGACAGAATCACAACAGTGGTGTCGGGCACCGCAGACCGGTACTGTAGCCATTAGACCACAATTACACAAAAGAGCGAATGATCTTCCAAAAAACTCCCGCAAACATTAGGGAAATCTGTGAGAATGAGCGTCCAATACCAGTGACTCAGCGTCATGAATATTTTTAATAGAACCAGGATAGTATCTAGCTATTCGTCACTTAATGAATAATATATTCGCTTGTATCAGATGCAGCAGCGACGTCTCATACCGAGTAGACTATCACTGGGACATTTCATTATCAAAGCGCGACAAGAAGCGAGGACACAAACATCAGGTATTTCAATATTAACCCAGCGCAGGTTTAGGCAGAAATGACCCCGGAATAAAACATTGAACAACTCGCAAAACACATGTTTATCTTCATCGTCGACGCTACGTTGCGTTTTCAGGCGTTTGTTGCTTAACCCATGAGGATCACTTCAGAGGCCAGCAGAGCAGTCAGAGTTTTTATTCTTGATTCCGGCGCGCTCATATCGGGCAATGCTCTAGCCTCGTGACTTGTTGCACAGTGGGGAATTGGCAACTCTGCTTTCAGGGCATACAGACAATACTGAAGATGGGAGCACCGGATTCAGACTGCCGGTCTACAGCAGCAGCAGCGGCGGCGATAATGCAGTGGCGAGCACGATCCGCGCCAGCATAAAGGAAGCATCGGGCGTATTGGAAAAAGAAGCTAGATGAGCCAGACTTTAGGATGAACTCCTTTCAATAGAGCAACTCACTGAGACGACAGCGAATTCTGTCTGGCTTAGTTATGCTTGCTCACACGAACTTTTGAGAGGGATGAAACAGATGGACGTAAGACCCACATTGGAAAGTTCTTGGCGAATGACCGACTGAATGAGGACACAAGCGGCCGGGAATCGTCAAAGCACTACGTCACTGCCAGGAGACGCTGCTTCGACTTCTCGATGAACGATACGCACGACGTTTTTGCAGGAAGTAGGCTCACGCGGTGGACAAATGTCTTCGCACGTCGATGAAGCTGCGGTATTGGGTAGATGCGTAAACTGTTGAACTATGCGGCGACTCTTCGCGTCTTCAACGTGGTGACATTTGTTAATGATCTCAATGACCGTTGTTATGTTCTTGTGAACAAGCACGTTAAACGCGTCGTCCGCGATACCTTTTAAAACGTGGCTGACCTTGTCTGCCTCTGCCATATTGTTATTAACTTTGTGGCAAAGAGCGCGGACGTCCTAGATAAACGCCACGTAAGATTCAGTGGAGGTCTGTGCATGGGTGCAAAGGTCCTTCTTCGCAGCACGTTGGCAGCCGACGGGCTTGCCGAACAAATCTCTAAGCTTCTGTTCGGTATAAAACTGCCTCCTCTCTCAACTTGTAATGTCTTCGTGTGTTTTGAACGAGACACGTGCTGTTTTCTTGAGGTAGAATATTATATCAGCCAGCATAAGCGTGTTTCACAGACGTTGTGAGCGCTGACCCTTTCGTAATTCTGCAACCAGTAATCGACGTCAACGCTGCCACTCCAGGAAAACATGCCAAAGTCGCGAGGCTGGGCTGGGATGACTGTCGGTGGCGACGACGGAGCCGTGGTTGATCTCTCTCCTTCGGATGACATGGCGGCCAGGTTACGTCCGCAGCGGAGCTCCTTCTTGCGCAAGTAATTACCCCGCACCTCCACCAATGATGTTACGGGAAGGAAGAAGCGTGCGTCTATTTACAGACGGCTTTTTAATGACTGAGCCAACAAGCATAGAGCAGCGATAATAATAAACTCTTCTTCGGCGTCTCCAATCCACGATCAGTGTACTCTTATTCCCACATTACCGATTGTGACAACGTCATAGGCTTTCGACCTACACTGTAAACGCAAGATGCCATGCAGCTGATCAAAGATCAAATCATTTACCATAAGACAAGGGAGACGAGAGCGATACTCGGATTAGACCTGTAGAAGGTATTTGATAGCATTCTCCACTCCTTTGTCTTGAGCCAAATATCTAGCCTCCAGTTGGGAAAGCACTTCCACGACTACACGAGATCGTTCTCTGCGAACAGGGAAGCCACTGTCAGGGCTGGAGACCTGGTTTCACACTCTGTTAGAGTGGGTTGCAAAGGACGCCATAGTGATCTATCATATCCCCAAACCTCTTTAATCTTGCCATGATCGGTCGGTAGAGGAGACTCTCCGAAGTCGACGGCATCACTCACACAATATATGCCGACGACGTCACCACATCGTGTAACGGAGGCGGTGACGGACGGCTGGAGGCTGTGTTGCAGGAAGCCATCGACATCACGGCAAAATACCGCAAGCCGACCGGTCTTCAATGTTCACCGCGTAAATCAGAACTTTTGCTTTACGGACCCAGACGAAGGCGGACCAAACTGAAGGGTTGGAAGCCGGTAGAGGACGTCGACATCACTGTACAGACCAGTGAGGGCGGTGTCATCCCCAGGGTGGCCTCCTTACAGGTTCTGGGCATGACGCTCGAATCGAACGGCTCCGATAACCTGACGGTGTCCAAGAAAACGCATAATGCCATCAGGCTCATACGAATAGTTGCTGAGGACAATGTAGTGAGGCTGGTGCTCTTCTTTGTTATGTCATTTTACCTACGTGACGGCCATGCACAATTGGCAAAGATCAGAGAAGGACAAGCTCCACACAATGATCAGGAAGACCATAAAGAGAGCCCTCAGCCTCCCCAAGAACACAAGCTGGGAGAGACTGGTGAGTCTTGGCATGCACACCACGCTGGAAGAGATTGGTGAAGCGCAGGAGAGGGCCCAATATGTTCACCACCCAAGCGGGTAGGATCATCCTGTGGTGGAAATCGAGTCTCCCTTTCGCGGCCTTCCTCAGGAAGAGCGGTAACGCATCGTCGTCGCTCCAATTCCACGCAACGTTCATCCCAAACACAACAGGCGTCGGCGATAAGCTAGGGTCAAGGCTCTCCTTGTCGAGGCTCACAAACGTGCTCTGTATTGCTGTTTTGTCGATGCTGCCCGGTACCCCGACGGGACGGCATTCGTAGTGGTGGGTATCAGTCACGATTGGAAAATCACGAACTCTACGACGGTTCGAAGAATGTCGGCCGAGGTAGCGGACCAAGTGGCGATAGCCCTTATCCTCCTGGACGACAGAAGGACCAGGATCCACAGTCACTCGAGGATGTCTGTCCAAGCATTCGCCAAGGGCAGCGTTTCGGAGCAGGTCCTGCAGATTCTGCTGGACAAGGATATCAACCCGCGCACGATTATCTAGGTCCCCGCACACATGGGGCAGATCGAGGGCACGCCGCCATACCTCAACGAGTCGGCCCATAGAGCTGCGCGAGGAGTCGTTGGTCGCGTAGTTACCGGGCGGCGCGGCGCTGAGGTTATGGACAATCGGACCCTCCCTCCTCAGATAACGAACTTACCGCACATTTTTAAGTGGGATGGAAACGATATCCTCTGCCGCATAGTAAACTAGGCAGACCACAGGGTTCAACACTCATGTGACTCCAGGTCGGGCCATAACCTAAGCCCGCACTGCTACACAGAATCGATTCAGAGATACAATCGACCAATATTTGCGAGCTATGCTCCGACATAGCTAACTTGGAACATATGCTCTGGTGATGCATCGCGTGTCGCGACGGCGACGGCGTAACGTCGTCCAAATGGGACGCTGCCATAGGCAGTGCCAATGTTGAAGCACAGCTACGGGCGGTCCATTGGGCTCGCGACGCAGCAGAAAGGGACGGCGTTTCTGTACCGGCGTGGGGGTGGCCCACTACATGCTAACGCGCATTCCGATGGACCAGAATAAGGTTTTACCATACCATACCATTTCAGCCCTAAACTGTAGGAACTATGTCGTGGCAACAAAACCGAAAGTAAACGATTGCAAAGTTTACCAAATAACAAAGAAAAATGTGATGGCCAAGGAATCAAAAGAGAGAAATGCGGATGTTTTATGTTACATTGACGAACGATGAAATGAGAGTTGTGCTGTATATTTGTACAATACCATATGCCCTAAATAGAGAGAGTGTAAGACTGGGGCTGAAGATTAATGTGCCGAAGACAAAGATAATGATAAATAAACGGGAAAGGAAACAAGAATTCAGGCTCGCCAGTCAGCCTCTAGAGTCTGTGAAGGAGTATGTTTACCTAGGTCACCTAATCGCAGGGAACCCTGACCAAGAGAAGGGAAGCGCAGTAGAGGACGACAGAAAACTGGGTGGTGCGACAAAATGAGAAAATTTGCGTGCACCGGTTAGAGTCGGCTGGCGCGGAACACGTGTAATTGGAGATCGCGGGGAGAGACCTTCGTCCTGAAGTGAACATAAAACAGGCTGATGATGATGATGAGGATGACTTCAAAAGTACTTCGTCGGCAGCACATTTTATCGACTGCGCGTGAGAACTCTGAAGTATTTCGTATAATTCAATATGTATTCCATATGCAGGGATTGAGTTATGACATGTGATGTCTCCCGAGTATTCAATGCGGCTGTATTTGTCATAGATATCGTGAATAGTGTACGTCAATTTCCAATATATTACTGTTCCTGACGTAAAAAGATTACTATAAAAAGCAGTCCTGTTCTAGCTCAGGAAATACAGCCTGTCTAGTGCCGAGTGTCTCACTTCCGAGGGCACATTTCTGAATTTTTTCCTGAACACTCCTTTCAAACGAGCTGAGGATGCCCAACTATTTTTAATCTTAAGACCAT
This sequence comes from Dermacentor andersoni, assembly GCF_023375885.2. Lineage (NCBI taxonomy): Eukaryota > Metazoa > Arthropoda > Arachnida > Ixodida > Ixodidae > Dermacentor > Dermacentor andersoni. Next base: position 186,400 of record NW_027314755.1, read on the forward strand.
GAAAGTTTAATAACTAACCATCGTTTTCAATAGCTCTTCTCGTCTGCACCGGTTACATGTAGGCTGTATATGACCTAATAAATAAAACAAGACTTTTGTATTACTTGCCACCTCACCGACCGTAGTTTGTGTTCTCAAGTTTAAGGTCATAGAGGTCCAAAAGCGCCAGTGTTCAATTTCTGCCCATCTAGAGGCCAAACCGAGCATCAAATACATAAATGTAGCAAGTTCCCACTCAGATTGTGCAGATCGCCTTAACATAAACGCGCGATTTAGTTTGTCGAACTCTAAATTAGCAAATGTGTTTTCATCATCCCGTAACAAGAGTCGGCCATTATGAGCCCGATGGTCCGTCTGCTTGCAGGAATGCTGCAGGAACCGGAGGAAGGGAACAGCAAGAGTTGTCCGGTGTCTGTGGCAATATTTCCAGCAGACAGGTTGCCTTACATGGTCACGCCAACGAACACACGGGCGATACAGTCCGCACTTGCAAAGCAAGTGATTCTGTGAATAATTCGAAGTTCGGAAAAGATTTCCGGAAGAGTACAGGCAAGAATCACAAATGTGAAACCTGTGGCAAATTGTTCCACCTGGCTGGTAATCTGACTGCACATTGCCGCATGCACACAGGCGAGAAACCTTACCAATGCGAAATATGTGAAACATCATTCCGGCAGTATATTTATCTACAAGTGCATAAGCGCACGCATACAGGCGAGAGACCCTACAAATGCGAAATCTGTGAAAAATCGTTTCGGCGCTCGGATCACCTAGATGTCCATAAACGCATCCATACAGACGGGAAACACTACAGGTGCCGTATATGGGATAAATCGTTCAGGGAGTCTACTCATCTAGATAACCATAAGCGCACGCATACAGGAGAGAAACCCTACACTTGCAAAACATGAGATAAATCATTCTCGCGCTTATCCAATCTTCGTGCACACCACCTCACTCACACTGACGAGAAGCACCATGTCTGTCAGAAGTGTACAAAGCTATTCAAAACCAAGCAAAATCTCGCGCGTCATCTCAGGTCGCATAGTAGAGATCCTTTAGTAATCTATCCTTTGTGAACAAGTCAGGTCTCCTTCATCAACGCCCAAAGCATGCATGAGGATGAAACCCTGGCTGAGTCGTATCGTTTCGGAGAGAAAGAAAACCTTGATGGATGCCTGTGTCAGAATAATACGTGCCAATGTTGTGGAGATACATTTGGAGACGAGGTTCAACTGATTACACACCTAATGACGCATAGGTGTGTTCAGCGGTAATATTCTGACTAGTGCGCAAGTAAGAGGGAAGCCCTGCAGGGAAACAACGCTGACATTCTTTCACAGGAGTCAGCAGCTAACTAAATGCATTGCGTGCAGAGGCCAGCTGCTTTTGACTTTTAAAACGGCTTAGTAAAATGCAAAATGTCAATGATTCCATCTGATTTCTCCAAATTACGAGAAAAGACGTCGTCACCAGAATTGTTTGGGGGGCTTCAATGTCGAAGTACACTGCAGATTTTGGCCAGAGCTTACTGGCCATAGCTTACTGGTTTGCATAACTGCGTGTGTTGTTCGTGAACGCAGCTTTAGCAAACCTATTTCAAGACAAAACCTCATGGGTTGTAAGTATTGTTTTATTCTTGACGCCTCGATTTAGATCATTGACACCTCATTTACTTTGAGAAGTATTCTGTACAAGCGTATTCACAGTGTTCTAGCAAACAAGCTTTGATTAACCAGCTTTTAAGTGATTCTGAACAACAAATAGAAGGGAACACCGCTCATTAGGAACCATTTAAAAAGTAAGGACTTTTTTGTCGACTGAAAGTGATCTCGCCCATTAACTATGGTCCTTAAACCCTGTGGCCTTCGACAGACAACACATGTATGGATTTTTTACGACAATGTATAGCCATATCTTACGCATAGGAAAATTTATTTTCATTAAATCTTGTTCAATGCATTGGTTATTTATGTTCTGTCTTTGGCTCTTGTATTCTTACCGAATATTTCTGTTCTAAATCATAAATTAAGTTGATAGCAGTAGTGAAACTATTACGTACGAATGATTTGGAGATTCAATATATATGTTCTCCCTCAACCAATCTTTTAGTTCTTCTTTTATTTTTGTTTTATTGGGTTAGAAATTCTGTCTGTTTTAAAGGGCCGTTTTAATCCACTAAAAAGTTGCATGTTTTCACTCGGCCTGCTCTCGTGTTACAGTTGTAAAATGTCCTTAGTTTTATATGACAAAAGCATGGGTGCAAGCATTGACATGACAAACAATATAGTTTAATTCATATTCACCCAGCTACTTGTATATCTCTTAACTTTGAGCGCATGTCAGCCACTAAGAAAGGTTAAGTTACTACTCAGCCTATGCGCGCCTGCATGAATCACAACATTCTCGAAGTTTCTCTCCGATTATATCTTTTGCTACGTTGTAGTTTAACATTTTCTAATGAAATCGCATCGGCGACGATTATACGGATGTGCATTCCTAAAGGCGTACGATCTCCAGCAATGGCGGGGCAAGCTTGTACGAATCGCGTGGGAATAGCCAACGTTAATTAGGCACAAATCAACTTTTGGACGATCAACGCATTTGCCCCGCATTATCTTTCAGTCCGAGTATAACTTGTTTGGTGAGTCCAGTTACGCTCAATAAAGATTATTTCGTGACTAAAAGTTCCTGCTGTCTTGTTCACTCTTACTACAACATGACATCTGCTAAAGGTGCTTCGTTGTGACCAGATAGACCCTGCAAGCGGTATTCTCACCAGCAACCAGAAACTTAAGATCTTTCCCGACCACCCCAGGGTAGCCTAAAGACGCAACACTAATTTCAAGGAGACTTTTGTACATGTCATATCAAGGGAAAGGACTAAGCCACCGATGAAGCCAACATCCGGTCCCGGTGGCTGCCCCAGGTGCTCTAAAGAGAAACATATTCGATCTAATACTACAGGAAAAAGTGCGGGGTCTAATTACTCACACAAGGTAGCTTCGAGTTTCGCCTGCATGTCAAGCGGCCTAGTCTACTGTGTACATATGGCAATTGTAACACACAATACATATGTGTGACTAGATAACAATTTCGTGCTAGACTAGATGGACATCGCGCCAATACAAAACATACTTTACCTAAAGCAGCAGCCCACCACTTCAATGAACAAAGCCATAAATTCGAAGAAGCAAGGCTCTATATATTAGCAATTTCCACCCACCTAGAGAGAATAAATATTGGGTATCATACTTCATACACAATTTTAAATGCCTACACTGAAGAGGAATCTATTAGGCACGTGGCAAGTTAGATTCACTGATAGCTTTCAGTGAAACTTGAAATTGTCATATCATAAATTCCATAAAACACATTAAGCCACCAGCTAACCTCGATTCTTAAGGTCCCATATTCGTTGGTTTCCACGTCTCCCTTGCTTACCACTCTATTTCATAATCTATTCCACGCTCTTCGCACATATAAACAATACGAGCCAATTTCCCATGTACACCTGCCTCCTCCCAATTTTTCTGCCATTTATTTGTTCGTGCATATTTTTTTTTCTCATCTTTCGCTCTTTCCTTTCTTCTTGTCATCTTTATTTTTAAGCAGACTCACCGACTCATTCCAAAGCCCCAGACACCAGAATACCTTTTTTGGCGCCACGACCACACAGGACCCTGCGACTTATGTAAACCGCCATGACGACACCTAGGCCTAGGTCCTAAGGCTAACGTCTCATGAAAGACCAAGCCGCTGCCTTCCAGCTACCCCGTCCATTGGCCCCGGACTCTGTGTCGCCATCTCAACACCTTCAATGTTACCCGACGCACTGCTGCTCCGCTACTCAAGTAATTATTTGCACTCGTATCTTTTTTCTACTCGCGCACTGACCACCTGACGAGCTTTTCTAAAACCACAAGCGGATTCCCCCTACGACGCCCATGGCTGTTCTGTTATCTTAAGGTTAACCAGCTTAAGACCAGAGACGACAGGCGAGAACGCTCAGTTTCTATTTAAGCCTCTCCGTTTACACCCAGCTACAACCGACAATTACCACACGTGACATCCCTTTATACCCTGTTAAAACCAAGTCTGCGCCCAATTGAACAGTTGCCTTTGACGAATATAGGTGCTCCTGTCGAAAGGCTGGGCAGCTCTCTTGAGGCACTTTATCTCTGTTTACCTTGATGTACTCTATGTTTCAATTAACCTTTAGATGCACGCTATACGTAGGAGCCATGACTGTTAACACTGCGTCTTGAACCGGAAACGTTTATTTCACGTCGAAAAATGGAAGAAGGAATACCTTGAGCCACTTGTTCCGCAATAGAAGATCTGGTTGCAGCCCGTCAGCTTTAAAACAACTCTTTCTCAAACATTCACTTTATTTTCGAGTGTTCCTTGGTTGTCGATTTCGCGCACGGAATTTGTTTTCAAGGTCGCACAACGCCGATACATTGCCACAAAATACCTTGTATGCTGTACATAACAAGTATTGAATAAACAAACAATAGAGTTTCATATAATAATTACTACACTGAACTCTGGCGCTAGTGTCTACTGGAGATGCCATGGGAGCGGATGAGCCAGCAATGGAATTATGAGCAGTGCATGGGTTTGCCTAGACTTCGTTCTGCAGACATCAGACGGCTTCGCGACTTCGCTAACTTGTCATTTTCAACAATTTCATGCGTAATAAATAAATAAATAGAGCTTAATAAACTGTCCGCCGGCTGCATTCAGCAGGAGCACAGAAGCCCGATATTGAAATTATTACGCCACGGTCGCGCGCATCCACATGAATTTATGGCGGGCAGAGCTAGTGCCTTAAGACGCTCCGATTTGGCCACCTCGACAAGCTGAAGCGTTGCAATGAGCAGCTATTGTGCGCGGTCGCAGCGTCATCTCCACTTCGGAAAGTATAGACCACATTGAAATTTTTGATAATGAATCAATCAATAAATAAAAAGTTAATAAATAATGAAGGCATACAAAATGTTATTCATGAATCCATAAAAACGTCTGAATCCAAAAGCAGGTACCTCAGACACATCCATGTGCTTCCCATCATTCCCATTGTGGCTCAAAGATTGCAGCGCCAGAATTCCCTCTAGTATATTGTAGGAGACTGTGAACTAAATGCAGCTTGTTTCACTGTACCAACGAACGAACGCATGCGCATTTTTCAAAATTTCTTGCGTCTTCACCCGAAGCCGAAGCTCGAGAATCAACATGCAGATCAAGACAGTATGATGCAGCTTCTAGTGCAAAAAGCGGGATCCGCATTACTCTCGCCAGATACGAACAGACGTTTGTAGACTAAGAAACTTTAGTCCCAAAACCAGCAATTCTCTTTTCTCCTGTTTGCCTAAATCGTCCACATGGTTTGCAAGATAACAGAAGCTGCCAATTTCTTTCACGTAAATGTGCTAATGACTACACGAAACTTTCTGTGGGCAAAAAATATGGTTCCTGTCTTCTTGTAATCTCCCTTTTAGGACCCCGTATCCAATTTAGTTCTAGGAGTATTGCTGAAACGAGGAAAGGCCAAGGAGCCCAGTAATGGGTCTGCAACCTGTGCAGCGGTGTTTGAATCAGTTCATTTGACTTGCAAATACATCGTGACAAGACAGCTTTTAGGACAATATATAGACACATTGTACGCTTGGGAAATCTTATTTACTCTAAAATTTGTTGAATGTTTTGACTGTTTTGGTTCTCGCTTTGGCTCGTGTATTTATATTTGTTCTACACTATAAACTAAGCTGATGACAGTAGTGAGACTGCATTATATTTAAATAATTTGGAGCTTCGCTATATCATATGTGCTCCCACTACGAAAATCGTTAGCTGTTCTATTGTGTAAAGTTATAAAGTGCAGTCTGTTATCCACTTGGACGCCGTCTGTTATGACACGCGCTGTTCTCTAGTTACAGGTGTAGAACCTTTTTATCCTGATGTGACAAAGGCATCTATGCGAGCAATGACAGGAAACCTTAGATGCCATCTTTAGGCATAGTGACACGCGTACTTGTATGTAATATTCTTGTGAATGCGGTTCACCAGCTGACAAATGTTAAGTTACCGCTCAGCGCATGACGCGTCAGCGCGTAGCAGAACATCCTGTCAGTCTCGTTGATTATATTATTTTTCTACGTTGTAGTCGAACCTTGTGCAAGCAAGTTGCACGCGTAAAGCGAACACATTTCTGCATTCTGGGAAACATGAAAACACCAACTATTACGCTGGAATCTTCGATAAATCGTGTAGGAATATGCGAGACGCTCGTTATCCTTAAATCAATTCCTGGACGATCGACGCACGTGCTCGCAACAATCTTTCTGTCTTAGTGTTCCGGTTTCCTCAATAAAGTGTTTCGTGGCACACTGTTCTTACTGTGTTGTTCACCGTCCCTACAACGTGACATATCGTAGAGGTGCTTCCCTGCTACCGGATACACCCTGCAAGCCGTGAAAACTATAAACGTCGCCATTGGCCAGTGACCAAGCCGAAACCTACTACTACCGAAAGAGTACGGACGTGTGACCGAGTAGACTGGGAAGATCATGGCCCCGTGAGCCATCCCATCGAAGGCCCCCATGTCGCCGACAACGATTGTTCTGCAAAAAATATGTAGCACGCTTAAGCTTCGCCTTTAAGAGTGGAACGCGATAGCATTCAAAGATCCTCACTACTCACGCTTCCCGGCGACTGCAGCATAGGTATATGCTTTTTTCTCTTTTCTCGTCTTCTGTTTTCTCGTATATTCAAATTGCAATGAGAGAACTAGCTCATCTGTGGGTTGTAAGCCGTCGTTCGCAATTTTTCCAGGTATTTTATTTTATGAAATTCAATGATTTCAGTGAACTCCTTGCGTCACAAGAACAGCTTGGGTATGTGTGGTTCGAAACTTTTTTTTGTTGGTGCGACGGCTCACGTCGGACGCTGGACGCTGCCGTAGTATGTCGGATTTTCTGCGACACGGCTCCTTGACGCTTTCGCGTTAAAACCAAGGGAGCTACCGATCTCCCATGGATCATCGTTTGAAGACCCCTAAAGCTGGCTGTAAACCTTCGCAAGAGACGCCACGTTGAACAACTGAAACTGTGACGATAAGCTACGGCCTGACTCTTTCATTTGAAGACACCAGCAGGACGTGGTTCGAGAATCAAGACTCCAGCCTAACACCGAGGAAGCGGTTTCCCAGCGTCTTCCTACAAATATTCGTCGTGCGCCTAAAGTGGGCCGAAGTTCTGCTTGAGACAAGTGTGCAGCTACCGAATGAGGATGTCGTGATCTTTACGGCAGAAACTAACCGTCTCATGGTAAGAAGAAAACGTGAAAACATGCCAGAGTAGAAAACATGTTTCCTCATGCGCGGTTTTATGCGAGAGCTTTACGCTGGATTTAATTCGTAAGCCAGCCAAGGCCGTTGGGAAATTTCTGAAGGAAGCCAAGAGCATCAATAAGATGCTGGAAATGCGCATTCGGCAACATAGCCACCTAGTGGTTTCGTAAAAGAGAAAAATTCCGGCGACTAGGCTCCGAAGACCTCCGAACGACAATCAGAACTGTTGTACGCGTAGAACTGCGCAACATGTTCTCTTCGAAGTAGCCTCGAGTAGCCCTAATGACTGACATCGTCAGAGAGGAGATCCAGCAGTCATGTGAATAGCTTATTAGCCGCAGCTTAAACCGGAAGTGATGACATTCATCGTTGTTGTCCGCGTCTCCCTCCTCGCCCACATCAAAGCGCAGTAAATGGGCAATTCTGTCGCCAGTTGCCGCCTCCAACGCACCCGCTTATCATCCCATGCAACGCCCCGAGAGAGACAGACGTATGGCGTGCACTTAAACACCGCCCGCTCTGCTGCCACTGCGGAGAAGCCGGCCACGTCTATTGCCGATGCCCATAGTGTTAAGTAGGGCTACCAGGTTTCGCCGTCAAATTTGTGCGTCCGCAGGAAGGATAGTGAGCAAGTGAAATCTATCTATTTGTCGGCAACTCAGGCGAGACCCCGAATATTTTAAACATCGCCGTCACCGATGCACTACCTGTGACTGCAGTGCTAGAGTACACTGACCCGATCCGTGGCTGGTCTATGGACCAACTTGAAATAAACTAAAAGCAGCAACCCATCAAGGTGCGGCTGCTGTTCGTTGAAATACCGAAGATGCTCCACCGCCAACGCGAGATCAACCTCCACGACGAAGCAAGGGCACACCGCTATTTCGACGAAGCTCCGAAGCAAAAGACTCGCCGACTGAAGAAGACGGGACGTAATAGCCACGATCCGACGTTGCGAAATAACTAACGCAAGACCGCAAACCACCAACCTCGACGTGCTTCTTGATCCGGGCTGCCGGAGGTCACCTGATAACGCTGACTGGAATCTGCACGGACGTTAAACACCAGTGGGATGGCACGCTGCCCGTACGTAACCTTCGCGAGTAAAACTTGAAACAGCGCTAAGAAGACGAAGTCCACTGAAAATACGAATAGGAACAGCGCTCTACTGAAGGTGAACGAAGTCGCCCAAGTCAATTTGCTGCAACCTTCGCTTAAACACCACAATGCAAGAAACAATTTAGATTACGATATTCAGGGTAGTTCACGGTAGGAACCCAACGGCGGCTTTCAACGCCATGCTACAGTACGTCACCGCCGAAGAGCATCTCGACGGAGCCATCTTTCTGCAGCACGCTGCAGAATCACAACTGGCATACCTATGCATTATGCACTAGCCAAGAACGGACGACAGACGCTGCAATCTTCGACGACGCTTTGCGAAATATCAACCCGGCGACGGTGTTTTGATTTGCACCCCGATAAGTCGACACAGACTGAGTTAAAAGCTACGTTATTTGGCGCTCTATAAGAAAATTCGACGAATGTGTTCACGCGACCATGACATAGTGCCGGGCGGCACGCAATTACAGTGGTGCTCCTCAAGTCCCTAATTAGTACATGTTGTGCGCGTTTAGGTGGTCTACCGTCACTAACAAACAATGGGACAACGTTGCTTTGACCGCAAAATCGCGACTGAATGCTTTACTACTTTTAGCCGCGGTTCTAAGTAGTGTTCTAAGTCAAACCGGTGCTGTCCGTTGTCCGGTGTCACACAGGGGGGAGGGGGGTGGCCCCGGGGCTCCTGACCCATTACTGCTCTATCCTTCTACTTGCCATTCTCTTCCTCTTCTTTCACTTGTGGCGTTCTTCGTTACCGTTACAATATATATATATATATATATATATATATATATATATATATATATATATATATGTATCAATAAGGGCTCACCTGTATTGAGCCCGAAATACATGGCGAAAGGACACTCGGCTCAGTCCAGGCTCATGACGCGCCTGCACGCGCGATGAAGATGAAGGGCACACACATCATCGTGATGAAGTGCACAGTAAATGTCCGAGCTCGCACGAGAGCGGCAGCACAGACATCCCGCAAACCCCGAGCCTCGAGAACGGGAAGCGCAAGCCAAGCGCCGGTGGCGGAAAGCCAACCCCCACTTTCAAGAGAAGGCATCCCGAGCCAAGCACCAGCAGAGGTGAGCTGAACCGCAACTTCGAGAGTAGGAGGCCGAGTGGAGACGTCGACGCAGAGAGATCTCTCGCATGGAGGGTGCTGATGGATGGTTCAAGAGAGAATTCCTCGACCGTGAGGGTGACCACAGCTGCAAGATGTGTGATTGACTGTTGTTTGATCACGACCCCACGCAACTGAAGCGTGTCCGCAATCCAGAAGCGAGGCTCGAATCCAGCAAAACAACGACAACGGGACGAAACACTCCTCAAAATCGCGCTGAAAACAAGTTTAAACTTCACTAAACTACCATCAGGTTAACTGTTTTGAAAGCCTTCAATGCGTGGAACTTACTTCACTTTCTTTTTTTTTCCTAACCTAGTTCTTCGAACAGACGCGTGCTTAACGCTACACCATGTCTTGCTTCTGATTTCCGTAATGAGGGCTGGAGCGCACCTAGCCCCACTACCAATAATTGCATGCTCCAGCTACCCCGACTTGGGGAAGTGGCATGCTTCAGCAAACCACGGTGCAATGGAGAGGCCTCCGCACGGGGCCGTGCCTCCGTGATCACCAACGACCCAGCACCAGGTAAGTATGCAGGGATGGCAGTCGCAAAACGGCGCCATGCCTGAAACGATGGCATGCGATACAAGTAAACAGGTCAATGGAAAGTTAATCTGGGAAGGCACCGAAGTTGCGAGAGATGTTCAAGACGACGTTGTGGACACAAGATCATCGTGCTGACAAACCTTTGAATTAGAGCAATGGTCTGCAGACTGAGCTGCAAGTGAGAACTTATGCGAGCAAATGTGTCAGAAAGTTGACATCTTGATCTCATATGCTCTCCCATTCCTGCCGCGGTAACTAAGTGGCTACGGCGATGGGCAGGCGAGCTCGAGAGCTCCGTCCCGGCCGGGGCGGCCGCATTTCAATGGCGACAAAATGCAAAAAAAAAAAACGTTCGGGCACTTATATTTGAAACCACAACTGGTACAAAAATTTACCCGGATTCTCATTTTGATGTACCTCATCATAATATCCTGATTGCGGCACGTGAACCGCCAGATATTAAATAAAGTTAATTAACGGCGTGTCTTGTTTTACTGAATGAGAAATCACAGCCCTGAACTCAAGGTTGAGAATGTTATCCTGCGCTGTCACATGCCTGAAGAAATTTAAGGTTCATGCACAGATAATTGTATCGTTATTTGCGCAGTCGGCTGACCTAGTTAAAATAGGAACATTTACTTTTATATCTAATACAAATGACTAGGATGCTAAAAAAGTTGCGCGCCATTTTTTTAATATATAGTGTTTAGGAAATGTGGTCTTTAATTGTCGCCGGCTACTTCTATTCACACAGGAATTTAAAAACACGAATAAATCGTAACAAATATAGAGAAATAATAACAACGCTTATTACTGTAACGTAAGTGGACTAATGTCGCACTATAACTGAAGGACAACTCCAAATCATAAAATCACAAAGTGCAGTCGCTTAATTAGACTAATGCCGTAATTAGCAATGCGTAATTAGACTAAAACAAAAGTCAACTCAGTAACACATCGACACAGAGTACAGTCGCATATGTGCACTTAAGTAAACACAAAGTCCGGTCACATAGCTTGACTAAAATAAGGGCACATAAGAAATCACGGATTAAAAAAACCAGGCATCGGATTGGCCAAAGTCGTGGAAAAGGAAACCATAGAATGAGTCATCACATCTACAAACTCTAATTAATACTTAACAAGAAAATTGCTTACTTCTAGAAATCATTGAAGGGCCAGTAATGCTCGTCATGGCAATGAGTATGTTGGCCAAGGACCTAAGTTATTCCTGCGGCTGAAGCGCCTGCGATCTAATGCCACTAAATCAAGTGCTAAGCGTTGTCTGTGTGTGTCGTGTCACAGACATTCTAGCAGAAGATTCTGTACATCTTCATCAGCGTGGTCACAAGTACATTCTGCACTATAAGCTCTTGAAATTTTATGCTGGAAGTGTTTTGTGTACGCTGTACCAAGACGCAGACGGTGAACCAGCATTTCAAAGGCTCTGGTTTCATTTAGTGTGGATGAGATTTGAAATTAAAGCGATGGGTCAATGTGAAATGAGTCGGATGATTTCGTGTTCTTATGAAAGCACGTCACTTTGTAACCACGGGCTGACATCGACCTTAGTAGGCGGCGCAATTTGACTTGTGTTGCAAGGAGACTATGTGTGACGTTATTAACATGCGCTTGTCGTGCTGCCTTATCTGCTGCAACATTTATTCTTTCATTTAATAACATCTGAGATCAGACTGCTAGACCACTTCAACATCGACCAAATTTTTAAAATTATTTTATTAACTACCTTCATGACAACAGTAAAACAACATCAGACATAGTTATTCGCCTATACATGTGTTTAATTGTTTAAGACTTGTAGACTGCCTCAAGCATACTCTTGTTTATGTTTCTCTTTTAAAAGTTTTGCTCGCGACAAATCCAGCTGTGCTCTTCTTTAATTCACCTGAATATAGCGCAGGAATGCATGTATTGAAATATTTATCGTTGTTCTGTTGAAGAAACATGATACGAGAGCTAGCTTGGATGATTTTCTTCTGGAATGATTGACATAGTTACACGACCCAAAGATGAAACCAGTATGTCCAGAATGCTGGTTGCGGTCTTGAAAATTTCAAGTTTGTTAACTTATTCCTTCGCATTGCGTCGGAGGCTTTTCACAATGCACCTTCATATACATGCTCTGGCTGCGGCCCAGAACTGAAACTACGACGACCTTGGCACCAGTAGCGGTGGACAGATGCCCTCAGTATTTCTTACACCCTCACGCTGAGCACAGAAGCCACGTGCGCACATACCACCTCATCCACGCTTTGTAAAATATTCCCGCCCTAACTTGAAAGGAAATTTTATGCCACCTAGCATTCAAATTTTTCCGTTCAAGTAATTAGTTTGCTTGTCCTGCGAGCGGAAATTCAATGCATACAATGACTGTGCTAAATAACGAGCAATATTGAGTTGTTATTCTACGAACCTACAGTGAACCAGCCGCACCCGCCTCTTATCCTCGGCTTTTAGCAGTAGGACAGCGACAGCACTGCAGTCACCCTGCTGGCGAGTCTTTTCACTCTTGCTTACGCAATAAGAAAAAGGCATAATTTACTACAATAAATTAACGTTGTCTGTACCATTATCCAGTTAAAATAGCCTGGTGATGCTCAGTATAATGTATTTTCAAATGGCATAGCTACAGCAAATACGGATAGCAGACTGAAGCTTCCACGATGTGGAACAAGCTCGAAATCGATAGACGTCTTGACTTTCCTTAATTTCTTCTCTATTCATTCACGTTTGCAGTGGCAGACACTTTTGTACAGCAACCATTTTCATAAAGGAATTGAAGTTTGTATACCTCCTGCGCTTCCACGAACAATTTTTTCACAGCAATATGTGCCCTTCACTTTGCGAGGAGCATGAAAGAAAGTAGCGATATCATCAGATAAATGTACTTTCTTTCCTAGTAAGGGAAGTTTAGTTTATTTAGGTGATTTGGCGGATAGATAGCACGCGTAATCGGGGCGCCTCTGCTGGCGTTCAAAAATTTGTACATTAGCGTCATGCTAGTAGCGGACTCAAACGTCTAGTTTTTTATCCAGATATGCGGTATCGTTTTATTAGTTTCCGTTCTTTCTCGGTATTGAGTGCGCAAGCGTGGTGATTCAACAACGAGCAGCCGACAATACGCGCCAGTTATAGGACATCGAAACATCCGCATGGCTGAAGAAAGCAGCAACGAATACACGCCTCTTGCCTTCAGCATGAAGGACAAAGCAACACTAAATGCAAGCCGTGACTGTACCCAGGGCACTTCATCTACTTTGGGCGCCTATAGAACGTGAGCTTTACGACTTGTCATTTTTTTATTGAATACTGTTACCCTTAGACACGACCCATATAATAAGCTTTAACATCTGTACATTTGTCCCCACCTAAAACGGGTCTTGTTTACAGCCAGCTTGAGCTTTGACATCGAAGGCATTCTTAGATCAAGACGGGTCGACGCAAGGGTGGTGCGAAAATATTGCCATGTTCAGCGCAAAGTCGGCTACTTAGCGCTCAGCATAAGATTTTTCAGAACATGAAGGGAACGTATACTTACAGAAGAAAATACTTTTCATTGATGTATAAGTCTTGTACTCCACACACGCGATGGGGTGCTATAGCTTGAAGCCCCGGGTACAAATTAAACATAATCTCACCTCTTTTTTTTTCTTGTCGCAGCTAGTAACTGTCTGACGACCTTTTTATTAATTGTAGGATTTCCGACGACGCCTTGCACTACCAGGAGAACACGCAGCACACGCCCACGACCGACGAGAGTTGCAACGTCGACGGTACGTAGGCAATTGTCACTCACCTTTACCATAACCATGGCACGTAGCCCCTGCGGTTACGGTGGTAGCAGTACATTTATTGCGTATAAAGATGCACTTTACTAGCGTTGCCAAGACGGTTTCCGCATGAGCCAGCTTATGACTGTCCTCATTAAGAAATTTGTGCTTATCTGAGTATACCCGCATTCATACATAACCTATGCATTAGAAGTTTTGAATGAATGTGTTCTTGTATCGGGGCGCAGATAATGCACGCTCCTAGATGATGAGGGCAGAAGCTGAGACTCTACATTCCATGCAATGATTAATTAGCTCGTAAATCGAATCATAGCATGAGTATTGGTCTACAATTTTATTTGCCAAGCTGAATCTCAGTGGGTTAGAGGTGCTAACATCGTGGCAATGTTTCCCTTAAACCAATCGCGCTGGTTTACAAAGCAAGTGCTTTGATACGAATGCCGTGGGTGGTGTGCAATTATTTCGGCGTTTCAGATGTTTTAAGAGTGCTGGTACGTTTTAGGCAGAGTGTGAAAATTGCTCATGAATAGCATGTTACGAGACATATCCCGCTGCGTCCCAATGTAGACTTTACAGCGTACAATTTAGGGCACACCAAAACAAATTATATTGAATCTCTTCGTTCTTTCATACGAAGCAAGCCACAGCCGCCGCATAAAGATTACTAAATATATAATGAAAATGCAACACAAGGAGATACAAAATTGTTGGGTAGTTGTTTGCCCTCTGTTGCAATAAATCTTTACCAAATATACCAACTATGGGCACCTGAAGCATAAACACTATTCGTAGTGACAGAGTAGCAATCACTTTACCGAACAATTTACAATGAGTAGTGTTCTGTATCGGCCAGGCGGTCTGATAAGATTGTACCGAGAATGACGTGTGCCTGACCGGCATGCAGCGTTATCTATAAAAGTACGCTGCTGCCTTGAATAAAGGGCTTTTTGCGTTGCTGCCACCGAAGCGTCTGTCTGCTGCTTAGAATAGAACATCTGGCGACGAAGATGGGATTCGGCGCGCAGCAAACCACCGCCGGCCAGCAGCAGTCACGAGGCTGAACCGCCTACGGTGCAAGGCGACACGGAGCCCTTGCAGCCACGACTTCATCGACTGGAGCAGCGCAAGAACGTCAAGAAGCAAGGCGTCACGGAGCCCTTGCATGGACTTCAGCTGCTGGCTGGAGCAAGCGAACAAGAACCGACACTACGGACAAGGCACATCAAGGAAAACGGCTGGGCAGATAAGTGAAATTTGCTCATTATGGCAGAACCCGGACGTGGTCCGAAGCTCGGCAGAATGACAGAATATGACCAAAAAATCGAAAACATACGCTCGTATTTTGAACGCTTCGAGAACTACGTAGACATAAATGATGTCCCTGCAGACAAGAAACTCAAGTTGTTTCTGAACGTACTCGGCGCGCAAGCGTATGAAGAGCTAAAGAAGATAACTGTTCCTCATTTGCCTTCTCAGAAGACTTTTGAAGAAATTAAACAGCTTCTGGAAGCTCATTTCAGCCCTGCTCACTCAATTATCGCAGAGCGCTGTAAATTTAATCGCCGAATGCAGCAAGAAAATGAAAGTGTCAAGGATTTCATCACTGAACTGAAGCATCTCGCAAGAGATTGCAATTACGGCACGTTCTTAAATTATGCCTTAAGGGACAGACTAGTGGCCGGTTTGCGTGACGAAGAGACGCAACGGGCTCTTTTTACACAGGCTGACTTGACGTTCGAACTGGCGTGCAAAACAGCGCTAGAAAAAGAGCTAGCTGCGCAGCAGGCGAAGCAAATGCATGAGTATGACACAAAACCCTGTAGCGTCAGCGTCATTCAAGGCGAACGTCACCGTGATAAGCAAAAGAAATCCACGACGGTTGCATGGTCGAAAGATAAGCGAGAGGGAGAGCAACGAAGTGCGTGCAGGCATTGCGGAAAGCGTCATGCGGGAGAAAAATGTTGGTATCGGAACCACACCTGCAGAAATTGTAAGAAAAAAGGGCATTTGCAAGCCGTTTGCAAAAGAGGAGAAAAAGCTGTCAGATATGTTGACACCACGGACGACGAATCTGAAGATTTGAATTGTCACACTGTGTTCTACTCGGGCAAAAGTTCAAGGGGCTACAGCGTCGACCTAAACATTGAAGGGAAGACTGTTTCGCTGATAATTGACACCGGTGCAGCGGTCACGATCGTACCAGAGCAGTTGTATAAGCAGTATTTCCCGCATGTCAGATGTGTGGAATCAAAGGTGTCGTTGCGCACCTACACAGGAGAAAAGCTAAAGGTACTTGGAACAGCAAACGTATTAGTCAAACAGGAAGGAAGCGAGATCTCTTTGCCCATAGTGGTAGTGCAGGGAAACGGAACGCCAATGCCCGCTCTCATGGGAAGGGACTGGCTGGAAAAACTGCAGATAAACTGGAAAGCAGTATACAGTCTGTCCACGGATAAGACACCGGAGCAGAGGGTAGAAGCATTACGGAAGAAGTATCCCGAGGTTTTCAAGAGCACCCCGGGTGTCGTCAAAAACTTCGAAGCTCGCATCTTTGTTAAGGAAGGGGCTCAACCAGTATTCTCAAAAGCACGGCCAATACCGTTTGCTATCAAAGACGAAGTAGCAAAGGAGTTGGAAAAGCTCGAGCAAGCCGGAATACTAAAGAGGGTCACGAAAAGTGACTGGGCAACGCCTCTGGTGGTGGTCGCGAAGAAAGGCGGCACAGGATTAAGGTTATGCGGTGACTACAAGGTCACGGTTAATCCTGTTCTAAAAACAGAGCATTACCCATTGCCATTGCCGGAAGATTTGTACTCCATGCTCGCGGGAGGCAAAATCTTTTGCGTCTTGGATCTATCGCAAGCCTATCAACAAGTGCCGCTCGCTGAGGAAAGCAAAGCGCTGCTAACGGTGAACACTCATCTCGGATTATTGCAGTATCAGCGCCTTCCATTTGGTATCTCTAGCGCACCCGCTATCTTTCAGTCTTTAATGGACGAAGTCTTAAAAGGGATTCCAAAAGTGGGTTGCTATATCGACGACGTCATCGTCGTAGGCGACAACATAGACGACTGTCAAGAAACGGTGGAAAAGGTGCTTCAACGACTGTCACAGCATCATATTACCCTAAAACAACAGAAGTGTGAATTTTTCAAACCATCCGTTGTTTATCTGGGACACAAAGTGACATCAGATGGCATTTTTCCAACCGCAACAAAGATAAAGGCAATCACGGAAGCACCTCAGCCAAGCAACGTAACTGAACTGCGAGCCTTCTTGGGCCTGCTGAATTTCTATGCAAAATTCATCAAAGATTTAGCTACAGTAGCTGCACCAATGTATGACTTGCTCAAAAAGGACACGACTTGGGTGTGGACGGACGCATGCTCAAGATCATTCGCGGAAGCCAAGCAGCGCCTCATCGACAGTCAAGTATTGACTTTTTACGACGTGAAAAAGCCAATCGGTTTAAGCTGCGACGCGTCGGCCTACGGTCTTGGGGCCGTAATTTTTCACGTCATGCCCGATGGCTCAGAAAGACCCATCGCATTTGCCTCCAGAACATTAAGCGCAGCGGAGCGCAACTACGCGCAAGGCGAGAAGGAAGCCCTGGCCCTAATTTTTGGTCTAAGCAGGTTTCATAGATACTTATACGGGCGCAAATTCACGCTGTATACAGGCCACCAACCGCTGTTGGGGATGTTGGCATCGGATAAACCAATTCCTTCTTTGGCCGCAGCCAGGATTCAGCGTTGGGCTATCACCTTAGCAGCTTATCAGTACACACTGCGCTACAGAAACGGCAAAAACATGGAAGTTGCCGACGCACTTTCAAGGCTTCCACTTTTGGTCAAGCATAAAGACGACACTGAAGAATGTCTTGCAGTGTTTGAGGCAACGCCTCTCACAGCGAGCCAAGTTGCTGCTGCGACTAAAAGGGACCGCTTTCTTTCCAAAGTCGTGCAGTTCACCTTATCTGGCTGGCCCGCGCACTACGATGATAAATTTCAGCCCTTTTACGTTCGTCGAAACGAACTATCTTACGAGCAAGGCTGTGTCACGTGGGGTCAGCGAGTGATCATTCCGGACGAACTTAAAGAAGCAGTATTAACATTGCTGCATGAAGAGCACCCTGGAATGCAAAGAATGAAAATGCTTGCTAGGTCATTTGTTTGGTGGCCATCGATTGACAAGAACATTGAAGACACTGTCCGTCGATGTACAGTGTGCCAAACGACCATGCCTGCGAAGGCACCAGGGCCATTGCATCCATGGACTTATCCAACCCGTGTTTGGCAGAGAGTTCATGTTGATTTCGCCATGAAGGATGGTTACAACTTGTTCCTTCTAGTAGACTCTTACTCAAAGTGGATAGAAGCAAAATGCCTCCGCACTACAACGACGTCAAAAACAATCGACTGTCTCAAGGAGATATTTGCAGCGTATGGCTACCCGGAGGAACTGATCAGCGACAACGGACCTCAGTTTACTGCGCAGGAGTTCGCCGATTTCACCTCTTCTCACGGGATTCGACACACACGTACGCCACCGTACCATGCTTCATCGAACGGGGCAGCAGAAAGGCTAGTCCAAACGACAAAAGCCACTCTACTCAAGCAAGTGCTTCACGATAACCTAACAGGTCAAAACAGAACTCTGCATCAACGGCTTAACGACTTCTTGCTTGCTTACAGGAACACCCCGAATTCCGTAACAGGAAGAACGCCGGCTGAGCTGTTCCTGAAACGACAACCTCGAGTGAAGCTTTCACTCCTAAAGCCAAGTTTTGTGCAGGATATGCGCAGCCGTCAAGACAGAGACACCACCCATCGCAACGAGGGCCGAGGAAGGGACCCGCAGATGGAAGCCGGTGACACAGTTCTCGTCAAGACTACGAGAGGGGAAACCCTGTCATGGGAGGAAGCTGTCGTAGTACAACGCGTTAGCGACTCTACTTTTGTAGTCAAAGTCGGTGACCATTTTCGTTTTGTACATATCGACCACTTGAGACCCAGCTGGATTACGGGATCAAAGACTTCATTCCATCCGGACGTCGCAAAAGAAGCGCATCCTGAGTCCACTCCAAGTACCCGTATTCAACGAGATTTTCTACCAACACCCTCCGAAGAAAATACGCCTGCTGACTCCTTGATTGGTGGTCCTACTGCGGACCAGCTTGAGGATGTTCGCTTAGATGACTCCACTTCAACTAAGGAACCGGCATCGCAGCCTGAGGCAAGACACTCAGCAGCGCAGCCTGCAAGTATCACCCCATCAACCATGGCATCACCTGAAGAGGTCCATCTGCGAAGAAGTAATCGCACAAGGCGTCCTCCTGATCGCTATCAAGCCTCCAACTTTGAGCGCGGAAAGAAACGCGTGTAGCTTTAATTAAGGAGGAAGGAATGTTCTGTATCGGCCAGGCGGTCTGATAAGATTGTACCGAGAATGACGTGTGCCTGACCGGCATGCAGCGTTATCTATAAAAGTACGCTGCTGCCTTGAATAAAGGGCTTTTTGCGTTGCTGCCACCGAAGCGTCTGTCTGCTGCTTAGAATAGAACAAGTAGGCCACTACTTGAAAATTGTAACGCTCGGTTAAGAAGAAAATCTACGCCATACTGCAACACCGGTCTTCCAAATTGAATGTATTTTTTTGTAAGGTGATTAGCTTTACTTGGATGCGTCATCCATTATTCGAACTGCCAGTATCCCTACAACCTATTTCGTAGGCCTGACGAACGGTGCGACTTCAATGGCGTGACTAATAAAGTTGAGAATGCCAGGCTATAAAAATGAGTTCTTTAATTTACGCCTATGCTACCACACTGTAGTTCATTCGATGTCAAAGATGCAACTAAAACGTTTCGTTGCGGTCGTTGGGAATCCGCGTTTAACGTTTTCTTAGGCGTACAAAGGCATAGACACTAAGGAATGTGTGTGTAATAATGCCATAAACATTCTTAACCAACTCATCCCCCCTTCATATTGTAAATAAAGGTGCATCCAAAAATACGAAGTGTCCTTGCAGTTTCAATGCTAATTCCAGTAGCGTAGATGGTAATCCTGAGAGGGTTCTGCCGTAATTTCTGCCTTTTACGACTCTCGCGCGTTCCTTTCAGTTTCACGCAATTGCTGCGCCGTTAAAAAAGATACGTGCACCTAGCTACAATACTTGCAGCGCTATCCATACAGTCCAAATTTTTAACGTCCTTCGAGGCTTTCCGTTACATAGTTTAGTGATATATTGCCGGTGAATTAACACTTCCGCATTTCTTTCCAAGCTAATGCACTTCCTGCAATACAACTCTTACATATGCGCTTTGAGCTACCTATTTGAAAGTTCCTCTATAGTCTATTGATGACCTACACAGGAACATTGTCGAGGAGAGCCGTTTTAGTGCTCATAATGAGCTGTTAAACCCGCAGTGCTTAGAAACGCTGCTTATGTATTTCACCTACAAGACCCACGAAAAGGGGTTCGGATAAGCACTTTCTGAAAGGCGAGTACGTATTTCGATGACGCACTTGGGTCATAGAAGGTAAATAAATTAAGGGCATGCGTCAAACAAATGTTTTAAATCCCTCGGTAGGATTGCGTCCTCTAACTTTTTCATTGTCGTCATCTGCGTCGGGCTATGCCGGCTGTTCGCAATAGATGAAGAAAAAGCATGAACTTCGTGAGGCATCTGATATGCTTATTACTGGATAACACTGCTAATACATTGGGTGAACGGTTTCGCGCACAAGATACCGACATGACGTTTTTCACTTCGAGCACTGTCATGCACATGTTCTGCCCGCGGCTTGAGACAAAACGCGATAACCTTCACAAGAACCAAACACTGCGCAATCTTGATCGTGCTCGGCTTCCCCATTGCCACGAAGTTCTTGCATGCATTCAAGACATAGCTGCAGAAAGAAAAAAGCACCGCGTATGGAATCACAGCAGTGAAGTTTCCCTACCACTAAAAGCTTCTTGCCTTGTACCACGTGGATGAAATATCCATTTCCCACGAATTGCCCTTGCACAACGGCGAATTCAATATTGTACTATATTTCTGCTATACAGGTGTCACTGACAATGACAGTACAAGTTTCCAGACACGAGGCTCCATCAGGAGCATCGATAAAGCAATGCTCCGCATAACTCGCCCTGGCAGGGAGGAAGCATCAGCCACTTTGAAGGCGACGCCTCGTAAGTTCACATTCAGAAAAGTTCCATTAAAAACTACCCAGGCATGCGAGCGATGGTTATCTGGTATAAAGATTATGCCTCTACTCGGTAATTTCTCCTTGATAGGGCTAGCTGTGATGGCTAAAACAGGTACTGCATGAGCAGTTTGGAGCATTCGGCCGACGCAGCCGGCCTTGCCAAACCTAATGGTTCCAACAACGCAACCGTACGCCAGTGTCCGATCCGTACCCGCACCTCACGCCGCAACCTCGAAGTTACACAAGCTCGGCCAATTGTCCATCCAGTTAACACGCCGCAATATGCGGTACGCTTGCAGGTTTGTAGCCTGCTTACTCACTCCCCATAATGGTATATGTAAAGATTGTCAAAGAGAGATGCTCATCGGAGCCGAGGCTCACGAAATGAAGCAGAATATTACTGTTTTCCTAAAAAATTCCTGCAAGAAAACAGTGGCACTCAAGCACACGTGCGAGGGATATATGTTGCGACGACCTAAACGACAAATATCAGCTGCGTTTTATAGAATATGGCGTCGGCGTAAAAAAAAGAAGCCTTAGCTCAAGATCTACTACCTAAATACTTTGGAAAAGAGAAATAAATGTGCTTCACAACACACTGTATGAATATTGAAGCTTGTGCACTTAAAACGATGTGATAACAGCGTAACTGAACAGTTGCATTTTAGATTCGTCAAATACTTAAGAAAACGTTGAGAAACTCAAGTAACAAAATTACATCTTTCTAACTCAATAAAAATGAGGCAAGACTAAATGAACTGCACCAAATAACACATAAAAGCGCTCAGAATTCATCTATTACAAAGCGCTCTGAATTATTCTGTTTTGTGGGTAGATCATTCGCCCGTATTCGAACACATTGTATTGACTTCAAGGAAATTGCAAATAAATACAAATAAAGTTGTCCGCTTAGGTTGCTCCAAGAAATGCAGCTAATAGAACTGCGATATATATATATTTTTCATGTAGTTAGCTTTGTAAATTCTCAGCTTCTGTTGTTCTTAAACTTAATGATTTCATAAGTTTTCCCGCTTGCAAGCCTCAATAAAAGTTTCATGGATAATTTTTCGGGATTTAACTGGCTCTATCAAACAACACTTGATAGTTTGATAGTTCTAATTTCTTCATTAAATAATTGGGTCCTGATGCCGGCCAAGCCTGCATGGTTAGAAACGACGCCCAAGGTAACACCATACGACTTGAACCAAACGATTGCATGAGTCATGTACACAACCGCTACAATATTAAATAATAGTATACAAGTAAAAAGCACATTACTCCGAGAATAGCGATAAATGTTCACCTAGTGCTTAAAGTAGTCATTTCAAACGAGCAACAGGCTGTACGAAAAACATACGCCATATGCGCTGCCTCTGCTCTACTGCCCGTTGTATTTTGTTCGCTAAACGGTTGAAAAGATGTCGCACCAGCAATGCCTTAACTCAACGCTTGCAGCTTTCATTACCTTACCGAGAAAAAGAAAAGAAAATAACTTCTTCGGTAGCACGTGTCCTGCACTGTACATGAAAACACTGAAGTATTGACGTATATGTGCTTGCCACGTATAGGGGGAAAATATTACATGTGTGTCGTTCTCACGATGCCTTCAGCAGGAAGGGTGTGCAGTTGGAATGCGAGTAAAATATTATGACTCATACAAACACTGCAGGAAAACTTGAACCCGGAAGTTTTTCATTGAATTTGATATAAGCGACCCGCCGTGGTTGCTCAGTGGCTATGGTGTTGGGCTGCTGAGCACGAGGTCGCGGGGTCGAATCCCGGCCACGGTGGGCGCATTTCGATGGGGGCAAAATGCGAAAACACCCGTGTGCTGAGATTTAGGTGCACGTTAAGGAACCCCATGTAGTCAAAATTTCCGGAGTCCTCCACTACGGCGCGCCTCATAATCAGAAAGTGGTTTTGGCACGTAAAACCCCATATTATTTTTTTTATATGAGCCACTTGAGTTAATACGTATGATGTCCGACGGGGAGTCATTCCACCTACACTTGTCAGAAATAAAGCGAATAGTTCGCCTTTACACCATTTCCATTCCTTAAAACGAGGGCCTCAAGTGGCCAATTGCTATCCCCCCAAAAAATCGGCTCTAGTGTAGTGAGAGAAAAATATCATCAAGTTTAGATCGGCTAAGTAACTCATCTAACAACCACTACTAGGCATTTCGTTCCGTTCGAGTAGCAAGAAATACTGAACCTCGCATTAGTTACTACATTATGTATACACTATGTGAGAGGGGTGCGGGTCTCTGTTATTTTCAAGTTTAGCCACACCGACCATCAAACGCAGCATTGTTCAACTTACGCAGCTTTAGCCCTAATCGAGCGCCAAGATTAAATGCGTCAATTTAGTGCTAAGGTTCAGAAAGTCGCCTCATTATTACCGCACGACTGTTTGTCAACTTCTCAAGTGGCAAGATGCGTTTTTGTCCTCTCGTAACAAGAGTCAGCCGTTTTGAGCTCCTTTTTCCGTGTCCTTGCAGGAATGCTCCTGGAACCGGAGAGAGGGAAAAGCGAGAGTTGTGCGGTGTCTGTGGCAATGTTTCGAGCAGACGGGATGCCTTACACGGGCGCGCCAAGGAACACGGATGACACAGTGCACATTTGCAAATCATGTCATCAATCGTCTGTGAAGATGTCTAAGTTTGTAGAACGTTGCCGCAACCGTACTGGCAAAAAACACAAATGCGAAACCTGTGGTAAGCAGTTCCACCGGGCAGATCACCTTACTGAACATTACCGCACGCACACAGACGAGAGACCCTACAAATGCAAAACCTGTGATAAATCGTTCGGGCAGTCTCATCTAGATAATCTAAACATAAGCGCACGCATGCCGACGAGAGAAATTACAAATGCCAAATATGTAATACATCATTCAAAGGCGAATATAATTTGAAGAGACATGTAGACTCTCAATGTGGAAACAATGCTTTCGTTTTCGAAATCTGCGATCGATCCTTTCATAACGATTCAAATCTCCGTCGTCACCAGCGAACATGGCACGCGGATAAAACGCAGTATGAACGCACGCAGTGCGGATGTCGATTTGCGGACAAAGAAACACGCGATAGGCATGTGTGCCAGAAGGACTGCAAGATGTGAACAAGGCAGTCGGGTCTTTAGAAATTGCGCGACAAGTCCTCGTTGCTAGAAGTATTTGGGGTGCTTCAATGTCGAAAAATACTGCAGGTCCTGGCCAGCGCTCACTGTTCCATGAACTATGTAGTTGGTGGACGTAGCTTTATCAAACTGATTTCAAGACAAACCCTAATGGGCGGCACGATTGAGTTTTCTGTAACTACCGGGTTGAAATGTCCACAAAAGATTCTTGACCCCCCTTTGGTTAGATTAGCTTCTTGTGCATGTCTTTTGACAGTGTACAGGCAAACGAGCTTTAACTAACCATATTCGTAGTGATTTTGCAGTGTAAACAGAATGGAATATCTCTTTTTAGGAAGCATTTGAGAAAGGAGGTAGTGTATTCCTGTCAACTAAGAAGTGATTTCTGGCATTATTCGAGGTCCAAAGGTGAAGCTGCCTACGAGAGAAAGCACTTGCAGATGCTTTTAGGACAATAAATAACTACATCGTTCGCGTATGAAAACTATTTGCTTGAAATTTTGTTCAATGCATTGACTGTTCTTCGGCGCGCGTATTCATACCGCAAATGTTTGTTCAATACCATAAGATTAGCTTATGACGGCAGTGAGACTGTATTAGTTCCAAATCATTTGGCACTTCACTATACGACATGGTCTCCTACAAGGCAATATTTTAGTTATGTTTTATTGTGGTGGAACTTCTAAAGTTTAATGCACAGTTCTTTATTCACTCCGATGTCGTCTGCTTGGACTCGGACTGCTCTCTAGTTGCAGCTGTAAAATCTTTTTAGCTTGACGTGACAAAAGTTTCTGTGCGAAAACGCAATAAAGGTTTGACATGACACGTAAGCTTTGATATATGTTTACACGCTTGCTTGTTTATATATTTTTCCTGTGAACGCGTTTCACCGGCTAACAAATATTAGGTTACCCCTCAGCACATGACGCACCTGCGTGTATCAGAACGTTCTCGATCTTTCTCACCAAGTTCACATTCTTTTCTATGCTGCAGTCGAACCTTTCGTAATAACTCCATGCTCAATACGAATAAAAATATGCTATCTTGAAGGCTTGCAAGCACCAACGATTACGCTACAATCTTCAACGAATCATGCATCATTATCCGACAAACGTTAGCCGTCAATCACTTATTCGATTATTGATGTCTACGCTCGCAACTATCTTTCTGCCCAAGTGTAACTCGTTTTGTGCCTTCCCATTCCCCGATTAAAGAGTTAGCTGCGTGACACAATGTTCTTGCTATAGTATTGCTCACCGTAACTACAACGTAGCATCTGGTAGAGGTGCTTGTTGTGACCGAATGCACCCAGAAACCATGAAATCAATGTAAGCATTGTCCTCGGTCAGCGAGCTTGCTACAACCACCTATGGCTACCGCCCGAGTACGCTCGGCTGGACCATACTACCAGGAATATCATGGCCCCATCAGCAGTCGCATGACAGTCCTTGTGTCGCCATCAACGATCGCGCTGCAAGCCAATGTAGCCACCGTCATCCACAGATCATCATTTAAGATCCGGAAAACTGGCTGGAAACCGAAGCATAAATCACCACATACCACAATTGAAAACGCGAATAGCTGCGTCATGAATATTTCTCATTAAAGGACACCACCAGGACGTGGTTTGAAAAACGAGACTCCGGCATACAGCGTGGGAGCTGTTTTGCAGGGGCTTCCTGCAAACATTCACGAGCGCCTTGCTCAAGGATCCGGTCGAAACCATGGTATAAACTTGCGTCCGGCTACCGAATGAGCACATCGCAACCTTCCCGGAAGATATTAACCGTCTATTGGGAACGCCGACCCAGACATGTTGGAGAAAAAAGCGTGTATCCTCATGCGCTATTTGAGGCAAGACATTTACGCCGGATTGTTTCGTAAACAGGCCAGGACCGTCGCAAAATTTCCGACAGAAGACACATCGACAAGACGCTGGAAATGCTTACTCGGCAACATAGCCGCCTTGCGCTTTTGCTGAAGTTAAAAATACAGGCGCTCGACTCCGACAAGCTCCCAAAGCCGGTCGGAGGCGTTGTACGCGAGTGAGTGCGTAGGATGTTCTGTTCGACGCTGCCTCAAATATCCTTAACTGCGGACATCCTCTGAGGGCATATTCAGAAGTCATTATGCGTCCCTGGGTCTTCGCAGCTCAAGCAGGAAGTAATGACTTATGTCGCTGTAATCCGCCGTTGACGTCCCTCTCCGCGCCCACACTAGTGTGCTGGAACTCTTTAATTGCGTCGCCACGTGCCGCTACCAACCCAGCCGCCCACCACCTCACTCACCTCCCTGAGGAAGACACACGTATGGTGTGCACCCGACCACCGCCCGCTCTGCTGCAGGCCACGGCCACGTGCAGGCCACGTCTACTGTCGATAACCATACCGTGAGATGGGATTACCATGTTTTGAGCGCTGAATCTCTACGTCCATAGCGAGGCGAGCGACCACGTTAAATTCCAAACAATGTGACTGCAACTCGGAGGAGAGCCTGGCGACTTTCCCGATTACCCTGGCCACGGCACTACCACTCACTGCCGTGCCCACAGTTCATTGGCCCAATACGTGGCCACTATTTTCGTGAACCAGTATTCGGTACACTCTAAAAACTAGGAAGGGTATCGCAGGAGTGAAGCTGCTGGTTCACTCTTCAATGTGTCGTTTTACTCTCGCAAAATGTCGAGGAGAGTGAAATGCATTGTTCACTCTATCACCAAGGAGAGAGTGAAATGTGCTTTTCACTCTCCCCTTCATTTAGAGAGAGTGAAAAGACTCTTGCGACAATAGAAAAGAGAGACTCTTGCGGCAATAGAAAACAAAACGTAGCGTAATCTTCTGCTTCAACTGTAGGTGGCTGGCCCCGAACATGGCAATGTATCAATCATGCACGCTGAGCAAAGAACACATCGTTTTGCTTCTAAGAGAACAGGCCGCCGCAGTTCAAAGGAACGCGTAGCGAGCGCTCTACTTTCTCACTCGGAGTGGCTCCACCGCACGCGCGCGCGCTCAAGATCGCGGAACAACACAGCACCGCAGAAAGGTGATCCATCCAGCGAGCAAAGGCCAGCCGAGGAAGATCGTGTGGCAGCCATCTCGCGTCGCCACGAAAACACGACAGTCGTTCGTCATGCCTCGGATATAACAACAAATCCTCCACGGTAAGTGAATTCTAACTTAGGTGCACATTCTCCGTATATGTCATGCTATCGCCAGGAAGTCGTCGCTGCGCTTAGCCGACGCGATTGACAAAGGACTAGGCGGACGCGCTGTCTCTCGATGTCAATCGAAAAAGCCAGTCATCGCGATAACTGCATGTAATTTTATCACTTTGCCGTTGTCCGTAAGAGCTTTAAAAATCGCAAACGCTGCCAGAACTATGGTATGTTCAATAAGACGCCAGGCGAGAGGACGCTTAAAATGGTTAGTTCACCAGCCCGTGATTCCGAGCCTATGCGGAGCGTGATTAGCGTGCGTTTTGTGTGTTTGAATTTATTCAGTTTGGCAGTCTACTGTGTACGGAACGCTGTTGAACTAAGGAATCACATAACAGAAGGCGTCATTTTGCTGGCAGCATGCTTTTTTTTTATAAATAAACCGCGCGCTTGACGGTGTCTCGCGCAGGGGGAATCTGCGACCACTGAAGTTACGTGCAGCACCAGTGCTAGTCAGAAACTTTGCCGCAGGCATTCAGCTGCATGCTGCAAGAGGTCAGTTGGGCGCGTTATCTTGAACTTACTGAAAACGCATGAGGAATCCATGTTTTATGCTGAAAAAAGTATAAACCGCATATAAGCGATCTTGCGCGCGGCAGCTACAAGCGACGCGACGGAGATGGCTGTCGCGTTCGCTCGTCGCCTACAAGTCGTACTCCGTGCGAGCGACGATTTTGAGCGACGCCTCCCCGGTGTTGCCGGCATGAGGGCTGCAGTCACGCGTGACGCGTGCTTTAGTAATTTACGTTGATGTATTTTGCTATAAAAAGTAGCATAAAATATTTCCGGAGGTCTTGCAGTACGTTCTTATCCTTGTACGTATAAAAATTGAATCATTTGCTCGTTCCGCGCGACAGTCGGTAGTATTTGAGCGATGTATGTACAACCAGTTCCGGCTTCGCGCTATTGGCTAGTCGCTCATAGCACTTCTGGGCGACGAGCGACGATTTCTAGATTTCCAGAACCGAGCCATCTGTTCAAGCGACGGCCCGTTTTGTCGCTCGAAGCCGTCGCTCGTCGCCGTCGCGCACTAAATCGCTCTCACAGTGTTTATCCCTAAGACTGAACTGTTTCTGCTCATGTTGAAATGGTGTGATTATAGGTCTGGTTTTGTCTCCTGTTGCGGTTTTCGTGCACGGTGCGAAACTGAAAGGATGCTTATGTCTACGAACTCGGTAAATTGTCGAGCAGCTAGTTACGCATCGGCATCGAATATAACGGCTGCTGTGTGGAATTACAATTGCAGGGGCGCTTTGCATACGCTTATTGTTTTGGACATGCCTGTGCATTTGCTAATATGAGTTGGCGTGTCAGAGTTATGTCATATGAACAGCTAAATCAGCCTTCCTCTGGGGGTTACAAGCGTAATGTGTGCATTTTGCTATAGCATGGCAGATCAAGATGTGTTTATCGCTTGAATATTTTAGTAGAGAAATAAAATATCAAAATAAAATGTTGCTTTAATTCCGTGTTACCAGTCTGTCGTACACAGAACAATAGGTTGGTGTAATAAACTAATAACTGCGGTTTAACTGCAACTTTTACCTGCCTACAAGAATCTAAAATGCTAGATTTCAAACTGCAGCAGTAGTCGGGTCTGTCAAAAATGAACTCCACTGCGCACATCATGCATGAAAATAAGTTCATGCCTTTTAGTAAGCTTAGATGCAGGCCGCAGTGAACTTGTTATTATTGAAATGTGGGTAAGCTTGCCATAACAAGCCTTGTTGCCCTTTTTTATAGGCACATCCATATATCCATTAAGCTGAAGGACAATATTTTCATCCCTACTGAGCATCATGTTTGCAGCTATAATCCTCAAATTATGGCTTCAGCAGTGGCACAACCAGGGATGGTGCGGGAGGGGGGGCACACTGGGCACGTGCTTAGGATGTGTCACAAGTGGTGTTTGCGATACACCAGACTCATGACAGACCTATGACGTCTGAAAATGACCAATATTCTATTCATTAGCAGGAGTATTCTAACATTCATGAAAAACAAGGATGAACTGTGGTTTATTTGTTTTTTTGCTTAAATCTAAAAATTGAAGTTGGTTTAGCAGTTCACTGTTGCAGTCATTTGGATGTTTTGCATACATTTCACTAGGAAGACTAAGAGCTAAAACTTTTTTATTGCCATGGCCTTGACTGTCTTGATGTTGTTTTGCACCATGCCCTTGTGTTGACTTTTGCATACGATATTTTTCAGGCACCCGCTTTATATAATGCAAGAAGGCAGCTGCAAGGACACAAGGATGTGAAAGAGCCAGTGCAGCGCGACTTCACGCAGTGCAGAGAAGCCAATGCCAAGAAATCAAAATACATTGGCATGTTATTTGGACAAGAAAACTAGTATGTGGGTATATTGGGTGTACCATTTGACCAAATGTCAACAAAATCAAGATACAGTATGTTACACGAAGATGAAAATTCTCACGTGCTCCAGGCAGTCATCTTAACATGGTATATTTATGTAATGTCTCTGATTGGAAAGTCAAATCAAGTATGCTCTCTGGAGACAAACACATAGCAGCAAGTGTCATTGAAAAGTTAAAAATGTGTTTTAAGAAAGCTGATTAGTTCTGAGAAGTGACTGCTTTTTGTCTTGCCTCTCAACAGATATATCCATGTGATAAAAAAATAGTGGTACAATGAAATTGCATATTTGCTTAGCGACATGATACATACTTGCAATGAGCACGGTGCCTGTGTTTACTATAAAAAGCAACAGCCCATGCTTGGTTAGGTTAGGCCCACTACAACATGCAGGCATGGGTGATTGGCGCTTTTTTATTTCTGTGTCCTGAGGTTTATTGACGTGCGTATAGGTGCAGTGGCACGCAGTATGGCTAGTACAAAAAGGGGGGGGGGCAGATATATGTAGCTCACCCTACACGACACAGGGCAAAGGAAATCCGTGTTCAGCAACTATGTTAAATGCCATGTACGTAAATTTTACAACGCTACTCGTTCGAAGCGCGCACACGTGCATATTGAAGAAACGTTTCCAGGGTAGATAATTTAGTTCGTAATTTACACTAATTTTGCTCTAACCACGAGACATAATAATTTGAATATACTGCACGGGAAAACCTAGACCGAATTCAATTGTGTGTCAGCTTCGTGTGTATACATATAGTCTTTCCTATGCATTAGGTTTTTTGCGTAATGCATTAACAGTTGACAGCCTATCTTATGATGTGTACTCTGTTTACATTACAGTTGTTTATTAGTTTACTCGTTTGTTTTGCGACTGATGAAATGCCGGCATATATATATTTTCAACATTTGACATAACCCTGTATGTTTTGCAGGGACAACCCAGGACGTGCATTTCTCAGCACCCAGTCAACTGCCAAAAGTGACTCAAACACAGGCCACCAGTAAGTGTACATCAGTTGCAATTTCACATTATGCAGTTGGCGGCTGCCTTGTACGGAGGCTTTTTTTTTAATGAGATGGTGATGTCGTTCTAATGTACATTTTGACCGAAAAGGTGCGATCATGTCTCACAGAGGCATATATGGTTGCTATTCTCTGCGAGGGAGGTGTTCTCGTGTTCGTGAAGCATTTGTGTTTGGCAGTATTGTCGCCCAATGAGTCGGATATAAACACTAACTCGCCACTGCCGGCAAGTAGTTGCGAGAAACGCATTATGACGCTGTAAAGTTATTTCATTAATTCGAAGGAAAGTTTTGCAGCAGGAAAAAAGGTTGCTATTCCAGGTAAACATGTCTTTTTCTCACAGGTTATTTAGATAAACTGTGGATGCATGAAATTCGTGACTTATGAATAGATTTTAATTTATTCTTTAGTAATGCTTCTAAAAGAGACTAGAAATAGCATGTGACTACCTCTGCAATCAGCAGACCATACATTTACAGTCATTAGTGGCAGTTCCATGCAGTCTCGCACTTTATATAACCTTTCCTTTCAGCAACATTGGAACTGGTGGCTGCGTTTTCAGAAGGAGAAGTGCACTTGACACTGTATATGTATGTGTGAATTTGGTTTTCTTTGTATGTGTCGGCTCACTGACAAACAGTGCAAAAATCTGTTGTACCATGAGCCTGACGACGCCTTCTGCTGCTAGAAATGCGGCACTTCGTATTTTATAGTACTGCATGACATTTAAATCAAAGCTACCACATAAAATGATCAAGAAAACTAACCACTGTTATAGCTGTTTTCCTCAAAGAACGCTTGTCCTTTATGGGCTGTGTTAATCTGAGCTCTCCACCGATGTTTCAGTAGTATTATCCCTTAGTGAGTGAGAGATTGGGGGCAATTAATCGTGTTAGTGTTTAAGTGGTGTCCTAATTATGTGCATTTGTTCCAACAAAGTTGTCTAGATTACTTTATTGTGTAGTGTAAAGCTTATGAAACCATCAGCAACTACTGAGTTGCTAACATGCATATGGATTTGTCACTATACATGTGGAACTCGGCTGTACCACTGCAGTGCTGCGGAAATTGCCTTCACCAGCGGCTTTGCAACAGCTGTTTCGCAGCATGTCGGTATGTGTTAATTTATAATTATGTTGGGATGGGCTGGTATTATGGACCACTGCTACTCTGTATTGTGACAGATCTATATGATAAGGGATGTAATGGGCACAGCGAAAACTTTTGAATTTTTTACTATGGTACATAAACAGGCTCTCCTTTTCGTCACTGGAGCAGGCGAGAAGGGCATGCAGGCACTCCTGAATGTACATATATTTCAAAACATGACACACACACACACACACACACACACACACACACACACACACACACACACACACACACACACACACACACACACACACACACACACACACACACACACACACACACACACACACACACACACACACACACACACACACACACACACACACACACACACACACACACACACACACACACACACACACACACACACACACACACACACACACACACACACACACACACACACACACACGCGCGCACACGCACACACGCGCGCACACGCACACGCACACGCACACGCACACGCACACACACACACGCACACGCGCACACACACACGCACACGCGCACACACACACGCACACGCGCACACACACACGCACACGCGCACACACACACGCACACGCGCACACACACACGCACACGCGCACACACACACACGCGCGCGCGCACACGCACACGCACACACACACGCACACACACACACACACACACACGCACACACACACGTTAACAGGGTTGATACACACGTTAGTTCAACAGATTTGATACTTCAAGTGTGCTATTTTACACAAGGGGGAAGGGAAAGGGGAGAAATTCTGAAAAAAAAGTGGAGTGGAAAAAAGGAATCGTGCCAAAAAGCATGAGAAGCATCGCGCAGCCAGGATCACCAGCAGGACATCTAAAACGCACTCTGATAAAATTACATACAGGACAACCTTACGTATAGTTTGTTTCAATCAACTCAGATCACATGCAGCCATTACTGCAATCAAGTTGTTTCCTTATGTCATATGAGGGAATGATGTGGGCCCAAAAAACTGTTTAGAGCTGAAGGATCATGTTCCATTCTAGCCTCATTGCCTGCTTTATCATATTGTTATCAGCTGCTTATGTTAGGGACAAAAAGTAAGAGTACGAACTGTTTCCCGATTCGCCATTCCACACAACATGTCTTTGTGACTATATGTACATGCAGATGATCCATAGTTGAAAAATATTCAGTACAGCAGAATCTCATTACAAGATGCACTTGGTTGTAAGAGACATCTGAAAATGGTTTGGTTGGTTTTCCGATGTTTGCCACGTTAACAATACTGTATACAAGAGACACGTTTGTTACTAAGGATGACATTTTTAAGTATTCACTACTTCGAATGGACACAACCTAGACACATTCACTTTGTGCACCTTGTGTGCTCCGAAGGGCGTAAAGATCACGCAATCCTTACACAAGTCAATCGCGCATGTCTCTTTTAGCATGAACCAGAAAAGGAGGGCAACGAGGACAGTGCAGGGCAGAAAGTGTCGGCAGTTGAAGCTGACGAGCGTCTAAGAGCACCTCAAAGGTACTGCGAGCAACAAGGCTTGCAAAGTGAAGTGTTTAAATTCCTGAAGTTGGGAAGGAAGCTAACACAATCTACAGTCACTAAAAAGCTGTGAATGTCTTCTTTAAAGGGCCCCTAAACCACCGAGGTTGAAATTTAGTTGCGGTGTTGCAGTTCTACACAATAAGGCAATGAACAGGTAGCCACGAGAATTTTTCGAAACGGTGCAGTAATAGTGGAGCTACGTGTGTTTGATTATCGAAAAGTACTCCCCACTCATTTTACTCTTTCATCTGGTACACGCCCTATGGACAGTATCGTCTTTTCCTTGCCTTGTACACCTCCAAATGTTACGGGACAGGCCAACACTAACGAGCTCTGTTGCTGCCGCGCTGGCCTGTCGTCCTGCGAGGGGTGGCGCTAATACAACGGAACTGTATGGTGACTCGTGGTAAAGAGCCTCATAGGGAGACCCTTCTGTTGGCGTTTCTGTTCTTTGCCCCCATTGGCTGCCCACAATGGCATCGCGCGCAACGCGACGAGGAAGAAGGAGTGTGTGTGTATTTGCTTGCAGGCCTTGCCGGCAGTCGTACACTTTCGTTCGACCAATCGACAGCACCGGAAACTGGTGACATCATCAGAGACAGCCTGGTGACGTCAGGACAAACTGGGGGGTGCAGGATAGGTCCAGAGAGGCGCACGGGGTCATTTTCTTCATATTGTGGTGCACCTGCAGTGCTACGCACTCTGGCATTTGGCTTCGTCGATCGTGACTGCATTCTGATTTCGATACGCGTGTTTACTTGAAATGTTCAAAAAATGTCGAGAAGTGGTTTAAGGGCCCTTTAAGCCACCCTGAGCATTTATTCCTTCAGATATATCAAAACATACTTTAGTGATGATGCATAATAAAGTGATCTAGTCTGGCTCCTCAGTGTCTCAAAATTTTTGGTTTCGAGAGACATGTTTCCCGTGCCTCTTGAATATCTTCTGATGAGGCTCTACTGTAATATACACAAACAATTGTGTAACTCCTCCTGCAAGTATTATTCATTAAGCCCGGTCACTTATGTGCAAAGCTTGTGGTTAAGTCTTGATGTCCGTACTTTTTAGAGCTATGTTTATTAATTCATGCTGTTCTTATTGGTTCTTCGATGCAGGAGACAATGCCTACGAAATTATTGGCCCTGATCATGAGAGCCCTCAAGGGACAAACAACATCTCTGTTGCAGAAGTGAGCCCGATACCACTTGGAAGTTACCATGACAGATGACGCGGCAGCAATAGATACAGAGACTGCCATGTCTACTGCAGCTGCAACAGTGTACGAGGCAAGCAGCAGCGCGTCAGCATCAGCAGCAGTGTCAGAAGGAACCACACAAGGCCTGGTAGAGCAACATGTGTGCTATCACTGACTTTTTACAGTTGTTGCCTCCCCTGCCAGCCCACATAGTGACAACAATGTGGAACACATGGTGGGACACACCTCTCCCCCATTACAAGATAGTAGAGACTGTCAGTGTTGTATGCTAGATTGACTGGTCTTTGTAGGCAACTAGAAGGACAACACAGGTGTCATAAGATTGTTGTTGATGTTGTTGTTGAAGAGGTAAAAAAGAAGTTTGAAGCAGCTGAAGTGCCAACTGATATTGAGCAAATCAAAAGCATCCACCTGAGAAAGCAACACTATCGAAATTTGGGTATCTATGTGCCGCCAACTCTGGTAAGAACGGCATAGGACAGAAGTGTGATGAAAATCACAGAGACACTGCTGTTGCATCACTGGCCACAGTGAGCAGCGATTTGTAGGGCAAGAGAGTCAACTGAAACTAACATTATGATATAGTGTCATGCTCCCATGTGGCCACTTTTCAAGTTATTTTGCAAGATACAGCTCAACCTCCAGAAAGGAGACTGCAACTTGTCTGTAAAAAAGATTTCACAAAAAATTATTCATAACACTATTAACATAGCAGTATCTTTTTTTTTGTGTCGGTTCGAGGTTCCCGGCTGTCCATTAATGCAAAAATTGAGGAAAAAAAGAACATGTGTCGTACTTACACCTTTTTAACAAGTACGAGGGGGACAGAACTTTTCTAGTCATGCATCTTCATCATACTATCAAGTTTTTAAATGCTTTTTATAATTATTATTACCAGTTATATCTGAGTGC
Organism: Dermacentor andersoni; assembly: GCF_023375885.2. Lineage (NCBI taxonomy): Eukaryota > Metazoa > Arthropoda > Arachnida > Ixodida > Ixodidae > Dermacentor > Dermacentor andersoni. The sequence continues at coordinate 222,156 of NW_027314755.1, forward strand.
ATTGTATGCATGTAGCAGGTGTAAAATCAGGTCAGTTGGATCAGATGCCTTATCTGCAAGCGAGCCCTATATTCAAGAAATTTGAATTAAAATAGTTACGTTAGAGACGCAGTCTTTCAGGACTTTATTGCCTGTGGTTTAAGCATTGCTCAATACTATGTGGGTGGCAATTTCAACCGGCACAGCACTGCGCTTTGCCACAGTCACATTTGTCTTCAAAGCGGTGTTTACCATTTGTGTTGATCTGTTTGTGTATGCATAGAGCAAGTTTTTAATTTATATTTTTCTGCATTCTCGTGCTTCCACTAAGCTTTTATAAGGCAGTTACAAAATGTGCGTCACTATAACAAACTGTTCTGTTGAGCTTACACTTGCAAATAATCGTGTTCAGATGGCCGCACTTCTATGCGGGTGCACCGCTAGCTTTGTGTATTGCCACGACAAACTTGGTGACATTCAAGTTGCGCGCCTTTTGCATTGGGCACTGTGCACGCCGTACAGTGGTGTTGTTCAGCAACAACAGGAAGCGATCTTCGTGGCATGGGCAGCCAGTTGGACCCGGCTCGCATGCGGCACGCGCACGAGGTGTCACGCGAGAAGAAGAGGAAGACGGTTCGAGCCCAGTTTGAGAACGCGACTGCCGCGGATTCCTGCACGACCGCAGTGACTTTTTCTTGTGGACACAAGTTCGCCTTTAATAAATATCCTTGTTTTACTAACATCGTTACATTTCTTGTGGAAGTGCTGGGTATGAGTCGAAGCCCCACGAACGAAAGTCAGCGTAGCCCCGACAACCTGCGAGTCCATCCCGTGGAACTGACACCTGTACACCAGCGGACCAGCCGCCGTCTTCGAGGTGACTCGCCCGAATTCGGCCCTCTTCTCTTCTTGCCAAGATAAACTCTCACAACGGACGCCGCCACAATGACTACCCAGGTAACACCGGCACAGCTAGTCGTAAGCCAACCTCGCAAGCCGCCAACATTCCATGGTGACTCGTTCGAAGACGTGGAAGATTGGTTGGAACTGTTCGAGAGAGTGGCGAGCTTTAATGAATGGAATGAGAGACAGAAGCTCCGTAACGTATATTTCGCGTTGGAAGACTTCGCAAAAACGTGGTATGAAAACCACGAACCCTCTTTGACCTCTTGAGAGGAATTTCGACGACAACTGCTAGCAACGTACGCCAGCACGGATCGTAAAGAAAAGGCTGAAATCGCACTTCAAGCCAGGAACCAGCTCACAAACGAGAACGTGGCGATGTACATCGAGGACATGTCCCGCCTGTTCAAGCGTGCTGATCCCACCATGAGTGAAGATAAGAAGCTGCGCCATCTCATGCGTGGGGTAAAGCAGGAACTCTTCGCAGTTCTCGTCCGCAACCCACCGCTCACGGTTGCCGAGTTCAGATGTGAAGCAACGACCATCGAAAAGACGCTGGAACAGCGGGCTCGGCAATACAACCGTGAGGCAAGCTGCGCACCTGTCCATGTCTTCCCTGGAGGCCTGCCAAACGACCTGGAAGCCCTGCGGGAGCTTGTCCGGTCAGTGATCAGGGAAGAGCTCAACAAGTTGCAGATACCTCAGGCTCCAGCTGCAATATCTATCGTCGACGTTGTCCGGGACGAACTCAGGAACGTCATACGGGATCCAGAGCGTGAGCCACAGCCGACGCGGCGCACCCCAACGTACGCCGACGTACTCAGGCAACCCGCGGTACACAGTAGTGGAGCAGTTGCGACGACCGTTCCCTACCCGTCGACAGTACGCAGTGCACCTCGTCTACTGGAACCACCGGCTGCCTATCAGCCTTCAGCACGTAGTGCACCTCGTTTTGTGGAACAAAGGCCCCGGAAAAGCGACGTCTGGCGTGACCACGAGCGCAGGCCTCTGTGTTTCCACTGCGGAGAAGCGGGTCACCTGTATAGGTTCTGCCCGTACCGTCAAGTTGGGTTAAGGGGTTTTCCCTTAAGCGCACCATGCCCCCGAAACGGTGAACGGCCAGCGGAGATCGAAGAATACCTGAAGCCCCGTTACTCCTCGCCAACGTCAACCACGATCACCGTCGCCCATGTGCTACCGATCGCCTAGCCCACGCGCGTCTCCAAGATTGCCTAGGCGTCGTTCACCAAGCCCACACCAGGAAAACTGAAGCAAGCGACCTGTGGAGGTGAGGCCGCTGATAACCAGAGTTACGAAGATCCTCCAACGCGATTCCAGTGCGGTGACGAGATAATTCCAGTCTACAAGTGCAGGAACGAAATGATTACGTCGGATTTACGGTTGATAATAGACGGATTCGAGCTGAATGCCTTAGTCGACACCGGCGCTGATTATTCGGTAGTAAGCTTCAAGATGGCGAAGCACCTTAAAAAAGTTGTGACGAAGTGGACTGGTCCGCAGATACGCACGGCAGGCGGCCATCTTATTACGCCCCTTGGCCGATGTACCGCAAGACTTACGATAAAAGGCTTTACTTACGTTTCTGACTTTATTGTACTGCCAGAATGTTCACGGGAACTTATATTGGGAATGGATTTTCTACACGCTAACGGCGCCATAATTAACCTACGTAGGTCCAGTGTATCTTTCTCGACAAAACAAGCTATACCTGTGGAAGAATCGGAGGAGCGACGTCTCGCTGCACTGCGCGTCGTTGACGATGACGTAACTGTGCCGCCACGCTGCAGTATAATGGTTCTTGTGGAGAATGAAAGATTCTCCGACCGCGAAGGCATAGCGGATGGAAACATAGAGCTCCTTTTCAACAAAGATATTTGCGTGGCTCGGGGCCTTGTTCACTTAAGCGATGGCCGTGCAAATGTCGCATTTACAAATTTCGGTAATGAATTCCGACACATCGCACAAGAAACAGCTATTGCCTATTTCCACGAGTTCTGTGAAGCGACCGAATTATGCAGCCTAACTACGTCAACTGCCCTGCCAGGAACCTGCAGTGTCGACAGATCAATTACCGTCAACCCGAGACTCCCTGAAGCCCAAAAGAAACAGATATATGCCCTGATAAAGGATTTTTCTGACTACTTCTCCACGTCCTCGAAGGTACGGCGCACGTCTGTTGCGAAGCACAGAATCATAACAGAGGACGCCACAAGACCGGTATGCCAGCACCCGTATCGAGTGTCACCAAAAGAAAGGGTGATCGTCAAGAAGCAAGTAGAGGAGATGCTTTCAGATGACGTTATTCAGCCTTCCAGCAGTCCATGGGCGTCTCCGGTAGTTCTGGTTAAGAAAAAAGACAACACACTTCGATTCTGCGTCGACTACCGTAAACTGAACAGCGTAACCAAGCGAGATGTGTACCCCCTTCCGCGTATCGACGATACCTTAGATCGGCTCCGATGTGCAATGTTTTTCTCCTCCCTGGATCTCAAGAGTGGATACTGGCAAATAGAGGTGGATGAACGGGACCATGAAAAGACAGCATTCGTGTCCCCTGATGGCCTCTACGAATTTAAAGCACTTCCATTCGGCCTCTGTTCCGCACCCGCAACGTTCCAGCGAATGATGGACTCTGTGCTTGCAGGATTGAAATGGCAGTCATGCTTAGTGTATTTGGATGATGTGGTCGTATTTTCCACCACATCTGACCAACATCTAGAGCGCCTGCGACTAGTATTAGAAGCTATTCGCGCAGCAGACTTGACAATTAAGCCGGAAAAATGTCAATTCGGCTTCGATGAACTTCGGTTTCTCGGACACGTCATCAGTGCTGAAGGCGTCCGACCAGATCCCGAAAAGACAGCAGCTGTTGCGAGGTTCCCGACACCCACAGACAAAAAGTCAGTGCGACGTTTCTTGGGTTTATGCGCATACTACAGAAGATTTGTGGAAAACTTTTCAAACATTGCTGAGCTCCTTACAATACTGACAAGAGATGATCAACCTTTCATGTGGAAAAGCGAACAACAACACGCCTTTGACGAGTTAAGGAAACGCCTGCAAGCTTCTCCAATCCTTGCCCATTTTGATGAGACAGCCGACACTGAAGTTCATACCGATGCGAGTAACGTCGGCCTCGGTGCGATACTAGTGCAGTGGAATAACGGCCAGGAGAAAGTAATTGCTTATGCCAGCCGTAAGCTCTCGAAAGCAGAGGCAAACTACTCCGCAACCGAGAAAGAGTGCCTTGCAGTCATTTGGGCAATATGTAAATTTCGGCACTACCTCTATGGTAGACCATTCAGAGCAGTCACCGATCACCATTCGCTTTGCTGGCTGGCGAATCTCAAGGATCCATCCGGACGACTAGCAAGATGGAGCCTTAGGCTTCAAGAGTATGACATTACTGTCGTATACCGATCCGGGAAGAAACACAGCGATGCCGACTGCTTGTCACGCGCACCCGTCGAGACAACTGTGTCAGAAGAAGAGGATTTCCCGTTCCTTGGCATTGTTGACGCGTCACAAATTGCTCAACAACAACGAGATGACCCGGAATTGCTTCCACTTATACAGCGCCTGGAGGGACTGGACGTTCAACTGCCGCGTATTTTCTCTAGGGGGCTATCCTCGTTCTGTCTGCGAGGAAGTGTCCTCTACAAGAGAAACTTCGAGAACATCGAGACAAAGTTTTTACTTGTCGTACCCACATCTATGCGGAAGAAGTTTTGCATGCATGTCACGATGAGCCGACGTCTGGACACATGGGCGTGAGCCGTACAGTCGCTAGGATTCGTCTGAAATACTACTGGCCCAAGTTATTAGCCTCAGTGCAGCACTACGTCAAGACTTGTCGCGAGTGTCAAAGGCGCAAGACTCCATCCGTAAAACCGGCCGGCCTCCTCCAGCCAATAGAGCCACCAAAAGCCCCATTCCAACAAGTCGGTATGGACCTCCTTGGACCCTTCCCAACATCATCTTTAGGCAAAAAGTGGATAGTTGTGGCCACGGACTATCTGACCCGTTACGCAGAAACTGATTCCCTGTACAATGCAACGGCTGTCGAAGTTGCAAAATTCTTTGTCCACAATATCGTGCTCAGGCATGGCGCTCCCGCAGTTGTTATTACCGATCGTGGAACGGCCTTTACTGCGGACCTAATGAAATGCTTGTTGCAAATGACACATACTGATCATAGGAAAACTACGGCGTACCACCCTCAGACAAACGGTTTAACTGAACGCCTTAACAGAACACTGACCGACATGCTTTCGATGTATGTCGACGTTGAACATAGGCTGTGGGACGAAATTTTGCCATACATCACCTTCGCATATAATACGGCCGTTCAGGAAACAACACGAGTCACCCCGTTTGAACTTGTATTCGGCCGAGCAGTAACCACAACTTTGGATGCTATGTTGCCGTTAGATGAAGAAAACCATAACTCATCTGACCTAGAAGATTTCTTGCAACGAGCCGAGGAGGCACGACAGATGGCAAGGTACCGAATACGCCGCCAACAACGCATCGACTCCAGCCGGTACAACCAGCGCCGTAGTGAAGCTCATTACCAGCCCGGTGACAAGGTGTGGGTATGGACCCCAGTGCGACGCCGTGGACTATCTGAAAAGCTTCTGTGCCGATACTTCGGCCCTTACGAAATACTTCGTCGTATAAGCGACGTCACTTACGAGGTGAAATCCGCTGGACACGAGAGCCCAAGACGGCGCAACTCCATGGAAGTTGTGCATGTTGTCCGCATGAAACCCTACCAGGAGAGGTCATGAACAACAAAAAAAAAAAAAAAAGTGAGAGCCCACAGGAACCCCTACTTCCTCTCACGCATCGGGCCGATGCGGCAAGGAGCGGGATAATGCCACGACAAACTTGGTGACATTCAAGTTGCGCGCCCTTTGCATTGGGCACTGTGCATGCCGTACAGTGGTGTTGTTCAGCAACAACAGGAAGCGATCTTCGTGGCACGGGCAGCCAGTTGGACCCGGCTCGCATGCGGCACGCGCACGAGGTGTCACGCGAGAAGAAGAGGAAGACGGTTCGAGCCCAGTTTGAGAACGAGACTGCCGCGGATTCCTGCACGACCGCAGTGACTTTTACTTGTGGGCACAAGTTCGCCTTTAATAAATATCCTTGTTTTACTAACATCGTTACAGTATGTCCTCATGTTTGTATAAAGCTTATATAGGCTAGTTAGAAAATGTATGTCACTAAGCATTGTGATATTTAAAGAACTGCTTGGTTAGTTTTACACTTGTGAATTAGTATTGAGGCGGTGGTATTCCCATGTATGCCCACTGCTAGCTTTCTGTGTCCTCACGTGTTTGTATTAAGTTTCTACAAGGGAGTTACAGCATGTACGTCACTAAGCGCTGTGATATTTTTTAAAGAACTGCTTTGTTGGTTTTACACCTGTGAGTAATAGTACTCGGGTGGCACTAGTCATGTGTAGGTACACAGGGACCATTTGTATACATTATGCTCATGTAAAGCAGTTACAAACTGTATGTCACTAATTACTGCGATATTTGTTGAATTGCTGTGATGGTTTTACACATGTAAATAATAGTGGTCAGGACACAGTACTTGCGGTGTATAGTTGAATTTATACACTGCCAAGACATGGGCTGTATACGTACCAAAAGAAATGTATGTCATTATATTTTTGTGATTATTACTGTTTGGATTTTATTAAACTGTAATAAAATTGTTTCTTGTATCTATTGAGGTATGGCAATTTGTCATGCAACCAAACTGAGGACCTGAACTTGTGCATACAAATAAACAGGTAATTTAAGAGTATACTGCTCATATTCTGCTAAACCAGTTTAACAAATCTTGTACTACAATGCTGGAAAAATGGCAGAGCTGACTCGGATGTACAGAAAAAGTTCTGCACTGGCTGAAGGACTGCCCCACACTGAAGTTCGTAATGTTGCGTTTATGGGAGTAGAACAGAAAGTGCACTTCTATTAAAAATGCGACAGTCGGTGCAGAAACATAAGGCAGACGTGCAGATGTGGCACATTTTTTTCAGGGCCCTCCATGCCTACTACTGCATTTCTAGTCTTCCTGTGCTCTGCGTGTAAGCCCCTGTTCAGCCAAGGTTTTTACTCCATGACAGTTGTTCTACTGGGTTCGTAGCAATATTGAAGAAAAAAATTCAATGGTTTTCAAGGACTTTCGAGGCACCGACACAGTAACTTGAAGGACCTCGTACAATGTGTGTAGTAGTTTGGACAGGCAATATCTTGTTCAAGAACACCGTTAACTTTAATGCAAACAAAAGAAAACAAAACAAATCGCATTTCAGTGATTTCAAACATTTGAAAGACAGCTAATTTGCCTTTCACCGCCCACCACTAAACGCACACAAGGAAGCATTTCAAGAAAGCGCTCAGTTTTTCTGCAATAGCACAATTAACTTCTTGGGCCTGCAACATTTGAATACTGTTTGGTTTGACAGTGTATGTGATTTCATCTGTTGCCTCAGCTTTTTTCACCATCAAATAAGCAATAGACATTTCTAATTTCTTTTTATTGTGTCTGTCGCTCTCAATTTACTCTTCACGGCTTCTCTTCGAATGCCTCAACTGTTGAGCTTCCTGCTTTTCTCCTCCAAGCACATTTGTCGCCGGTTCCATGTGCATAAAACTGGTATCTGCAGCTCCTTTGTAATTTCAACTTTAAGGATGTCGCTTTCCTTCTATTACCTCCAGAGACAATTTTCTGTGACATGCGAAAGAGTGTCACAGAAGGGAAAAAAAGCGCTTGGCAATGTCTGCTAAGTCTAGCCAAGTGTACAAGTTTAAGGACTTTCCAGTACTTCTAAAAATTCAAGGGTTTTCAATTTGAAAATGGCATTTTAGAAATAAAGGATTTTCAAGGATCGCTACAAACCCTGGATTCTAGCACCTAAATAATTTTACAAGCTTATTTTGGCATGGAGTTAGGAAATTCATGCTTTCTAGCTAACGCTGCACTATCTCTGTACAGTGAAGCCACGAGAGCGCAACTATTTTGGAGTAAAGAAAAATACTGAAAGCTTTTAATACCACTCTTCTTTCTTTCTATGGAGCTTCGTATGCCTAGTTAAGTTTACGAATGTGCCTGGTTTTGGCGGGCGTTTCTTCGACATTTTCTGGAAGAAGCAGATATCTAGCCCCCGTATTCAGAAATGTATCTTAATACAAAGCTCATGCTTGACTTGATATAAACGACGCCTTGTGCGAACGTCCCCCAAGACGCTCACTGCCTTTCTTTTGGTGCGTTCACGACTTGCGTCGTTTAGATCAAGTCAAGCATGGGCTTCAAGTTATGATGCATTTCTGCATATGGGGGTAAGCGTGCACAATTCCGGGCAACGCACTGTGCCATTGACACTGAGAAAAAACGGGCAAAACAGAGTTAACCACTTATGCTCCTAAACTTTCGCGTACCTGTGGTGTGCGTGTATCGTGGAAGAAGAAACAGCGCAAACACAAGGACGAAAAAAAGCATCAACCACACCAGCACTTCGTGGTGTGGCTTGTTTTTGCGTCGTCCTTGTGTTGCGCTGTTTTTTCTAAAATGCTCAACCAACTAGCCGGCAAGTCCATCCTATGCATATATAAATTGAACACACGCATGAGTGTAGATGGTCATCGAAGCTTTTAGAACGAGCACTGCCACAGGATACGAGCAGTGCACGCGTAACAAGTGGACACATTAGTCATTTAAACATGCGTGCCAATGCATTTGACGCGGCTATCGGCATAAGCAGTCTCCAAATGCTGGAATGCATGCGCTTCAAAACGCTAACGATCCGCTGCTAATGCAGGACAACAGCTCACAGCGGACTGAACCAAACTCTAAACTAATGCACTTGACAAGAACGCCTACACGGCAGCGTGAGGCACGTCGAAATGCCTGGTACTGGCGTCGCAGTTGCTCACCAGTATACGCGCGAATTAAATTCACATACGTGGATGGTTGGCGCAATACTTTGTATCCGCGAATTTTGGAGAACATGGACTGGAGAAGCACTCGATCATGAGCTGAACGGTACATTTGTTATTTTCCTGCGGTGACGACAAGCCGTGAATAGTTCTCACGTTGTCGTCTACGTTGTCTTCCTTCGTTAGTCGTAGCAAGGAATGGAAATGATACAAACGCACACGTATTCCAGTACACAACAGCACAGCACACTGCAGAGAAACCCCACCCACCACAGCCGATTCATCAAATACGTTTGGTATATATATAACCTCTAAAAGAACACGACTGGGCGTGGCGGCGCTGTGGTGTAATGGTTATGATGTGTGTTTTTGAATTGTATAAATGCAAGTGTACGCGGGTTCGAATTCACATGATGTATAGAGCATTGTGATTCTTGATAAGTATGCGATTCCCTTGACAATTGTGTTCTAATTAGATTGTGTGACTCCTGATTGTGAAATTTGCGAAGATATTTGCAGATTAAGTGTTAATTCGCTTTTTTTTTCTCCTCAGTGGCGTTCGTGACGCATACGCATAGGCCGCTTCAGAGCAGTCACGCCTCACGGTAGGCAGCAAATAGCCAAAAAAAAATGACTTTAAAATCCTGCATAACTTTGCTCACGCCTATTCTGAAGGCCGCTTGGAATCGGGCCAGTGTCTCTGAGGAGCCGCCTAGGGAACTGTATATCAGCGGCCCTAATTTGATCTGATTTCCTGCCTGCATGCGTGACCAGGACTTGGCTAAGAGGGTATTGGGAAGAGTACTAGCACTCTGTTCTGAAGGAGTACAAGCACTCTGTTTGGGGGAGTAGAAGTACTCGGTCTGGCGGTGTACTATTAACCCTGCGGGGAGAGTATTATCACTCTGCGGAAGAGTACTAGCAATCTCTTGCGGTGGAGTAACAAAACTCTGTCAGGAGGAGTTGACCTACTCTCTCTCAAAGAGGGTCGCTCTACTCTCGAAAAGAGAGTGAAATATGGGACAAGCAGCTACTCCCTCAAAGAGAGTGCCCGGCACTCCCTTAGTTTTTAGAGTGTAGGCTGCACGACGCAGCGATTTTCACGACGTAGCAACGACACGCTGCAATTTCGAGAAGCCTCTGAATGAAAAAGACGCCCCCTACAGAGGATGCGTCATAACCACGAAGCAATGCGATCGAGACTTCGTTCAATGCCACGAAATGACTAACACAGCAATAATGACTAGCAATCTCGACGTGTTCCTCAATATTAACACAGTCGTCGCTTCAATGGACGTAGGAGGCGACTACTCCGTCTTGGTTGAATCGTTCAGCGTGCAGTCGGGGCAAGTTATGATGACTTCGTAAGGCCCCGAATCCAGGCAGCTGCAGGTCAGCCGATAACGCCGACATGCAATGCTACCGCACGTCACCCCAGAAGAAAATCTCGACGACGTCACCTTACTGCAGCGTGCCGAAGAAGCACGGCAACCTGCTTGCCTACGCGTCAAGTACTAGCCAAGTACGGACAGCCGAAGCTATAGTCTTCGACGAAGATATGAGGAGTAGCAGCCAAGCGATGGTGTTTCGGCATGCGCCACAATACACGGACGTCGACTCAGTGAAAAGCTATGAAGCGCTCGCATGTATCGGAACATTCTCGATCATCCTCACTTATTGCATCAGTCCCCTATGTTGTAGTGCGAGCTTTTGTCATTAGATTGCATGCGTGACGCGAATAGCATTGTACATTCTGAAAGGCACACGAGCACGTGCGATTACACTGGTATCATCGACTAATAATTTATAAATAGTTGACAGGGTTGAGACGCAAATCAGCTTTACGGTGATCGACACATGTGCTCGGCGGTTACATATTGCATGAGTGTGACTTCTTTTGTGGACACATGTTTGCCCAAGAAAGAGTTGGTTCCCTGACTCACGCTTGTTGCTACTGTGTTCTTTAACCTCCCTACAACGTGACAATATTGAGGAATAACGATTATCTTAGCGTAAATTTATTTGGTTTATTCGGAGTTTCTAGGGGCTACGACGCCTCGCCAGAAATACCAGATTATTCTTGGGGATTCTCATTTGCATGCCCAGCGTCCACTATTTGCTTGTCTTCTTTAGCTCGTGCCCGACACCTGCCGACTACTTCATGGTCGGTCGACTCATGCTAGGCCTGCCGCCGCTTCCGGTACTGCTCCGCCCTTCTCGCTTGGTGCTCAGCCACTCGATCGACAGGCGAACAGATACACCCATAGCACACACAAAGCCCGGAGCAACAGCCAGGGGATACGAACTCAGCGCGCCTCCATGTACCTCCACTCGCCACCGCGCCCTCCTCCTCTCTGCGTCCAAGCACTCTCCTCTACCTGCACTCGGTTCCCTCTCTCATCTCGGCAGCCTCCAACTTGACCTCACTGATTTCACCAAGTGGTCTTGTACGCTTCCGCGTAAGAACGTCTCATCCAGGTGGAAGGCGTCTGCGTTGAGTCACAGTACTCAGATTGCAGTTGCACTACTGGCGCCAAATTAAACGCGACTGGCGCAGCGGGTGTCCGCTTTTATTTCCATGCGAGACAGCAAACGTCAAAGAAAACATAAGCGACAATATTGCAGTATTGTGCGGGCGTCATCGCGCAGTGCGGTGCAACTGGGTGTGCGCACATGTCTAAGGCGGTGACTGGCCGACGGCGCGCACTACAACTACATTTATGCTTCGAACGCGCTGTCCACTGTTCCCCTCTCATTTGATGCCAGTAGAACAATATTTTAGCGCAATACTGCATGGGAGAATGCGGGACACGGACTGAAGGGCAACGAGATGCGTAACTAGGCTTTTTCCGTTTGCTGCACTATACATTGACATCTGGAAAGCACGTTCAGTAAAGCAGGAAACGAGAACTTTTCCTTGGATTTGGGAATCGTTATGTTACTATTGATCAACGTTGATCAATGTATTGTTTAAATTGATAAAAAAGAAACGTTTTCCGACTACCGTTCACTCCGAATTTCACGGTTAAAGGACATTTCTCTGTAGAAAGTGAGCTTACCATGCCCACGATTCTGTGATGGTCGCCAATTGTACAGCGAAATAGACATGTCTACGCATATGCCATCGGGCATACAGCAGTATATCCTGGAAAATGCAAGAGCTCCAGCAGAGCTCGGAATGATATGCGGACTGACCGACAATTTTGTTTCAGTGCTGAACACGTGTTCTACTCGTAGATTTGCTTGTCAGTTTAATTCGACTAATCGATAACGCCGACATCTCAGGAGGAGTTGACCTACTCCCTCTCAAAGAGGGTCGCTCTACTCTCGAAAAGAGAGTGAAATATGGGACAAGCAGCTACTCCCTCAAAGAGAGCGCCCGGCACTCCCTTAGTTTTTAGAGTGTAGGCTGCACGACGAGGTCATGCAGTGGATCCTAACCGAGGGGAATACATAACTGACCACTTTAAGATCGTCCTGAGAACTCATGTGAATGCCGAAAAGACCAAATCACGGAAAGACGAATCGGAGAATTGCTGCGTGTAGGTGTCGGGGAGTTGCCGCTATGTAGGGCCATCGTTATGTGTTCCAGGAATTTTTATCGGTTTTAAATTACAAGACTGTAACAGACAGCATAATTCTGCCCAAAGGCATAACGTAATGACGTGTGTGAGGAATAACTGTATAGATTAGATTCCAAGCCAAGTTGCCAACGAAACTAAACGCTGTTTCTGGATACCTACGCGGCGCCCACTTAATCTTGTAGTACTGTCTACGATCGTGGAAATGCATGTTTGTGGGCTAATCAACGCACTCAAAATAACTAGAGCAATAGTGAGTGAGTGAGTAAAGACTTTATTGAAGAACAAGGTATTGACGGATGACCTTGTTGTTAGGCAGCCGCGAGCCCCTGGGCCCGGGCGGCATCTTCAGCTCTCTCGATGACCTACGGCCTCCCACTGCTCAGTATTACTTATTTCGTGATTTGTGTGATTTTCGGCTGGGCACGACCACATAATATGGAATAGATCCGCTTTTTGCTTACAATGCTTACATGTATTAGGGTATTGGTCTGGGTAGTAGTGGTGATAAGCTACGGGGTTGGGGTAGGTGTTCGTCTGAAGTCGTCTCCAAGCTACTTCTTGTCGCTTGTTAAGCGATTTGTGTGCTGGCGGGTACACTGCCCTGGCTAACCTGTAGTGCTGGGTTATTTCCTGGTAACTGACCATGCGATCCCTCTCTGATCCTAGAGCAATAATAAATGCTTGGGCATGCTGCCTCACTAGCTTGGTTATTAGAAAGCACCATAAAAAGATTATTTAAAGGAGAAATCCGTAAAGCAAATGGAATCCTAAACTGAAAGGAAGCTTGTGCCCACTGGCATGCGCTTTCCAGTTGTGCGCAATAAGATAAATAGACTAGCAGCTGACTGTCACTTAGTGCTCAAGAACTAAAACTGTGGCGATTCCGCATGTGTACGAAATACATGAAAGTCTAAAAAGGATGAGCCAGAAGATGGGCAGTTTCGTTCGTCGGCGAATCATGTACAGCGACCGCAAGTAGGAGCGAGCGTTGGCTGAGGACGTCTTGCAAAGCTGGAATTGTGAAGAGCAGTGCCAACGGCCACACAGTCGTCGCATCTAGATGCTATTCGACAACCAGAAAAAGTACCTCATTAATTTAACGTCACGTTTTATTGTCATTTCCACTGCGTGCACGACGGTGCCGTTTCCACACAGTTGACGCCGCAAGTGCTGACGTGTCAGCAGGTGTTTGGTGTGCCATGACACCAAAGAATCCAGGACATGGGGAGTGCACAATTCGGCGCCTCATTATGCGCGACTTAGTCGTGTGCAGGGGAAAGTCACTGATGACAATGGAGTCTGTGCTGAGTGCCAAGGCTTTTTAAGGCCCCTCGACGGAGGCATCCCGCGCTTTTGTCTTGGGCCTCACGTACAATCTTTATCATGCTGATGACAACAGTGAGACGTATTAGACTCAAATACTTTGGACCTCAACTTTACATGTTCTTCCACTGCGAACATTTTCATTACTGTTGTACTGTGGAGGAAGCTCTGTCAGTTTCAAAATACAGTTTCTAGTTCACACGGAAGTCGTCTCTTTTGACTTGCGCTCCACTCTAGTTACACCTGCGTAATTTTTCAGCCTGATATGACAAGCGTATCCGTGCGAGCAATGAAATAACGATTGAGATACTTTTTAGTTTTATTATTGACCCTAGTACTTCTATATCTTTTTCGACTGAACGCGTTTCACCGAATAACATGTTAAGTTTCAGCTCAGGGCATCAGGCACCATCATGTATCAGAACATTTTGCAATAGTCCAGCCTTTTGGAATCAAATTGCACGCGCTACGCGAATACAGTTGTGTATTATGGAAGACACGCGAGTGCCAACGAGAACGCTGGAACATTCTACGGAAAAAAATGAGAATAGCCGATGTTCGTTAATCGCAAATAATTTGTTCAACGATCGACTCATGTGCCCGGCATTATCTTTCTGCCCGAATGTACATTGTTTAGCTGGTTCCGGTTCGCCCAATAAAGAGTCCTTCATGACTCCCGGTTCTTCTGACCGTGTTGTTCACCGTCACTACAACATCGCATCTCGTATAGGCGATTCAGGAAAACCGAATAAACCCTACTAGCCATGAAAACAACGCGAATGTCGTCATGGACGAGGGAGCAAGCCGCAAGCTACGACTAATTTCCGAGTACTTGACGGCTGCCCGAGAACACTAGGAAGAGCGTGGCCCAGACAACTGCCGCAATGAGTGCCCGTGTCACGTGCATCGACGTGTGCTGCAAAAGCCAAGGAAGCCTCCGATTATACGCGGATCACTGCTTGGACATCTCAAAAGCTGGCCGGAAACCTACTGAAGAACAGCTATGTTGACCAATTTAAACTTTGACGAGCTGCGGTTTCGCACTTTACAGCATTTTTTGCACGATTTCACCAATTACAACGTTACCACATTTCCACAACCATTCACGAGCGTCATGCTGAAGAGCCCGGCTGAAGTTCAATGAGAACACCGTGATCTCCAGGCCAGAAATCAACCGTTAATTCAGCCGCGTCGACCCGCACATGTCAGAGATGAGAGCGTTTTTCCTCATCTGCGGTTTTGAAGCAAGTAGTTTACTCCGTATTGATACGTTAACCGGCCAAGAACATTACGAAATTTCCAACGGAAGCAACGGGCATAGAAAAATACGTTGGAAAAGCGCACTCGCAACATTGTCGCCTAGCGGAGACCCGAACCACTTTCTTAATCGCTGTCGCCAAGGCAGTGCCTCTCAGTTCGGCGCCGAGGGTACACTGGGGCAATACGTGGCCGATATGTGGGTCCGTATCCGGCAAACTAAACGCTGCAACCTACGGATGTGCGGTTTCTGTTAATTGAAATGCCGAAGGTCCTCCGCCGCTAACGGAAAATCGGTCATCACGACGAAGAAACGACGCGCTGCAATTTCGACGAAGTTTCAGAGAAAAAAACCACGCCTCCTAAGGGATACCTGACGGCGCCACGAAACAGTGCACATGGGACAGTGCCATGAAGCCATGATCAGACACCTCGAAATAACTAAGGTAAGACTATGAACCACTATTGTCGACGCTATCGCTGCGCAGTGGCCGCGTTAGTGGTCACAGGACCCGACTACACCGTCATGAATCAATCCTTAAGCGCACAGTCGATGACAGTTATGACTTCGCGGCAAGAACCCCAAATCCAAGCAGCTGGAGGCCACCTGAGAAGGGCGACTGCAATGAGCACGTACGTCGAACACAAGAGGTGCTAGACACCCTTGCGTCGCAGAATCACCGTTATGTCGCAGGATCACAACTCGCCCGCCTACGCATGAAGCACCAGCCAAGGACGGTCAAACAACGCTACAATCTTCCACGACGCTTCGTCGCATACCAGGGCGGCGACCATGATTGGGTTTGCACCCTTATAAGCCGACGTGGACTGAGTGAAATGCTAGGTTATTTCGGACTCGACACAAACATACAGGGAATGTGCGCACGGCCCGTAAGCCCATAACATGCCTGTAAGCACTCGAACTTATGTGCCAGTAAGTGGTTTTACCGTAGCTAACCAACCATGATTTCAGTTTCTTAATTTCTTTTACTATGTGGTATTTTGGTCTTTGCTCTAGTTTGGTGCTCGTAGCTCTGGAGCGATACTTTTTCAGGTGGGTGCATTGACACCGTGTGCTTTTTATCTTTTTTCCGGCGAACGCGTTTCACCGCCTATAGTTTTAAGTTATTGATCCGCACATGACGCGCTTGCATGTATGAGAACGTTCCGGGTCATCCTCACCGATTTTGTCTGCTGTCTGTGTTGCAATGGAAGCTTGTGCAATCAGACTGCATACATGACGAGTATAATGTTCCACATACAGTCAGGCAATTGGGCCCATGCGACTAGACTGCAATTTTCGACTAAACATTTATAAATGACCGACTGGCTTGAGCCGCAGGTGACTTTTCCGACGGTTTAGGCAGTGCTCGCTGCTATCATTCAGCCCGAGTGCAACTTGTTTTGTAGGTATAGTTTTGCTCAATAAAGAGTTGTTTTCTTGACTCGCGGTTTTCGCTACTGTGTTTTTTACCGTCACTGCAACGTGAAAATGTCGAAGAATAAGCCGCGTCTTAGTGAAACTTTCGTCGACAGTAATAGAAAATTGTGCGCGGCTCTGCTATGAGCAAACATCACAGACCAGCGAAACTGTGGGAAGCTAAGGCTACAGAAAACTTGATGCCATCTTCCTCTGTGCGAGGTATTGTTTGCGACTACCCGCCAGTTAAGGTGCCCGCCGCAACAGAAGCGACTTGTTGTGACGCCATATGGTGCGTGTCGTCTGCCAGACGCTGCACCACCGCCCCTTAGCTCTGATGCATGCTAGCTCCGACGCCGTGTACCTGGTAGCTTTTAGAAATCCGCCAAAGCGCTGATAACAGTGATCTAAAGAAAGGAAAGACGCTTCATTCTGCAACCCATGAAGAAGCACGGCGAAGCGTCGCACCAAAATGAAGGCTTTGTCTTTTTTTTTTCTTTCTTTACATCTGAGACCCATGACGTCATGCTACCTCTGTCCCCGATCGCGCTGCTCCTTCTCCCTCGCTAGACTCCACGCACCCTCGCCACATCAATTTGCTGTTCGAAGATAATTTTTATACTCTGCATTTACTCTCTCACCGCAATCTCTTCCCCAGCTCAGCGAAGCTCCGAAAGTCAAGAGAAAACCACCCGCCTCGGTAACAGCTTCATTGTAAAAATCTCTTATCCACGTGTACTGTATCTGTTTTGACGGGCATTACTTTGCTTGCGATGTACTATCTGAATCGAACTAAACACGATCAGCGGATCCCGTGACCGAATTATAACTGAAGGTAATGTGGGTGCCGTTGGACATTTATCACCATTGCCAGGCTCGCGAATCCGGCTTTACTGGACTATGCGACGGTGATCGCCCTATACGGCGATGTTTTGGCATCTGTTTTCTTTGATTTTTCTTTTCTCCCTTTAAAATAAAATAGGAACAAAACAGAAGAGAAAATAGCGCAATATAAGGCGAGCATCATCGCCTCGTGAGGTCAAACCAGATGTAGCCGTCATTGGTGAAGACTGGCAGTTTATGCACGCTGAACTTCGAGTTACGCTTCGGAAATGCACTCCGCTGTTCACGTCTCATTTGGCACCGATAGCAGAATAATTTAGCGCGTTGAGAGAAGAGACAATATGAGGGGGGGGGGGGGAGACAAGAAAAAAAGAAGGCGGTTACGTATGTAGGCTTTGTACAGTTTTCTGCACTACGCACGGAGATGTGGCAAGTATGTTCAATCTAGCAATAACGCACGAAACGTGGTTTTGCTTGGGTATGCGAATCGCAACGTTGCGATTCCCATACGTTGCTATTTAGAGGCGTCGATATCCAGAACAATTTTTTTCCGACCAAAGCATTAAGAAAGAAAGCAAAATGACCATTGCTTGTCAACTGGGCCTCACTGGATAGCAGGTGTTCCTAGACATGTGCATCCCAGTTGTGCGATATAAGACAAAGGGGCGAGTAGCAAACCGTCAGTTCACAAAAACTAAAACAACGGCGATTGCGCATGTTCACGAGATACATATAAGTGCAAAAAGAACAGCCTGAAAATATGCATGTTCGTTCGTCGGCGCATCACGTAAAGCAACCGCGAGGTGCAGCATTGCCTGATATCTTGGAAAGCTGGAATTAAGAATAGTGAAAAGTCACGCAGCCGTCGTACCCGGATAGTATTCAAGAACTAGAAAAAGAATTTTAATGCATTATATTTGAATCTCCATTCCGCTGTGTTTACACGACGCAGCAGTTTTCATGCAGCTGGGCGTCGCAGATGGGGGTCGGATTCTTCGTTCCCTCATCATGGGTAGCGTAGCCGTGTCCGAAGGAAAGATGATTAGGACAGTTAGGACGTTTAGGGCAGTGCCAGGGCCTTTTAAGGTTCTTCGGAGTACGCCCTGCACGTTAGTGCGTTGGATTCTGCGTACACTCCGATTTATCCAACCCAGAAAATTTGGCATTCGCATTTTCCTCTCCCCTTCTTCGTTTGCGTTTTCTTTTTCTGATGTGATGAGTAAAAAAATTAAAAACTCCTTCAAGGGGAGTATGGTAGCGCGATTCAAAGACGGGACAAGAGAAGACACAAAGGGACACACACAGCGCTAACTTCCAACACTGTTTATTGTCGAAAACCAGGTCGTACTTATACACTCAGACCACATGAGTCACAGGCACGTGAACAGATTACCAATCAGAGCGATACATTTTGTGATATGCTAAGCCATGCGCAAAAATGTCAGTTCTTTTTCACAGAGAGCCAATGATGGTTTGCTGATACATGAATCCCCTAGGGCATCAATCTGCTCGGCTTCTATTATAAGTCTAGTGAGTTCGCACTTGTTTCTACCGGTAATGATTGTTGATTCGAAGAGAGGGGAGCACTTATGTTGCTTACAATGAAGGGAGAGAAACCCATCTGATACAAGTTTGTCGACTTTATTTTTGTGTTCGCGCAGTCTATCATTAATGCATCTGCCCGACTGTCCGACGTAATACTTCCCACACGATAAGGGTATACGATAAATAATTGAAGTCTTACATTCTCTGAACTTCTTCCTGTGTTTAACTTGGCAGCTAGGGGCACTTTCTTTCTTTTCTGGTCTTGTTTTCCTGCACAGGCTGATTAGTTTGTTGGGTGCTGAAAAAACCACATCAGTGTTACCTCGGTGGGCAATTTTCTTTAGGTTGTGCGACAACCGGTGGATATAAGGTATCACTGTTGGTCTTTTTTTCTCTCGGGTACTATCTCTTTCCGCTCGTTCAGCAGTCCCTGATTGCTGCACTTGCCGAAGTATTCCCTCTGCAACTGATGTCAGTACATGATTGGGATAGCCTGCTTCATGTAGCCGCATGGCTTGTTGTGTGAAGGCTTCGTCAGTGCAATGACGGCATGATTTAGTTAGTGCGTTAGTGACACAGGAAGAAGTTCAGAGAATGTAAGACTTCAATTATTTATCGTATACCCTTATCGTGTGGGAAGTATTACGTCGGACAGTCGGGCAGATGCATTAATGATAGACTGCGCGAACACAAAAATAAAGTCGACAAACTTGTATCAGATGGGTTTCTCTCCCTTCATTGTAAGCAACATAAGTGCTCCCCTCTCTTCGAATCAACAATCATTACCGGTAGAAACAAGTGCGAACTCACTAGACTTATAATAGAAGCCGAGCAGATTGATGCCCTAGGGGATTCATGTATCAGCAAACCATCATTGGCTCTCTCTGAAAAAGAACTGACATTTTTGCGCATGGCTTAGCATATCACAAAATGTATCGCTCTGATTGGTAATCTGTTCACGTGCCTGTGACTCATGTGGTCTGAGTGTATAAGTACGACCTGGTTTTCGACAATAAACAGTGTTGGAAGTTAGCGCTGTGTGTGTCCCTTTGTGTCTTCTCTTGTCCCGTCTTTGAATCGCGCTACCATACTCCCCTTGAAGATGCATTACCAACAAGCCCACATTGCAACCCTCGTAAAAACTCCTACCTTCCTATTTGTTTGTACGGCTCACGTATGAATTCTTATATGTTAAATCCTGCTACGTCTCATAGTCTTTGCAACCTAAACAAAATAGATGGGTATGAGAACCCCATCTTCTCCACTATCGTAACTCTCCAAATAACTCAGATTAGCGCAGGAAAAATCAGGAAAAATCAGATTAGCGCAGTCTGTTCAAAGTTGGCTTCTGGCTGTTATGCCTTATTACAGGCCCGTGATTATTTTAACACACATACACTGCGTACCCTTTATTTTACCCTTATTAACAGTCATCTAACATACTGTGTAGAATCATGGGGTTTAACATACAACACTTACCTTGATCCTATCCGGCGATTACAAAAACGGGCTGTCCGAATTATAACACAAAGCAAGTATACTGAACCAAGTAAACCAATTTTCCAGTTATTAAATATCCTTCCTTTGGATCTTTTGCGGTCTTTAAAGATAGCGCTGTGTGTAAACAACATAGTAAAATATAACCAACCTTTCAATGCCTCCCTGTTTCGCTCTCCTTCTCGACTCACGAGAAACCTCACACATAGTAACTTTAATCTGCCACCGAATAATAACATCTACAGTGAAAGATTGGTGCAGTTTTCAGGAGCCAAGGTTTGGAATGCTTTACCCCCAGAAATAAAACAGTCCCACGAAACTAATAAAGCATTAAGAACATACTTTTTGAGCCTTATTTGATAGTCGTTCGCGGTTTGTGTTTGTTGTACAGTGTTGTTCATTACAGATCTTTATTCATTCTCCTGTAAAATGCATATTGTATTATTTTCTCCTCATTGTATAGTGTACTCTGGTCTTTCGCCGTGATTTTGGGCTTTCTATTTTACACAAGTGTTGTGTCATTGCCATCGTGTATTTTTGTATCTGAACCCCACACTAGCCTCTGGCTATGGGTTCAGTCAGTGTCTGATAATTTGTATGGCAAGAATAGAAATAAAACAACAACAACAACAACAACAACTTGACGCACCGATGGAGGCTTACCAACTCTTTCACTCGACCGAAAGAATTTCCGCCGTTTCTATGCAGCAAACTGCGATAAAAATAAAAGACCGAGCTAGAATACTTTCTTCTTTTGTTGCTGACAATTGTTTGACTTACAACCTAAGCTGGGACAATAAGCTGCTAAAAATGGTCACTGGAGATCTCCTGCTCTTGTTTCGTGACAAATAAGAGTACGAGATGCTAACCATTCTTGTGAAACTTGGAGGTATTCCGATCACCAACATACCACACAGATGCATTAAAAGCGTGCGCGGATAAATATTGCTGCAGTGGCCAGCTCCCCTGAGCAAAACGTGGTGTCCAAAGCCAACCCTCGGACCAGTGTGCTGACACACCCACTGCAAGAACTGATCAGCGATGGTGACCACGCGGCATAACCATGATAACGTGCGAAATGAAAAAGAAGAAAATAGGTCGTCACCCTCAATGTCAAAGAGAATATCTCGCTTGAGTAATCCCATGAAAGGTGCTCAATTTTTCACTGCACAGCCTTTGCTGATCGAAATCGTAAGCAGAGGGGGGCAGGGGGGGGGGGGGGATAGTGCGGCACAGGTCAACTTCACCTGCCCGGCCTCTGCGCAGCTAACCATCTACGGCAGAGCTGGGTGATTCCCGGACTGTCGGGATACATCGCCTCCCATCACCAGGCGACGCCAGAAACACGCACAAACAGCCTGCATGCGCGGGCACTCAGCGCCTTCCAGAAGACAAGGGACACAACTTTCGAGCCGTTGGCGCAGAATAACCTCCACAGTACACTTGATCGCCCAAAAATAAAAAACAGTGAACTATCGGTAATGACAAAGGGTAGGGAAAACAAACTTGAATTTTTCCCTGGCACGTAGAAGACTTCCTTTTTATTAGTACTATTAGGGCATTGCGGATAATGTATTGCAATGCGAGAGGGCTAATTGAAACTTTGACGACCTTACTAAACTATTACTCGAACATAAACCTAAGGTATTTTTGAGTCCAGGAGAGGCATTTAAACTCTCTGAACAATCAAACTTCCGCTGATCAGCCAGTTGATCTGCGACAACGGCATTGCCTCATTTGCTGGTAAATGCAATAACTGTGCGGACGAGATGGTCAATTATAATCCCCAACTTAAAACGCCCCATCGAGTCGGTGCCTCTACAAGGCATTCTAACTGATACATTGTTACAATTCATTCTCTTAACCTTCAATCTAATGGCGTAATAATAAAAATGAGATTTTATGGCTGGTGAGTGAAAGCTGATGGTGAATGCTCAACAATCTTTAGCGAGACTCGGTTCGATGCCCA
Source organism: Dermacentor andersoni (assembly GCF_023375885.2). Taxonomy (NCBI): domain Eukaryota; kingdom Metazoa; phylum Arthropoda; class Arachnida; order Ixodida; family Ixodidae; genus Dermacentor; species Dermacentor andersoni. The sequence goes on from NW_027314755.1 coordinate 244,452, forward strand.
AGTTAAGCCCATGGAACAAGTTCAGGTAACCTCCGGTGTGTGGTTAATAAAGGGGAGGCCCCCTATGTAATGTATCACATAATTATTAGTGTTCGGTTGATTCAGCGCTTGGCCCGTCTCGTTATCTTGCGTAGTTGGAAAGGAATGTTACACAATTTTTTTAGGCAGTGACTACTTCATAATAGCGTCTACTTTCATGCAGCAACACGCCTGTCCTAGGCATATTCCTATGTTGAAACTATGTTTGGCCAATTGGTCGTATATGAAAAAAATCTATATGTCTAATTCGTTATTAGATAAGCAAACTTAGCATAGACGACGCATTAACATACTTTAGCACTTTTATTACTGACGCCATAGAATACGTGCAAGACTAACGAAATGAAGACTGAGAAGAGTCACGAGAAAAGCAAATTAAAGCATGTGGACACTTTGTCTATACCCAAACACGTATAATTTTATTGGATTGAAGAAGGTAAATCAAAGGGTAGGCCAGCGCAAGCGCGAGGTGGAGAACAAACTGGGGCAGTTTCTCTCTTGAGTAAGGTCCTGCACACAGAAATGCAAGTCTTGCATGGGCTAACGAGCTCACAAGGGCAGTAAACTCACTCGTAGACCCTGGTGAATGACTGAGGCAGGAGCCTAGAAGATCACGCATATACTCTTGGTGAACACTTCGAGCATGTGTGTAAATCTATGCCGAAAATTCAACCATCTAACCTTTCCTTAAGAGCTATTGCAGCTTCTCGAATCATCGAAGAACACTTCTATTGCCTACGGCGCGTTCATTTGGCCGCGTTTTCAAATGGCTTACTTGTGTATTATTCAACCTGTAAGCTTGTAATCAATCGTTCATGCGCCCTGCAACTAAATCACGGTGATAGAGAGAGATAACGCGTTTTTTAAAGTCAAGGGAGACGGGTGGCCGGGATGCTAGCCCGACCGGAGCCTCCCTTCCTCAGCTGGCGGCGGGACCTTGAGTTTTGGCAGCATCTTTCGCCCGCCGAACTAGCCAAATTTGATCTTTCGGGCATTCGCCGGACAGCATGTCAGAGCTTTTTACGTATTTCATTATTTTATGTATAAGCTCACTTCCCTGGTGCTGAGTGTGAGACATAATTTACGACTATGGCGTCATCACTCGCAAGGACAGCAAGCTGGCTTCAGTGTACACGGCTTGGCACGTGTTCTTCATTCCTAGAGTAGGACATGGATAAACACAGAATCATGACAAACGCGTTTCACGTTTCCAGAAGTCGTACAACTCCAAGCACAGGCCAAGTAGGCATTCACGAAGCCTAAACTACATCGAAAGACAGTTCAGGGTGAGCCAATGCAATTCTGGTCTTTTTGTTTTTAAACTGAAGCATTTTCGGCGAACCATCCCGGACTTTGTTGTTGATTGTGGCTGCTACTGTGTTACAGAACTGGTGCGTGCTTCACGTCGCTTCGAACGCATGCGCTGTGCTGTTTTCATTACGCCACAAGCACAAGAATGAACCGACAAAAAAAGAAGTCAGTCTTACACCGGTCGTTGGTGTCTTATACTTCACCCTCTGCCCACCTGTCCTTATAAAATGCCAACATCCAACATGTGTGTGGAACTGACATAATTTTTTTCCTTTACTTATTTTCAACCACGAGTAGGCAAAAAATTGTAGACTGCATCGGATCAAGATTTGCTACCACCAAAAAAAAAACAAATCTTTAGCGAAGATAAATTTTATTGGCATCGCCACGTACGCGCGGGGGCGGCGCCAAATACGTTCAACTACTAAGTTACAGCTGTGCGGAACGATTAGGCTTAAATTTCCAATATAGTAAATTTAGTGGCAGAAGATGAATCTAAACAAAGGCCCCTTTTTGAGGCACACAAGAATGAAAGAAAAAGGAAAACTTAACCTGCGTTTAAATACTTCAGAGAAAGCATGCTTTCTCTTAAAGGACAGCCCTTCCTGGGTAGGCCCATCATTGGACACAGTGTTGAGAGGTGTTATTGAGCCAGTAACAACGGAGTTTAGTGGAAGGATAACGTTTACTAGAGTTGTAATTTGTGCTCGTGCTCTGGGGTGACTCCGAAAGCTGGCTCACCAAAGAGGGCATTCAGTGAGGCAATCGTATGGTTCTTACCACAAAACGGCCTCATTAAACAATGCTCCCTAAATGTACCTGTAGATTCACTTCTTGGGGCTGACGTACAGAATTCCCCGCGTGTAGTCAACTTCGACGCTTTATCACCTCTAGTTGCCGCAATAAATTCGTTCTCTTGTCCGCGATAGGCATGCACGTATTTTCATATTTTCTTTCCTACGGCAGCTGCGTCTGTCAAGCAATAAACTTATACCGCAGGATACCGTTGACAAATGTGGTCCTGTCTGCACGGTTCAGACATCAAGACTTTGCCATTCCGTTCAGGATTGTCCCTTTGATCATATGGAGAGATTATGATTGTCTAGTAGAATAATGTGGTGACGCAAACACATGGGAAACGACTATTGCTTGCGTATGAGTTTTGCAATTCACGCAGCAATGCCTCAGGGATGATGCAAACTGACGGCAGGGCCTGCCGTACTAGAAGAAATTCTGGCAGTGACAGCCCATATTACTTTCTGGACCGAAAACGGTGACCGCTCTAACGTGGTGGTAGCTGGTCACATGCGCAGCTGGAAATACACGGTGGTTGTTGTAGGTGAAATACTTCAATTTACCGAAGTAACATCGCTTGCTTGTTAAGGCCACCTATCTTTTACACTCGATAACTAAGTTTCGTTCCAGGGCGGCTAGATGGGTCTGAAGTGTCTGAGCCGCATGATGACTGCAAGCGGCCTTGGAATGCTTACGCTTATGTTCCTCGGTTGGGTGGAAAAGCTTTTTGGTGTAAGGCGTTTTGCCAAGAAACAGCACTGTAGCATTACGTTAAGTCTGTATGCGCAACTAAAAACGCACGGAAGCGAGCAGGAGCGAGCCTGTTCTGATGGAGAGAACTGACGTTACTTAAACGTGCCTTGGATGTCTAACGTCTATCGTTGTTTGGATAGCTACACACCCAGGCCTAACGCCATTGTCCACCATCTGCCCGTGCGAAAGACAACGTTCAGTTGAGAGCGGATGTGTAGAGGGTATCTTTCAAGCGTTAAGTGATTCCGCGATGTTTCACCGGCACCTCGCGCACTATCTGAGCGTTTGTCGAAAACGGTCCTGCAACTGACAGGAAAACCGTGCTACACTGAAGAAGAAGAGAAATGGCACAGAAAGAAACATTGGCTAGCTTTACCTGTTTATTTTCGCAACCCTGTTGCTGCTTTATACCGCACTGACATAAGCGTAATTGGAGCACAAAAACGCGCAGTGCATTAAAACCAGGAGGCACCTCTTCTAGTGTTCGAATATTAGCACCTTAGCGTCAACATAGTGGCGCCCTCTATCGTCTATTTTTACCACATGGGCTTTGCGCCTTCATTCGAGCTGGCAAAATGCCCGACCGTTTATTGGTTCTATTTCATCCTTGGCACAAACTGCGCATGCGGGATCGTTCAACAACGTTCTGTCTCAGAAAACGCTAGTACTCCAGAGCGTCAACATCAGGCATGACTGAACAAAGGAACGGTGGACACACGCCTTCCGCATTAACCTTTATCGACGAAGCAACCCCGCGTGCAAGCCGTGAAGGCGGTGAGGGTGCCTTAGGTGCTTCCGACGATCACCTTACGTGAGTATTCCCGTTGTAAAATTCTCGTTGCATATTCTCAGCCGCCGAAACAACCTGGAATACAGACTTTAACAGCTATACTTTTGTTTCCACATTGAAGTGGGCGTTTTCGAGGACAACTTACAGGCAGCGTGGCTGCAATCAGAAACCCAGGTGGTGAAATTTAATAACACGATCCGTCCAAGAGGCCATCATCGCGAGATCAATATTTTGATACGTGAAACACAAGGACATAAATAAATAGAACAGTACGTCGCACTTCCTTTGGCGGTCGAGTTAGAATAGTGCAGGAGCCTCACCAAATATCGCACAAGTAGTACAATTGGCTCAAACCGCAAGAGATGTGTGACCAAGTGGGCTCACTTCTTGTGAAATTTTTGCTGCTACTTGTTTTTCACGAAAGACAAAAGGTACGCTTGAAGAGAAACGCCCTTTCTCTTTGAAGTGAAGACTATTCATTTATACGGCATGTTCGGGTAAATGGGAAAGTACTACCGGGATGCCGCGACGGCCGCGTCAGTTTGGCGCACTGCGAATGGCCGCGTTGACAGAGCGTGCGAACGTAATCGTTAAATGGCGAAGATAGTTACGGACCACAAATCTTAAGATGCATAGTCGCAGTCTAGCAGAGGCATTCCGGACGTGGCTGGGCGACCGATTAGGCCGACTGGCAAGGCCCCTGTACGAGAGCTACTATAACATAGCCAAACCTAACATACCGTTGCGTTACTTAAAGCATACTTTTAAGCTCTCGCGCGCTGTGAACGCACGCCGCTCATGGCGCGGCCGTTGTGTCGCAATGTGTTGACTAGCATGACGTCGTAGAGCCATACGCGTGTAGTCTAAAATGAACACCTCGGAGGGATGGCAGTCCGTAATAATTTCGGAACCTTGCAGCTTACCACCTTCTTAACTTGGTTCTAGCATCATCCGTTGCTTTCTTATATTTCAGGGTTAATGTCAACATTTAAGAAATTGCGTAATTTAAGATCATGCCATTCGCCCTGGGCCGATCAGAAAGTGATCATTTTGACAAAATCATACATCATGGGTACAACCTTTTAACGAAGCAGGAGTTCCCTTGTTCCAAATTCTGTTTACCGAAAACATTCTTCGGATATATTCTGCCGTAATTTGGAGCTAAGTCAAAGGCCAATATGTATGTCTCATTCCAGGTATATTGACGAGTACATCAATGACGAGTTGAAGGCGTCAAACCGCCAGACCGATGCCACTGAGGTCAATGGTATGTACGGCATGGCCTTTCACCATCGATACTAATTGCAAAGATGTTTAACAACCCACAGAGAAGGCAGCCTCTCCATCGATCATAACAGCGGTGCATTTATTGGCCATACCGGCACCTTACTAGCGTCAGCATGTCGGTTGCTGCTTGTGCAGTCAGCGTGCAATTCATGCAGATGAATTGAGTGCTAACAGAGACAACACCACTCATATTCTGCGTGCCTCAAGTTTTGAATGAATTGCCTTTCAATGCGATGAACTCATTCACGCTTCTCGATTTGTTATGGATTTCGTGTTGGAATGGGGTCAGAGTAACAAGCTTTGCAATGGGTAGCAAGCCAACCGCATGTTTTATTCTTCACGTTAAATGCTGGCTGGAGAATCTTGTCATCAAAGGATGTCTTGCCGGACGCGATTGAAAATTTAATTTATACACTGGAAATTGACAAGGCGCCGTCAAACGAGCGTTTCGGTAATACAATTTTTCGAGTTCATACGCTGTGAAAAGGACAGGTGACATCGAGCTGTCTGGCTACTGTGGCATCAGCATGCGTGTGTTACTGCTTACAGACACTCTCCCCCTCTGCCTCGAATGGCGTCCTCAAGCGGCGTTCCTTGCTTGCCTTCTCTCCTACAGGAGCAAAGGCCCTACGTCATGTTAACGTGACGAGCCCCTGCTCTATTATTTATTTCGATAAATTTTTATCGTACGGCACATCTGATTGTGCGCATTCCGCCATTGGATGATCAACCAAATTTCCGTGCACTGGTCGGTGCCGTTGCAAGCAGTTTGCATTGCACAAATGCATTTCTTCGTGGGACCTTGACCAGCTCTCTCAAAGCGCGGCTCCATCCAGTGGAAGGGCGCGTGGCCTGCTGTTGAAAATTGCGACTTTTTCCTGCCACGCAGCCTCCTAAATGTTGGAGACGCGGTAGCCACTACTTAATTTACCAGCCGCTCTTGTGTGTTTACGACAGCCAAACTTGGCGAGGGGAACTTAAGGCGACTCTCTGTCTACCTTACGGAAAACCAGCAACGCCTTATTAGTTTTCTGCAACGATTGCGGTTATTATATTTAACGCAACGTCGCGTGATCATTGCTGTTATATTGTTCAACGATACAGCCTTGTCAACTTGTAATTCTGCAAGTCTTTCTGATCCTATCGGATGCCGAAAACACCACCTTCATATATGCGCAATGGGCGGCCTATTTTAAGCAGTGTGAGAGGTATCGAAGGCGAGCAGATGATCACAGCTACTTTTTGTTTAAAATTAGTTGTTAAACATGCACAGCTAACCGTAAATCCATTCTTAGTAACTGCAGCTACAGACGTAGGTAAAATATATGCAAAGGATAGCCAGGGTCCTAAAGAATAGTGCACTATCGGTGGAAACTTGCATCTGTCACATCAAGACCAGGTGTTCATGGGTGGTCAAGCTTCAATGAAATTTTACACTTGTTCTGTCACCTATTGCTTTGTCCACTACTAGATATGACCATCCACAGCTAATAATGAATAGGCGATATGCAGAACCAACAGGTGCACTTTTGCACACAACCCGTTGTCCTGTACAAGCTAGTGGCTATCGGAGTACAATACTAATGAATGTGTCAACATGCGGGGTGGTAACATCATTAGGCAGCCATCCTTTCGCTGCACGATCCAACCTTTCGAAGCAATTTTCTTTTGAATGGGAACCTCGTCTCTGGGGCATTCCAGATTTTCCTACTCGATATGAAAAATGCAGAAATGCTTTGATTAACAGCTCTGAGACTGACGTGAACGATGTTCGTTGCATTTGAGAATGTTCTAGTGACTGTATTCAGATTACATATTTAGGGCCTGGATGGTATGCCAAAATTCCCGGAAATTGGCATGTCTCTAAATATTTTAAACACAACGTCAGCAATTGAGTAACTCTAATCCTAAAACAAATATCGCCGTACTGTGGTCCGCATTGTTTAGAATATCTAAAGCGGCCAAATTTGATTTAGAAATTTACAATTTACAGAAATGACAAATGTTTCAAAGCGCTTTTCAAAATTCGTAGCTGCAACATTATGGTAAATTTCAGACCGCTGCGTATTATCATTGTCGATTTACGAGTATTATTAAACGTTCTTTTCAGAACTATGGTATCGCTTTTACTGCTCAATTACAGAGTTGCAAGCTTGATATTGTTTTTATAAATTTTGGCTAAATCAATACTCTTTAGAAGAACGTTCACAGCTTGATCATGAAGTTCGTTTACGGCAGTCACAAGATTTCATCATTTTCTTTTACATTCGATAGCCTGCCTGAAAGTTAGTGCAAGTGTGACAGAATGAAACCTTCATTTGATGCAGTGACTTGTCAGTCGAGGTGGGAGGGTCCCTTATTCTAGGAACCCTCTGGCTTGGATCGCCCTCCGGGCCCAGAACAATATCCCTGCTCCAAAATACTTAGACAGAAACCTCCGCGCTGAAGTTTCCTTTTGCGCGTTACTAACTAAGCAGCTTTACCAAACGAGAACGCGTCCCTCTTCGTAAAGGCAAGTTGGTGAGTGCCAAAGTCTGCTTATTAAGTTTATTATGCGTTTCATTGCGACCTAAGTGAAGCATGGAACACACTTATTGCTGGAAATTAGAAATGAGATTTGACCTTTGTAGCGCACTAAAAATAGTGATCTGTCGTCTTTAGCTTAGGACACGGTCGTGTTCCATTGTGCAGTCACAATTACAGCGTATTTATTTTTAGAAAAAATCAACGTTCTGTAAATTTGATCGAGTTTGGCCCTTTCGTCCATACAAGTCTCTTGCTTGCACTTTGCACCTAATTTCAAAATTTCTGAAAGAAAAAGTTCTGCAACGGCAGCCGCCGCCTTTCCCTACCATTAAAGGTAAACTAAAACGTTTCGCATGCAACCGTTCTCAGCGCGAAATTTTCTTACTTTTTGAATACCTTTGCAGAGCGGCGAGTGAACACCTCTGCTGTTTTTTCGGGCCATGCAGATGCCAGTGACATCGGAAGCACCAATTACGCGCCTGCAGTAACCACCGACAGGACCGACCACGCCAGGCCCAGTACGAGCCGCGGTGGCCTCGAGAAAGTGTCGTCTGCTACGAAAGGCATCGCGAGGTGAGCCAACATTGCGAAGTATTTCTTGACATAACGCAACCTAGTCATCTAGGGAACTGCGACAGCGACTGCACCGCTCACGCCAGATCTCATCCCGCATAATAAATAGAAAAATAGGTTATAGTAGGAATATAAAAGCAAAAGAAATCATCTGCTTTAAGGATGCCTGATGACGCTTCAAGGAGGCCTGATGAGATTTTGAAGACTCCTGAAGACGCTTGAAGGACGCGTGGAGACGTTTCAAAGAAGCGTGGATACACGTTTCACAGACGCAGTAGATGCACGTTTCACAGACGCAGTGGATGCACATTTCACAGACGCAGTGGATGCACGTTTCACAGACGCAGTGGATACACGTTTCACAGACGCAGTGGATACACGTTTCACAGACGCAGTGGATACACGTTTCGCAGACGCAGTGGATACACGTTTCACAGACGTAGTGGATACACGTTTCACAGACGTAGTGGATACACGTTTCACAGACGCTGTGGAGACGTTTCACAGACGCTGTGGAGACGTTTCACAGACGCTGTGGAGACGTTTCACAGACGCAGTGGAGACGTTTCACAGACGCAGTGGAGACGTTTCACAGACGCAGTGGAGACGTTTCAAGGACGAGTGAGGACGCTTCAAGGACGCGCGAAACTGCTTCTCATTCCTCCATACCGTAGAGTATGCTGACGCGGCGTTTAAACTGGCAGCGCTGCAGCAAATTCCCATTGAAAGAGTGTGGACAATGTTGGGCAATCAGCCCCTTCGGCGGGTGCAGCCAGCGTTGCTCCGCCATCCAAGATGAGCTCATCAACTTCTAGGTTCGTTGCATTTAAAGATACTGTCACTAAAGGCGAGGCGTTGCCAAACCGCTGCTTGCAAGAACGGCGCTGGACACGATTTCTTGCCGAACGGCGCCACCGTTTCACTTGCGGTCGTGTAAGTATGCGTCATATGGAACGGAAAAAACTTGGTAGGCTAAGTTAGCTGTCTTACATTTCACGCGCAGTACAGACGTCTTCTGTAATATGTTCAGACAAATATTTGCAGATGAATGTAAGGGGACTTCTACGCAATCTAGATGTCAAAGAACTTATTTAAAATTTAGTCTTAAAGTGATTGTGACCCGCCGTGGCTGCATAGTGGCTAAAGAGTTCTGCAGCTAAGCGCGAGGTCATGGGAATAATTTTCCGACCATGGCGGCCGCATTTCGATGTGGTCGAACTGCGAAAATACCTGAGTACTTTGATTTAGGTGCACAATAAGAGCCCCTGGTAGTCCAATGATGCCGGAGTCCCAACCTGCAACCTGTCTCATAAACAAATCATGGTTTTGAACGTAAAACCCCGTAATTCAGCAATTTCTCACTGTTGTGTGTGGAAGAGACACACTTAACGACACACACTCTCATAGACAATATGTCATTCTTACCAAAATATTGCGATGATGGTCTCACCTCGTCGGGTGGTGTGGCTATAATAGTAGACAAATCTGGCCCGCCATTAAAGAAAAGCGTCTATTTTATAAGACTCTCTTCAATCTACGTTACATTTTTCTGGTGGAGGTGCGGGTTACATGCTACCACTCCCAGATCGAACACCGTCTACAAGCGCAGTATGAAGTCCGGTCGAGCTGACTCCTGTGCACGTACGGACAAGCCAAAGACGTGAAGGACTGCCGCCTGAGCTCGAGCCCCTACCCAATGATGTCAGAAACATGAGTACAACGGTTGCATCTTCTTCCTCAACGCACCGACCGAGGACGTCCTTAACCAGCCGCGAATCCCTGCATTCTTCCATGGCGGCACCTTCGAGGATGTTGAGGACTCGCTCGATCATTTTAAGCGTGTCGCAGGATTCAACGACTGGACTCCAGACCGCAAGCTACGCAACGCCTACTTTGCCCTCGAGGACTATGCGCGGACATGGTTTGAGAACCATGAGGCAGCCTTATCGACCTGGGACGAACTCCGACGGCAGCTAATCGGCACATACGCCAGCCTAGATCGCAAGTAGCGAGATGAATCTGCAGTTCAGGCGAGAGTACAGAGGCCGAAAGCGTCACAATGTTTGTCGAAGATATGTGCCGACTTTTCCGACGCGCGGATCCGTCCATGCCGGAGGAAAAGAAGCTCAGGAACTTGATGCGCGGTGTCAAGCAAGAGTTATTCGGTGCCCTAATACGCAACCCACCAAAGACCGCTGCAGAGTTTCTCGCGGAAGCCACATCAATGGAAAAGACACTGCAGCAGTGAACAAGGCAGTTCAACCGCGATGTGTCGACCCTATCGCGTAACCCTCTCGCTATACCCTTGGACAATACCTTAAGGCGCCGAGTGGAAGGCGCCTAAGGTGCACTGACAATGGTAGCACAAGTTACCTGCACCTGGGGCCCAGCCGCAGCCTTGATCACGCAAGGCCCAGAACAAGCCGCACAGGCATGGGGCAAGCATCATCAATCATAGAAGGCGGCGCCAGGTGAGTTCACATTTAGAAAAGTTTAATTCGAAAGAAACTCTGATACTACAGGCATGGCTACCCGGGGAACAATCATGCCTGTACCCACTAATTTCTCCCGGGGAGGGCTATCCCTGTTGATGGAACAAGGCGCTGCATGAGCAGTTTTGAGAGTTCGGCAGGCGGAGCTTGTCATGCTATACGTAATAGTTGCAAGAGCGCGACTAGACACGTAGAGAGTAAAAAAAAAAAACAGGCAGCGTATTGCACTCATGTTCCACGTAAAGGAACGCTTTCAATATGGTTACCTTGGGTACTCACCCCCCTGTGAACTATATGAACCTAGTGAAGAGCAAGATGGTCATCTAAAAGAAAGCTCTCAAAATGAAGCAGAAGGCGCCTAAGTCTACCGAGGCAATGCAGCGTAGGTACGCTGGTAGTAAGCAAAGCAATCGAAATCAGTCCGTGCTCCCATACTACAGCCTACCACATAATGAAGTCGCGGTTTTGCTGCATTGAAACACCAGAGTTCAGTTTTTGAATTATTATTACATTTACCTACACCAAACCTTTCAAAGGCTATAAGAAGAAAGTTATTAAGTAGCCGTAATTTAAGCAGTGGGTTAGCCGCAGATATCTCAGTAAGAAAACATGAAATATGTAAAATGTCAAGGAAAGTACTGCGTAATCCTACCATTTTTTTTCGGCTAATTGAGGACTCCCTATCGTGGATGATATCAAAGTACATGTTCTTTTAAATTTAGCCTGCCATACTTCCGCATGTTGTTGAGGGGGTGTTCTCACCTTGATCGATACGTAGCTATGATACGTCAACCGCTAGGCCAACTGCACAAGCTAGTCTTGTAGCGATAATTCGGCAAATTGCAGTGCTTTTGTAAAGAAGGGCCAGCACCCCGACCAGTTAAGGCCACCCCTTTTGGTCCGAATTCGCCTTTCCTGCTTTCTTTTCACTGAGAGGCGAAGAAATAAATAGAAGCTACGTCAATATGCTTGTCTCGACTTCGCCTGTGTTCAAGAACTTCACAAGAAGGCGTGGCTTTAAGCAATTATTAGTGCAAGACTTCACCATAAAAATGAAAAGGCAGGAAAACATAAAGCAGTGTAAGGCGATATGGGAAGAATTTGTCAAGCAGGAAAGCCTGATCGAGCACAGTTGTTCCGGGCTATGCTTTGTGCATGCGCGCGCGCGTTCTCGATTGTTCCACTGATTAACTTCATCATACAGTCCGGCTGACATCCACGCGATATTATAAAATTGCACAGGTGTCCCCTATACCAGAATTATTGAAAGGCTTACGCGTCCATTATTCTCGCATTAAAACCATTGATCTGAGTTCACTGGTACATGCGGCATTGTGGGAGCGGAGACCGCAGTATAGCTGTTAGAAGTTATACAAAACATCACGGCGATGGCGACACCGACGGCAGAACTGGGCCTGGAGTTTCCGCATACTTGATATTTCTATAAATAAGCTTGCCGAAGAACGGTAGAACAAGCCTTGACAGGTGGGTTGAGACGCGTTGACAAATGAGGCTTATGTTTCCGATTTAGCTGGATGGGTGTGCATGAGTCCGCCATTAAATTGACACTATAGGTTATTACTAGGTCAACGTGGAATGTCGAAATGCCATCCCACAAATCTCGAAACGCTTGCTTCATGCGAATAAGAGACTTATTTTAAGAGAAAACGCGTTCTGAAGCATCCGCGCACCTCTAGCGCCGTTCAAATCGCCCGCTCTCCGATCGAGGAGTGGTGACGTAATGGTCTCATAGTGACGTTGCGCCGTCGGTGAGTAAAACGGCGCCCGCAGACGGGGCTAGGGCTTTTCTGCGCAAAACGCAAACGCGCGGCCAGAAAGAGCCAAGACAGAGCCGACAGCAGCGCGAAAGCGGAACTATGATGGCTAGCGGAAGGGAAAGCGCGCGACGATAAGCTGGTTCTTTATTTTACGACGCCAACTTCGACGCTCGTTGCAATGGACGACCCTGACAACGACACATTGACTCTTGATGCTGGGCTCGTCTTCAGCGATTCAAGCCCTGATGACCGTGACGTGCTGCTAAGAGCTCGCGCTGCCGGCGTCGTTGCGTACTACTACGACGGCAACTGTATGTCATGGCTTTACATATTCGCACATTTGTAGGTTTTCCTTCGTGGAAACCCAATGCCGCACTCACCGCCCCCTATTCGACCTGCAGTTGTTCTTGCGCTTCGGAGAATGTAGGAAAGACCGACGGAAAAGCGCTACGGGAGCGCATTGCTTTGAAAGGCACTCCACACGACTTTAGTAAGTCGGCGTTGAACTTGTAATCCTCTGGTCGAAAGTACAGCGAGCACACTATGTGATTTTTCGGCTCTTTGCCAACGCGCTGTGGCAGAAGTACGGCACTTAACCACTTCGAACGGAGAGGTTCACTCCATAGCACACAGTGATAAGTAACGTTACGTTCGCCGCTACAACTACCCTTGGCCAAGTTCCGCGGACCGTTCGCGCATCCCACGACATCACATGGACGTGGCATTCTCGCTGCCTGTTCCAAATGCAAGTTTCGCGAGCAAGCAGAACCAGCGCAGCACGACGCGATAACAAAACAACGGAAACTCCAAAGCGCGCGCGGCGCAGGGTCAAGCGCGCAGAGTCGAGCGAAAACGAAACATTTCGACAACCTATACGACTGAAGGGTTACGTCAAAATGTTATTTTTTCTTAGAATCGAACAGATGTAGACACGTAGCATTTTCTTCCGCCTTATAACATAATGAAATGATCTTTTTAATACGAGTAGTTGAGGAATAGTGACATAAATTATGATGAAGAGTGCCTTCATCATCAGGTTAGTACCGGAGTGTCGCTGGGGGTTCTCAAATCGTGTCATGCATTTAGCTCAATTTCTCGGCTACTAAAGCTCTGTTCGCGATTATATGGACGCCTTAGACGTTCTAGAGCATTGCTTTATCACTTTAACTTGACTTCATAGTAACCTTTGGTGTTCGTTTAAGAATCGCTAAATAGTCAGCGTCATTGTGTTGTTTCGCAAGCTTATGAGATCTTCGGTGGAACATTGCAAATAACCTCTCAAGTTTCTGGTCAGCGTTTAAATTCCAATGTTCGATTCTTGGCTAATTGCTGCATGCCGGGGAATATTATTTGGCTTCCAGGCTGTAAACGTCCTTCGGTACATATTGTGGCGGTTCGATTACCGTATTCAGAGAATTTCCATGCACCTTCAGCAAAGGAGGCTGCCTTGACACGACTTTCCGATACAAATCATACAGTGACTCCCCTGGGTCAAACATCCACGCGATATGTATAGCCTTAAGAGCCCCTGCGTAGGCAAGTTCTCCCCGATGCGTGTGTTGTGTAAATGAACTATCTTACCGGGATACAAATCGCCATAGGGGCTTAAGTCTTAACGTTCTCTCAATTGCTTGCAAATACAGGAGCTACATCAGTTTCTAGGTCATCACGTAGAACAAAAACTTCAGCTGCGCCTTTGTGTTTCAAGCCTAGGAAAGTGGGATGTGGAGACCAAGGTTCGGCATCGTTTTCTAAGAGACAGGAGACCTCCAAGACGCGCATGGCCAGCACCGTGTCGTCTTTAATGATGCCTATTTTTTCAGCTAGAGCAGCACGTAATGAACTGTTCTTTCTTTATTGTTACCCAATATTTTTTTTCATTTTCAGTCACGAGCGCATGTGCTTGGATGTAAAATATGAAATGCATAAATTGCCTGCGAACCACTTATGTTAGACAACAGACAAGATTTGCGTAAGCATGGCAACATTTTGCTAGCATATCCTTATCGACTGTAGGTGAGTAAACACTATGGAAAGATGTTGCGACGGTGAATAAAAACGTTTTACAAATATTTCATATTAATTATTCTGCTTCCAAGAAATCACGACCATTTTTCTAGCCATTCCACTTTGGAGACGACGCCTCGGATACCGATATTCCGGCATTACCATGGTGGCATAAAGCCTATTAGGAAACAAGAACAGATGGCGGCGCCAAATTTACCTCTGGGTGATATTGGGAGAAAGATTGGTAAGTAATCTCGAGGCCTTCCCGCGTCGTCGCAACCACCGTTCTATCATAAGTTTCACTGCGCATGTGCCGCCCAGGCGCACTTTTGGAAGTCACGTGAACTTCTACGCGAAGGGGCCGGGGGGGGGGGGGGGAGTAGTGACAAAGAGACGTGGAGCGGGGAAGCCTAACGTATTGGTACAACATGGCTTCCCACTCTCTTGACCTGTGCAGCTGAAAGACCTCATAAAAGGTAGCGGCAATAGGGAACGTTCGCCTTTGGACAAACTCCTGTAGTCTCCTTCGCGTGCCCTCCTTATCAAGCCATCTTTTTGACCGGGCATGTTAGAGGTCTATGGTTTACGTGTTGTGCGTGTGATTGGGCACGTGGTACAACATGTGTTTCGTTAATACGTGAGCCTTTATTAGAATACACACTGTTTAAATACTACTAGCCTTACTTTCGTTATTGTTCTAATATCATGCTATAGATGAAACTGCTTCGCCCTTCCGCGAAGACTGCGTCTATATTGGCACAAGGACTCTTTCATTCTGATAGCATCGATCGCAGTATATTCTTTCAGTGTGATGTTCCTGTATGCCTGAAGGAATTTGGAGGCAAGCGTTTCAACAAGGGAACTTGTCCTGGTGTATTGTGTCCCCTAGTCGAAACATTGGCTTCAGATAGAACCTTTCTCCAACCACTGTTGCCTCAGTGTTGATGTGAATATCTGTCTCGTGTTGCAGAATTCCTGTGGCCAGTGGTGTTGGCCAATGGAACACCCATTACCAACCGGCTGATGGCACGCACGCAGTCTCCGGTAGGTGCGGGAAGGTTATCGGCCGTAAGTACACCACGGGTTCCTTTCAAGGTTAGGGAGCGAGCTAACATTTGCTATCGCACAAGGCACATTTACACAGCACTAAGGAATGAATTCGGGGGTTTTACGCGTCAAAAGCAAGATTTTATTATGAGGCACACCATAGTGTTGGACACCGGATTTATTCTTATCGCCAGGGCACCCTTAAAGGACTACTGACACAAAAATTTTCGAGCTTGTTTTTTTTTCGCTTCTGCCGCTCGTCGACGCCAGCGGTAGTGAACGAGCAAGCCAGGTGAGCTGGCGATCACTGGAAAACTGTGTAGGCCTAGCTCGCTCGTCATCGGATCCAAGGCCGACGACCCTTGCGATCCGTCCGCAGTTCGTAATAAAGCACCTGTATTCGTCAGCACAATCGGTGTCTGCACATTTATGTCGCTTGTAAGTGACAATACAATTTAATTTTCCCGACGCCGTTGATAGCGATGAGAAAATACCTTAGCCAGGCGAACTGCTTCTTGGAGACGATTGCAACGGTGGCTACGCCAATAATTTACTATTTCGCGCAACAGTTTGACTTGCACACTTTCGAGGTCACTTTACTCCGCGCTATTTCGACTCGGAATCAAAATTTTAGCCCATTCCTTGTGCTGCCGTCAGCGTGGCGGTTGTCTGCGCTGAAGCGTATTTTAACATTGATTTTTAATATGTTTCAAACTATATTTGCCGTTTATATTTTGCAGACGATGTGTGTGTGCCCACGTAAATCGATCACACACGATAACTCGACTTCGAATTATGTGTATCACTGTTCCTTTAACGTGCCACCAATGCTAAACAGCATCGCCGTTGGCGCAGGTGTGGTTGATTAAACGCCTTTCACAAACCTTTTCGCAATTCGGTTGATCCAAACTTTCCTTGCTTCAGTTAAATCATTTTACTGCTAAGAATTATTTGCCTCATCTAATATACTGTGATAACCTAAGAATGGAGTGCAAGCTTAACTCGCATGGACCGAGTGCAAACGCCTTTAGCCTTTAAAAGCCAAGGCAGCTCGAATCCGCTCGCACTTCAATGACCTTGCTCTGCTAAAACACAATCGAAGAACGAAAGCTCACAATTTCGAGTTAAAGCATTATCTTTGTCTCAGCGCTGATATGACCATCACCCATAAAATTTTCCAAGATGTCCAGGTTCCATCATAATATACGATTCCAGATTCATTGCTTTTCAGGGTTAACTGGTGTTTACATAAGCCCAATTTTGTTCCAGTGATTTTAAAGGTAAAAGATTCAAAGTTAAATACATCTTATTCTTCACTAACAGCAGCAAATTAGCTTGCAGCCATTGTTCTGTACGTGTATTACCACGTCACATTTCGTTCTATGAGAGCAAAATGAGCTTATCGGAGAGCACAACCATTATCAAAGCGCGGCAAGACGCGTGAGAACCAAAATCAGCCATTGCAAGGTCAACCAAGCTCCGGTCTCGACAGAAAAAACGAAGGATTAAAGCAATGAACAACTCCCGAAACACATGCGCGTCCTTTTCGTAGCATCACGTTGTGGCTTCCGACTTTTGTTCCTTGAATTTAGAGATTCAATTCAGACGGCCGCTGTGCTGCCAGGGTTTTTTCTTGCTTCCTGCGCGTTCCTATCACAGAACGCTCTAGCCTCGTTGTCACACAATGGGAAATCGGCACCTCTGTTTCAGGGCATACACACAACACAGAAACCGGGAGCGCTGGTTTCACGCTTCAGGCCTACAGCAGCACCAGCGGCGGTGTGGACAACACAGTGGCCAGTACAAGCTACGCGCCAATGGAACAACCATCGGACATTCTTGGAAACGACACTTGGTGAGCTAAACTTTTGTATGAATTCCTTTCGTTGGAACAACTCACTGAAATGAGACGGAACGCTGTCTGTGGCTGAATTGTATTTCCACTGATCAACTTCTGCGACACAGGGAACTGTTGTTGCCTCGAATGCCAAATCTGATCTGCAGTTCCGACCATATGGGGCAAACAAGAAGCTTTAGTTCAGGAGCAAAGTTCATTGAAAATGAGAAATCAATTTGCCCAGAAACACACTGCACCAACATTAGTTTCTGGCATGTGAAAAAAAAGATGCGATTTGCCGTACATATAAAAAATTCAGAAGCAATTCTGCACGAAAGACAAAACCTCCATTCCCTAAACTGCGTCTAATAACACATCTAAAGAACAGAAAATTGATGTATTACACAGCGATCTGAAATATAGTAGTTTATGGACAGATCCTTCGGAAATCTTGGCAAACGCAAACTGGAAATGGATACGAAAGAAGTTGTTCACTTAAGATTTTCTAAGAGATGCAGCTAACGTAACTGCGGTAGATTTTTTGTTTAGGTAAATTACTAAACTAAGTTTCTTTTTCTGGTAGGTTAGCGATTTCAATATTTTTCAGTTTCCAACCGATATGAAAAGTGTGATTGATGCAGTTGCTGGAACTTATCTGTTTCAAGCAAATGCCATCCAGTATATTTGAATTCATACGGAGGTCAATAAAGAACCCTTTTCTTCCGCCTAGACGAGTTCTCTGGAAACGCTGCTGCCGCTTATGTGGCCAGTTATTCCCTACGCCTATAATTTATAATTTATTTATTTATTTGCTAAATAAATTTATGTATTGTCAAATTTTACTAAGTACATGATTTCGTCTAGATACGTGCCAAATGGGCACGACTAGAAAAAGCGTACAAGCTTACACCACATGAGCTGATGCACACCATAACATAGCATGAGTCGTGTCAACAATAACTAGAATAAGTATAGATAAACAACTAAATTGCACATTAACGACAACAAAGCCAACAATTTTCATCTAGCAGAACTTTTTGTTGGGCTAGTTGGTGCATATTTACTGAAGTACTATAGCGCCAAGTAGACGACACAAGAAGAAGAGACACGGACGAGCGCTTTCCGTGTCTCTTCTTCTTGTGTCGTCTACTTGGCGCTACAGTACTTCAGTAAATGTTCATCTAGTTCATAGGCCAGAACATTAAAAAAAAAGGCAGGAGAGAAGACATAGACTAGACACGTGTGTGTGTGTGTCCTATTCTGTCCGTATTATTTTTTTTTTCATTCCTCCCCTAAACTGTAGGAACGATCTTGTGCCAGCAATGCCGCAACTCCACGCATGTAAAGTTCATCAAATAACGCAAAAAATCTCATGGCCAAGGAATAAAATGAAAGAAATATGGCTGTTTGTGTTAAATTGTCGAACTTTGCCATGAGCGTTCTACTGTATTTCTACCATAGGATTTTAAAAAACTTCCTCGGCAGCACATCTTGACGATTCTGCGTAAAAATCCTGAATTATTTCATATTATTCTGTATGTAGGGATTGAGTTATTGCATGCGATGTCTGACGAGGGCGCCGTCCGGCTGTATTTGTCAGAGATAACGTTAATTGTATAGTATGTCTTTGAAGCATTTAAAATATATTACTCTTCCTTATGTGCAAGGAGTCCTATAAAACGCAGACCTCTTTAAGCTCAGGCAATACAGCCTGTTTTAATGCCAAATGTCTCACTACCGAGCGCACATTTCTGGACCCTTGCCTGAACACTCCTTGTTAGCGTGATGGAATTGCACGAGTATTCTGTTACCTTTAGAACATGTGAGTTTAATAACTAACCACCGTTTTCAGATAGCCCTACTCGCCTGCACCGGTTACATTTAGGCTACACACGATGTAATAAATAAAACAGGACTTCTGCATAACTTGACACTCCACCGACCGTAGTTTGTGTTTCGAGTTTAACGCCTTAGACGACCAAAAGCACCATTGTTCAATTTCTGCCGATCTAGAGGCGGAATCGAAGGGTAAATATAAATGTAGTAACTTAGCCCTCAGATTGAACAAGTCGCCTTACCGTAAACGATCGATTTAGTTTGCCGGCCTCTCAATTGGCCAAAATGTGTCTACGTCGTCCCGTTACAAGAGTCGGCTATATTGAGCTGCCTTTTCCGTCTACTTGCAGGAATGCTACTGGAACCGATGCTGGGGAACAGCAAGAGTTCTCCGGTGCATGTTCCATTGTTTGCAGCAGTCGGGATGCTTTACACGGGCACGTCAACGAACACAGGGGCGACACAGACCAAATTTGCAAATCATGTGATCTAGCCTCTGTGAGTAATTCGATGCTCATAAAACATTGCCAGAAAAGCACCGACCGAAACCACAAATGCGAAACCTGTGGTAGATCGTTCCACCTGGCTCATCCCCTAGCCGCACATGACCGCACCCACGAACACCACAGTCCCTACCAATGCCATATTTGTAATAAATCGTTCCAGTCGTGTAAACATATAGATGACCATAAACACACACATACAGGCGACAAACCCTACACTTGCGAAACCTGTGGTAAATCATTCACACAGGTATCACATCTCCGCGCACACCAGCAAACGCATGCGGCCGAGAAACCCCATGTATGCCATAAATGTACTAAAGCCTTCGAATGCAAAAGTTCTCTCCAACGTCATCTCAAGTGGTATTGTGGGGGCGGAGATTTCGATTGCAGAATATGTCATCTATCCTTTGTGGACAGCTCAGATCTGGTTCGTCATCACCAAATTTTTCACGGGTATGAAATGCCGCATGAGTGTACTCACTGTGGATTTGATTTCGCCGAGAAAGAAGCCCTCGATGAACATCTGCGCCGGAATCATATGTGCGACTTATGTGGAGCATCATTTCAAGACACGGTTCAATTGATTAGGCACATCTGGACGCATAGCTGTGGGCAGCCGTAACATGCTGCCTAGTGCGCAAGTAAATCGGCCGCTGCTTTTGCATAACGCGAGAGTGAAGCCTTGCTGAGAAATCACGCTGACATTCTTTCACAGGAGTTAGCAACAAACTAAACGCATCGTGTGCAGAGGCCGGCTAGGTTTGACATTCAGAACGACTTCGTAAAATGCATGATGTGGACGATGCCCTGGGGTTTCTCGAAATTACGACACAACACGTTGTCGAAAGAAGTATTTGGAGTGCTTCAATATCCAAGCATACTGCAGATCCCGGCCAGCGCTTACAGTTTGAAACACATGTGATGGCTCGCGAACGCAGCTTTAGAAAATTTAGTTTAAGACAAACCCTCATGGGGTGCAATTTTGAGTTTTGTGTAAGTAGGTCAAAATGCCTGCACAAGATCCTTGACTCCCCGTTTCGTTAGAGAAGTTTTATGCAGGCGTTTTCAGAGTGAGCATGTAAACAAGCTCTAATGGACCCTATGCCTAATGATCTTGCATTGGGGATAGAAGGGAACATGTCTGATTGAAAGGAATTTAAAAAAGAGGCACTGTTTTCTTGTCAACTTACAAGTAATCTCTACCATTAATTAAGGTTCTTACGCCCTGTTGCCTTCGAGAGACAGCTTTTACGACAATATATAGACACATTGTACGCATGGGAAAATTTATTTGCTTAAAAGATGTTGAATGAATTGACTCTTTGGGTTCTCTTTGGCTCTTGTAAACTCTAAAAAAAGTTTACACCATTTGGGTTGCATTTTCTCCTGGAACAATAATCGTCATCTGTCTTGCCCGCATTTCGTTGCTTTAACGCTGTGAGCCCGGTACTTCCTAGACACGAACGGCGTGCACGTTATCAGCTTGACACAGCATTATCGACAGGAAAGTAGCGAGCGCTGACTTTCCAAAATCCAAGCAAAAGCAAGGCTTCTGACGATTATTGTTTGAGGACAAGCCCCAAACGGTGCAAACTTCTTCAGTGTATTAACACCGAAAATGTGTTATGTACCATAAACTAAGCTGATGAAAGTACTGAGACTGCATTAGGTTTAAATGATATTGAGCGTCACATCATATGTTCTCCCAATACGCAATTTTTTAGTTGTTTGATTGCGCTGGGGGAGCTTAGAGATTTAAAGGGCAGTCTTTTATCCACTTGGAAGCCGTCTGTTATGACTCGCACTATTATGTAATTACAGCTCCAGAATATTTTCAGCCTGATGTGACAAACGCTTCTGTGCGAGCAAGGAAAGAAAAAAATGTGATCCAGTTTTTAGGCAGATTGGCACGCGTACTTCGATATCCCTTTCCTGTGAATGCGTTTCAGCGGCTGACAAATGTTAAATTACCGCTCAGCGCATGACGCGCCAGCGTGTATAAGAGCATTCTGTCATTCTTGTCGATTATGTATTTTTTCTGCGATGTAGTCGAAACTTGTGTAATCAAATTCCACGCGCAACGCGAATACAGTTGTGCATTCTGGACTGCATGCAGACAGAAACGGTTACGCTGGAATCTTCGATGAATCATGCGACGTTCGTTAGCCGTAAATCACTTCTTGAATGATCGACGCATGTGCCCGGAACTATCTTTGTGCCTGACTGTAACTTCTTTTGTGTTATCACGTTCGCCCAATAAAGACTTATTTGTGCCACATGCTTCTTGTTACCGTGTTGTTCCCGTCACTACAGCGCGACACCTCGTAGAGGAGCTTCTTCATTACCGGATACACCCTGAAAGCCCTGAAAACAGTGTAAATGTTGCCATGGGCCAGTGAGCTAGCTGAAACGTCCGACTACCGATAGAGCACGGACGTGCGCCCGAGACGACTAGGAATGACATGGCGCAGTGAGCAGTAGCATTGAAATCCCCCATGTGGCCGGCAACGCCGGCTCTGCGAAAACGAAGCGACCCACCGATCTTCCACGGACCATTATTTGAATATGCAGGAAGCTGGCTAGAAACTTACGCAGCAACCACCATGTTTAACAATTGAAACTGACGATAAGCTATGGCATGACTGTTTCTCATTTGAATACACCACCAGGACATGGTTTGAAAATCGAGAGTCCAGCTAAGCAGGGGGAGGCAGTTTTGCAGTCTCTTCCTGCAAACATTCATGGGTGCCGTGTGCAAGGAGCGGGCCGAAGTTTTGCTTGAAACCCGTGTGCAGCGACCGAATGAGAATATCGCGGTGTTTACGGAAGTGATGAACCGTCTTTTCACCAACGTTGACCGGGACATGCCCGAGAGGAAAACGTGTTTCCTCGTGCATGTTTTGAAGCAAGAGCTTCACGTCGGATTTAAATCCGAAGCCGGCGAAGGCCGTCGCGACATTTCTCCCGAATCCCATGGGCCTGGATAAGATGTTGGAAATGCGCACTCGGCAACACAGCCGCCCATAGCCTTAGCCGAAGTGGAAAATCCCGCGACAAGGCTCCGTGCTCTCGGAGACCATAAGAACCGTTGTACGCGTAGAAATCCCGTTAGATATCTTCTGCGACGCAGTCTCAAACAACCTTAGTTCCTGATCCCGTCTGAGAGAAGATCCAGCACTCATTTGAGTCCCAGTAACAGCAACTTTTGCAGCAATTTAATGCTGGAGTGCGCACAGTTGGCTTCGTAAAATGTTTGGAAAGTATTTCAAGAAAGCAATCCCCAATAACTATTGTGGCAAATCAGTTCTGCGCAATCCCGTTAGGACGAGGAAGTATCATTAAAAGGAAAAGTTGTCGTCCAGCCGAATGTAGCGCGTAGCTACAAAGGAAAAACATGTGGAATCCACAGGAAGAACGCCTTGTAGTTGAGGAAACATTCCTCCTGGGCCGGGATTCGAACTCGGGACCAATGCTTTTACGTGGTAACCGCTCTGCTACCTGAGCTAACCAGGAGGCTAGCAGATCGCTCGACGAAATCCAAGAAAACAGAAATTGGAAGCACAGCAACACAGTATATGGCAAATCGGTTCTGCGGTACCACAAAGTGGAGGAATTATCATGAAAGGGAAAAGTCGTAATCCATCCTGATATAGCACGAAGCCACAAAGAAAACCCATAGTGGAAACCCGTATGGGTTTTCATTGTAACTTCGTGCTTCATACGCGTGGATGACAATTTTTTGCCCTTTATTATCTATTCTAAAGAAAACACATCCTTTTTATTATTCTAAGCTTTCGAGTCTTTTAGCACCTCTCCTACTTCAGAATTCAGTACAACTTCCCGATACAATATCGCCCGGCGTGAGCCTGTTAAAATTCCGTCCTGGTAGAGTTCTGGTACAGTTCCTGGTGAACACCCGTATTGAAAGATGTTCGACTCGCATACTTCACTCATTCACCTCATTAAGCAGAGCTCGCATAACACTAAATACAGCACACATAAATACCTCCCCAAAAAATATTTATTTTCCAAACGGATGTGCAAAATACATAGATACTAGCATAATCAGCAAACGAAAAATATTTCTCGAGAACGCATGCTCATCGCGCGGATGTCACCTTCATGATGTCTCTTCCTTTTGTATCTGACGTGAAACTTATAAGTATATTTAAGTTCTAAAGCAGGTTTTAAAGACTAAACCTCCAACTTTTTTTGCTGCCACGGTAATGAAGTCGCAAGTTAGAATGATATGCGGTATACAACTGCAGATGCACGTCCATTCATATACGTTTTCTTTTTATCTGAGGCTTATGTCTGCAATTGCGCCTTGTTCATACCCCTGTAACTCAACTTCCTTTTTAGGAAAGGCAGCTCCACGTGTCCTATGTGAGTGAGTGAGTGAATAAACTTTTGCTGCGTCTAGCAAAACGCCATAAAACGCGCATCCGGCTAATCCCATGACACGACTGACAAATCTAGTCTGCCGGCCCGATCGCGGGCACGCTGGACGGCCAGGATTTGATGCTCAAAGACGGGATTTCGCAGGAGCGCGTCATATCTGTCATACGTGAAGCAAACTCGAAACACATTTTTGTCACATATGCTTAAGATTACCGAGTCCTTCTCTTCTCAAGTGTTCGAAGTGAGTCTTCACTAAGGGGCAACTGTTGGTTCACTATTAATCTGTGTAAGCCATGTTCCTCGTAATTTTAATTCTTTATTAGATAAATTGCTCGTGGCATGGATCCATGATTCGTAATTGATTGAAATTCCCGTGAAAATCCGAATACTACCAAGGCAATTACGAATTCAATCCGGCGTGGAAAGACTATCTCTTTTTATTACAGCTCTGCTTTGAATCAAAGCATACAAGAAGTTCACGCAGCCTCTTCTTTTGAGCCTCACCCTATTTGATAGAACAATCAGAGAAAACTTTTCAGCTGAGCCTACTGGCAAATTATCATTGGGATTCTCCTCCACGAGTTGTTGACGCCACGGCAATTATAAAAACGGCAACATAGAGCCAACTTCAAAGCCCTATCAGAACTGTTTGAATTGCACAAAAACCAAAGTTCTACACTAAAGTAAACTAAACTTGACTTGCCTGTTTATTTAAGTCAGAGGCGTTCCCCACTCCACGTATTACACAGGGTTTGCCTTATGCCAGCCAGCAAGTGAGCATTTCGGTAAAATGAAACATTACATGTATCAGGTTAATTAGCAGAATAGCAGTGTGCTTGTTCCAAATTGTGCTTGTACGAAAGCTGCATCAGGTATTTCCCGCCTTACCTGGATGCACAGATTCCGATAGAAATATGTCTAATTCTAGGATTTGTGAAGACTCCTTCGAAGACCTGTGGGACGCGTTCAACAACCTCATTTATTCCAAGGACGTTACGGGTACGTACGGCATAGCCTTCGACCATCGATGCCACTTGCGAAGACGCTTAACAATCCTCAACGGAAAGAACATTTACATAGGCCACGAGAGCGGTGCATTTGCTGCAGAAGAGGACACAGTTTACGTGTGTCGCTGTGTCGGTTTCCGCATGAACAGCCCCAACGTGAATTAATAGGGTAGCTGATTCGGAAAATTGGTGCGTGAAAGCCATGAAGAATGAAAGCCGACACAATGGACAAGGACATAGTTTACAAATTTGTAGCTCTGCCCCTCCCACCGAAAAAACAGATATCGCAGTTCTGTAAAGTTGCATGAGCTAGAACACCTAAAGCGACCAATATTGGTTCAATAATTACCAACTTCCAAAAAGTATAATGTTTACGAGCGTTTCTCAAAGCCCTACCCACAACATAGTATCATATTTCAGAGCGCCGCATATTATATCATTTTTACCACTTTATATGTATTAACAGATGTTTCCGAAGCTGTGTTATCCTTTTTATTGCTCCATTAGATTAAAATTACAAATTCTTCCATATTGAAAATATTCTTAATAAAAACATTCACAGCCAAAACAATGCTCCAGTCCCTACAATTTCTCGTATTCTTTCAAGTGCAACCGATATCGGCAAATTTAGTGGAATAGTTACAGCGTATTTCTCGTGTATTTAGACAGAATTCCCCAAGCTAAACTTTAGTTTTCTGCGCTACTAATGAGCTTTACTATAAGGAGAACGTGTCCTACATGGTTAAGGCAAGTTAGGTTTGTGAAAAAGCTAACTCACGGAATTTTGCATATTTTCTATCGAAACCTTAGTAAAGCCTGAAATATGCTTATTGCTGGAAATGTAAACAATGATTTGACTCCGAGAACAGACACAACGAAATTTGCACGACGCTTTAGTTTCTCGTTTAAGAGCGGAACACAATACCATTCAACGATCCCTGCTTGCTTCTCGCGCTTCCCGGTAACAGCATCTTATGTAACCGTAATGTTTACCGGGAAACACTGGCCGCAAACGCTATGCACGAAAGCGAGCTTTCTGGTCGAAACGCGGCTTCTTGCGTAGACCGCATATGCACGGAGGCAAGCGCCATCTGGATGGTTTTGCATGAAAATGGGTGCGCCACTGCCCGTAGTACAAGAGTGGTACAAAAGCCGGGAAATTGGTTTGTGCTTCAGTTCCCACGTAAAACAATGTTTCCTCGTATATTCAAATAACAATCTGATGCTATCATGTCTGTATGTTGTATGTGTGTCGTACTTTACTATGTTTCTGGTGTATTTTCCTTAAATTCACTCACTTCAGTAACAAATCTGCTCTACACGGAAGGCCTGCGTGATTCGGTATGTCTGATTCGGAATGATTTTTTTGTCCAGAAGATGATCAACGCCAGCGCCGGATGCAGACACTGGATCATCGGCGACACGAGGCCCGCAGTGCTATCGCGTTAAAAGTGCCTAATCTCATCTTCGGAATGGAACACTGTCGTGTTTTATTCAGGTGTACTAAATACAGCACATATTTTGGGGGAAATCCAACGTTGCATAATTGCCGTCACGCACGTCTCTTTTGTCATATGTGTTGAAGCCATATTGTCAGAAAGAGCACCGCATACGGAAGCAGTGAAGTCAGGTTACCATATCACTAAACCTCCACTAAATCATCGTGTTTTTCTTTTTTTTCTGCGCGAAATGTTGACGCTCGTTGAATGACCCCTGCACAGTGACGAGCTAACACCTCTGTTATTCTTCCAGGCCATACACACGTCACTGAAAGCGGAATGACCAGTTCCCCACCTATGGTGTCCAGCAGCAGCATCAATCACGCACAGCCCAGTACAAGGCGCGCCGGCATTGGAAAGCATCAGCCATTCCAGAAAACACTGCTATATTAGCCCACGTTTGCGAAAATTTCCTTGCATAAAGCAAATCAGAGGGTGCGTAATGCTGCCTGTGGTGCAACTATGCCTCCACTGTCGAACTTTTTCTACGGAGGAGAACTGTGATGCGTGAAACGCGCACAATATCAATCGTTATTCTAAACACGCGGTATGCTGGAGGTGGTCCTAACATGCTTGTCATGCTCGGCACTCTTGCAAGTTTGCCAAATGAGGACGTACACAACACAGAAACCGGAGGCACTGGTCTCACACTTCCGGTCTACATCAGCACCGGCGGCGTGGACAACGCAGTGGTCTGTACAAGCTACACATTCACGAAGGAACCATCGGACATCAGCACCGGCGGCGTGGACAACGCAGTGGTCTGTACAAGCTACGCATTCACGAAGGAACCATCGGACACTTTTGGGAACGGCGCTTGGTAAGCCATGCTATTGTATGAATTCCTTTCGATGGAGGAACTCACGGAAACGACACGGAATGCTGTCTATGGTTCAATTATACTTGCACATACGAACTTGTCCGACAGATGGAAGTGTTGTTCTCTGAAATCCCAAATGTCGTCTCTAGGTCAAACAAAATGGTGGTGACGCCAACAGGAAGCTTTAGTTCAGAACCTAAGCACATTGAATATGAGAATTCAAATTGCTCGGCAGCACCAATATTGAAGTTTTTGCTATTCGAAAAAAAAAATGCAATATTATTGTAAGAAATCGCCTTTTCCATTTATGACGTGCCTACAAAAATTCAGAAGCAATTTTGCAGTAAAGCCAACGCCACGATTCTCTGAACTGCAGCTTATTATCATCAACAGCCTATTTTATGTCCAATGCAGAACGAAGGGCTACGATTTCCTTGCCATTTACCTGCGATCTTCAATAACTCTTGTCCTGCGCCAACCAATTCCAGCTAGCGCGTTCGTATTTCCTGTGCTTCCCATCACCTGGCACCCATTCTGTAACCCCAATGGTGCACAAGTTACCTAACCTACGGATTACATGACCTTCCCAGCTCCATTTCTTTCCCTTAATGTCAATTTAAATATCGGCTATCCCCGTTTGCTCTATAATCCACACTGATATCTTCCTGTCTCTTAACGTTACGCTAAAATTCTTCGTTTCATCGTTCTTTGCGCGGTCCTTAACTTGATTTCGAGCTTCTTTTTCAGTCTCCAAGTTTCTGCCCCATATGTCAGCACCGGTATAATGCGTTGACTGTACACCTTTATTTTTGGCGATAATGGCAAGCTTTTAGTCAGAAGCTGACAATGTCTGCCGAATACGCTTCAACCCAATGTTATTCTGTATATTTCATTTCATTTATCCGTGCCCCCAGCGAATAATTGGCGTGGGCAAACGTACTCCTTCAAAGAGTCACTCGGCTGACTGGCGATCCTGAAATCTTGTTCCCTTGCCCGGTTATTCATCATTATTTTTGTCTTCTACACATGGGTACGGAACAGCATTTGCGATGACAAAGAGGCGAGCAGGGTGAAGACGATGACGACGATTAGAGGCTAGCGCGCGCGGGCTCTTGCCTCTTGGCCAAGTGCGACCCATTGCATTGTAAGGATACTTGAATATAGCTAATCGTCAGGGTCTTCCTACGTAACATATCGGGTGGAGGTTGCGTTCCCTGTACCTCGTCACGCAGCTTCGCAGTGGACGGTACGTCGAGCCTTCCTTCATGGCTCCCGGTGACGCCAACTCCACCGGCTCCGACACCTGCTGCTACTTCGACGACCTACATCACTCTCCCCACTCCCCGTGATCCTGGCGTATTCTTGGGCAAATATGGAGAAGACGTCGAGTACTGGATCTGCCTGTACGAACACGTCAGCCGCAATAACCGGTGGGACCCTACTATCATGCTCGCCAACGTAGTCTTTTACCTCAGTGGCACACCTCGAGTTTGGTTTCGGACGCACAAAGATGAGCTCACAAGTTGGGAATCGCTTAAGCAAAAGCACCGAGACTTGTTCGGCAACCCCTACGGTTACAAGCATGCCACGCAGAAGGCGCTTTCCGGCCGTGTGCAGATGTCAACAGAGCCCTTGGTCACGTGTATTCAGGACGTCTTGGCTCTGTGTCGCAAAGTAACGCACACATGACTGAGTCCTACAACGTCTCCCAACTCATCAAAGGCATTGCCGATGACGCCTTCAACTTACTCGATTTTATCGACGTGGCGACGATGGATGCAGTTATAAAAGAGTGCCGTCATCTATACCTCGCTAAAAGCCGACGTATCGACCAGCAGTTTGCCCGTCTGCGTAACACCCTAGCGACATCTTCCTGTGCCGACAGTCCTCGCCCCTACAACACTGGCGATGTTACCAGAATCGTCCAGCGTGAGATCGAGGCCGCCTATGCGGCTGCCTTCGACTCCAGCCCCTCCAATGCACCTGCAGTCACGGTTTCCCAGATCCAGGCAGTTGTCCGCTAGCAGTTCGCAAACATGGGTCTTCACACCATCTGCTCGGCCCATCGCCCTGATACCCACCCGGCTTCTTCGACTCCGCCCCGTTCCGCATCTTCTTACCCACCACGTTTCCGCAACCCGTCTGTATGGCGCACTGCAGATGAGAAGCCCATTTGTTTTCACTGCCATCGAATCGGGCAGATTTCCCTGCACAGTCGCAGTCGCTGGAGTTCCCCGAACCGGTCTACTTATACTGCCTGCTCTCGCCCCCCAGGTGGCCCTTCTCGTAATTATGCTGCCCGCTCCGATAATGCCGCCACAGATTCTCCTGCGCCGAACCGCCCCTATTCTCGTTCCCCTTCGCGCCAACGACGACAATCTCGCTCCCCCCAGCCCCGTCGGTCCTATTTGCCGACTCCCTTCGGACGCCGCTCCCTGTCGGAAAACTAGACATTGCCCTTCATTACGTCACATTTGCGTACAATTCTTCCCTGCCCGACACCGCTGGATTTTGTCCATTCTATCTTTTGTACGGTCGCGAACCGACCTTGCCTCTAGACATGGCACTTCTCCTGCTGCGATCCCAACAAGCGAGTATGCGCGTGACGCCATCGACCTCGCGGACCATGCACGCCAGCTTGCCCGTACTCGACTGACGGTCTCGCAAACCACTCAGCCGCGTCAGTAAAACATCCGCCACCATGACGTACAATTTTCGCCCGGTGCGCTCGTGCTCCTGTGGTCGCCCTCTCGTCACGTCGGACTTTCAGAGAAGCTCCTTTCGCGATATAGAGGGCCCTACCGCTGCTTCGCCAGGTGGCGCCTGTGACGTACGTAATTGCTCCTGTGCGTTCAACCTCGTCCTCTACTCTGGCATCTAGGGATGTTGTGCACGTCAGTAGGCTCAAGGTCTACTACAGTGCTTCCGAGCCCGGCGTTTAGTCGCTCCGGGACAGCGCTTTTGCCGCCGAGGGTAGTGCTACGGGACAGTATTTGCGAGACCCGCCATGGTTGCTCTGTGGCTATGGTGTTAGGCTGCTGAACACGAAGTCGCGGGATCGAATCCCGGCCACGGCGGCCGAATTTCGATGGGGGTGAAATGCGAAAACACCCGTGTACTTAGATTTAGGTGCATGTTAAAGAGCACCAGGTGGTCGAAATTTCCGGAGTCCACCACTACGGCGTGCCTCATCATCAGAAAGTGATTTTGGCACGTAAAACAGCATCATTTAATTCAATTTAGTATTTGCGATGACAAAGAGGCGAGCAGGGTGCAGACGACGACGATGATTACAGGCTAGCGCGGGCCGTTGCCTCTTGGCCAAGCGCTGCGTATTGCCTTGTAAATATACTTGTATATAGCTTTTCGTCGGCGCCTTCGTACGTAACAATATTAATCTTCAATCCAACTCTTGCACTCTCTATTAAGGTCCTCAGTAATTTGTGGTGACTCGTCCACATTGTTGCTCAATAGAATTATGTCACTGACAAACCGAAGGTTGCTGAGGTATTCGGCGTCCATCCATACTCATAAGCCTTCCCAGTATAATTGTTTGAATACTTCTTCCAAGAACGCAGTGAATAGCATTGGAGAGATCGTGTCTCCTTGTCCGACCACTTTCTTTAGAGGTGTATTCCTGCTTGTGTAGAATTAAGGCAGCTGTAGAACCTCTGTAGATATTTTGCAAGGTATTTACGTCAGAGTCTGTACTGGTATCTCTATTGAATCAAATAGCCCTTTCGTCATCTATGAAAGCCATATAGAGAGGCTGAATGTAATCTTCGGAGTTCTCGATTACTGGATTATTGAGATGGACGTGATCCATTGTAGAGTATCCCTTCCTGAAGCCCTTATTGTATTGGAGAATACCTTGGTGAATATTTTATATAATACTGGAAGTGAGTAAATGGGCCTGTATATTTTTTAATTCGTTAACGTCTCCCTTTTTGTGAATAAGCATATTGTTCGCATTCTTCCAGTTTTCTGGGATCCTTGCAGTCGATAAATACTTCGTATAGAGAGCCTCCAGTTTTCGAAGCATTACGTCTCCTCCATCGTTAATTATATCGACTGTTATTCGATCTTTTCCTGCTGATCTTCCCTGTTTCATGTTTTGCAAGGTGCTTCTGACTTCATCGCTTGTAATAGGAGGCGCTTCAGTATGCTCTTCATTAGTGTTTCGAATGGAGTCATCTTGAGTCATCTGGGTATTGTACAGGTCATTATAGAGTTCTTCCACTGCTTTTGCTGCTTTTGCTATACCTTCGAAATTGCTGATGATATTACCATGCTTATCATTCAGTGCGTACATCTTGGTTTGTCCTGTGCGAAGTTTGCTTCCCACTGATTTCAAGCTGCGTCCATTCTTTATGGCTTCTTCAGTCTTTCTCACGTTCCAATTTCGAATATAACTTATTTTCGATTTGTTGATCAGTTTTGACAATTCCGCAAATTCTAGCTTATCTCTTGAGTTGGACATTTTCATTCTTTGTCGTTTGTTTATTAGGTCATTTGTTACTTGGGAGAGTTTGCGTACTGGTTGCCTTGGTGCGTTGCCTCTCACTTCAATTGCTGCCTATGAAGCCAGCCTAGTTACGGTTATACGCCATCGTCATCTCTCCGTTCTAATGCTGCATATTTGTTTACAAGCACCAGCCGGAATTTGTCTGCTTTTACCTTTACTGCCTGTAGGCTGACCTGTTTCTTCTTGACCAATTTTGTTCTTTCTCTCTTCAAGATGACGTGAATTCCTGCCCTCACTAGCCTATTATCACTGCACTTTACCCTACCTACCACTTCTCCCTCCGGCACTATGCTGGGGTCTGCACAAAGTATGAAATCAATTTCACTTTTTGTTTCACCATTAGTGCTTTTCTAGGTCCACATTCTGTTGCTACGCTTCCTGGAAAAGGTGTTCGTTATTCTCAGTTTATAACATTATGAGAATTGTACCAGGATCTCTCCTCTAGCGTTCCTAGAATGGACACCGTACTTTCCAAGTGCTTGTTCACCAGCCTGCTTTTTCCCCACTTTTACAATGAAGTTGCCAAATAGTACAGTATACCGAGTTTGCCATTTTCTCATCGTAAATTCAACATTTTCCTGCAACTGATCTAGTTTATCATCATCGGGACTGTTTCGAGGTGTAGGCTTGTATTACCTTTAATCTACACCTCTTACTAAGTTTGACTAAGAGTCCTGCTACTCTCTCATTAATGCTATAGAATTCGTCAATGTTGCCCGCTATGCCCTTATGGATTAGGGAACCTACCCGTATTGCTTCTTATCCTGGAGGACAGCAAAGGACATGGCCGTTAGTCAGCACTGTATATGCCTCACCAATTTTTGCTAATGTCGCTAAGGCCACTGATATCCCAAGGAATATCTGATAGCTCCTGATAGTTCCTGCAGCCAATAATACATATAAAGGGCACAAAATTGATGTAATATGCAGAGCTCTGAATACACTATTTTATGAGCAGATCCTTTGGAAATCCTGCTAAAGGCAATCTTCACGCATATTTGAAATGAATACAAAGAAAGTTGTCCACTTAGGAATCTCTAAAAGATGCAGCTAATATAACTGCGGTCGGTATTTTTTTGCTGTTGTTTACTTAATAAACTTTTTTTCTTTTTTTTCTTGTAACTTAGCGAAGCGATTTCAAAATTTCTCAAAGTTTGCAACCTAGATCGAAATTGTGGATGATGCAGTTGCTAGAACTTAAATGT
The DNA here is from genome assembly GCF_023375885.2 of Dermacentor andersoni. Taxonomy (NCBI): domain Eukaryota; kingdom Metazoa; phylum Arthropoda; class Arachnida; order Ixodida; family Ixodidae; genus Dermacentor; species Dermacentor andersoni. The sequence goes on from NW_027314755.1 coordinate 277,486, forward strand.
TTCAATCAAATGCCATCAAATATGTTTGAATTCATATGGAAATCAATAAAGAACTCGTTTCTACAACCTTGACCGATTCTCTGGAAACGCTGCTGCCGCTTGTGTGGCCAGTTATTCCCTACTCCTATGTTTATATATGTATTTATTTATGTAATAAATTTCACAACGTAGAAATTATGTACGCAATCTGGTCTAGATACAGGCCAAGCGGGCATGATTAGAAAAAAAAGGTACAACGTTACACCACATGAGTTTTAGCACACCATAACATTGCGTGAATAACGTTAACAAAAATACCAGCAATAAATGCAGGTAAACAAATAAATTGCATAGTAACAGCAATATTGCGAACAATGTTCATCTGGCGCATATAAGACAGAAATTGAAAGAAAAAACAGCCCGGAGAGAACGCACAAACTAGGCACTTGTGCATTCTCCTATTCTGTCCGTTTTTTTTCTTTTTTTTTTTTCATTTCTGCCCTAAACGGTGAAACTCCGAAACTCCAGGAAACTCCACCGGAGAAATTGCGAAACTCCACGCATGCAAACTTCATCAATTACTGTACAAGGATCTCATGGCCAAGAAATAAAGAGAAAGAAATACAGGCGTTTTATGTTACGTTGACTAACATTGCAGTGAGCGTTGTACAACGGCCGCTCGATGAAAAATCAAGGTGCTTTTGCATCGAGCGGCCATGATTGTCCTGTATGTTTGCACGATAGGATTTAAAAAGAAACTTCCTCGGCAGCAGATTTTATCGATTGTGAGTGAAAACTCTATGGCATTTCATATTATTCCACATGTATTCGACATGTGTGTATTGAGTTATGACATATGTCCGACGAGGAGTAAGCCCCCCTCTAATGTATTTGTCAGAGATAACGTGAATAGTACGCCTTTGAAGCATTTCAAATTATGTTAGTCCTCCTCACGCAGAAGGGGCTCTATAAGAATCAAACATGTTTTAGCTCGGGCAATATGGTCTGCTTCAGTGCCAAACGTCGCACTTCCGAGGGCCAATTTCTTGACCTTTGCCTAAATACTCTTCGTTAGCGAGTCCAAGACGCAGGAGTATTTTTGATTCTTTAGCCTATGTAAGCTTAATAACTAACCATCGCTTCCAGATTGCTCTACTCGCCTGAACCGGTTAAATTTAAACTGTGCGTGATGTAATAAAACAAGACTTCTGCATTACTTTCCACTCCACCGGCCATACTTCGTGTTTTCAAGTTTAACATCATAGACCACCAAAGCTCCAGTGTTCAAGTTCTACCAATCTAGAGGCCAAATCGAGCGCTAAATATAAATGCAGCAAGCTCGCGCTCAGACTGTGCAAATCGCCTAAATGCAAACGCGCGATTTAATTGTACCTCGAAATACCTCGTAGTGTAAAAAAAAACGCCTATGCATATTTTTTCGTCAGCGAATCATATAGAGCGACCGCGAAGGGGAACAATGACTGAAGATGTCTTATAAAGCTGGAAATATGAAGAGCCAAAGGCCATGCAATCGTCACATCTCGATAGTATTTAAGAACTACAAAAAGTATTCCAATACATTACAATTCAATGTCCATTCCATTGTGTTTACAAGAACCGGCAGTTTCCATGCAGTTGGCTCCACAGGTGCTCATTTGTCGGCAGGTGTTCGGTGTGCCGTGACAACAAAGCATCCAGCAGATGGGGGTCGGACCTTTCGTTCCCTCATCGCGCGCGGCTTAATCGTGTCCTTAGGAAAGATTATTAAGACAATTAGGAGACTTAGGACAATTAGGGAAGTGCCAGGGCCTTTTAAGTCCCTTCAGTGAAGGCCCCGCACGTTATTGCTTTGGATTTTGCGTAGACCTCGAGTGACCCATGCGGGAAAATTCGGCTTTCGCATTTTGCTCTCCTCTTCATCAATTGCGTTTTTTTTTCTGATGTGCTTCCTTTTACTCACAACAACTCCTACCTTCCTATTTGTTTGTACAGCTCACGTATGCATTCTTACATGTTAAGTCCTGCAACGTCTCAAATTCATTGCAATCTAAACAAAATACAAGGCTATGAGAACCCCACCCTCTTCTAGACTATCGTAACTCTCCCAATAACTTCACGCACCGATTGAGGCTTACCAACTCTTTCACTAGACCGAAAGACTTTCCGCCGTTTCTATGCCGCAAACTGCGATAAAACTCAAAACCAAGCAAGAATACTTTCTCCTTTTGTTGCTGGCAATTCTTTGACTTACACCCCAAGCACGGGCTGTAACGTATTAAAAATGGTCACCAGAGATCTCCTGCTCTTTTTTCGTGACAAACAAGAGTAGGATATGCTAATCAGTCTTGTGAAACTTGGAGATATTTCGATCACCAGCATACCACACTGATGCATAAAAAGCTCGCGCGGATAAATATAGCTGCAGCGGCCAGCTCAGTTGTGCAAAACGTGCTTTCCAAAGCAACCCCTCGGACCAGTGTGCCGACACACCCCATTGCAAGAACTGACCTGTAAGGATGACCACGCAGCATAGCCAGGATCACATTCAAGATGAAAATAAAAAAAGGAAAAAGGTCGTCATTCTCAATGTCAAAGAGGATACCTCGCTTGAGTAAGCCCATAAAAGGTGCTCAGTTTTTCATTACACAGCTTTTGCTGATAGGAATCGTAAGCGGGGGTGGAGGGCAGGGGGGGAGTGACGCACAGGCCAACTTTATCAGCCCGGCCTCTGCGCAGCTAGCCATCTGCGGCAATAGTTAAATCCGCACTCACTACGACAGAGCAGGGCGACTCCGGGACCGTCGGGCTACATCGCCACCCATCACGAGGCGACGCCAAAACATGCACGAACAGCCTGCAAGCGCGGGCGCTCAGCACCTCCCTGAAGACAAGAGAAACAACTTTCGAACCGTTGGCGCAGAACAACCTGCACAGTTCACTTGATCGCCCAAAAACAAAAAAAAAGAATTATCGGTCAAGACAAAGGGTCCGGAACACAAACTTGAATCCTACCCAGGCACGTGGAACACTTTTAGTAGTACAAATATGGCGTTGCGTATAATGCATTGCAATGCGAGAGGGCTAATTAAAACATTGATGACTTTACTGAACTATTCCTTGAACATAATCCTAAGGTATTTTTGACTAAAGGAGAGGCATTTAAACTCTGACCAATCAAACTTCCGCTGATCGGCCATCTGAAGTTACTGTGACGACTGCATTTCCTTATTTCCTGGTATGGCAATAACTGTGCAGATGAGATTGTCATTTATAATCCACAACTTAAAACGGCCCTCGAGTCAGTGTCTGTACAAGAAATTCTAACTGATAGATTGGTTACAATTAATTCTCCTCACCTTCAATCGAAAGGCGTATTAATAAAAATACGATATTATGGCTGGTGAGTGAATGCTGGTGAGGAATGCTCAACAATTTGTAGCGAGACTCTCGGTGCAATGCCAAGGGTAAGTACATGGAACCTACGGTGAGTGGTTAATAAAGAGGAAGCCATCTATTGTAATGTATCACAGAATCATTATTGTTCTATTGATTCAGCGCTTGGCCCGTCTGGGCTTCTTCCCTGCTTATACAATCTTTTTAGGCAATGAACACTTGACAGTAGCGTCCACTTTAATGCAGCAACACAACTGTCCTCGGCATATTCCTATGCTGATGCTAGCTTCGGCCAATTGGTCGTACTTTAAGAAATCTACATGTCTAATTCATTATTAGATAAGCAAGCAGCGTAGACGACGCAGTACCATACTTTAGCGCTTTTATTACTGACGCCATAAAACACATGCAAGAATGAGTAAATGAGGGTTGCAAAGAGACGAGAAAAGCCAATCAAAACCATGGGGCACACTTCGTCGATGCCCAAACACGTAAAATTCTATCGAATTGAAGAAGGTAAGTCAAACGCATGGCTCACGCAAGGGCACGCTGGAGGACAAGCTGGAGCAGTTTTGCTGTGGCATAAATTCCTGCACACAAGAGATGCAAGAGAGGGCCATCTATCGCTTACGTTCGGTAATTTATTTATTTATTCATTTATTTATTCATTTACCTCACAGGCTCCCGAAGGAGTATTGCGTGAGGGGAAGGTATAGAAAATTAGCAAAAACGAAAGGAGTAAGAGGAAATTATACATTGTAAGCGAGTAAACATGAAAGAACAAATATTTAACAACATAAATAACGCGATAAATGAAACAAAACGACCGCGTGAAGTAGCAAAAAAAGGAGTACCAAGAAATTATACAAATTGTAGCTGTTGAAGATGAAGGAACAAGTCTCTAACAATGTTAAAGCAATACAAAACAAACAAAAAATATATACAACTTCGCTAAAGGTATTTGCTTAGGTGCGCAGTATGGTTTAGTTGTGATTAACTATGGAAATAATATGCATAAGCGGGCTTTGAAGGTTACTGGGTCAGGAAGGCAAACTATGTCGTTTGGTAGGTTATTCCAATGCTGAATGGCACGTCGTAACGCGGAAGAATTGAAAGCATTGCTTCGACCAAAGATACGACGGAAACTGAGATGATTGTGCAGACGCCGAGATATACGAGATGGACGATTGAGCGGCAAAGTGTATGGGCGCGTGCTATGGACTATTGTGAAATAGACAAAGCAATGCTATGGTTCTTTGGGATTCAAAAGATGAGAGGGATAAAGATGACTTAATGCTAGTCACGCTTCAGTCACGGTGATAATCTCTGACAATGAAGCGGGCGGCGCGGCTTTGGACTGATTCGAAAGTCGCGAGTAGGTAAGCTTCATGAGGTGACGGGATAGGGGCTGCGAATTCCAGTTGTGGCCTTACAAAACCCTGATAGGCGATTTGCCTGGTGAAGGCAGGAGCATCGTGCCGGTTACGTTCAAGATAACCGAGCGTACGTGAGGCTGTAGCAGTTATTTTTTTTATGTGTGGAGACCATGACAGGTTAGGTGTAAGGAGAATACTGAGGTATATGTATGAGTTGGTGCGTGTGACGGGGTTCTTATCAAGTGAGTAATCGAAAGCGGGAAAAGTCTTTTTGTGGGTGAATGTTATTGGTTTGCATTTATCAGTGTTTATGGTCATTTGCCTAGAAGAGCCCTAGTTAGTAACACGGTTAAGATCTCGTTGGAGAGCGATGTGATCAGAAGGTGAGCCGATTTGACGATAGATCACACAATCTTCTGCGTACAAGCGAGTGGATGGCGTTATTTCGGATGGCAGGTCATTAATACAGATCAGAAAATGTAATGGTCCGAGTACGCTTACTTGTGGTACATCAGATGTTACATCGCTGATACTGGAAATAAAGTCATAGACGATGGTAAATTGCTTATGGAATGACAAGAAACGTCTTATCCAAGATACTGTTAGGGAATGGGTGTTTACGCATGAAAGTTTATCTATGAGACGGCAATGAGCCACGCAATCGAAAGCATTAGCGAAATCTATGAACATAGAAGCTGTCTGTGTGCCCTTATCCAGGTTTATTAGAATATCCGTAGTCCATTCGAATAGTTGCGTTTTACATGATAGTCCTTTTCTAAAACCATGCCAATGTCTAAAGAAGAACTTGTTAGTTTCCAAGTGATTTGCTACGTTTGAAAAGAATATGTGTTCTTGTAACTTACCAGGAACGCTTGTTAGTGATAGTGGGCTGTAATTGCTAACAGCGCTTTTATCACCAGACATAAAGAAAGGTATAACTCTACCGACCTTCCAGTCATACGGAACTACGGAACTTCCCCTGTTGAGAGGGACTCTTGCAACAACCAAGAAAGGAGTTTCCTTGAGGGTACTACTGCATATTTTAAGATTTTTGAGTTTATACCGTCCATGCCGGAAGAAGTGGAAATCTTGTGGTTGTTATGTTGAATGGGGCCATGTATGGATAACAGAGTTCGATGAGTGTTGGTATTTTCGAGTGATCTTCCTTTGTAAATACGGCAGTTAAGTAATTGTTAAAGATAAATGCTGAAACCTTTCGTGCAATCGGCAAGCCAGAACTATCAAGTATTTTGATATGTTGGAAACATTAACGGAAGAGGTCGTTTTCAAAAAAATTTTCTTGGTTTGTTTTGAAGCGGTGATTGTAGATCGCAAGAGAAACACTTTTGCTTGGCTTGACGCAGGGTATTACAGTTGGCTACATCACAAGACCTATGTTTGCTCCAAGACATAGGTGCGTCCACACATTTGGCAGTCCTGTAAAGACACTTCTTTTCATTTTTGAGAGTACGAAGAGTTTTATTGAACCATGGTTTCAATGAGTTAACGCGAAATGAAACCTTGCTAAATAAATGTGCTAATTCTGTTAAATTTTCTTTGTACCGGCACCAATTCCCATTCACTGTCCGCTCAAAAAAGTTAATAAGAATGACAACGTGAAGCTTTCCAAACCATTGTTAATAGCGTTGACGTTTGCCCTTTGGTAATCAAATAATTGTTTAAGTTTTCAGGTGACGTGAGCATGAAGGTGTATGAACTGTGAATTGTAATAACCGGTGGTCACTTAACCCATCCGCACAAGTGATAGTGTTAACCCTATGGGGCGCGGACGATAGAACAAGATCCAAAATGTTATTTATCTTATATGTTAAATGTTATTAAATGTTATAGTACGGCAACACGGGTCTGTGTTGTCTGAGCCACATGATGATTGCAAGCAGCCTCGGGACGCTTACGCCAATGTTCCTCGAACTCGGTTGGGTGGAAAATATTTTGGAGTGAGGGGTTTTGGCAAGAAACAGTCCTGCAGCTACGTGAAGGCCCTATGCACAACTCAAAAACACCGAAATGAGTAGGAGCGAGCCTGTCTTTACAGAGAGCACTGATGTCACTTATACGTGCCTTGGATGTCTAACGTCAATTGTTGCTTGGATAGCTACACACCCAGGGCTAACGCCAGTGTCAATAATCTGCCCCTGGCGATGGAAATTTTCAATCGACAGTCAATGTCTAGAGGGGATCTTTCAAGCGTTAAGTGATTCCGCGATCTTTCACCGGCACCTCAGGCACTAACTGGGCGCCAGACAACCCCATCTGCTTGGCGAAAACGGCCCTACTGCTGGCAGCAAAACTGTGCTACACTGCATAGAAAGGCATAAAAATAAACATTGGCTAGTTTTGGCTGTTTATTTTCGCAACCCTGTTGCTCTTTATACCACACGTGCATAACCATAATCGGAGCACAACAACGCGCAGTGCATTCAAACCAGGAGGAAGCCATCAAGCTATGACACTTACGCAACTCGTGCTACGCAAACAAGTTTCTCTCGTCGCCTTTACTCTCCAACACGCTCCTGTCATATACATGCGCGCTCTGAACCAGCTCCCGACGCCGCTTGCCAAGACAGCGACAGGAGCACAGTGTAAAATTCTAAGAAACAAAAGAAATTTCACTTTGAACCCACGGACCGCACGTCACAGGTCTCCTAATTCCGCAACACCTCCGTCAAATCTCAACTCTTTCAAGAATGACTACTTCCCTTACAGAATATGGTGAGACAACAGGCGCCTGGAACGCACGCCCAAGGATTTCTAATACGAACAACTTCCAGACGGACACATGCAGTCAGCCGAGAATCACGCTAGGGAACATCTATAACCTTTAGAAGTATCGGCGGGTTTGCAGTTGCATCGTGATTTCAACCCTCTAGCTCTCGCATACGAGTTGGTTGCAGTACGCTTCAATCATTTCTTGGAGCTAAGGAGCTGTACAGCACAGAAATTAGGAGCACATTTATTTTGTGATTGCCGTCTACTGCACTTTTGCGGCAACTACCTCTAATATTTTTAAACGAAACTGCAACAGCCTTTATTGCCGGAACATTAAAAGTCATCTCAACAATCTCAACACCAAGGACATGCTTGTACGTCTTCACAAAGTCATATTGCACAAAATACACGTCGCACATTTGTACATGTGTTGCCGAGCCGTATATCTGGGCGAGGAATAGCTGTAGAGTAATGCAGTAGGCCCGACATCGTTCACGGAAACAGAAAATGCCTATGCACATGTAGTTTCAGCGCACAGATACTGCACAACACGCCCGGTCACAGCTCATTGCTCATTGCTCATTTACTCATTGCTCTAACCAATTATCCGAGAAGCTGCGAATAGGATGACAGCGAAGAAAAAAGTGATGCTTTCCTAGCTTGGTATCTGAGCCGAAGGAAGGAACCTGGCGCGAAGGAAGTTGGTATCCTTCCACAAGAAAGATGTTTTGGTCCACAGGCCAGTAGTGTTCGACGACCTTAATGCACTTAACAGTCAATGCTGGTCACTTGTTCGCAGTGTAAACAAAAAAAATAACAACCGATGAAAAACAAGCGCACTGCCAAAGAAATGACGGAAAGGGCGCAGCAACATTGCCACCGCCCGATCATGCTGCGCTCAAATGCAACTCTCTTTCAAAGGTCTGTAACAAGCCGCTGCCGGTTTCGGAGAAGCTCCGGAACTGAATCTGTATGTATGAGGGGGAATCCGAACGTCCTGGACACTTATCTTTTGCCAAAAAATGTACGTACAGGTAATTTTAAATATACGTAGCATTGTACGTACCTTACAATATTTTTACATATAGTACCCACACCAGTTCCAACATTTGTCTCATCGTCGCACTAAATTTGGGACGACTCTGTGGTCACGAAATGACGCACGCGGCCTCCCCGAATGCTCATTATCATGCTGGCCTTCACGGCCTTTTGTGAACTCACAACACCACCACCTCACATTTCTCAAAGCGAGCCACCTTTCCACATACGTGGGCTTCATTTCACTGTGGATTTAGGAGGGCGTTCCTCCTTTGCTTCACAGAATAGGAATCACGCTTTGTTGCTCATACGCCATGAAAGCGTGAAGCACAACCGTCACCTTCAACAACTGACAACAGCGCCGTACCGCGGAGTTGCCGGCATATTAATACTGGGCTGGTGCAAAAACGGTCCGCCGCTGGCTACTCATATGTTGACTTCACATTTACAGGCATAATTAGGCTAAAAAAATACAGGAAAAGACTTTCTAATTCGCTCTGGTATAAACGGTGGGTCGGCTTCTGTTCATTTTATGTATTCACTAAATGCGCCACCACTGCCACTATCTCCCGGGCAAGCCTTAGCACTTCTGCTGAAAGAAAGGAACAGTAATAAACACATGTTCGTGTCTACGGTTTTTGGCTGGGCGAGCGCTTTACTTAAATTTGTTTTGATTGTTTGGAGTCAGTATAGCACGCGTCACTGGGGCACCTCTTCTGGTGTTCGAATATTCGCTCTTCAGCGTCGACATAGTGGAGCACTCTATTGTCTGTATTTTCCAGATGCACTTTACCAGATGTATTTTTCAGATGCACTTAGATTTCGTTCGAGTTGCCCAAATACCCACCATACCCAGAGCTTTAGTGGTTCCCTTTCGTCCTTGTCACAGAGTGCGCATGCGCTATCATTCAACAGCGTTCTGTCTCAGAAAGACGCTAGTACTCGAAAGCGTCAGCATCAGGCATGACGGATCAAACAAACAGTGGACAGGGGCCTGGCGCGCTTGCCTTCATCGACGAAGCAACCCCGGGTACAAGCCATGAAGGCGGCGAGGGTGCTTCAGGCACTTTCGACGATTACACTACGTGAGTATTCCCACTTGTGAAATTTTTCTTGTATATTGTCAGCCGTAGAAACAACCAGGAATAAAGGCTTTAGCAGCTTTACATTTGTTCCCACATCGAAGTGGGCGTTTTCGAGGCCAACTTACAGGCAGCGTAGCTGCGGCTGCTTATGGTCGTTGTAAAGAGCAATGTCTCCACAGGAGGCAAGTGTTTTTAAGAAAGTGTTTACGTATATGTTGAGATTGCGTTTAATCACCGCATCGCAAACTTGTAGCAGTAGCCCATTGTCTGCGATGTTGCGCTGCTTAGCTCAACAACACCGGTGATTTTCCAGGCGCAATGGTCTTTCACCAGTGATTGTGTTTTCTAGCTTTTGTTGCTTAAACTTTCAGGATCACTTGTCAGGGCAACAGTCCTGTCAGGGCTTATTCTTGCTTCCTGCGCGTTCATATCACGGAATGCTCCAGCCTCGGGACTTGTAGCACAGTGAGGAATTTGCGCCTCGGCTTTCAGGGCATGGAAACAGTACTGGAAGCGGAAGCGCCGGTTTCACACTGCCGGTGTACAGCAGAAGAAGCGGCTGTGGCAGCGATTACTCAGTGGTCAGCAAAAGCCACGTGGGTATGAAAGAAGCATCCGGCCTATTGGGAAAGGAAACTAGGTGAGCCAAAGATTTGCGAGAACTCCTTTCAATAGAGCAACTCACTGAGATGACAGGGATTCTGCCTAGGGATCCATTATGCTTACACTGACGAACTTTCTCGAGGGATTGAAGTTCTGACGATTCCAATGCCAAATATCAGCTGCAGTTCACACAATATGGGGCTGGAGTAAACAGGAATCTTAAGCTCAGGATGTACTAGCCAGGTACATGGGCAAGAAGAAACCAGTTTACTCGACAATGCACTGCACGAACAATGGGGAAGTTTGCGGCATTTAAATAATATGTTCTATTACTATAGTTGATTCATGTCATATATTATGGAACAAAGTTAGAAAGTCAAACATCAGAATTACAAGTTCTTAACGAGAAAATAAAAGGAATGTATTAGTTCTATCAAATGCACATAATATCACATCTAAACTGCACCAAATATGTGTATAACACACCATTCTCAAACAGACTCTTTCATGAGTAGACACCTTGGAAATCATGGCATACAGTTTAACAATTTCTCGCATCTACAAATGGTTCCAAAAAAAAGTTGTCTCCTATGGTTTTTTTAAGGTATTCACCCAATACAACACCGGTGAAGTTAAATACAACTTTCGGGGACGTTAAAATTGTAAATTTTATGCTTCTGTTCTTTTTTTCACTTAGCGATTTCATAATTTTTACATGAAAAACCAAATAAAGGTTATGATTGATACAGTTACCGGAATTTAAATATTTAAATCAGATGAAACAATTTCATTAAATCGGCGCGGAAGACAACCACAAAATATGTTTTTAGACCTACACGTGTTCTCTGAAAACAATACTGCCTCTGTCAATCATGCCAAGCTGGCATGATTTGAAAATGTTTACAAATTAACACGATAGGATAAGCAGTACATTAGCAGAACAATCGCTAACAAGGTTCAGCTAGTGCTTATCGCAGGCATTTCGAAAGAGCAACAGACAAGATGGAACGCAAACAATGGGCGCGGGCATTTCTGCTCTACTCTCTCCCCTAAACGGTACAAAAAAATGTATCAACAATGACTTGACTCAACGCTTGCAAAATTCCTTACCATAACGAGAAAAATGCTGTCCACCATTGACAGAAGAGAGAAACACCGGTTATTTCAATTACATCAACGTCGACTGCACTGAACGCTGTAATGCATATTTTTTTAACGAGCTGAAGACGCAGGAAACAAACTTCTTCGGCAGCACATTTCTTCGACTGTGCGGGAAAACACTGAACGATATGAGGCATTTATGCTAGCTGCGTATGGCGGAATAGATTATCTGCATGTCGGCTGCTCGATGCCTTCAGCAGGAATGGTTTAATGTTAAAATGCGAGTCGAATGTTGAATTACCTGACAAGAAGACAGCAGAAAAAATTGAGTCTGGAATTTTGTTCTTCGTGTTCTACAGGTCGAGATTGTGATAGGACATGAAATGTCCTTCCGGAACTCAGCCCACCTGTATACTTGTCAGGAACAACGCCAATAGCGTGCCTCTGCGCCACTATCAATTATGAAGGCGAAAGCCTTGGGTTGCTCTATGCAACGGCTCCTAACCGGAAAAAGCGGGTGTAGCCTACAGACAAAAGACACCATAATTAAGGAATGGCTCATACCCCGTAAACAAGCAATGATGTAATGGCTGCTAATGAACGAAGAAGCGAAAGAAAGGACGAAGGAAGGAAAAAGAAAGAACGAGAGGACCTTTAGGAATTGCATTAGGTTCAAGCATGTGTAGTTGAGTAGGTCGACCTACTGCGTCATCCGTTTACTTCACCATGCGGCTCGTTACGTTTTGAAAGAAGTCTGACCCCTCCTATCGCACAACCTAATGCACGACCACGTGACCAGCACGCTCTCGCCTTCACCTCTTACAGAAGCGTAACATGCTGCCGAACTTTTTTACTCTTCTTAATATAAAGGGCGTCCTAAAAACGTAGATGCATTTTAGCTGATGCAGAATGGGCTTTTTCAATGTCGAATGTCTCACTTTCGAGAAACATTTCAGAACTTTCTGCCCGAAAACGCCTCATGAGCGTGGTAAATGCGCACATGTATTTTAAATAAATAAACGTGCTATGTTTCTCCATTAAAATTCGGTGCCAAACATTTCTGCTCACCTGCACTTGTTTTAGATAGGCTATACCTAATGTATCAGGGCAATCATTTTTCGTATTGCTTGCAACTCTGACGCATACGGTTCTTTTCAAGTTTAGCAACGAAGACCATCAAAAGCAGCAGCGTTTATTTACGCCATAGCAGAGCCCAAATAGAGCACCAAGATTATATGCAGCCAGTTAGAACTCAGGTTCAGCTAGTCGCCTGAGCAATACCGCACGATTTACTTTGTCAACCTGTCAATTGGCATATGTGTTTTTCTTCTTCCCTAACAAGAGTAGGTTATTTTTGGCTCCTTCGTCCATGTACTTACAGGAATGCTACTGGAACCGAAGGAAGGTCACATCAAGAGCTGTCCGGTGTCTCTGGTAATATTTCCAGCAGGCCTTACACGGGCACGACAACCAACACACAGGCGCCACAGCCCACATTTGTAAAACACGTGATCAATCATCTGTGAAGCAGTCGAAGTTTGTAGAGCGCCTCCGCAACCGTACTACCGAAAACCACAAATGTGAAAGCTGTGGTAAACAGCTTCGCCGGGCTGATCACCTAGATGTCCATAGGCGCACGCATACAATCGAGACACCCTTCAGATTCGAAATATGTGAGAAATCGTTCCGGCACAATTATGATCTAAATGTCCATATGTGCACGCATATACGAGAAACACTACAAATGCGAAATATGTGATAAATTGTTTCGGCTTTCTCATCACCTAGATTGTCATAAGCGCACGCATACTGTCGAGAAAACCTACACCTCCGAAACATGTGGTAAATCATTCGCGCGGATGACGTATCTCAATAGACACCAGCACACTCACACGGACTAGAGGCCCAATGTCTGCCATAAATGTACTGCATTCAAAGCGAAACTCTATCTCAAGCGTCATCTCAAATTGTGTTGTAGCGAAGGAGCTTTCGTTTGCAAAATATGTGATGAATCCTTCATAGGCAACTCACGTCTCAGTCGTCACTGCCAAAGGGTGCACGAGGATAAAACACTGTCTGCATGATTTCGTTTCACGCAGAAAGAAAACCTTCACGGACACGTGTGCCTGAATACGTGCTACTTATGTGCAGATCCATTTGACGACGCGGTTCAACTGAATACAAACGTCGTGACGCCTAGGAGTGTGCGTCCGTAATATTCTGACTAGTGCGCAAGTTATAGAAATGCCGCGGGCGATTTATCTAACAACGTGAGAATTAAACGATGCAGGGAAACAACACTGACTTTCTTTGACAGGAGCAAGCAACATACTAAACGCATCGTAAGCAGAGAGCGGCTTCTCCTCATATTTAAAACCGCTGATTTAAATGCTCGTTTCTTAAAGTTAGTACACGAGACATTGTCGCCACAAGTATTTATCGCGTTTCAGCGTTGAAGTGCAGTGCAGGTCCTGGACCGCGCTATCTGTCTGCAGAACTACGTTCACGAAAGTAGCTTTAGCAAACTCTTTTCAAGACAAAGCCTGATGGGCTGCAAGTATTTGTTTTGTGTAGGTACAAGGTGAAAGTGTTCGTACAAGGTCCTCGACAACGTATTTAGTTAGAGAAGTGCATTCGGCAATCGGTTTTGATTAACCATCCTTTTGAGATTCTGTTGAGTCATTATAAGAAATCCTCTTATTTGGAAGCACTTAAAAATACGTACTCTTTTTCTGTCAACTGAAAAGTAATATCTGTCATTATTTGAGGATTTTGAGTGCGGTTGCCTTGGCCCGACTACACTTGTACGAGGTTTTACGAAAGTCTATAGCCACATTGTAGAGATAGAAAAATTTACTTCCCTAGACCTTTTTGTCAATGCATTCAATATTTTAGTTTTCTCTTTGCCTCTTATATTCTTACCGAAGATCTTTGTAGTATGTCATAAACTAAGATAATGACAGTAGTGAGACTATAAGATTCAAATAGTTTGAAGCTTCACGATGTGATATGTTCTTCTACAACATTTTAGTTATTCTTGTTTATTGTGGTAAAACCTCCAGCAGTTATAAATTGCAGATTTTATCCCTAAGAAAGTCGAATGTTTTGACTAGACATGCTCTCTACATACAGCTGTAAAATCTTAGTCTGATATGACAAACGCATCCGTGCGAGCAATGGCATGACAAGTAAGGTTCAGGTGTTATGCATATTGGCGCGCGTACTTGTATATCTCTTTACTTTAAACATGTTCGAACCGCTAGGAAATGCTAAGTTACTGCTCAGCGTATCACGACCCTGCATGTATCAGACCATTCTGGAACTTTCTCGGTGGTTGTCTGTTTTGTCTAGATTGCAGTCGAATCTTTTGTGATCAAGTTGTACGCGCGACGCGGATGGAGATGTGCATTCTAAAAGGCGTGCAAGCTCCATTGATGACAGTGGTACCTTCGACGAATCAAGTGGGAATAGCCGACGCTCATTAAACACTAACCACGTCTTGGATGATCGGCGGATGGGTCCGGCACCATCTTTCTGCCCGAGTATAACTTCTTTTGTCCGTTCACTCTCGCCCAATAAAGAGTATTTCGTCACCTACTGTTCTTGCTACAGCGTTGGCCTTGCAAAAATGATTTATATTGCCTAGAGAAATTCTGTAGACTTCTTATAGACGATTTTGCCTTTCTATAGATTTGGTCTTCTGGTTATTCAAAGTGTTCAGACTTTCCATAGACGAAAGTCGACAAGGTTTCTATATCTTTTTATCTACTGTCACTGTACCCATTATATCTCATTTCATACTCGCATTCTACCCCATCCATTTCCCCCAGACTCTGAGTCGCCACCTTAGTATCAGAACATTTACCCGACGCACTTCTGCTATCCCACTCAATCATTCGTTCAACTCGTTTCTTTTTTGTTACTCGGGCACTGACTGCTTGACCAGCTTTTCTAACACCACAAACGCATGCAATCCACGACACCTATGGCTTCTATTATGTTCTCTGAATGTTCCCTAACCTTTCCCTCCCCCAACACCCTCCAACGTCGTTTTTCTGCTTTCTTCCTTTTTTTCTGCTGCCTTCCCAGTGTTCTACTCTCGTCCCGTCGTCTTAGAAATCAAGCCACAGCGCTCATTTATTTTTCAGTCTCTCCTTTTACAGCCAGCTACCACCGACAACGACCACCAGTGATAACACCCAACTAACCTGTTGGGTGATGTCAGAATTGAATAAGAATTTTCAGGTCAGGTGAAATGTCAGGTGATTAAGAATTGCAAACAATGAGAAAACCTCCTTTGACGAAGGTAGGCGCTCCAGCCTTTGAGACATTTTATCCTTGTGTACCTTTATACCACTCTCTGTATTTGTCGTAACTTTCAGAAGCACACTCTTCGCAGTAGCCATGCTTATTAACACTGCCTCTCGAATCAAAAACATTGCTTTCATGCTTAAAATTGGAGACAGAATACTCTGAACCACTTGTTCCATACTCGAATATTTGGTTGCAGCCCGCAAGCTTTAAAGCAAATTTTTCTGAAGTATTCACATTATTTTTTAGTGGTCTTCGGTTGTCCATATCTATGTAGGAATTTGGTTTCAAAGACACACAACGCCAATACATCCCCACAAAATGCCTGGTAAGCTCAACATAACAAGTAACGAATAAACAATAGGTGTATACAATAACTACTATAGGGAAGTCTGGCTCTAGCGTCCACGGAAGCTGCAATGCGCGCGGTCCAGCCAGCATGGGAATTATGGAAAGTGCATGGATTTGCCTCGACTTCGTCCATCTGGCTTCAAATGACTTCGTAACGGACGCACACATCAACATGAATTTATCACGGGCAACCTAGTGCCTTAAGACCCTTGTCGCGTTTCCATTTGTCCACATCGACACGCTGAACCACTGCAATGAGTAGCAATTGTGCGCGTTCGCAGCGTCCTCACCACTTAGAAAAGCATGGATTACTCTGAAATTTACGATAATAAATGCGTACAAAGCGCAATCAACGAATCCACAAGAACGTCTGAATCCAAAAGCACGAAGATCAGACAAGTCCATGTGCTTGGCATCATTCCTATGATGGCTCAACGACTGCAGCGCCAGAGTTCCACGTAGTATATTGTAGGAAACACTATGGAATAAACCCAGCTTGTTTCACTGTGTGAGCGAACGTACGTACGGCAATTTTGAAAACTTCTTGCAACTTCTTCCGAAGTCGAAGCTCGTGAATCAACACGCATCCCACGAAAAAACAATGCATGTTCTTTTGCAAAAAGCGGGATCAGCACCAGTATTTCTCTGGAAGTATACAAACTGACTTCTGTAGACCAGGAAATTTTAGTAGGAAAAAAACCCGTAATTATTTTCTCTCATGTTAGCCTAAATGGTTAAAATCGGTGTAGGATGACAGTAGGCGCGAATTGCTTTCGCATAAATGTGCTAATGCGTGCACCGAAGTTCCTCAGAAGTGTAGAAAAAATGGTTCCTGTGTTGCTGTCACTGTAGCCTGTCTGTGTATTGGGATCCTTCTTCAATTTACTTCTAGGGGTGTTGCAGTAACCAGGGAAAGCCAAGGATACCAGGTCTGCACAGGTCTGCAACCTGTACAGCGGCGTTTGCATCCGTTTGTCTGATTTGCAAATGCATCGTATCACGTGCTTCGTCAAGAGGACTTACATGTGCGAGTAATGCGATGCATCGTTCGACTCGCGTGCGACGACATTCATCGCACATGCCACAATAGCGTATGACTCTTCCAAAGAATGTTAGAAATCTTAAGCCTGCATATTGCTAAGAGGGAATGTCGGTGCCGCGAGTGTGGCTCTTATTTGGGCGGGAAAGATAGCCTGTAGACGGACATTTCAGTGTGACGCGTAGTAACTATATGTACTGCGCTGCCGACTTCTTAACCATGCGCCGAGTGCAGATGTTTTTGAACATAAAATAGAAAGACCGTTGGGTTATGATCGATGCGTCCAGGAATTCTCTCGTCCATAGTTCCCGCTGAACTTACGACAATGCGGAAAAATCAATCTCGAATTTCATGGCACGCCTGAATTGTAATACGAAGCATTCCTCTTAAGTGTAGCGCACATTTTCCTAGCATCTTCCTAACCGTTTTCGTGGGCAAAGCGACACCTCCCAGATATAATGAAAAGATTGCTTGCCTTTCGCACGTGATGTCACAAGCGTCACTTTTCGCAGCGCGTAGTAAGTATAAGCGACGGACCGCCGGTTTGGGAACACAAATTTTTGTGATCGTGACATGTCGTACCTCCAGTATACATTTAAAGGGAAACTTTCTGTGTCTCACTGATTCGTCAGTGAGCGCCGAAAACGCACTGCAGGAAAGCCAACTTACACATCTGCGTTGAACACTACAGTTTACATTCGCAGTACCGCACCAGCGATGACTGGCCGGCCGGTCAGTGCCTGATTACGCCGCAAAGCGACGAGCGCTCAGCAAGAGTAGCGCATGCGCACAAAGTTCACTGGAAGCGCAAGCTTCGTCTGCTAGGCATAATGCCACCCCTGTCGCAATTAGGTGAACTTCCCTGCATATCGGAGGCAGCAAGTGCGCGTGAACATGGGCTCGCCTTAGGATGTGGAAAAATAAATCAAAGCCCTTTTCTTAAAGAAAAATGGTTCAACGCCACGCTACCCAGACGAACTATATATATATATATATATATATATATTCACCGAAGAAGAGCGGCAAGTGCGAAGCATTTGCAGTTCTTCATTTCTAGGAAGTAGGAAGGCAGCACTGCAATCTGTTGATAATAGAACAAAGTGAGCGCCCCCGTGAGGCGATAAGAACTACGTGCTTCATTCGAACAGAGCCCGAGAGTCAGAAGAATTAAATTAAATTATGGTGTTCTACGTGCCAAAACCACTTTCTGATTATGAGGCACGCCGTAGTGGAGGACTCTGGAAATTTCAACCACCTGGGCTTCTTTAACGTGAACCTAAATCTAAGTACACGGGTGTTTTTGCATTTCGCCCCCATCGAAATGCGGCCGCCATGGCCGGGATTCGACCTTGTGACCTAGTGCTCAGCAGCCCAACACCAGCCAGAAGAATTGTCACATCTGGTAATCATACACTATTCAGTGCTAACTTATTTTGCATACGTCTTCCACTTTCACGAGTCTTTACAGGAGCAACCATTCCTCCCCTGCAAGCTGGGCGCTTCACTTGACGAAAGCATGGAAAAAAGAATAATGACACGAATTGCTCACTAATAAACCCCACAAGGGCGACCCAGGCATAGACCTGTTTATGCACGGTCAACAAGTGCCTAAGGTACATAGAATCAGGATCCTGGGTCGGCACATCGAACGTTACCTAGATGTGCGTTTTACACTGAACCTCCTCGATAAGCAAATAAAACAAATCTCAGGACTAGTTCCGGATAGCGTCACGCAATCACGGCCTGTCTGAAAGGGACACCATACAAATTATTGAAGCTGTGGTGGTTAGTCGCTTCGCCTACCACCTCCCGTATCACCACCTCACTGAAAAACAAATGTATCAGGCTAATCGTCTAATCAGGTGGGCGGTTAAGACGCCACTGAGCCTGCCGATGCGCGCTAGCACTATCCGCCTCCTACAGACAGGTCTCTATAAATACCGTCAAAGAAATCATAGAGGCACAGAGGAGTAATCAACTTCTCCGCCTCACCCGAACCCCCACTGTGCGAAACCTACTCAGAACTCTGTGGTGTGAGCCAGGTGGCACGCTCCCCATAGAAGAGCCGTGGTTCCCCATTCCTGTAAGACTCGCAGCAAACATGCAACTCAAACCGTTTCCACGAAGCATGACTTTGCACAGCTATCCGGGCCGACGTAAGGCGCGGGCTGATTACTACACCCGACGTTACCAAAATCGCGAAGACGTCCTCTATGTCGACGCCGCGGTCGGTCCACTCAAAGGAATGGTCACTGCGGCTGCCATGACGGAGGACGGACGCATTACCATTTCTGCATCGATTAAAACAGCGCGCACAGATGTGGCTGAGGGGGTCGCATTAGCCCTAGTAGTGGCGCATGCGGCTGAGGATTCTACCATTACAGAAATCTGCACCGATTCCCAAAGTGCATACCGTTAATTCCTTCAAGGCGTAGCACCTAAGATGGTCACACACATTTGACAAAACTTTCCTTCCCTTCCCCACCAGGTGACTATCACGGGAGTACCTGGGCATGAGTGCCTCCCCGGGAACGAGCGCGTTAATGCGTATGACCGATGTCTTTCCCTCCCGACACTGGACGACCACTCACCCAACCCCATGGAAGAACCAGGAGAGGGGATCTGCACCTACCACCAGATTACCACATATTACAGGGATCATACACGAGATCTACCTCCCCCTTACCATTCCCTTACCGCCCATCCCAATTCGATCTGGTGCCAGATTCAGTCGAAAGCATTTATTTCTCCCTATCTGGCACATTTATTTCACCCTGATCTTTAGAATCCTCAATGTACCACCTGCCGAGCGCCCCTGGCAGATGCTTTCCATTGTTTGTGAAGCTGCCCCAAGACCATGTCGGTAGAGCCTATTCCCAATCCTTCCCTTTCCTCGTGGGAGGCCGCTCTTCGGCCACTTGCCCGGATGACCAGCTCTGGCTGGTGCACCGTGCTTGCCTAGAGATGTCGGCCAGCGGGCTCCCGGACATCTAGGGGCCCAACCACATTTAAATAGATCAAATGAACTTTTATCCATCCATCCATCTATCCTAACGTCACGTGAACGCTTTTTCTTGTTGGAAGTGAGGGCTAGTTCATTTAAATGATTTGGCGGAAAGCTAGAAAGGATTATCGGGGTGCCTCTGTTAGCATTCAAAGATCTGCAGTTTAGCGTTAAACTAGCGGCGCACTCTATCGTCTCCTTTTTGGAAGATATGCGATGTCATTTTATTCTAAATCCTGAAGTGCCGAAAGCGTCATTTGCTTTCGCTATGGGCGCTCGGTGCGCATGCGCGGTGATGCAACATCTTGCAGCGGCGAATACGTAGCAGACCGTTAAAGCGTCGTAACACAAGGCATGTCTGAAAAACGAAGCAACGAATACACGCCTCCTGTGTTCAGCTTCACAAACGAAGCAACCCTCAGTGCAAGACGTGACGATACTCAGGACGTTTCATCTACTCTGCGCGCCTACACAACGTGAGTTTTACCACTTGTAAAATTTTCATTGAATACTGTCACTCGCAGACGCGACGCAGAATGAAGGCTTTAACTGCTAGGCATTTTTTCTCACCCAAAACGTGTCTTTGTTGACGGCCAACTTGAGCGTTGAAATCCGTGACTTTCTTAGATACAAACGCGTCGTTGAACGGGTGGTGAGAAATATTGTCAAGTTAAGCGCCAAGTCTGCTGTTTAGCGCTTTGGGTAAGACTTGTCACAACGTGAAGCGAGTTTATTTAACAAGGAAAATATTTTTCGTTTGTCTGATTATTCCACTACACACACCCCACTGGGTGTTGTAAATCAGTCCCTGGTGCGATTCCGGATGTGACCATCGTATTTCGATGAAAGCGCACTACAAAAAGGCTCGCGTTTACCTGCATTTAGGTGCTCGTCAAAGAAGCCGCGGGCGGTGGTGAAAATTTACGTGCCGCTCCCCTTGTGTGACATGCCTTTTATGAGGTTATGACTCTTCAACGAAAAACCTTAGAATTATTCATTTTAAGCGAACTGCACAATTGCATTGCCAAGCCGGTAAGTAATTCCTGTAATTTTCCAAATAAAAAAAAACTCTTACGAAGGATATGTAAATCCTGCATAAAGCTATATTATCACGAAACATAAGCCCAGATGAGAAGCCGCAGGTTTCTTTCAAACGATTGCTGGTCCATTTGCCTGTGTTGTCTGAGGGCGACAAATACGTATAAAAGAGAAAACGTACTGTTTCGCAAGTTGACCCATTTCCCGCTTGAAGTAGTTTGGTCGATGAAATCACTTTAGTCTTTATTCTTTCGAGGGTTGTTTTACCACTGAAATTGTTACCTGAGTTCCATAAATAGTTTTAAAAGACGAAACTTGGCCGGCTTTATACAACAGCGATAAGTAAGTGGGAAGTCATGGTATTCCACGATAGCCTTTATCATTTGTGAACCATCCTCGTTGATCATCAATTCATTCCAATTCATCTTTTCGTTCTGGATTCTTCCAATTAAGGCTCGGCTACAAAGCAGAAATCTGTATTGTATATAGGGCAAGCCACTTAAGCCCATAATTTCAAATATTACCTAGACTACAATATAGTCCTCATAGCTCCTCGATCCATGAGTGATGAATCTAATTAGCGTGAAAACGCCATATCCATGACGGCGATGCCGAACTACAACAGGCATGAGGGAAGTACAACTGGCCATTTTTCAAATCTGACCACTGGCTTGTATGAGAATCGCACAAACCATCCACAAACTCTAATTTTTATGCTTCCACCTGTTTTATTATATGAATGAAAAATGTTCCATGGAGAAAAATATTTTTTTCCGAAATTGTGAGGATTCTGCCACTGTGGCAAGTGGAGCATGCATCTTATATAGCGAACTGTATACGGAAGCAATATAGCCGTTGTAAGTGCTCCAAGAGTTAAGCTGACAATGTTCGTTCAAGCCAATGTAGGTGGCGCTTCGACTGTTTTGAATGAGTGCCTTGCAACAGACATCCCCTTGAGCCCTTTGTCCTATGACAGCCAGCATAATCTGCGTTTAGTGAGAACGAAACATTGCAATTACTGTGTTAACAAAGCAGTAGTTTGCTTTTCTGAACATTCTTTTAACAAAACATCATTTCAACTTTGTTAGTCCCAGCTGTCAATATCTAACACGCATACTTTTACTATTGCAGCACTTCTGACGACGCCTGGCCTTACCTGTGGATCACGCAACAGCAGCCAATAATGGATGGGACTAAAAACGTCGACAGTATGTAGGCGATGGCCATTTGCCTTTAGCGCAAACAGGGGAGAAAAAACTATGCATAGAAAGGCAGGGAGGTTAACCAGAGGTAGTTACGTGTGGCTACCCTGCACGCGGGTGAGGAGTAGGGGGATAAGAAGAGGAAAAGAGCGGAAAGGGAAGATAGCGAGAAAGTCAAACGAGAATGTGGTGAGGGGTGGTGTTCCTAAAGTTTATCTTGAAGGCCTGCAAACCGCAGGAACCTTATTAACGCGAGTAAGGCCATCTGCGTGGATGTTATTTCAGAATATTGACCTAAAACCTTTAGTTCTCAGTGTGGACGATCGTCCAACTGGTCTAGTACTGTGTCTCCGGCCGCTATATCACGGGCAGACATAGATAACGTGTGCGAGTGCCTCATCGCTGCTGCTGAATGTGTCGCACGTGGGTGTGTTGGCCATTCAAATAAGGAAGACATATAAGTTTACAAATGCAACGCTTACCCACTGGCGGTACAGTATGGTCTTTTCACGTCGTGGTAATCTAGGCGGTAGGTGCATCCATACACCCGAGACAACCAACGTAGACGATACATGGTGAAGATATTAGAATCCCACAGGAGTAACGAAGATTCACGCGACATCAATCGCAGCCAAGCCGCAACGTTTGTTAGCAAAAGTGGAATGAAACAAACATGGCAGATAGCCCCTACGTCTACCGTGGCAGCGGTGTATTTATTGCGTACAAGCAGGCACTTCACCAGCCTCGCCAAGGTGGTTTCCGAAAAAGCCAGCTTAAGTCTGTCCTTAGTAAAAAAAATTGTGATCATGTGAATACATGCAAATGATACAAAAATATGCACTTCAAGTTTCGGAACGAATTCTCATATCAGCGAATTCTAAATGCACGCTCCAATGTGGTCGCGTGAGAAGCCGAGACTGTCCGTTCCATGCCGTGATCAATGCACTCAAAATTGAAATTAGCGCGTGTGGTTTGGTCTACCATTTCATTTGCCAAGCAGAATCTCAGTGGGTCTGTCGCGCTACCACCATGACACTTTTTCCCTTGAACCAATCAAACTTAGAAGACAAAGAAAATGTTTTGATACTGTCACGTGGTGCTAACGTTGAAGAAAACAGTAGCAATACTGTGAACGACAAAACTAACTTTTATTGGGCGAACCTGTGCCCACAAAACAGGCTACACTTATAGAACAACGATAGCGGCGAACACGGTCAGCGATTGTCGAAAATCAGATGAACGGGTCAAGCGCGTCGGCTTTTATACATCAATCGTCGAATGTTCCAGACTAATCACTGGGACCCGCGTGTTTTCCACAAATTTCTACACTATTCGCGTCGCGCATACATGCAATCAGATTACACAACGTTCGGTGACGGACTACAGACGGAACAATCGATAACATTTAAACTTCCTATACATGCAGGCGCGTCCTTTGCTGCGTGATAACATTTGTTAAGTGGTGAAACGTGGTCACCCGAGAAAGATAAACATGTACACGTGTCAATACGAATGTAGAGTGTGATGTGAAATTGGAGCGGCGTTTCAGACGTCTATACCTGAGGGTCGTAACGGTGCTGTTAAGTTTTAGGCATATAGAAATGACAAATCTTCTTTCCTGGCACCTTCTATCAAAACAATATATTCTTTCCACATGAATTTCCCTTGCACCGTGGCAAATTAACACCTGTGGTGTGCTTTTGTATCGTACAGGTGTCACTGACAATGGTGGCACAAGCTGCCTGCCGCTGTGGTCCCGCAGCAGCATTGATCGCACAAGGCCCAGCGGAAGCTTCGTAGGCATGGTTCAAGCGTCACCCAACATAAAAGGTGGGACCACGTGAGTGCACATTTAGATAACGTTATTGCAAAAGCACACAGAGACAAGGATGGCTACCCGCTGAGCAATCATGTTTGTACTCACTAATCTTTGCCGGGGAGGGCTAGCTTAGATGCGAGCAGTCACTGCATCAGCAATTTTGTGTGTTCGGTAAGCGGAGCTGGAGTTAACCTACGTACTAGTTGCAAGAACGAGGGTGGACAAGGACAAAGTAAAAAAAAAAAATTACGCAGCATATTGCACTTCTGTTATGCGTGAAGGCACACTTTCAAGTAGGCTACCTTGCTTACTCAATCCCCCTTGTGGAATATATGAACATAGTCAGGACCAAGAGGTTCATCTAAAAGAAAGCACGTAAAAAGAAACACAGGATGTCCAAGTTTACCGAGGCGGTGTAGCATGGGTGCGCAGGGAGCAAGAAAAGTGGACGAAAGTAATCCCAACATCCACACTACGGCTTGCCTCATAGCCGGATCCTAATTTTGGTACAAAAACGGCAGCATTTAGTTCTTTATATGTTAAATAGTTTCACCTCCATCAAATGTTTCAGAAGGCACTAAGTTATGCAGTTGCTGAGCCTCATATAAGGCAGAAAAATAACATGAGATGTGTCAAAATGCCAAGTAATATATTGCGTAATTGTACCATTTCTTTTTCTGGTAAAAATGCCTTCCCTATCATTAATGATCTCAAAGTACATATGCTCTTAAATTTAGCCTCCCGTGCAGAGAATGCTGGCGCTTTGGTATGCAATGGCTTCCGGCTCCCCTGAACTGTGCTACGCAAATCGCGTGTAACGGGGAGGGCGTCAGCAAATGTTCGTTATAGGTCAATCACCTGTAGTCTATCGGTGCTCCCCATAATGCAATCTTATTGATCACGCACGTTGCAGGTCATTATTGTTATTTTATTATTTCAATTTATTATAGTTCCAATATCATGCTATAGATGTAACAGTTCCCACCTTCCATATCCATATAAGTCCAAGACCTTTCTCATTTAGGCCTCCTAGATAGCAGTATATTCCCTCAATGCAATTCGTCTGTTTGCCTGAGGGATTCTGACGGCACTTGTCCTCGTCAGTTGCGACCCCTTTTCTAAGCATCCTCTTCGACTGCAATATTTGTTGTACCACTGTTCACCAGCTCACGTCTTACTCTTCATGTGCATATTTGTATTGTTTTGCGGAATACCTGGGACTACCAGTGCTGACGAATGGAACACGCAGTACCCCACGACTGACGGCACATCCGGCGTCTCCGGTAGGCTAGGGAATGTTTTCAGCCGTTAGTATACCACGCCTCGCCTTCAGGGAGATTGTGGAATCTAGCGTTTGCTATCGAGCACCACGCATTTAATGAGCATGACTGAATGAATTCTGGGTTTGTACCTGTCACAACCAAAATTCATCATGATGCACGCCGTTCTAGGGGCTTCGAATTCATTTTTACCACGAGAGGACGTTTCCGGTGCCCTCAATGTGAAACAGCATCGCCTCTGGCTCATGTAGTTAACGAAATGTCGTTCGTGTACCTCTTAGCTATTCCCTTGGGCTAAACATTTCTTGCTTCCCTTAAGTCATTTTATTGCTAAGAATTATTTGCCTCATTGAGTAGTCGCTAACAACCTAAGAATGGAGTGCAAGATCCGCCCGCAAGACCGAAGTATGACCATCTTTGCACGCTGAAAGCCAAGACGGCTGGGATCCGCTCGCACCTTGCTGAGTTTGCCGTGCTAATGAAAATTCCAAGGTAATCAAAAGTATCACTGATTAAATTTCCCAAGATTTAGGCTTCGACATATCACCAATGGCGCAGTCACTTGTGTACGGTGAAAATATCCATTTTAAATGCGCAACGTTGTTTGATCTCACGAAGTAAGCGAACCGAAGTGGATGGCGCATTCATGAAACTTGTGTTTGAGCTTCGTTTGTAGGCGACTATAAGCACTTTGCGTTACATAGGTAAGTGGGTAGGCCGGCCGGCTATGTACGCTCTTATCTAGCGCTGTTTAAATGAAAATGATTGTGTCCGCGATGACAGAACCGCTACAGTGGTGTCGGGCACAGCAGCCCGGCACTGTAGCCATTACACCACAATTAAACAAAAGCGCGAATGATCTTCCGAAAACCTTACGCATTTAGGAAATCTATTAGAATGAGCAACCATTACCGGTGAGGCGCCGTCATGAACGTTTTTATAGCCCCACGCTAGTATGTAGCAATTCGTCCCTGCAGACATAATATATAGGGTTGTATCAGATGCATCATCAACGTCTCATGCCGAGTAGGTTATCTTAGAGCCATTTCATTGTCAAAGCGCGACAAGAAGCGAGGAAACAAACAACAGGCACTTCAATATCAACCAGGCGCCGGTTTAGGCAGAAGTGACCCCGTAATAAAACAATGAACCACTCCCAAAACGCATGTTTGTCTTCTTCGTCGAAACTATGTTGTGTTTTCAGGTGTTTGCTGCTAAAGCTTTGAGGATCACTTGAGACGGCAGCAGAGCTGTCAGTTTCTTCTTGATTCTTGCGCGTTCATATTACGGAATGCTCCAGTCTCGTCACTTGTCGCCCAGTGTGAAATTTGCCCCTCTGATTTCAGGGCATACAGACAATCCTGAAAATGGAAGCACCGGTTTCCCACTGCCAGTCTACAGCAGCAGCAGTGCCGGCGGCGATGACGCAGTGGCCAGCACAAGCCGCGCGGGCATGGTGGAAGAATCGGGTGCACTGGGAAAAGAAGCTAGGTGAGCCAAAATTTTGCAAGAACTCCTTTCGATAGAACAACTCACTCGGGTGACAGGGAATTCCGTGTACGGCTCGTTGATGCTTACACTGAAGTACTTTTGCGAGGGATTCAAGTTCTGACCATTCAAATAAATCATGTGAGGATGCGCTCCTAAATATAAAACATCAGATACTGCAAAATATGGAAAACCGTTTATACACGGTAGGCTTATTTCTGGACCTGCGTAAGGCTTTTGACAGCGTAAATTATGGTATACTTCTGTGCAAACTCTGACTACGGTATACGTGGCAGAGCATTAGAGTTAATGAGAAGTTACATAACGGATCATTACCAGTTTGTTTCATATAATCAAGCCACTTCCTCACTTCTCAAAATACAGACTGGCGTGCCACAGGGATCCATACTTGGTCCTATATGATTTAATCTTTATACCAATAACCTTCCTAACATTTCTTCCTCACCTAAAATCATCATGTACGCAGACGATACTAATCTTTTCCTTGCAAATTCTTCCTTGCAATGCATACAAAAAGAAATAAATGATTATTTAAATTTATTATCTGACTGGCTTTACATCAACAAACTACAATTGAATGTCAACAAAACCAAAGATATAATATTTAGACCGATAAGCAAGCCATTGCCTGTTAATATAACTGTTCTATTTCAACCAAAGAGGCTAGAACAAGTAACAACGCAAAAGTTTTTTGGCGTATGGTTCCAAGAAAACCTCTCCTGGGACAATCATGTCAATAAGCTTTGCAATGATCTTAGCAAAGTAGTAGGCTGTATGTATAAAATAGGTGATCTAATACCTTTATGGCTAAAGAAAGCAATACACTACGCCCTTTTTTACTCGAAGCTAACTTATTGTCTTGATCTGGGGAACAACTACAACAAAAAACTTTGATAAGTTATTTAGCTTGCAAAAACGAGTAGTCCGAATTTTCGAAAACTACCATGGTAGGCCGCGTGACTTACCCACACACAACCTCTTCGGCAAACATTTATTGATCCGAGCAAATCAAGTATTTTATTATAGATTACTCTTACATATAAAAAAACACAGCCTCCATGTTGTCAGCATACCCACTTCTCTTCGATACCCATTACGTTATCAAATCAAGAAAATACCATTCACGCGTACTAACTACGGACGTCAGGATATAAAGTATCAAATACCAAGGCTACTAAACATTGTTGAGCCAAAAATTGACTTCTGTGCGCCTAATTTTAAGCAATGTATAAAAAACCTACTCATACACTATCAAATTATTTACACATAAATTGCTCTCACACTAAATTTTATTTATGCACTATATATGTATTCCTTAATCTGCGCGGTAATGCGATTGCACAAACAAAAATTGAAGCATAAATGTCTTTTTCACATAGTCATTGTATAATGTACACATCATCTTGTTTATTTGTATTTTCTACATCGCACTTGCTTGTTTCTTGTTATATTTGCTTTTTTCGTACATTGGATCATCATGTAAGCCGAACGCACTTAGGAGCAAGAGCCCCTGTCAGGCCAAATGGCTTTAGCTCTTGTTTCCCCTATCTGTAATGAAGAAAGGAAATAAACTTCAAACTTCAACTTCAAAAAAAAAATGCCATATATCAGCTGCTGTTCACACAGTATGACGCTGGCCTAAACAGGAAGCTTTAGCTCAGAATCTACTACCTAGGTACATGAGAAAGGATAAATCAGTTTTTTTGACAACACACTGCACCAGCATTAGTAAAGTTTGTGGCACTTAAAAAAATTCGCTATTAGTGTACTTCGAGCAGTTCCGTTTTTGTGTGATGTCATACTCGAGTAGAAAGTGAGAAACACAAGCATCAGAATTACACCTTTTCAAATCGGCAATAAAAGCAATGCGAGGATTCTATCAACTGCACCAAATAACAAAGGTAAAGTGCACTAAATAAATATGTAAGACAGCACTCTTAAATATGCTACTTTTTGAGTATATATTTCGGAAATCCTTGTTCACGTAGTAACAATTTCACGCGAAGTGAAAGTGTTTCAAAGTTGGCCACCGAGCAATATCCAAATGATGCAGCCAATAGGACTTCGTTGGTATATTTTTTGCGAAGTTCAATTTGTAAATTTTATGCCTTTGTTCTTTTGATTCTTAGCAATCTTAGAATATCTTGCATGGAATAAAAGAAGTCGTCAACATTATTATTGATAGAGTTGACGAAATTTAAATGTTTCAATCCAATGAAATTTTTATTGCAATCCCCGAGCAAGGCAACAAAGTATTCTGCACTTAGATCTAACTGAGTTTTCTAGAAACAGCACTTTCACTGTCGTGGCCTGCTAAAAAGTTTTCTAATGTTTATTTATTTATTTAGCTAGCCGTAAGTTGCTCATTAGATCATTTGCTCTCAATGCTGGCCAAGCTGCCATGATTAGAAACTACGTACATGTTAACACCACACGAGTTGAACCACACCATAAGGTTGTATGACTCGTGTTAACAACGGTAACAAGAACCAATATGCGTAAACAAATAAACAGATTACCGCAACAATAGCGCACAATGTTTATGTAGAGCTTAGTGTAAATATTTCTGTAGAGCAACAGACAAGAGGGAAGATACACTAAGCGCAGGCATCTTTGCTCTACAGTCCATTTTATTTTTTTCTCCCCTAAACGGTACGAAAGATGTCATACCAACAATGATTTGACTCAACGCTTGCATACATAATTAACTGACCGAGAAAAATGCTGTCTGCCATGGACAGAAGTAAGAGAGAAATGCAGGTTGTTTTACACCAACGTTAGTTGTAAAGAACAGTGTAATGCATATTTTCCTAACGATATAAAGAAGCAAAAAGGGACACTCCTTCGGCGACATATTTCATCTATTGTGCGTCAAAAAACTGAAGTATTTGAGGCATCGGTGATCGCTGCACATGGGGGAAGACGTTATCTACGCTTCAGCAGCTCCATGCATTACGCAGCAATGGTGTAACGTTCGAATGCGAGTGGAATGTTAAATGACTTGATACAAAGACTGCAGAAATATTTGAACCCGGAAATTTTTGCTTCCTATTTGATACGTATGGAATGACCTATGACGTATGATATCCGATGGGAAATTAATCCACCTATCCTTCGCAGAAAAAGCCCTAATAGTGCGCCTTTGCAGAATGACAGAACAAAGAAGACAAGAACAAAAAAAAGAAAGGCAGAAAGAAAGAATTGCAGAAAAAACGAAAGAACCTTCAGGTATTACATTAGGTTCAAGCATGTGTGGTTGAAGAGGTCGACCTACTGCGTCATACGGTTATTGACACAGTAGCTCGTTATGTCTTACAAGGAGGCTGATCCCTCTGATTCCACTCTTTAATGCACTACCGCGGGTGCAGCAAGCTTCCGCCTTCACATGTTAGAGAAGTGTATCATGCTTCAGTACTTTTGTTTACTATGAAAATAAGAGGCCTCGTGAAAACGCAGAAGCATTATAGCTGATGCAAAACACTTATTTTTCTCGCCGAATGTGAGACTGCCAGGGGCACATTTCAGGAGTTTTCCCTGAATTCTCCTTTCGAGCATGTTCAAGGCGTACGTCTATTTTGAATGTCTAGACCGGCTTAATTTCTTATCTAACATTCACTTGCAGGCATTTCCGCTCACCTCCACCTGTTTTATGTATGTTATGCATGATGAAATAAGTAAAGCATGGTTTTGTATTGCTTGTAACTCGAACGAAGATGGTTCTCACCTTCAACTTTAGCAACAACAACAACGATAAAGCACGAGTGTTCAATTTCTGCCAATCAATAGCCCAGAATGAGCACTAACTTTAAATGCAGCCTCTAGTGCAACCTCTAAATGTAGCATCTATTTTGTCAGCCTCTATGTTGCCAAACTTTCTTTTTCTCCTCCCGTAACAACAATCGCCCACTTTCCGCTCCTTTGTTCGTCTAGTTGCAGGAATGCTACTGGAACCAGAGGAAGAGAACTGCAAGAGTTGTGTGGTGCCTCTGGAAATGTTCCCAGCGAAAGGAATGCCTTACACGGGTATCCCATTGAACACACGGGCGACACAGCCAATATTTACAAAGCGTCTGATGAATCATCTGCGAAGCAGTCGAACTTTGCAGAACATTGCCGCAAGCGTTCTAGGGAAGACCACAAATGCGAAAGCTGTGGTAAACTGTTCCCTTGGGGTTCCCTTCTAGTTCGACATTACCGCACGCACACCGACGAGAGACCGTACAGCTGCGAGATATGTGATAAATCATTTCGTCGTTCTGATCACCTAGATGTGCATAAGCGCATGCATACAGACGAGAGACCCTACAAATGTGAAATATGCGATACATCATTTTCGGACCCATCGACTTTTTGTAGACACCAGCTCACTCACACTGACGAGAGACCCCATGTCTGCCACAAATGTACTAAAGCATTCAAAATCAAACAAGCTCTCAAACGTCATCTCAACTTGCATTGTAGATACCGAGCTTTCGTTTGCGATGCATGTAATCTATTCTTTATGGATAAATCAGGTCTCAGTCATCACCGTCAAAGCATGCACAGGGATAAAAGCACCGTATGAGTGTACGCATTGTGGATTTCGTTTCGCTGAGAAAGAAACGCTCGATGAGCATCTGTGTCTGTGTAATAAGTGCTAGTTATGTGGAAATTCTTATGAAGAAGATCAACTGATCACACACCTCGTTACGCATAGGGGTGAGCAGCCGCAATATTCTGACAAGTTCGCAAGTTAGGTAAATCGCCCGCGGCATTCGCATAATAACGCGACTGTGAGACTGTGCAGAGAAACAACGCTAACATTCTTTCATAGGCGTGAGCAATTACCTGAACACATCATGCGCAGAGACCGGCTTCTTTTGACATTAGAAACGGCTGAGTAAAACGCTGCTTTCTTAAAAATTAAGAGAGAAGAAGTCGTCGCCAGAATTTTCTCATTCTTCAGTCTCGAAGTATAGTAAAGGTCCTGGTCAGCGCGCACTGTTTGGAGAACTAAGTTCTTCGCGATCATAGATTTAGGAAACTGATTTCAAGACAAACTTTGATGGGCTACGAGTGCATGTTTTGTGCAACTAGAAACTTGAAATGTCCGTAGATGATTGTTGACAGCTCGTTTAAATAGAGTAGTGCTTTGTGGAACTGTCTTTTGCAGTGTAATAGAAAACTTTTAATTAACCATCATATTGGTGTTTCTGTTTGAATAAAAGAAAACACGCATCATTAGGAACCATTTAAAAAGTAGGGACGGTTTTTTATTAACTAAAAAGCAATATCTGCCATCATTTTCGGTTCTTCAGCCAGGTTGCCTTCGACGGACAATACTTTTAGGGGCTTTTACAAAAGCATAGCCACACTGTATGAATAGGAACATTTATTTCTTGTAACGTTTTTTCAATGCTTTGAATATTTTGGGTCTCTTTGGCGTTTGCATGCTTACCGAAATATTCATTACACCATTCATTACCGAATTGTTCGTTATAAACTGAGCTGATGACAGCAGTCAGACTTTTAAATTCAAATGATTTGAGCTTCCTTATACGATATGCATTCCATGTACAAAATGTTTCGTTATTGTTTTATCCTGGTAGAACCTGTGTCAGTTTTAAGGGGCAGTTTTTAATCACTTGGAAGTCGCATGTTTTGACTCGGCCTGCTCTCTAGTTAAAGCTGTGAAATCTTAGTCTGATATGACAAACGCCTCCGTGCGACCAATGACATGTCAAGTAAGATGCAGTTCCTATGCTTATTAACACGCGTACTTGTGTATCTGTTTACATTGAACCCGTTTAAACCACTAACAAATCTTAAGTTACTGCTCAGTGCATGACGAGCCTTCATGTATAAGAACACTCTCGAACTTTCTTGTCGATCATTTTTGATGACCTTTTGTAATGACGTTGTGCGCGCGACACCAATAGAGATGTGCATCGTTAGAGGCGCGTGAGCACCAGCGATGACGGTGCAATCTTCGATGAATCACGTGGGAATAGCCGACGCTGATTAGGCACAAACCACTTTTTCGACGATCGGCGCATATGCCCGGCACTAGCCTTCTGCCCGAGTATTACCTGTTTTGTTAGTTCCGTTACACCAAATAAAAAAGTATTTCCTGACTCAAAGTTCTTGCTACTGTGTTGTTCGCCGTTACAACGTGATATCTCGTTGTGACCGTATCATCATCATCATCATCATCAGCCTGGTTACGCCCACTGCAGGGCAAAGGCCTCTCCCATACTTCTCCAACAACCCCGGTCATGTACTAATTGCGGCCATGCCGTCCCTGCAAACTTCTTAATCTCATCCGCCCACCTAACTTTCTGCCGCCCTCTGCTACGCTTCCCTTCCCTTGGGATCCAGTCCGTAACCCTTAATGACCATCGGTTATCTTCCCTCCTCATTACATGTCCTGCCCATGCCCATTTCTTTTTCTTGATTTCAACTAAGATGTCATTAACTCGCGTTTGTTCCCTCACCCAATCTGCTCTTTTCTTATCCCTTAACGTTACACCTATCATTCTTCTTTCCATAGCTCGTTGCGTCGTCCTCAATTTGAGTAGAACCCTTTTCGTAACCCTCCAGGTTTCTGCCCCGTACGTGAGTACTGGTAAGACACAGCTATTATACACTTTTCTCTTGAGGGATAATGGCAACCTGCTGTTCATTATCTGCGAATGCCTGCCAAACGCACCCAAGCCCATTCTTATTCTTCTGATTATTTCACTCTCATGATCTGGATCAGCAGTCACTACCTGTCCTAAGTAGATGTATTCTCTTACCACTTCCAGTGCCTCGCTACCTATCGTAAACTGCTGTTCCCTTCCGAGACTGTTAAACATTACTTTAGTTTTCTGCACATTAATTTTTAGACCCACTCTTCTGCTTTGCCTCTCCAGGTGAGTGAGCATGCATTGCAATTGGTCCCCTGAGTTACTAAGCAAGGCAATATCATCAGCGAATCGCAAGTTACTAAGGTATTCTCCATTAATTTTTATCCCCAATTCTTCCCAATCCAGGTCTCTGAATACCTCCTGTAAACACGCTGTGAATAGCATTGGAGAGATCGTATCTCCCTGCCTGACGCCTTTCTTTATTGGGATTTTGTTGCTTTCTTTATGGAGGACTACGGTGGCTGTGGAGCCGCTATAGATATTTTTCAGTATTTTTACATACGGCTCGTCTACACCCTGATTCCTTAATGCCTCCATGACTGCTGAGGTTTCGACAGAATCAAACGCTTTCTCATAATCAATGAAAGCTATATATAAGGGTTGGTTATATTCCGCACATTTCTCTATCACCTGATTGATAGTGTGAATATGATCTATTGTTGAGTAGCCTTTACGGAATCCTGCCTGGTCCTTTGCTTGACAGAAGTCTAAGGTGTTCCTGATTCTATTTGCGATTACCTTAGTAAATATTTTGTAGGCAACGGACAGTAAGCTGATCGGTCTATAATTTTTCAAGTCTTTGGCGTCCCCTTTCTTATGGATTAGGATTATGTTAGCGTTCTTCCAAGATTCCGGTACGCTCGACGTCATGAGGCATTGCGTATACAGGGTGGCCAGTTTCTATGGAACAATCTGACCACCATCCTTCAACAAATCTGCTGTTACCTGATCCTCCCCAGCTGCCTTCCCCCTTTGCATTTCTCCCAAGGCTTTCTTTACTTCTTCCGGCGTTACCTTTGGGACTTCGAATTCCTCTACACTATTTTCTCTTCCATTATCGTCGTGGGTGCCACTGGTACTGTATAAATCTCTATAGAACTCCTCAGCCACTTGAACTATCTCATCCATATTAGTAATGATATTGCCGGCTTTGTCTCTTAACGCATACATCTGATTCTTGCCAATTCCTAGTTTCTTCTTCACTGTTTTTAGGCTTCCGCCATTCCTGAGAGCATGTTCAATTCTATCCATATTATACTTCCTTATGTCAGCTGTCTTACGCTTGTTGATTAACTTCGAAAGTTCTGCCAGTTCTATTCTAGCTGTAGGGTTAGAGGCTTTCATACATTGGCGTTTCTTGATCAGATCTTTCGTCGCCTGCGATAGTTTACTGGTATCCTGCCTAATCGAGTTACCACCGACTTCCATTGCACACTTCTTAATGATGCCCACAAGATTGTCGTTCATTGCTTCAACACTAAGGTCCTCTTCCTGAGTTAAAGCCGAATACCTGTTCTGTAGCTTGATCTGGAATTCCTCTATTTTCCCTCTTACCGCTAACTCATTGATCGGCTTCTTATGTACCAGTTTCTTCCGTTCCCTCCTCAGGTCTAGGCTAATTCGAGTTCTTACCATCCTGTGGTCACTGCAGCGCACCTTGCCGAGCACGTCCACATCTTGTATGATGCCAGGGTTAGCGCAGAGTATGAAGTCTATTTCATTTCTAGTCTCGCCGTTCGGGCTCCTCCACGTCCACTTTCGGCTATCCCGCTTGCGGAAGAAAGTATTCATTATCCTCATATTATTCTGTTCCGCAAACTCGACTAATAACTCCCCCCTGCTATTCCTAGTGCCTATGCCATATTCCCCCACTGCCTTGTCTCCAGCCTGCTTCTTGCCTACCTTGGCATTAAAGTCACCCATTAGTATAGTGTATTTGGTTTTCAC
Source organism: Dermacentor andersoni (assembly GCF_023375885.2). NCBI lineage: Eukaryota > Metazoa > Arthropoda > Arachnida > Ixodida > Ixodidae > Dermacentor > Dermacentor andersoni. Next base: position 312,959 of record NW_027314755.1, read on the forward strand.
TCTACCCATCGCCGATTCCACGTCTTCATAGAAGCATTCGACTTCCTGGTCATCATGACTGGATGTAGGGGCGTAGACCTGTACAATCTTCATTTTGTACCTCTTATTAAGTTTAACAACAAGACCTGCCACCCTCTCGTTAATGCTATAGAATTCCTGTATGTTACCAGCTATATTCTTATTAATCAGGAATCCGACTCCTAGTTCTCTTCTTTCCTCTAGGCCGCGGTAGCACAGGACGTGCCCGCTTTTTAGCACTGTATATGCTTCTTTTGGCCTCCTAACTTCACTGAGCCCTATTATATCCCATTTACTGCCCTCTAATACACCCTACTAGCCGTGAATACACCTTGCAAGCTCAATTCACACCAGCAACCCGAAACTTACTCCTCCCCCCCCCCCCGGGTACCCTATAGACGCAACAATAATATCAACGATATTCATGTATATGCCAGAATAATGACGAAGACAACACCCGGCGCTTGTGGCCGCCCCAGGAGCTCTACATGCAAACATATCGAATGTAACAAAATATTAAATGGTAGAGCGTTGGAGTATCTTCGCAAGGTAGCTTCTAGTTTCGCCTGCACGTCAAGCAACGTAGTATACTCTCTAGAATGTGACAATTGTGACGTGCAATACATATGTGAGACTGGACAAACAATTCATACAAGACTCCACGGCCACCGCACGGATACAAAACAAAATTTATATAAAACAGCTGCTAACCACTTGAATGAACATAACTATACATTCGATGAATCCAGAATCTATACATTACACAATAATTTCCGTTCAACTTGTGACAGTAAATATGCCGAATGGTCCCTCACACATGCTTAAATGTATATCCTGGACAGGAATAAATTCGGCACGTCGCAGCTTAGAACCGTTAAAACAGTAACTTATACAGAAAATTCTTATGTCTATAAATGCATAACACGCGCGGTGCCACCATCTAACCTCGATTCTTAACGTCGCCTAATTGTCCGTTTCCATATCTTCCTTGCTTCTCCCTTACAAATCGATTTCATATTATGTTCAGCCCCAATTCACATATACCCACCATTCGAGCTCTTTTCCCATGTACACCGGCCCCCTCCCGATTTTTTTGCGGTGACCCCTCAATTTGTTCCTAGGTTTTTGTTTCTTTATCCGTTCTCGCTCTTTCTTTTCATCTTCCCTTTTTTAAATTGTTTAAACACTCGCCGACACATTCCAAAGTTCCAGACGCCAGAATACCTTTTTCGGCGCGTCGACCACACAGGGTCGTGGCATTTATGTATATCACCGTTGCAACCCCTACACCAACGTATTGAAGCTAACGTCCTATGAATAACCACGCCGCTACCTTCAAAATGCCGCGTCCATTGCCGCAAGAACCTGTGTCGCCATCTTAGCAACTACAAAATTACCCAACGCGCTGCTGCGATATTGTGACAGATCGTCTATGCAGCGTGCTTCCTTACGCAACAAAAACAGACATGATTGCCGCCATGAAATAATGAGTAAATGAAAAGCTTTATTTAGTGTGCTTTTTCAGCGCATACGCCGGGTGGAAGTAAGTAAGGATTGTCTGAGCCGTAAGCGTGTTCAAATCCCATGTTGATGCTCACTATGTTGTATTTCTAGAGCAACATGGGGAAGCGGCTGCCAATATAAATGGCACGCCATAGCCAGCACAATATAGAAGAATAGCTTCAAACGACCAACGCCTCACCTTCCCTCGATTTGTTCGGAGAATTCAGTCTCGTTTTATGTGGTGGCACTTCTTTTATACCGTCACCATATTCATTGTGCTATGAATGCGCGAGTAAATCACGCCTCTGCGACTTGCGATTTAAATGACTGCGAGAAAAGTGGCCTTGAATGCGCACATGGCGAGAGCACCAAGGTATATGTAAACTGGTTAGGGAAGCTTTCATAGAAGCCCATATGTCCAGAAAATGGCGGCTCGTTGCAACCGTTGCCATCTACGTATCAGTGGGGGGGACACTAAAAGCAAGCAAAAAATGAAAAATAAAGAAAGTGACGTCACATCCGAAAATGGCAGTGACATCTATACCTTACGCTGCTTGGAGCGAATGTTTGAATTCCTTAAGCGTCTAACATTTGGACCGCCATGCCAGTACTTATTGTTCTTTTGAGCCTGAGGCAGGCTTGGAATTTGCCTCAGCATAAGCGCCAGCGGATTATTAAACTATGAGAGTGGCGTATGTCTTAATGTGAACTTAATTAGGCCGTTATTGGCGGCAATTGCTCCAGCAGGTTGCTTAGGAAGGTGATCAAATAGGATGGAAGTAAATGGCAGTATCGTGGAGGTTAGAAAAGCAACTTTAATTTCATTCTTCCAGAATAAGGCAACCGATATAATTAACCAAGCCAAACATATTTCAATGGATGAAATGTGCTTTGACCAGCACAGAGTCGTAATGCATAGCAACATATACCAAATATTTTCGTAGGATTCGCAATGCCGTGCGACACCATTCATATTCATATCCAACAGTTCGCAGACAAGACAACATAGTTAAGAAAGCAATCGACTTACTAATTTTGCTGCGCGTCGTACACTCTGTGCATGTGCTACGGAGAGTGAACGAACATAACGCGACGTTTCCTCGATGAGCGTCCATCATTTATCGTCACGACGACACACAGCGCGTCGGATGCCGCAGCGTGAACTTTTCCGATAACAGAAAGCCTCCACTCATACGTTTCCCCAATGAATGCGATGCGTTGGGTCACGCAAAATTTAAAGTGACGCGCACGTGATGCTTTCAACAAACACGCAAGAAAATATGGAAAAAAATCTTAAATGAAACCGCCGTGTTCAAGTGAGCAACGCCATTCAGCAGGACCTAATAGGCGCTTTGCGCAGTGACGTCTTGCGCGAGATTCGTGGGTTTATAGGTGTCACAAACAAAGAATTATTAAATTGCGAAATGCAAGGAAATTACCAGTTGTTCTTTTAGTACACAAAAATATTTGAAACGGATTATTTACTCGTATTTGTTTAATTTCAGACCGTCATGTACAGATTTTCCGTGGACGCTGGCGAAAAGGCAAATATATGCCTGACAAAGCATCAGCTGTATGAACAAAAGAAGTTGAACTATTTTCACATAGGTTTTCTAATTGAACTGTCTGTGCCTTGGATCGAATTGAATTGCAATCTTGGGCTTTACGTACCAAAGCCGTGACTTGATTACGAGGCACGCCGCAGTGTGGGACTCCAGATTAAATCTGACCACGAGGGGATATTTATGTTCCCCCAAAGTTTTTCGGACGGACGGGCGGATAGATAAAAATATAATAAACCAAGTTTCGATACGAAATTGTGGTTTTTATATAGCCAACAACATATTTGGGAATCATACCCGTTGTAAGTACTCTACAGTTAAGCTGGAAGGGCTCGCACAAGTCAAGGTGACGTTTACAATTTATTAGATGAATGCCCTACACCAGATATTGCCCCGAGTGCGACATTCGTCCTATGTAGCCAGTATGTGTGTCTTTAGTGAGAACGAGACATTGCAAGAAGCGCGCTTAACCAAACGCTGCTTTGGTTTTTTCCAACTTTCTTCCATTAAAACATAATTTCAGCTTTTTTGTCACAGCTCCAAGTGCCTAAGACCATTACCTTTACTAACTGAAGGATTTTTGACGACGCCTGATGTTACCAGTGGAACACGCATCACAGGTCATAACTGTCGGGAATTACAACGTCGACGGTACGTAGCTGACGGCCATTCGCCTTTACATCAAACAAACATGGGAGAGATCCATACTTCTACCGTGGCAGTGGTGCATTTATTGTGCATAAAAATGTTCTTAACCAGGGCCGCCAAGTATGTTTCCGCACGAGCCGCCTTATCACTGTCCTTAGTAAGAAATTTGTGCAGATAAGAATGCATACAAATTCATGCCTAATGTATGCAGTTGAAGTTTTCGAATGAGTTTGTTCTCCTATCGGTGAACAACGAAGGTACGTTCCTAGGTGATCGGCGCAGAAGCCGAGACTGTACATTCCATGCACCGAACAAATCCCCAGTAGTTGTAGAACAATCATCGAGCGCTCATTTCAATTTTATTTGCCAAGCAAAATCTCGGCGCGTACAGCGCGCTAAAACCACGAAAGTTTTTCTCTTAAATCGATGAAACATTGTTGACCAAAATGACGTTTTCGTAGCCACCGTGGTTGCTCAGTGGATTTCCCACTGATCTGCTAAGCGCGAGCTCGCGGGATCAAATCCCGGTTGCTGCGGCCGCACCTCGATGGTACCGTGCACTCCGGGCACGTTAGAAAAGCTCCAGTTGGCTTAAAACAATCCGATGGCTTTGGAACCTACTTATTACAACAGAATTTCATTAACCCGCCGTGGTTGCTCAGTGGCTATGGTGTTAGGCTGCTGAGCACGAGGTCGCGGGATCGAATCCCGGCCACGGCGGCCGCATTTCAATGGGGGTGAAATGCGAAAACACCCGTGTACTTAGATTTAGGTGCACGTTAAAGAACCCCAGGTGGTCGAAATTTCCGGAGTCCTCCACTACGGCGTGCCTCATAATCAGAAAGTGGTTTTGGCACGTAAAACCCCATAATTTAATTTTTTTTTTAGAATTTCATTAAACAACGATTTGATGTGAATGTATAGGAATGTCTGCAGTTAGGGAGGCGATTAAGACGTCTATATTGGAGCGTCATAACAGTACTGTCATGTCTTCGGCACGAATGTGACAATAGCTCACGTATAGCATGTTATCAGCAGCCGGCGTATCCCGCTTCGGCCTACGGCACTAGTTAGGGCATGCAATTTGGAACAAGCCAAAATGGTCTATATTGATGCGTTGGGTTCTTTTATGCCAACCAGGCAAAGCAACAGCCGCATAAGCAACATTCAAAATTTCAGGAAAAAGAAACGCAAAGAGCTACAACATTCGGTGTTAACAGACAACCATAGCACAGACAGTTGACGTTGTTTTCATTTATGGATAACTTTGCTACGCCCATGTGTAACTGAATGGTTTGCTTTTGCGAGCAGTGTGAGTCAAAGGGTAGAAGTGGCATAAGCCAGGGCTTCTCCCTTCCTGTGTTGATTAAATTTCTGTACATGTTTTTCCCTGAAGGAATGTGGTATCCAACAATTAAGAGATTAGATTTAGGTGCACGTTAAAGAACCCCAGGTGGTCAAAATTTCCGGAGTCCTCCACTACGGCGTGCCTCACAATCAGAAACTGGTTTTGGCACGTAAACGCCCCCCCCCCCCCAAAAAAAAAAAAACATTTAAGATGAACGCAAGGTGCCAACGGAGCCAGTATCAAGGTTGATCAAAATTTCTACAGATTTTTTGCCGTGACACGAACGTGCCATCCCAGAATTCACATACATTCGAAGCCGATGGAGCCGGCATAGCAACGAACACTGCGCTCTTGCAATGTAACAAAGCCTCCGTGAATGCTCCGTGATTTTACATAACTTTAATTTGATTTTGCAAAGGTAACTCGACACGTGCAAGCAGCGTTCAAATGATCCTGCCGTAAAATGTCCGCACCTCAGGTCTTTATTCTGACACTTTATTTTTCCCATTTAGTAATGCAAGTGTTCATTGCTTCTTTGCAAAATAAATTTCCTTATCTACCGCGAAGCTTCATTCAGCATCAAGATAGGACGTCTTAATGGTTTTTACCGCGACAAGCGGACTAGGAACAGGTGGCAGATTAGTGGAAACCACAAAAGCGCCGCCATACTTCTACGATAGCAATTTATAAAGGTAAAGGTATTCAAAATATTATTCAAATACATTCATTCACAAGCAGCACGCACGTGAGGAGAACGTGTAAAAAAGATCGTCGATATTTGGGAAAGACCAGATTATTTTTTATAACATTCTTATGTAGAACGCTAATAGATATTTAACCATTATATATTAAATATTCATTTATCGTCTCATTTATTGGTTCATTGAAACATTTATTAGAAATGATGGTCTGTGGCCTAAAATGGCGGTAACAGATATGTGGAAGGAAGGATGCGTGCCTCCTTTAGAGGTCGGGTGTGCGTGTTCCCAAGGGTGGCTGTGGCAGGACTAGAGCAGATCCTATGTTTGAGATTGGCGTTTATCGCCGTGCAGTCAGGGCATCCCCCAGGATGAAAGCCGAGGACACCACTAGATGGCGGATGAACGTGTTTTTCTAGGGCTCTGTGGTGGCACTCAAACATTTTTTTGTACATGCTTTCAGCTTGCTTCTATTTTTCATTTGCAGTTTTTTTAGCTTTTAAATAGTAACTTGCTTGTTCTCTCTTTCTTTTCTTTTTTCCTCTTGCGAGTGTGTTTCGTGTATATTTTGCAGGATAGTCAGAGTGCCCATTAGCGCCACGTGTATGAACACGTACAAGCGTGTGGGACATTAAGTATTTACTGTCTTTTAATAGTAGTTTGAAAGTGGCAAGACTATTAGATATTAGTGGTCTTGGTGTGGTGTGTGCATTGCTATAGGGAATATCGCTTTGGTAGGACAGTGGGAGCGTGGTAGCGTGTTTGAACACGTGCGAACACGTGCCATACTTTAAATATGTGCAGTACTCATGATTTTGAAAACATTACTGATAATTATTTTGTGGCATATTAAAGACAGATCTTGTGCGTCTCGGCATTTTCTAGAAGGCATGTGCTTTGAAAGCTTCGGTGTTTGACTACGTGAAACCTTAGTGCAGCGCATGGCAAGAAAGTCGGTAAAACGTGTGGTGTGCGGGGAGTCCCGCAAGGTAAACGACGGGAAGGATAAGAATGGAGATTAAATCAGTTCAAACGCAGACGCCATGATGTCGATGCTAGGCTAAAGAAAATGGAGGATTTCCAGTAAGAGCTTGTGAAACATATGGAAGAACTCAAAAATGAGCTAAATATTGAGCCTGGTGCACGGAAAACGGTGGAAAAAGGACATCAAGCAGCCGAAGAAAAGCTGAAAAGGGCCGCTATCGCGAACGAGTATGGTCTTGACTACAGAAGAAGTCTGCTGACGTGATAGGGCAGGCCGCGTCAGGAAAGCACGTGGAATGCGTGTAACGTGTGACGCGGATAACTGCAATGAGCTGCACCTTCCTTGAGGTGACCAAAAAGGAAAAGCAGGAACGCAGGGGCCAATGCCCCTTATCAACTCCGGCTCACGCGGAAAAGGATGACAAAGGAAAGCAGGCAGAGGTCCCGGCAGTATAAGAGAGTGAAAAGGTGATTGCAATAAAACAAAATAGGAGGTATATAAAAGAGATAGTACAAGCCTGCGCTTCAACCTCCAGTAACGATAATGATAACATGGAACAGTTTTATGCAGACGTTGAACTGGCGATGAGAATAGTACAAACTGAGTATACTGTATTCATGGGTGACTTCAATGCAAAAGCAGGCAAAAAGCAGGCTGGTGAACAAGCAAACGAAAACAGCGGCATCGATTCTAGGAGCACTAGAGGAGAGGTGTTGTTAGAATTCGTGGAAAGGAATAAGCGTTGAACAATGAACACCCTCTCGAGGATGCATAGCAACAGAAAATTGGACCTGGAAAAGCTCTAATGCTGAAACAAGAAATGAAATAGATCTCGTACTTTCTGCCGATCCCAACATAGAGTAGGTTGTAGAAGTGTTAGGTAAAGTGCAGTGACGAATCGTCCGTTAGGTGTAGGATTCACCTCAATATGAAGGGATAAAGAGCAAGATTGGTCGAGAAGCAACTGACCAACCTGGATGCAGTAAGAGTAAAATCAAACCAATTCAGGCTTGTACTTGCAAATATGCAGCCCTAAAACAGAGAGATGGTGATGACATATTGCTAATGAATCCAACCCCAACTAGGCTGCTTTCAGGAGCAGCAATTGAAATGGAAGTAAGTTATCAAGACAACCCAATAGGTAAGATCTCCAAAGTAAGAAAGGACGTAACAAAAAACGACAAAGAATGAGAGCGTCCTACTAAAGAAGTCAGATAGAATTCGCGAAACTGTCAAAACTCATCAATAAAGAGAGGGTTAGAGATGTTAGATATAATAGCGTGTGAGAGAGTGAGGAAGCAGTAAAATATGGTCGCAGCATGAAATCAATGAGAAGAACACTTGGCATAGGACAAGCCAAGAAATATGTACTGAAAGATAAACACAGTAATATCATCAGCTATTCCATAGACATAGTAAAATAACCGAAAAAATTCTATGCATACCCAGAGCTCCTACGGCACGTCCTTTCAAAGTAATAATGAATAGGTTACAGGTGCTCCATCTATAACTAGCGATAAAACTAGAAGGACGTTGCAAAACATTAAACGTGAAAAACCCCCAGGATAAGGTAGAATAAACGTCGTTTATTCAATGATGTGGTTGACATCATGCTCGAAAAGGCTGCGTCTCGCGACTTCAAGAGTTCCAGAGAACTGGTAGAATGCCAACAATAAACTAATGCACAAGAAGAAAGACGTTAAAGAATTGAAAAAAAATCAGGCCCATTACCTTACTTCCAGTATTCGACTTAATATTCACCAAGAAAATTTCGAATCGAATAAAGGCAGGATTTTACTTCAGGTAATAAAGAGAGTAGGCTGGCTTCAGAAAGGCATGCTGTGTAATGGATCACATTCATGTCGTCGATCAGGTAACTGAGAAACTTGCAGAGTACAATCAACCTCTCAATATGACTTTCGTAGATAATGAAAAGGTATTGGATTCAGTAGAGATACCAGCAGTCATAGAGGCATTATGTAATCAAGGAGTACAGGAGGATTACGTAAAAGTATTGTGTAATATCTACAAAAGGTTCCACTTCTACCTTGATTCTACACAAAAGGAGTAAAAGATCCCGTTATAGAAAGGGGTCAGACAGGGAGACATAATCTCTTTTATACTATGAACTGCATGCTTGTAAGAAATATACAAGGTATTAAACTGGGTAGGCCTACAAGTGAAGTTCAATGGCGAATATTTCAGATAATTTCGAGTTGAAGAGGCAACACTGGCGACCAGTTAGAACAAAGGATTGAGGGCCTTAAGAGAGAGAAAGTATTGTTGGTGCCTAAATTTATTATGCATACAACAAAGATAATGACCAGTAGCCTGGGAAGTGAACAGGTGTTCAGGATCACCAGTCAGCCTCTAGAGTCTGTAAAGGACCACGCTTACCTAGCTCATTTACTCACGAGGGACACTAATGAGAAGAAAACGTAGAGAAGAATAAAATTGGCTAATGTGCATAAGGCAAACATTGTCAGATCCGACTGTAAGCTAACCACTATCATTGAGAAGAAAGTTGTACAATCAATGCATTCTACCGGTGCCAACATATGGGCAGAAACTTGGAGGTTGAATAAGTGCCACGAGAACAAGGACCGCGCAAAGAGCGATAGAACGAAGAATATTAGGCGTAACCATAATTGAGAGGAAGAAAGCGGTGTGGATCAAACAGCAAACAGGGATAGCCGATATTGTAATGCACTTTAGGAGGAAAAAATAAATGCGTAGCGTAAACAGCCGACGGACCATTAGTTTTACGGAATGGGTGCCAAGACAAGGGAAGCGCAGTGGAAGACGACAGAAAATTAGGGGGGGGGGAAATTAGGAAATTCGCAGGCGTAAGTTGGAATCGGCGGAGGCAGGAGAGTGTAATTGGAGATCTCAGGGAGAGGCCTTGGACCTGCAGCTGAGATAAAGATAGGCCAATGATGATGATCTCTAGTAATATGCAGCCAAAACGTTAGGTTTGGACGTAATTAAAGCGTTTGAAGTATAAAACGTCTGCAAGCATTCCGGATTATTGTACGTGTGTTCTGCGCACTATGCAGAATGTAGCCCCTCTATCCTTAGAAAACTGCGAGAGTCTCCGAGATAGAATATAATGAAAATATGTGCTACACAGTCGCTACTCTGAAAGAGAATTTCCTGTGGCGTATAGACACTGCAGCACTTAAGGTGCTTGTAAAGTACTGTCAAACGTTTTACTGGCGCTATCTTCAGTCTTTCCCTGCGTCACTGAAAGAACTATATATGACAGCGATCCCAGATTCGGTAGAATTGGGAGCATTGCTTATGAGTAATATATACGGAAGGCTACCATTTGTGGCCTAATTATGAAAGTTTCAATTAGTTACAGAACCCTCGAATTTTCTGTACATTTAAGGGTAATACGAAGCGATCACGTGATGTCCTCGGTCGACTAAATGAATCGTCTTGTTTATATTTTTTGAATTTGGAGGACGGTAAGAGTGTGGGTGATGTGCACACTAAAATGAAAGCGTGCGCAGTGGCAAGGAAACTTAGCTCAAGCTAGTGGCAAATACACGTGGCAAAAAAAGAGGATGATCTTACGATTCCTTTCGCTCTAAGCTCATGTATTGTGACAGCACAAGTCTTCTGACGCCATTTCATCTTTATTTGCGTGCTATTTGCTTGAATGATACGTTCACCTACTACGGGGAACTCAAGAAGGAACCAGTAGTTAGAAAGGTTGATTGGTTGGAGCTGTGAGGTCGTACAGAAATGTACAAACTTTGAAGTAATTAAGAATTTGAAAAGGCTTCGAGTGGCGATTTCTATGCAAGCGATAACTGTAAATTATGCCAGATTATAGAAAGCAATCTCTTGAACGAGAAAATAAGATGTGACTGTCTTATATATGTCAAAGCCAAATTGTTGTATATGTGACACGGTAGGTCTTCTTGCGACGTTCGAAATACAACCAAGGACAAAAATACTGACCCTTCCAGACTTCTCATGGCTAACTGAGCGACAATGATTTAGTTTTATTTTTAAATATTATGTATCCGTTGGCTCACCGCTCATAGTCTAAGGATTCGGCTACTTTATTTTTTTTTCGTGTGGGATCAACATTCTTTAAATTTATTGATCGGCAAGATTGATCGCATACTCTCGCCGCGGGCTGTATCTTGGAGGTCATCTGTGGCGGGTGCATAAAGTAGGCGAGAAGAGATGGCTGGTTCCATTGCGCGCGCTCTCTTCTCGCGGGTCTAGTGTTGCAGATTGCGTAATTCCACGTGTCGGAGAGGCGTTGAAGCGAGAGGCAGCCGCGACGTTCGTTTTATATCGACGTTCTTCATCATGCCCGCGTTGTTCACGTTTGCGTTTGCGGGCGTGATACTGTGCTTCCTAATTTAATTAGTAATAGATTGTGTAGTGCCGCTTAAAACTATTACCTATACTTTTTGCCATTGTGTGGTACCTTGCTATCTCAATGAAGTGCATCGACTGCTGAACGAAATTGTGACTTGATTTTTAGAAGTGCCGCAATTAAAGCACGCGCCCTGAATTCGCACGCACATTTCCCCTCATTTCAGCTAAATATGTTTCGGTGGCATTAATACTAATTCCATGGGAGCGTATTGAATTCTCCCCCCACCCTTTGCGAACTACATTCAAAACTGTCCTGCGGTGGGGTAATACACAATTTTCTGTAGAGGCTGTAGTTGAGTTCGACAATTTTACCTTCGTTTGTGCAATTTACACAATAAGCCCTTATATTCAAGCAATGTTTTCTAAGCGCCATGCTCAGTTGTCCAAAAGAAATGTTTGCAATTGTACAAACCGTGCACAAGGAATGAAAATAGGGATAATTCCTGGGCCGAGTTTTCTGTGCAAGTCTAACAACAGCTACGAAGCTTGAATTTAATTATTGCAATAAAAAGAACATTAGCCCCATTTTTGCGACAGACGAACTTGGGGTGACATAGAAGTTTCTAAAGATGGTGTGAAAGAGGGTGAAGAATGCCGCAAAACGGCTTCGAGCATTTCATTACCAAGTATTTGCAATGAACGAAACTTACGATCTTTTATTTCCCCCAAAATACTAACATTACTGGTTTTCTGCGAACAATAATTTACTTCTTTCCCGCTTTTGAGCAAACCGCGGAAAACGAAATGTTGTCTTCTCTGGCAACCAATTTCGGAATTCCGTACCATACTATATTAAATCGGCAGCATTGGTACATGTACAGGCGCTCCCAGAATAATTCGGAACGCAACACACGCGGCCGCTCGCCGGCGGAGCGCGCCCGTGGAAAAAGTAGTACCGTTGTCTGCGCGTGCGCGGTCTCCCTAGCGAGCAAGGTTGGCTCCCTAGTGCATCTAGTTTGTGTTGCGTTGCTGCAAAACGGTAGCCCTAGGTGCCCCTTAACGTTTTGTCAAGGGGGGATGGGTCGGTGGTGTCTGTGACAAGCTGTGTCTGCGCATGCACTCGCGTTGGAGCATAAGCGCTCGTGTCTGCATGTTCGCGTGCTTGGGCGCCTTTTTTCCTGTATTGTTCATGTGTGCCATATTTATGATTTGCTCAAAATATTTATGGTAGGTGACCATGACTAGCGCCGGCAAAGGGTGGCGTTTTCGCCTGATGCAACCGTGATGATATCGGCGGCTCGATTGTAAAAGAGATACGAACATATTTAAACAATAACAGTTACGGAATTCCGCCCTATTCAAATTGAGGCAACATGCCGAAAAGAGTGCTGATGAATTTACGGAGAAATATAATTAAACTCAGTTCACAAGGTATAACTCAACGTGAGATATGCCGCCTCACAGGAAACTCATAAGTGACGTCAACCGAGTAATCTGAGCATATATACAGGGATGAAGATGGCCGACTCAAAGATGCATCACCATCGGGACGACACCGATGCACGTCGGAAGAGTCCGGCCTTATCATTGTTGCTGCAGCCATTGCCGATCTTTTTCAGAGCGCATGCCAGATCAAGATAGCCCTCAACCTGTAAACCAGTGAGGAAACAATTAGAAAGCGCATGCGAGAGGCTGGTCTTCGTGGATTTGTCGCGGCACAAAAGCCACACTTTACGGAGCGCAAAAAGCACCGGCGCCTTGAGTTTGGCAGGGCAAATGTGCGCTGGACGTCGGAAGAATGGAAGGAAGTAATATTCTCAGATGAATCGACATTTTCATCTAGATGGGACCAAGAGCGCCGCGTATGGAGACCATACAACAACAGGTGTTTTCCTTTTCTTTCTCATATTTTAAGCACAAATTCTTCGGACGCGCAAAAGGTATTTCATCTGAAAACACCATGAGCTATTTCCTTCTTTTCGTGTAGATACGAGTCTGGGTATGTTTCCGAGATCTACAGCAGCGGCCGCTCTGTTGTCAACGTTTGGGGAGCAATTAGCAATGAGGTCCTCGGTCCGTTAATCCGACTGTCCCCATCGTTCACAGCTGAAGCTTACTGGGAAATTCTGGACTACCACCTATCACCTTACGCTCTGGACGGGCCATTTAAAAATGGCTGCTACTTGTTTCAACAAGACCTGAGCCCGGTGCACACCGCCAGAGCTGTGGAAAAACTTCAAGAACGTGGTGTTCGCGTTCTTGACTGTCCTCCGAAAGGTGCACACGTCAATGTTATGGACAACGTGTGGGGCACGATGAAGGAAAGCTTATCCAAGCTGAATCTGGCAGGGGCCAGTGCCGACGAACTGTGACTCGCCATAACGTGCGAGTGGAAGCGCCTTGGTGAGAAGAGAGACTACGTAGATGCGCTCTACGAGTCAATTCCACGCAGCCTACAAGCTGCGCTTCGACTGGACAGCGCATTCGAGAGATATTGATAGCGGGACATGCCAATCGCTTGAGACAAAACATAGTTACGTTTCGATGCTTCTTGTTTCCTGTGGAAAAAATAAACCCAATGTTATTCCTGTTATTTAGATTTGCTACGTTCTCCTTATTATGTTCTTTTTTTTTGCATTCAGCTCACACAGCCTACCCTTCATTATCATTGTAGCTCTGAGCAAAAGAAAATGAGTACGAAAATGAGTATCTACGCCAACAAATGCCGACACGCGAAGAATACTTAGGGATACTCGCTACGAATGGTCCAGATTCCGTGACTGATTGGCGCACAATATATGCGAACCACGTGACGTGGTGTGCCAATGAATGACTGGGCTCGGGAAGAGTTCATTAGAGTGCCCTTTGCATGAAGTGACTTCGGGTGCGTGAAATTGGCCTTGATGAGCGTGCCGCGTTATTTCATTTTGTAAACTCTTTTATTGCCACTATCACCGACACACCCGTTAAGAGGGGTCATGTAATAGTGGAAATTGTCCTCGTATTACGAAGCTAGTAGTAACACGGATCGGGAGATAATTTAATAAGAACTAATAATTCGTAGGACAGGCTAACACGGTTGAAAACAGGCAGCTATGCCGTCGTAGCCAAGCCGCCTCACTAGCACGTAATCACGCAAAGCATTGCTATCTCCCAGACGGGATGCAGACCATGGCGAGAATACGCTGCAAGGAATCCACCAGCCTTTATTTATAGATTACGGTGCATGCTGTGCTACAGACATTCATTCGCCCAGCCCCATTGCACAACGCTAAAGGGCGCCTAGCGTTACCTTTTTGGAGCAAGACAACGCCAATCTAGATGCACTAGGGAGCGAAACTTGCTCGGAGACCGCGCATGCGCAGATATTGCCTGTATTTATCCGCTGGCGGGCTCAGCCGACGAGCAGCTGCGTGTCGGGCGTTCCGAATTATTCTGGGAGCACCTGTACTTCTACACCTCCACAAGAAACGCCTACTACACAAGTTATATGAAGAATTAAAGTTTAAATAATAATTCTGACATTCTTTCTTTATTTATATCGCCTGTTGCCTACGTTTTCTATCGTTCTTTTTATCACTCTGCATGTGTAAATCATGTAAAGCGTATTCTACGTGTTTCTACTGTTCCATAAACCATCAAATTTGTTTTCATTTATTGCGCCAGTGCTGTCTTTTAGTCGCATATCTAATCCAGCTTATACTAATGTTTTAATTGTCATAAATATATATATATATATATATATATATATATATATATATATATATATATATATATATATATATATAATGTTGTCACTTCATTTGCTTGCTTTTACTTCTTTACTGTTGTGTTCCGCCTTGCTTTCCTGTTGTAATTTATGGTTCATGCATTCCTTTCATATCAAGCTGTACTCTATAACTGATATGTATAGTATTAGGTGGTCCATCTGAAAGTTTCATAATTACTGGACCACAGAATGCAATAACGTCACTGAAGATCTTGTAAAATACGCAAAAATGTGAATAAACTTCAATATGAACATGAACTTGAAACTTTGGTGGCTCATCAAGGTAGATATTCAATTATGAGGTCCACGTGCAGACACCCCTATTTGATTTCTAGGCACGCTATAATAGGAAATTCAGGAATAATTGTAACAATATAGGGCTATTTAACGTGCATACAAAAAGATACACAAGGGTTTCTATATTTTTCCATTTTGCTATTATCGAAATTAGGTAGCAGTGGCCGCGAATAAATGTGCGATTTTCGTCTCAGACTTGGAACGCCTTAGCCCCAAATTTACCAAGGCGGGTGTTACACCAGGAAGTTTGAAACTTTTAGCCATAGTTAATTTAATCAACTCCATAGGAAAAGCTCCTCATGGCGCCCATGCATTGGAATCGGCAGAGGCAATGGTGCCACCATGCTGCTACTCTGCGCAGGCACACATGCGCAGACGACGAGATGTAATTCAGTCGAGACGCGCAATCGACGCGATACTCAGCTTCACTCAGTAAAACGGCGCTATCTAATTCAGGCGTTTGGAAACACATAAATTAACGCGCCGTAGCAGAATCGAGGCTGGCAATCCATTGATGGTGAGCAACTGCTACCTGGATTGCCTCACATGAACCTTAAACTGCAAGAGCTACACCAACGCCTTCCGTCCTGGGATGTAATAAGGGTTACGAAACCCAGACCATCTCCCCGAACACCAAAGTGTAAGGCAGAGCACATCGATAACAATGACCATTAAACGCGCAAAAAATGGCCAAAGAAAAATAATTTAAACTAACGCTGCTTTACAATACGATGACGATTTCTTCAAAATGTATAACGCTAGGCCTTATTACACAAAAAAATCGTAAGCACATGTCATCATCCACAGTGGCTGTGCTCACTTGACAGCCAGCGACCTTGAACTACAAGCCATCAATGGAGCCATCATGCTCCGTGATGAGCACAGAGAAGAGAAGGTTCACACCTGCACTGACAGCCAAGAGGCCCTCGAGCCGCGGGACTCCAGATCCTACACGACTACCACATCCTTTACAAAAATGTTTCGATCACTAACTCACTCAATCGATGTTAAAGACTACAGAGGAATATATTAATAACCATACGATCTCCGAAAAAACGGGCAGTGGCTTAGCTCGGCTATGCCAGGATATATGTAGCCAAAGCTAAGGCATACCATGGTTGCCCTTGGTTAATCTTGAGTGCAAGTTCAGGTTAGTCTGGTTGTCTATCTATGTTGTGGTGTTTAGCCAGTCGTTCGGCGCACTGTTCGTCTGTTTCCTGGACGACTCGTTTCCTCTTCATCTCGTTCCGATGTCGCTTCCAGGCTTCCTCCAGCTTATCGGGAGCCGCCTTCCTCACGGCGTGACGGCGCATGCACCCTGCCCTAGCGGGTTAGTCGCGAAACATTTTGGAAGGCACGCGCGCGCGGCCACGCGGCGAGATATCGGGGTAAAGTTAACCGAAAAAAAAAGCGCCCGGAGGCTCACTGCAGACAACACTTGCGGGGTGTACCACGTTTGTACTCCACTGGAAGCTCGACGCCGGTGTGGTGCCGAAAACGTGCATAGCGTACGATTACAGCTCCACTTAAAAACGGAAATGGCCCAGGGCTTCCGGACTGCGCCATGATCCACGTAGTTGCCGCCTTGCATTGACAGCTGTCAAATTTATCGATAAACCCCTAGGTCACACTTGCGCGCCACTTCAAAAACACGTTGCTGACGCAGTCTTCTTGCATCGTCGGCCCACTCTTGCTGGTGGTAGCAGCGCGTGCCTGACTTCACGTACTCGTTTAACGCATGGTAACACTGTTCGATACGAGACAGACAAGACGCTGACGCCGGCAATTGGCTAACTATTCAGCACTGTATTACTGAAACCATTTGATCACAATACGCCAACTACGGAACCGATGGGTGGGAGTGGTCATATAGCGTGACGGGCTTTCTTGTCGACGACGGCACAGAGAAAATCAGCGTGCCGACCGTGATCGCACGACCAAAACCCACGCGATCAGCCATCGAACCAACAACTTGATAGCTGCAGCTCATTCACTTGTAAATATAATTATTCGCGCTCGAAATGAGTCGACATGCCTTCCAAGTCGAAATGCACAAGCTTCAGTCTTCTCAAGCCGTGCACTTGAAGTTTGAGCCATTGTTGATCCTGTTTGGCGAGGGTTGGGTCAGGCCTGACCCCATCGAATTTGTGCATCCGCAACCGTTGGACCTGATCTTAACAAATAAGCAGCCAGGACAATGGAAACAGCTCTTATGGTTCGTTTGTGTCCCTATAGCGATTTGATAACTACTCTTCACTTCGCACGGCACGTACACAATAAGCGTCAAGCGGCAAACACCGCTGTGCCAACATTTAGTACTTTGGTGATCTTTCCAGAGCGCTGCCGGTCGCTTTTCCGTAGATGGTGGGCCCGTGTCTAATGGTATGCTGACAAATTTCTTAATTCCGCAGATGCACTGTTTACCTTTGCGTCAAACGGGAAAGAAGAGACAATGCATTCAGCACAGCAGCATAAACTAGCTCAGTAATCAAAGGTGTCAGCGATGGCATCCGCGTTTTCGCGAGAGAACTACACGGCCTATAAGTGGGGGCTTAAGCCGAGCACATTTTTTTGTAATGATACGTTATGGCACGCACAAACTGTAAGTATGATTAAGTTAAAGAAAAGCGAGGATCAGTAGTAACAGCCTGTAATATATATGTGTCTGGATCACAATTGCAGTTGTTAAAGTGGCACGCCGCTTATGTTGACTCGTCTCAGGGAGGAAGAACGCGGCTCATATGTGCAGACATGTATCTTTGCTACGTTTTGAAGTTATATCACATCAGCGATGCGCCGTTTCCACAATATCCGAAGCTAACAGCCATCTGAAGCTTTAGATGTAGATGTAAACAAATGCAGCCCTTTGGCAAATCCGATGCGGGAGGCTGCGCTCGAAAGCTTCTTGAATATGCAAAATGTTTCATGCATGTCTAAAAGGAATACAAAAAGTGATGCGCAAGCACAGACATCAGCGACAACTAACTCCAAGGCAGCCGCGTCGGCGGAGGGAACTCGGCGTGCCTTTATTAGCCACGCTGTTACCATAAGAGCGCACTCGGGCCTATTCACCCAGTACAGTCGATGAGTGAACGACATGCTGCCACGGAGAAACAATTAATAATTAATCGCGATCCATGAAGCGCACCGCCGACGCACACTCTACATGGGCGCAAGTACACAAATACCGGCGAAATCCCCAAGACGTTTCTAGCGGCGTGCGTCGGAGGGCAGCACAGGCCCATACTGCCGCCTCAACAGTAGTTGCGGCGCACGCGAGCTCTCCTTTTCAATCCTCCGACATGTTACCAGGCATGCGACGCAGCTGGCGAAGCGAGTGAAGGCGAGCGCAGCGACGGGGTACGCGGTAAGGCGTCATACCAAACGGCGGCGGCGGAAACGCGCGGCGCTGCGCAGCGGCGGAACACCTGTGGCTCGGTAATACTAGTGGCGAATGCGCAGTAGTGACCCGATCGTACAGACTGCGCGGAACTGGCAGCCCCGCATGTGCGGAATGCGGCGAGGATGAGACTCTCGCACATCTCCTGCTGCGATGCCCATCGTTCGACGCTGAGCGCACCGCGCTCTGTACATCCTATCGTCGTGTGGGTCTACCCTGCACCACGGAGACAGAACTCCTATTTCCCGCAGCCCACGCCTCCATCGCCAAGAGAGCGTTTGCTGCCCTTCTCGACTTTTTTGTCGAAACACAACTGAGAGCGCGGCTATAAGCCCCGCATTGCTTCTTCTTATTCAACCCTCTTGTCTTTTCTTTTTTTTTTCCGCTCTCTTTCATTCTCTCTCTAATCTTTTTCTCCCCACTTCCCCTACCCTGTGCAGTGCTGTTGAGGTGTCCTCCTTTGAGGGACAGTTACGGCACTGCACTTCTCCCTTCCCTTCACCTAATAATCACTACACACACACACGCGCAGTAGTGACTAGGGAGCGAGAGAGAGTGAAATATCCGTGGCGAGGCAGGCGTTGTGACCTCATGCGCCTCCTCAGAGTACCGCCACGGCGAAATCGCTAGTTCGCGGCCAGTAAAACTTTGACTTTAAAATCGCCGAAAATTTTTAAACGATATCCGCATGTACGTACAACCTGTAAATGATTTTTTAAAATAATATTGCAAGTATTTTGTCCTTACAAAACAGTCTTAGAAAATGTCGCCACCTTTGCACTTGCCAGATTTTTAACCCAGCTTTCGCTCTAATGCGTTTAGCGTTAAAAATATTACAATGTCCTGTGTTATTGCGATCTCAAGCTCCGTAGTGGATAAGGAAATACATTTTGCAGGCATAAACAAGAAGAGTAGCAATTGTCGGTGGCAAAATGGAGAATAGCAGTTTAAAGATATGAGCAGTGGATGTCTTACGTAAGTACCGTCCGATTGCCATTTGCATAAACCTAGGGACTTTTGGTAAATTAGAAGAAGCTTGTGTAAATCTCCCAACCCACCCTAGCAGGTTTTGAAACATAGCAAGAAGAGAGATTTTCATTAGATGTGGCTCCATCGACACCGCAACATTCCACTGCTCAAGGTCGTCCTCACAACATGTACAGAAATTGATTAGTGGTGCTGTCTTTCACTTACAAAAGCAAATCATTTAGTTATTGAATTGAAGGAATTGAAGCGAAAACGCTCGGGCGCAAAGCACAATATTTTTTCGGCAGTTAGTGAACAGAAGGAGAGCTTGCGCAAACACGTGAATGTATGTACATCCACTGAAATTTACATAACCTAATACATCCTTCAGTTATCTAATGACAATATTTCGCAAACAGTACTCTAACGGAAATTATCTGGTTTATTCTTTGAAACTCGCGCAGGAACACGGCTGCTTAAATGTACAAAGTGATCAATGTAGTGTTTCTGCCATAAAGGACCAAAGAAAGGTCATAACACTGGTTTTATCTGGCACCTTTAAATCTGGACCATTGTCCAGATTTAAATTGTCCAAAGGTGTCTGCTTATATTCCATAGGGTTCAAGCAGAAAGAAATAATTTTTTCAGAAACAATGCCATGGAGATACTGAAAACATTTCTTGCCGACATGTACTTCTAGTTTTTTCTGATTAACTAGGGAAAAACAAATATGTAGTAATTACTTCCTATATATTCGCACGCTGACTCGACCCTCATTTGCAAAAAGTTGTATGGTCAGCGTCAATGCCAGTGCTGTTAATAGGAATTGTGAGATGAGCACCACTTTTGTGGTACTCGTCATCAAAATCTGTCAGAAACTACAAAGGTGTTCCACTTTCTTCAGCGTTACCGGTTACAGGCATCTTGGGGCATGGTTAAGTGGAACTTAGGGTAAGTGCTAGGGAAGGTTGGTGCGAGGCGACACGTAATTGGCGCTAGGGGCCGGTTCAGTTTCACTGTAGCGACACGGGACATAATTTTTTTATGAAGAACACATTTGAGATGTAATTTAGATGTAGTGGTACTAAATTATTCAGCTTTTACCTCTCATTTAAAGATATCGACTATACGAGGCGCAAATATCTCCTTACGTACATTAGATAGCAAGGAAGCGATATGCCAGGCTGATTGAAGTATTCGCTAAGATCTGATGTTTTTTTTTATTTTTTGAATGATCTGATTTGATTGATTTAATAAATTATTTACTTTTTCATATGTAAGGTCCCGGACTAAACCATTTAACGGGACCTGAGGAAGGCCTTAAGCTGTATTATTCATTATTTGAGTGACGAAGTAAACAAACAGCTCACAAAATTGTTTGGGAGAGATGGTATGAAGGCACGAAAGTGGCTTAGAAGGTGAAACTAACGCTTGCAGACCGTAATTAGTTCGTGGCCTATGTGGTTCTAAGTCATGACTCAAAAACTTTGTCATTAAGAATTCACTGAGTAATCGTTGATCGCTTGAAAGATTTATTCATTAGTTAATTGATTAACTGACTTACTGATTGCGTGTGACAACCCGAAGGGACAACGTGGCTATGATAGGTGCCTTAGTACTGAGAACTCCCGACTAATTCTGACAACCCTGAGCTATCCAACATTGCACCTAAAACTAAGTGCACAAGCACATTTCTCCTTTCCACTTCCAAAGATTCCCACCGCAGCAGCTAATCTTAACCACGACCGTGCGATCTACAACAAGGCTCTGACCGTTGGGTCGCCGAGGTGGGTGACTCGGAGGTCATCCGATACACTCGTTGGAAGGAATCGTAGACTTCACTTCAATGTACACCTCATACACTCCTACCTCTACGTTTTCATATGTGCAGAGTGTCAGGCTAGATATAATACTTGTGTCGTGCCATTCGCAATTTGCTTGGCGAAATTTATTTCTCCACAACGAGCAGAACGTAAACTTTGAATTCTTCGACTCGGTGATCGGGACGTCTTAGAAGCTGCAGCAGCCGTTCGGCAACTTGCAGATGCACGAGTCGACGGTGCACACGATACTAAACCGCCCGAAGTACGGCCCCCAAGAGCCCAGCTCTGAGCTCCACATCAACGTCAACTCAGATGCCCAATACATAATCTTCTCTCTCCATTTTTTTTATCTATGCAGATTTTTTATCAATATCAGTGTAGCGCCCTTAGTGTTTCTCTCAGCGGAGTTCCTAGGTGAGGCGCACATATTTACCGCTAATAATGTGATGGAAGGCTAATTACCAAATATTCTTTTACTTGACATTTGAGCTTTGAGTCCAGTTGTTTATATAACAAATTTAAGAGGAAGTCACATTTAAGTGAAAACTCGTTTTAAATTTGAAAATCGGACATACTACGATATATCTATCATAGAATTTCAACTCAGTCGTTGAAACCGAGTGCGCCGGGAGCGCCTTAAAGGCCCCTTTCGCATCACACCAGCCGGAAACGACAGGCTATGAAACGCGCGACGAAGTTTGAAACTGAACGTCACGGCGAGTCGCGACAGATACTGGCACGGCAACCCGCCGTGGTTGCTTAGTGGCTGTGGTGTGAGGACGAAGTCGATAAATCGAATCCCGGCCACGGCGGCCGCATTTTGAAGGGGGCGAAATGCGAAAACACCCGTGTACTTAGATTTAGGTGCACGTTAAAGAACCATAGGTGGTCGAAATTTCCGGTGTCCACCAATGCGGCGTGTTTCATAATCAGATCGGGGTTCGGGCACGTAAAACCCCACTATTTCATTCACTAAATTTAACTTATGCGGCAAGTTTTCTCAAGCAAGCAGGGGGAGCGGTCTGTTTCAATATTGCCCAATTCGGCGCGATGTCTTTAGGACTATAAATAGAAAATTAGGCGCAATAAAATGTGATTGACTCTATCTTAAATTAGGTGGCTTTACGTGCCAGAGCCAAGATCTGATTATGAGGAATGCTTCAGTGGGGGACTGCGAAAATTTGACCACATGGGGTTCTTTAACGTCCACCGAATTCCAAGTACACCGGAGTTTTCGCAATTCGTCCCATCGAAATGAAGCTGCCGTGACCGGGATTCCATAGCGCGACCTCACGCTCACAGGCTAACACATTTTCGACCAAGAAACCATGGTTCGAATAAAAAAAACCTAATTAACAGGTTTTACAATTCTGAAACCCCTTTTCAAAAACTCCACGTTCGTTACACTCACCGGCATGTTATAAAAACAAGATATGTATAGTCTATAAAGCAAAATAGTAATTTGAAAGCGAAAAATTTACTGCATGGCTTAAGTAGCGCTTGCGATAACCATGAGTGAGTTTTCATTGACGGATAATTCAGTAAGCCAGTTACCAAATGACTCATCACTATGCTAATGAAGTTGAAATGAAATACCCTTTCATTATTTTTTTAAAATATATAATGTAGCTTGTATGGCCGCAAATGAAGAACAAGTTATAGGTTTCTTTGACGTGCAACTGTGTTCGGCCGATTATACAGTGTTGAGCGAACGTGAGTGTGACTATACAGTGTCGCGATTTTTTTTTACGCATGTGGCAGAAAAAAAAGATTACAGACGAATACGATATCACTAGTGTGAAATTTAAGCGCACTTGCATACTTACTATCACGATTTATTGGCTGACGCGGACAATCGGTCTCGTGCGGCAGGTTACAAACGGAGGGAGCCGTTGCAAAACAAGTAACACTCAAGCAAAAGGATGGCGGCGTGACCAGTATGCCATCATCGAAAATATGATCTGCTGGTCAAGCGCGTCGGATTTTCTCAACGACTCGTCGAAGGTTCCAGAGTAATAGCTGGTACCCGCGTGACAACAGCCAGCGGATACAACTATCGATATGATTCGAGAAACTTCTTACACATCCAATATCCAACCAAACATTATTTTGCGTTTTGGGAAGGTTGGTAATACAACATCCTGTCATACTTGAAAGCTTCCTTACTGCCAGGCTCTGAAGGTGTCAAGCGGCTATTTTGGGGGAATTCTTTTCTTGGCCGTTGCAGTGATCTTACATTTAAAACGATCCAAGTTGTTCCAAGTTATATCCAACGATCCAAGTTATACCAGAATAAAAACCGCTGCTGTAAAGATATATGTATGCGTTTTTATATTCGATTACACATTTCATATTTATTAATCGCATTCGAAAAAGTCGATATTCGATGTCCTACCTATTATTAGATATGTAGCTAACCTCTTATGACAGCTTAAATTTTTGTTAACGACAGATTGCAAATTTAGAAATACAACACGATTGGAAAGGACACCATTTATGGAGTTTTCTAAGCACAAAAATGCTATTATGCTACATATTAACCCTAAATTCTGTGGAATGGGCTTTGCCGCTTGCTGATAAGACGGTGATGACGATTACAGGAGCTGTGTACGGCTCCAAATACTACATTTTCGCCTTTTACCTAATTAAAAGCCGCCATTAACTACTGATTGGTTGGAAAGCAGTCAGAAACGAGAGCGATTTGTTCAGTCGTGCGTGGACGGCCTTAGCCCTTACTCTACTTGCGCATTTTTTTTACGCAGTCCGTATGTCTTACTCGCGTGGGGCGTCCTAAATTTGAACACAAACTTTATTCCAGTTGGTTTTGGTAAATTATCTTCCTGACCGGCTTGCGGAAGTCTATCAGTCGAATGGAATCAGTGACACCGCTGAATCTGCAGCGTTTAAACGCATTCAAATTGGCTGTGTAAATTATAAAGAAACTTCTATTATGGGAGCATCATGTGAAGGCTACGACGACCACTGTGCAGCAAAACACACTGACAATGTCAAGACTAGCATTGAGGAGGCAACCATCTGTTCATCATGTTCACGGAGTTTATGCGTCGTACAGCGAGTTTCTTCCACTTTCTATGTGTAGCTTTCCAATATTATATTGCGTCCAAAAGACCATTGTTTCAAGCAGCCTTTCGAACTTATAAGTCGTTAGAATATCGTTAATTGTTCATTTAGGTCAATCAAGATATCGGTGATTGCTAAACAAAGAACGCTGCCTTAAATGACTAAAAGTAACTAAATCTAGTGACAAAGTCGCAAAATTATATAATAAGACCGGTAATATTGTTACGTGTGGAAAGACACAGACGAGAGATGCTATTTACAGGCTATTTACACTGGAGCCAGGCAGCCAGGCTGACACTCGCTCGTGCCGAGGGCACCGACCAACTTCTTCGTCGTTCTCGCGGCGGCTCGTCTCTCGCGGAATCATATCGTAATATTACCCCCCGGCGGCAAAAGCACCGTCACGGTGCTGTTAAATATCCAAGGGGCATGGAGAGTTGTAGGGCTTGAGTCGGGCAACGTGGACAACGTCACTGGTGGTCACAGCGGAGGACGTCGTGGGCGTGGCTAGCACGATTTCATAGGTGACATCGGTCACTTTGCGTATCACGCGATATGGGCCTGTGTAACAGAAAAGCAGTTTTTCACAAAGGCCGACTTTACGCGATGGTGACCAAAGCAACACGAGGGCTCCGGGCACAAAATGGACATCACGGTGACGGAGGTCGTAGCGTTGTTTCTGCTTGTCTTGCGACACTTGTAGACGAGCGCGCGCAAGTTGGCGAGCATGGTCAGCATGGGCGATTGCATCACGGGCATAATCGCTAGTTGAAGCTGTGGCGGACGGAAGCACAGTGTCCAGTGGTAGCGTCGGTTCGCGGCCATACAAGAGGTAAAACGGGGAAAAGCCAGCAGTTTCGAGACGGGAAGAGTTATATGCAAAGGTAATGTAAGGTAGAGCCAGGTCCCAGTCACGGTGGTCGTGTGAAACATATTTGGATAGCATGTCAGTAAGGGTGCGGTTCAAACGCTCAGTGAGGCCGTTCGTTTGGGGGTGGTAGGAGGTGGTAAATTTATGCTGTATTGAGCAGGCACGCATGATGTCGTCAATGACTTTGGCCAAAAAGGTGCGGCCGCGGTCTGTAAGCAATTGACGCGGAGCACCATGCATCAATATGATATCATGTAGCAGGAAGTCCGCAACATCAGTTGCACAACTGGTCGGAAGAACACGGGTTACGGCGTAGCGGGTCGCGTAGTCCACCGCGACTGCAACCCACTTGTTTCCTGATGTAGATTCCGGAAATGGGCCTAGAAGGTCCAAGCCGACACGATGGAAGGGCTCGGCAGGGATGTCGAGCGGCTGCAGGTAACCAGCGGGGAGCTGGGAAGGCTTCTTGCGTCGTTGGCAAAGTTCACAAGCGGCGACGTAACGTCGTACGGAACGGGCAAGGCCCGGCCAGAAAAAACGGCGACGTACACGGTCATAGGTTCGAGATACGCCGAGGTGTCCTGCCGTTGGTGCGTCGTGAAGCTCTTCAAGAACGGTGGAGCGGAGGTGTTTAGGTACTACAAGCAGGAACTCAGAGCCGTCTGGATGAAGGTTACGACGGTACAGAGTACCGTCGCGGAGGACGAAGAGGCGTAGAGTAGCATCGGCCGGAGAGTGTTCAAAACGGTCGATGAGTGCTCTGATGTAGGCGTCACGGCGTTGCTCGTCGGCGAAATGAAGCAGCTGGGATACCGAGAATACGCAAGAAGCGCTGGTAATATTCGAGGAGTCAGAGTCGTCGACAGGGTAACGCGACAAACTGTCAGCGTCTTGGTGCAGGCGGCCAGACTTGTACGCCACGGAATATGAAAATTCCTGTAGCCTCAAAGCCCATCGACCAAGCCGGCCTGTAGGATCTTTTAGCGATGAGAGCCAGCAAAGAGCATGATGGTCAGTGACTACGGAAAAAGGGCGACCGTAAAGGTAAGGACGGAACTTTGCAACCGCCCAGACAACAGCAAGGCATTCCCGTTCCGTAATGGAATAGTTGCGTTCCGATGGTGTGAGGAGGCGGCTCGCATAAGCAATTACGCGATCCTGGCCACGCTGACGCTGGGCTAAGACGGCACCTACGCCATGACCGCTGGCATCTGTACGCAATTCTGTAGGGGCATCAGGGTCGAAGTGGGCGAGAATGGGTGGTGAGGTTAGAAGAGTGACGAGACGAGAGAAGGCGGCGGCTTCCGCAGTACCCCACGAGAATTGTACGCCTTTCTTCAAAAGATTAGTTAGGGGCCTAGCAATTGTCGCAAAATCTTGAACAAAACGACGAAAGTATGAGCACAGCCCTACAAAACTTCGAACATCTGCGGCTGTCTTCGGAACCGGAAACTCTCGGACAGCGCGAGTTTTGTCGGGGTCAGGCTGTACTCCAGAAGCGTCAACTAGATGGCCCAGAAGAGTAATTTGTCTGTGGCCAAAACGACATTTGGATGAGTTAAGTTGTAGCTTCGCCTTTCGAAATACATCAAGTATAGCTGTGAGACGCTCAAGGTGAGTATCGAACGTTGGCGAGAGGACGATGACGTCGTCGAGGTAGCAGAGGCATGTGGACCATTTGAAACCTTGGAGCAAGGAGTCCATCATACGCTCAAAGGTGGCAGGGGCGTTGCATAATCCAAACGGCATTACTTTAAATTGGTATAGGCCATCAGGTGTGATGAACGCGGTTTTTTCTTTGTCCATGTCGTCAACAGCAATCTGCCAATATCCCGAACGAAGATCAATAGACGAGAAATATCTGGAACCGTGAAGGCAATCAAGGGCGTCGTCTATGCGTGGGAGCGGGTAGACGTCCTTTTTTGTAATGCTGTTCAGGTGACGGTAATCAACACAGAAGCGCCACGTGCCGTCCTTCTTCTTAACCAACACCACAGGGGACGCCCAGGGACTCGATGAAGGCTCAATGATGTTTTTATCGAGCATTTTGTTCACTTCATCTTGAATTATTCGGCGTTCCGACACAGAAACTCGATACGGTCGTCGGTGAATAGGCACAGCATCGCCAGTAAGAATGCGATGCTTGACCGCGAGCGTCTGACCTAAAGGGCGATCGTCAAAGTCGAAAATATCGCGGTAGGACGATAATACTTCGCAAAGGTTTTCAGCCTGCGTAGAGGACAGGTCCGTCGCAACCATTTTCTTTATGTTGGGATCGACGCCCAAAGCTGGCGCGATGGGCATGCTAAGGTCGCGAGAGCCATCGGTTGATAACGCTGCCACGTATTGGTCGCCGAGACAATCAATGGTGGCAAGGCAAATACCTTGCGGTAGAATTTGCTTTGCCAATCCAAAGTTACTGACAGGCATGCGAGTGTGGTTCGCAGTAATAGTAACTATACTGTGAGGCACGGTGACGTCATACTGGATTGGGATGTCGGGCAGAGGAGTGACGAGGTACTCGCCATCAGAAACTGGTGGGAAAGACAACAGTTCAATGTAGGCTATGGACTTTGGCGGCAGGCGAAGAAAGCCGGTGGAGCGTAAGCGGCAATGGGGTGAGTCAGAAGGTTCTGCGAGCATCGGCAACTCGAGGCGAAGGGTACTGGAAGAGCAGTCAATTAGGGCAGAATGGGCGGAGAGAAAATCGAGGCCGAGAATAAGGTCGTGGGGGCAATGAGCAATTACGGTGAAGAGTACAGGAATGTGGCGGCCGGCGATGCTGACACGTGCCGTACACATGCCGATGATAGGCACAGTACCGCCATCCGCAACGCGGACGACGCGTGCCGACGCTGGGGTGAGGAGCTTGTTCAGTCGTCGTCGGAAGGCAGCACTCATAATAGAAAGATGCGCTCCTGTATCGATGAGTGCCGTGACAGGATAGCCGTCAACGTCAACGTCAAGAAGGTTTCGGTTAGTAGGTAACGTGAGCAGAGGATTTGAGGGCAGGGTCGACAACGCAGCTTCACGTCCAGAAGCTGCAGTGCCTAGTTTTCCGGCTGGCTGCGGGAGGCGATAGGCGGCGAAGAAAAGCGGCGGGGTTGGGGCGAACGAGACTGGTGGCGTCGAGGTGAGGGCGAGCGGCTGTAGCGAAGGTTCGGAGCAGGGACATCAGCATAGACGCGTAGACGCGAATATGATTTTGTGTTTTCAATATTGTTAGGTTAGACGACCACTAGAAGCACGAGATGATGCTAGTGCTGGTAGATGAAAATTTTTCTAGGCTGCCCACGGAAAGCTTTCTCAGCAATGCTGGTTTCCCAAGCGCGTCCTCCAGGGGTCTCGTACCGCAATACACGGTCCCGCTGAACTGCTTAGTACGGAAAGCCTAGCATCATCTACTACAGCACGCGGCGACGACATCCGAATAACGATCCAAGCTGCCCAAGCAGGGGATACGTAATAAAGAAATCGCACTAATGTGGGCGCAATTCTGAGAGAAATCTTGGCATCAGATGTCGTTTTGTTGGCTTTGCTGGTGTACAGCTGACAGTGCCTACTTTCACAAGTGTGTGTGTGCGGGCGTGTAGGGGGGAGGGAAAGGGGAATGTCTCCCCCCCCACGCACCGGTACATATGCCTATGACAAGCACGGTGTCATGCACGGGCATGCAAATATAAAAACATCTGAATCGATGACCGAAAGGAGTCTCTATTACCAACGTTGGCGTTATGAACAGCTTTGGGAGCAAGCAGCGAACGCTTCATGCTGTCACCGCTCTAGCTTCACCAAGAGAATGCATTTCACGGACAAAAAAATTAAAGCAGTCTTGAAGGTATTTGGAACCTCAACTGCAGTTCTGAGGCTCGATGTATGGCAGATCAAATAGCCCGAATCAATGCCTTGATCAACACTTTAAAGACAACTGCAAATTTATAGTGGTGGGGAAATTTACCAGCTCGTAGCGAGTAGACATTTTATGCTCTGTGCATAGCGGTGATGAGGACATTGAAGAACCAAGGTGGCCGAGACTCTGGGTACAGCTGGTGGAGAGCAAACACCCCATTTTCAGGTCTTCAAGTGGCTGTCTGTAAACTTGGTTGATCTCGGTCGGAACTACACGCGACGTATTCCTGGCTTTAAAAAGTGGGGGAGGTGGGAAAATGGCCTACGTTTCCCAACCCCCTACCCGTAGATTCGCGCAGGGAGTAAGGTGTATCAGAGATCAGCAAAGAAATTCAAACAGCGCTTCTACATAGCAATTACCACTTAAAGCTTGGTCACACGAAATCAGCTATTGGTAATTTCGCACTTCCTTAGTGGCATTATTGGGAACGCCTTGTCTTAGCCTCAGAAACAGCGAAACATTGCCTTTAATACATGATCTATATCTGAGCATCGTGCACATTGAGCAATCATAATCTTCTAAGGAAAGTGTTCGTGCTTCACAACACAGCCCTATGCTCTATCGCGCACATTGAATTAGTTTACAGTGTCGTTGTAGATGTCTTCGCGAAAAAAAAATAATCGAGGAAAGACTATAAGAAAATTCGTAACCAATTAACTCATAAATAAACAACGTGACAAGCCCGTACAAAAATGAGTGTTTTATTAACCATTGATATATTGTTGGGGAATTGTTGAAACAACGGACTTCAACAAATTTTCAAGAGCAATTGAGTTCACTCAATCCTTGCACAACAATATTACTGTTGAGTGTTCTCAATAAACAATTTATTGGGTAATTTGTGTTGATTTTTCTAGTTGTTCTTTTGTTGTGTAGCAGTTGAGTCCAGTATACAATAATTAGAAATCGCATATGAAGACATTCCAAACACGTTTTGCGATGCGTTCCAACCTAATTCCTGTCACTTTGCGGCAGGTAGGTTCTTCTTTCGCCTCGCTTTCATTAATAGAAAATTATGTGTGACCGATGGGGTGGAATCGAACGTCGGCCGTCGAGCCCGGTACTCTAACCAATAAGCCACGAGAGCGCGCATAATCCTCTCATTCGAAAGCTAGTAAGCTCTGAAATGCTCGGCGTGTGCGCCTCGTGCCACTTCCTGGTGCTGTCGCTACAGCTGGCGCATTGAAGCGCCTATGACCGGGACCGCCCCACTTTCGTAGCCATTTTCGCTACGTAAAAACTGCAACGTTAAACTAGATTCATGACCGCCCAAGCTCATAACGATTTATTTCTTCGCCGGTGTACAAATGCCATCGTCGTTTTAACATACACTAGATGACATAACCATTGGTACGATGCGAAATGAGCACGTTTCGGGGAGCAGAAGAATGCGAAATTCACTTGCAAGCACGGTGACTACGCGCATGTGGAGTTCCCCAAAAGTAGACACGGCGGCAGCGCGGCCGGCGATAAGACAGGTACCGACAGGCGACGGCGCTACCTTCGAGCATCGGACGCACTGTGGGAACCGTAGGATGCAAGCGCGCACACGCTACAAACATACACGGTGAGGTCTTCGAATTTCCTGCGACGTACCCTCTGTCCGTAAAGCAAATATAGTTTTTTGTCCAATGTCCGTGGTACTAGAGATCAAAGAATGAACGCGCTTTGAGATCGCAGCGCGCAGCCGCTATAACCATTGACTTCAAAGAGCTTCAGATTCAGCAACAGCCGCAACAGTATCACAGCTAATCGCTGTATCTGCGGCTGCTCCCGTTAAGGCTGTTTCACATGCTGCGACTGCAACGACGAAAATCGGTGCTGTCGCACGCGTCGCAATGCGATTTTTTGAGGGCTCATTTCACATGATTGCGATTTCAACAATGCGACTGGTGCGACGCCCAGGGTTGCTTATTGCCAGGGTCTCGTTCGGCTTCGTGGCACACGCTGCATAATTCTTTTATTGTAGTGAATAAAACGTTTACACTATAATATTATTGACTTCTCTTGATTAGAAACAAATAATATGTACGTTTACTAATTTAAAAACGTTAGTTAAGATTTGTCTTGGGGTGCGCGACGGCGGTTTCTGTAGTTCAGTGCGACATCGCGCACGTAAACAGCTGTTCGCAGGTGGTTCAGCGCTGTGTGTTGTCTTATCTACATTCTATGACCGTTTCGTTCTGCCTGCGCTACAACAATCTACAAGATGACCTATCGACAAGTTCATATAGCTACCCTCACCGTATATGCAGTATTCGGAATTCGGCTGCCACGAAGTTGTCGTGTCAGCCCAACAAGATCCTCGCGCTACCCGTGCTCGGCGTCAGCTTCTGGAGAAATGATGCGTGTATATTGCCCGTCATTGCGCATATGTGGTGCCTGCTCCTAGCCATATTCTTACGCCAAACGCAACAAGAAGCACCAACCCGAACGCCCGCGTGTGCCCCTGAACGAAGCCTCAAACGATCTGTGTGATTACGACGTGGAATGAAAATCGTGTTGTGAAATTCAACCTTAGCGCTAGCCTGGTTCGTCCATCGCCGTGCTTGCGCTGCGAATATATATATGGGAGCCCTCTCTAAATATTTCTAAAGGCGCAAAAGCCGACGCATCAAATGTTTCGAGCAGTTACCGTCACTTTTGTAGAAACCTGTACGTTGTAACATAGCATTCTAAAAGACACGCTTCTCGTCCACTTTGTTGTCCCGTGTCTCGCGCTGGTAGTATACTCGGAACTTCTAACAAGAAGACCATATCAATACGCGCTATTCGTAATGCAGGATCGTAGGCCCACGGCAGGCGCACTTGCCGTAGAATTTTTCAGCTTTCAGCTCAGCCTCGCACGCCTCTCACGGTTAGCCTGTTTTGTGGAAATAAATATTATTATTATATTATTAATGTTATTAGATATTATAGTTTCTTCACTGTAATATATAGCAATCATCCAGATTTCTTAAGCTAGTCATGCATTTAGTCTGTATTAGATCAACATTGTTACGACATGCTTATGGGAGTCATTTCAAACTAGATTGCTCAGCCAGAGAAAGTACAAATGCAAGCCTCAATGTTTATTCCAATTTGGTATTCCTAAACAGATTACATTGGCAGAATTTTATGCCTGCTTGCATTTCCTGCAATTCAATGTTCAGAGCTGGAAAAACTGATTCCTTTTCTAGCTGTCGAAAGGCTGCTTCAATGTCGATAGCAAGCTATAATTATTCATTTCGAAAGTGTGAAGCAATGACTATATGTCTAAGCTTATCAATGCGTTTTTGTTCCACGCACAAAATGAATGCATGACGTGCTTATGTACTTATTTATTTATATACCTCGCAGGCTGCAAGGTTGGAGTATTATGCAAGGGGGAATAAAAAAGTTGTTACAAAAGGAAGAAGGGCACAACATTAAGAAAAAAACCAGCAAAAAAAGCAGTACCAATACATTGCACCAACTAGCCCAACGTGTTTTACTGGCATAACATTATACAATACTTAACAAACAATAACAGAAAAAGTTACTGCCCATGCACCCTGTAGAGACGGTGAACCAGCAAAGCTGAAATGTGCAGCCCCGGTGTTTATCACTGGGTTAATTCCAATGGTTCATTCAAGTCTTTCTGTATTATTGGTTATGTCTGCGTTTCTTAATGAGGTTATGCACATGTTTGGCTTGGGTTTATCACATTCTTTATTTGGAATGCCACACATTGCACTTTGCAAGATCACCATCATAGAAAGTGCAATGGAGTGGTTCATTGTGTTAATCCAGTGGGTCCATCAAAGTCTTTCTGAATTATGTTACGCACTTGTGTTTTGTAATGCGTTAATCATAATGTTTATGACTCAGTTATGCACTGTAGTTACGAAGTGACACACTGGGGCTGCACATTTCATTTAATTAAATACAGGGACACATTTTCGAACCTATTGGGAAGTCGGAGAGACTGCTGCTAGAGAGAAACGACGTCACTATCTGTCTAGCCAATGGCCCACCACACCTTTGCTGTGATAATAATGACATCATGATCTTGTCTTAACCCCATCCCCCTCTGTGTCCCTTCCCTGCAATAATACGCAGATATAATGTATGTTTGAAATGCATAAGCATTTCTATGTCTACCCAACAAGAAATGTCTCCGTCCATCATGCAAGGCGAATGCAATGGCTCACACCCCCTTAAACAATGGCTCATACCCCTACAGTAGGGTTTTTGGGATCGGACCATGAGTGTTTCGCCTAGGCATATACAGCTTCACTGTAAAAAGAATGAACGCCTTTCTGCTAGAGACCAAGACAATCATGAGGTGTATTAACAAATGAAAGTTTATTGAACATGCCGAGTAAATGCTGTTCGACAAGCAATAAATCGAATTTACACAAAAAGCAGAAGCAAGATCTGATGTGTGTCCATACAGATCCCAACAGGAAACGCATCCATCTCTGAAAGTGTAACAGCGGCCATGCTGACACAAGATTCTCCCAGTGTATTTGCATCTACAGCATCCATAATTTCTCCAGGCAGCCGATCACCACAGCATGCTAGCTTCTTCCTCTACAATGCACTCTCCACATCTGAGCGTGCATTGTAGAGGAAGAAGCTAGCATTCTGTGCAGATCGGCTGCCTAGAGAAATTACGGAAGCTGTAAATCTAAAAATGCTGGGTTAATCTTGTCAGCACGGCCTCCTTTAGAAATGGATGCATTTCCTGTCAGGAAACGCACATGCATTTTTGCTTCTCCTTTTTGTGTATGTTCAGTCTATTGCTTGTAAGCGAGCATTTACTCGGTGTGTACATTAAACTTTTGGTTGTTAGATCATCTCGGTTTTCTTGTTTGTCCTATGTGTTCTCTGGTGCCATTTGCAGCCAGGCTACTCATTTTTTTTTAGACTGCAACAAGTCACTTTAATGGCCCTCATGATACCTTATAAAATCTTTTATTTGGCCATGTAGAAAGAATGTACAGTGTGAAGCAGTAAGAACAGGGTATGCTAACTTCTAATTAAAAGGTTTATTGTGAAAATGCAGTGATCTATAAAGGTTACCACAAAGTAGTACAGCAATAAAACCTGATAAAGACTAGTGCTTGATGAAACCAAACATAAAAGCGGGAAAAGGAGAAAATACATATAGATATACAAGTCCAGGGGAAAAAAACATTGTGATCACCAAGTGTGCATGTGATTACCCTCCAGGAAACTCATTTTTTCCCCAATGGCATGGAAGTGGAAGAATGTTCTTGCATAACCAAGCTGTCAGTCTGTCTATTGGAATAACAACAGTGTTTCTTGAAAGGTGCCGGCATGCAGGATTGGCAATTGTAATGATTTTTTCCTGCACTTGGAATTTTTCTCTATTTTCTTTCTGTAGCATATTTATTTATGTTTGGCTGCATCAAGCACCAATTTTATCTATCCTTCAAAGATGTCTTTCTTTTTCTGGGGAAAACTCGGGGAAGGCAGGAGATGGAAATTCAAGACGATGAGCAACATGAGAACAAGGTGAAAGTAGGAGCCAACGTTTCCACACGTGGACCTTGAAGAAGACAAGTCCACTTGTCGAAACGTTATATGGGGTTTAAGTTTATGTAGTGTCATACTACTGTTACACTGCTATTGCCAGATCAGTGTACTATATGTGCCTTATGTTTGCTTGCATCTTCATGATTAGCAACCTCCTCTGTGTGTTTGGCAGTTGCATACAGTCTCCTGGCCTAATTGTTTGCCCCCATATTCCACGGTATGGGCCTGTTATGTTTCAAGTTCAGGTACTCCCGAGGTTGTGTTTCTGAAGGGAGGGGTAGCCGTCTTTGCATCTTATATGCTAGCTGGCATAGTATCTTGGGACGAGGTTCTGAGCTCTTGAGACAAAGAATTTGTGCTGCAGGCTGCAACCCTACTCTGTCTAGGTGCTTGTTCGTTAGCTCTTTCTCATGGAGGTCTTCAAGCATGGTACAGTTGGAAAGACCTGTTATTACTACCCGATGCCTGTATTCGATGAGTTGTCTTTTTTGTGTGCTGCTGGTAATGCATACCGTACCACACCTTGGACACAAGCACAGCATCTGTGATTTTCTATAGTATCCACTCGTCCACCCCCATTATTTCAAGATTATTCTTTTCGCCAGGTGTGGAAGTTGCGCCCAGGCATTGCATAATTGTTTCACCCACGTGCTGGCTCTGCCGTCATGGGCTTACACTAGCTGAGGATTTGTGGATGTTGACTTGCGGGCATATTTGTCCAGCTATGTGGATCACAATGTGCAATCTGGGGTAGTTCTTGATTCTAGTCTTTCTTTTTTTGCCAACGTCGATATGAGCTGACTTATCAGAAAGCGAGGCCAGACTGGCCAAGAAAGTCTGCAGTGTTGTCGAGGGCTTGTTGCATCATTCTTGATTTCTGTATAAGATAGCTTTCCCATAGACTGTAATACACCATAGGCTGTAGTGTTTCTTGTAGTATGCCTGTGTTGTTGGTGTGTGTGGGCCTAATGTACCTCCAACTCTCACCTGGAATTTTCTGTCTTTCAGAAAGTTACTGTTTAAGTGCTCTACCAGAAATGTTTTTGCTCATCGTTCCTCTTATTAGAGCAGCATGAGCTACTGCTGTTAAAAGCCTCTTCACTCTCTTCATTCTTTCATAAGCGGTATTACACAATGTCCTGCAATAAAGTTTCTGCTGCTTATGGCCCACTCATATCTGCCAGAAGGGACAACTCTTGAAAAAGGTTTTTTTTGTGCTATGTGTGTGACGTAGTATGAGCATTCATGCCTTGACATTTATACATCTGTAGAACCAGCTTCCTGACAGAGTACTTGCTATACCTGATCATGCTTATTTGTGCAGTGCTGTTGAACAATACATATTGATGCAATGAATATTTACACACTCGAATTATCACGAAAGATGGTTGTTTTACAATTCTGCCCTTTGCTTTCTATTGGTGTTAGATTTTGCTTAAGTATGCCCCCCTATGCAATAGTATTTTGAAGTTTAAGGGTTCAATATAAGGTGGTGAACTAAATCTAAGTGCAAGAGCTTTTTTTTACCTATGACTCCCATCGAAACGCGACTTCCATGGCTGGCAAATCAACCCCTCGCCTTGTGTTAGCAGCAGAATGCTATAGCCACAGTGGCAGGTGAACAAGTTGAAGAACGATATGTCTGTCTATAATTTCTTTTTCTTGCCTGTATGTAAGTAAAGTTTGGAATAAGTTTGTCATTGCAAAAAAAGCCCAGTTTGTGGTCCTTTATTGAATAAACCACATATTGTGTATAGTTGAAATGCAGCAATTTGTTCTAAAATCCTCGGGTGATGTATGTTCTTGCAAGTAGCATGGTATTTCATTACTTATAAAGATAGTAATCGCAGCGGATATCGTTATATGGGTTTACACACTAATATATGTGATCACAAACTTATTAGAAACTTACTAGAAACATGTAAGGCATGAATGTTTCTGCACACTTGATCAGCTGTGAACATGCAAGAACTGCTTGTACTGGCTGACTTCACTGCACAGTTTTGATTTACTTTTCTTCAGCGTGTCGTTTTGTACTGGTTTATCCCCACAAGAACAGGCCGTTTGCCTGCTTTTCGCGTTGTTGCACGAGTTCTACATAATTGTGCAGGAGGGTACGTCGTCACTTTGCCACTATAGCAAGCAATTTAATTAATCTACTAGCTGTACAGTTAATTACCTTGCAGAGCAAGTGAACAAAGTCCGCAACATAGTCTATGTTTATTGGTTTCTGTGCAAGGAAAAAAAATTCTCCAGAGAAGAGGTGCAACTTAACATGCATGTAATATTTTATTCAAACCACGAATTTAATGCTATCGTAGCAAACTCATTACGATAGCCTACACTTTTGCTCTGTCAAATTTAATAAGAGGCAAGATAAGCTTTCAAGATGCATCGGGAAATTCATGCTTGAAAACCGACAAGAAAATGCAACTGAACAGTACCGCGTTCAGCGCAACGTTGAAACTTCGGGTGCTTTGCTGTCTTGTCATTTGCCCTTGCCGAGGTTGAAATAATTCAAGCTGCTCCGTAAGCGCGATTTTACAAAAGAACATTGTGACGACCTCGTCGTCTGCTGGGGATCGAACACCTCCTAGCACTGACAACTCGCAAAGGCGTACGAAGCAAACGTGAAAATGCACTTCATTTGCTGTGTAGCGTGTCAACAAACGCATAGCAATCGGAGAATGCAATCTGCGGTACAAGTTTTTTTATTCTCCCTGCGCGTACGTACCGAATTCGACGATCCACGTCTGCGCGCATTGCACTTGTCGTACGAGACGCCATTTTCCAAAACAAACCGGCGAAATAGCTCCGTTGACAGCTCTCCGCGCAATTTCGACGGAAAATCGCAGCGATCGGTGCGACGGTGCGACTGTGCGACCAACCGGTTGGTCGCAGCCGAAAATCGGGGGGTCGGCACTGCGACTGCGATTTTCATCGCAAACGACGGAAATCGCACTTCCGGTGCGACGAAAATCGCATCATGTGAAACAGGCTTTACTCGCCTTGCAAGAAGCACGCGATTTATTTGAGCCTCGCCGAACTGTCGTCTTCTCATGTTCCAAGCCTGCAGGCCTCGTATGTTCAGTTAAGAACACCACAGGGAAATGAAAGAAATACAGGTAACGGACTCTGATTGTACCTTACTTGTCACCTCGTTATCTGCAAAGATGCTGCAAACTATTTTAGAAGTTTTATTTTTGTAAAAGTAGCAAAACTAGTAGCAATGTTTATTGCTAGGTGGCGCAACAAACATTAAGGTAGGTTCGGGTGTGTATGTGTGCGCGCAAACGGGCGCAACCGAGCTTCGTTTTGCGCACACTTTTGCAACAGTACACATGGTTACCGCTAGTTTCGTAGTCGCATTTTTTGGTCATAGTATTTATTATTTACGCTATAAATTAGGTAGGTCTTATACATTTATGAAGATTAGTTGATGAAAAATTATTGCTAATCAATTAGTGGTTCTTAAGTGCCGTTATTTTGTGTTTGAAAGGTTTTTATAACTGAATACGATAGTGAAGCCATGTGAAGCTGTGAACGGCTCTCGGACTCAGTTATTCGTTTGCAGTTGTGCGGTGGTTCACGCCTCGTGCTTCTTGATGAAAGTATTTTCTTTTCGGACATCATGACGCACATTTTAGTGAAATGCTTTAACGACGATAAGTGGGACGTTTATCCGGTGAAGTGGTTGGCTCACCCAACAACTAGTCTTCTACTGATGTGCGAGCCTGACGGTTTTGATGAGTTGCGCGGCAGAGGCCATGATGCCTCTTGGAGAGAAGGCACCCCGAAACAGTCGCAGCCGCACTTCTGAAGATAGGTAAGTAATCTCGTTTTCTTGGGCACGTAGCCTTCTTTTCTATTTTGGCATTGACGAGCGTGACATGTTAAGCACACCGTTCACTTTCTTGAAGCAAACTGCATGCCCCGGAGCAAATGCGCGCGATACTAACTCTCGCTGCCGCCGTCACTTCGTTTGAAACAATGGTAGGCGAAGAGGCAGCGGCGCCCCATGTGCGTAAAATTGCATTGCTTCATTTGTTCCTGTCTAATAACGTTTCCTTCATTTGTATGAGAGAACACAATTGGAACATAAGGATCGGCTTCTCTGCGCAGTGATAATTTTCTACAGTGGCCACGTCATCTTTCATGGGGGCTCATGTATGCCGTCTAAGCGCTTGTTATCGCGTTCCGTAACGTGAGAGGCGCGCTGCCTTTCAAGGTATTTAGGCAGGCACTACGAGTTTAGGAGAATCGCGACAAATAATCGTGCAGCAGGTGTGCAGCTGTGCTACGCTTGTACCACACTCGTACCGGAAGGCAGTGTTGCACTTCACGCTTACGCATTTCGTAACTATGGCGGCCTCCGTGGCGATTTGGGGCTCGAGGTCGTGGATACGATCCCTGCAGCGGCCGCATTCCAAAGGAGCGGAATGCAAAAACGCTCGTGCATTGTGCATTGTATGCACGTAAAAATTTCCAGGAAGTCAAAATTAATACGTAGTCCCCAACTACGACGTGCCTCATAATCAGGTCGTTGGTTTGGCACGTGGAACATCAGAATTATTTTTTTTCCGTAGTGGCTCATCCTATACCATACGGTTAGTGTGATCACCTTTTGTGCCGTAGCGGTTAGCGCGCCTCGATTTAGGTTGCGGCTAATGATGCGGCGCA
The DNA here is from genome assembly GCF_023375885.2 of Dermacentor andersoni. NCBI lineage: Eukaryota > Metazoa > Arthropoda > Arachnida > Ixodida > Ixodidae > Dermacentor > Dermacentor andersoni. The sequence continues at coordinate 352,382 of NW_027314755.1, forward strand.
CCGCGAAATATATTTCGCCTCTCTGCGATTTGCGGAGAACGGCCAACCGATTAGTCACAGCTTCCGCGCGGTGACTGTACACGGATACACAGCGCAAATGAACGGGGGTGTGGTGACGTGGTCAAAGAACACAGCCGCCGACGGGCTCACCTTATCCTCTATCGCCGCCAAAACTACCGCAGTAAGCATCTTTATCTAGCGCGGCGGGTTGCCGTTGAAGGCGTACTGTACAATTTTAATAAGCGATAACCGAAACATGCCACCGTTCTCTACTGCCTCTTTGAGTTGGACCGATCCGAATGTGCGTTGTTTCCAGAAGCGAAAGGAGCGCCAATCGGCGCGTTGTCGCCTCGAGCTAAGCGTCGCACTCGAGCACCGTTTGCGCGGTGAAGAATGACGCGTGCATGAAGCTAGCTGACTGCGCGGACGCTACCGCGCAAAACGCGCAAGGGCGTGTAAGCGACGTTCTGCACACAAATCGCGCGGCATGACCGGAGCCACGCCGGAGCGGCTAGCTTCAAAGAAGCGGTACATGTTCTCACTCGTACAGGCACGCTCACGCTCGCATCACTCTCGGCGTATGTTTAGGTCATTCCTTCTACTGGACTTCTGCCCAAAGATTCGATATCTGTTTGGTATGGGCTATGCACTGTCGCGTGGTCTTTGGTTCTGTGAGAGAGCTGGGAATATTTTCCCCACTGTGAAACATCGCTGTGCGTGTTTTAGCTAACGTTTACCGTAGCAACGCATTCCTTCCTTTTCTCGACGGCACTCGTAAAGAGTCGCAAATTTTTACTTGCCAGTATAGTGTGTAGTTCTATTTCGTGCGTAGTTATGTGCAGTGTGTGGCAGATTCTTATTCCGCGCAATATCATTTTCTGTCCACATTCCCTTCTCACAGGTTACGTATGCAGTAAATTCCCAGATGCTAAAGTGTTCTACGCCAAAAGCACCTTGGCGTCGTGCAAGAGACACCCGTTGATATGTGGCTGATTCACTAGCAAGCTCGCATCTCTGTTGCCACTCTCCATCAAGTGGGATTTTCAACTTTTTTTTGTGTTGCTCTGTGGTGTACTAGCTGCCGCATGGACGCTGTGAAGGCTTACTTTCGATTTGCTCTGGCGTTTAGTAGTAAAGGATGGACTACGTTTTGAGGGGAGGCATTTACTTTTGTTTGTGAGAATGTTTACCAGCCTAACCAAGTGATACGTGCGTACTGTAAACAGCAGCACGAACAGAGGCGGACGACGAAATAGGTAGGAGCACACACGAGCGCAAGCTCTACTAAATGTTTGCTTTTGATGACAAAGGTATTAAACACACTGGTCAACTTGGCAAAGGTAAAAATCCGTGCATGCGTGGCAGAAACAGCCACGTGCGACAAGAAAAAAATATGAAGCCATGTCATGTAGAATAAACGTGCGTGAAAAACGAGAACTATCGGTCAAATGGATTGAAAAAGCGAAAGATTTGTCCGATAAGTGATACTACCCAACGGGAAATACTCTTTTGAGAACAACTTTTTCCCACTAAGGGCAACAGATAACTTGGTTATGCAATTGTTTCGTTTGTGATCAATAAATATTGCTTCTGGAACTCCTCTGGGGTTGTGGTATAGAGCAGAAAGAACGATTGTTTCATCACAAAGACCAGAACACAAGAGGACTTATGGAAGCATTATTTATTGATCACGAAGAAATATTCATAAGCAAGATTTCTGTGACCATTAGTGGGAAAGAGTTGCTGCAGTACTTCTCGTTAATATCACTTACAGGAGAAACCTTTCAGTTTTCATGTTTTTGTTAGTTTTTGACGCACATGTTTATTCTACAGGACGTATTTAGGTCCTTTTTTGTTGTGCCGGGCTGTGTATGCTGCGCATCCATGGCTTTTTCTTTGTGAAGTTGGCCAGTGTGTTCAAAATCTTCGTCTTCACGAATAAACTTCTACTTGAGTCAGCGTTCATGTGTGTTCTTACCTTAATTCATCCTTCTCGTCTCTGTTTAGGTGGTTGTGAAATATAAATGTACACCGAATTGGCGAAGTGTCCATAGAATTGATACATGAAGTTATTTGCGCTGTTTATTTCAGGAAGAACGCTATAGGGCCTTATCTTCTCAATGTTTTTGACACTGAGTACATTTTTCTAGTTCAATTTCAAGGAGTCCCCTGAGGAAGCCAATAAGAGTGATGGTAACTTCCTTTGTGTGTAAGATTTATGAATTTCATCCATTCAAGGCATGACATGGCACATGCCTGATTGTAGGTTGCAAGCATTCGTAGTAAGATCTACTTTTCGGTTCTCATGACGCTTCTTTGTACTGTGCTGCATTCTCCAGGCACATGAACCTTTTTATGCTCTAAGTGCATGCGTTCTTTTTCTATATGTTGGAGCGAAAATTGTAAACTTAAATATGCATATATATCATTTTCCTTGTAATCTTTTTCAACATGGGTGCTGTAGCTCCCTCTGTCTTTCAGTTACTGCTTTGTCCCAATTTTTATGCAACCTTTATGTATTTTATGCAGCAAAATTCTGGTGCTATTTTAATAACACTTTGTCTGCGGAATTGAGGTAATTGGTGTTTTGTATATGCATTTATTGGCGTTTTTCACTGTCTCAGCAATCTGGATGTCGAGTCATTGGAACCTTTTCTCATACTTTATGACTATTTCTGGGGTGCTTGATACTGAAAGTGCAGGTGACCATTTATTTGGCTCTTTGGAATTGTGTTAGCCATGTGTTACTACCATTTTTCTGTGCTAAATAATTATTTTTTCTCTTATCGTTCAAGGTATTAGCCTTTCCTTATCTCTTTATTTACTGAGGTAGCACTTAGTTGCTGGGTATAGGAAAAAAGGCCCCAAAAAGTGCTTTAATTAGCTTTGAGCAGGTCCAGAAAGATTACCTGAAAATGAGCTCACTATATTGAGGAAATGCCACTAAGGAACTCTTCTGTACCCCACATTAACAAAATCAAATGGTGTACTGTTTGTTCTTGACTTGTGCCAGGGAGATAAGCTGCTTTCATTACACAAAAGCTTTACAAGTTTATTTCCGAAGAAAGCAATCCTGGCTTGTCAGAAACACGATTCAGGTGTTCATCATGCCCGACAACTTTCTAAATTATGTCTCGTCAAATAATAGCTAAGTTGAGTGATGTTATTTTATAAAATAATTGGGCAACATGAAAATATATATATCTCGAAGACAAAGCTCAGGCAAGTCTACTTTGGTACTTCATTAAATTTTAATCGTGGTGAAAGACGTGTGCTAAAGGTATATATTTACGTGAAGTCATTTGTTTCAAGTTGGTTATTTTGCCTTCTCACAGTCAGCCGTAGCTCTTCCTGTGATGTGTTAGTGTGCGCAACATTTTAATGTAACATATTCAGATGTCTTTTGTGTATTCACATGCAAGCAGCTCCAAGTGTTCATGTGTTCAAAGTTGGTTGTTACAAGGGTATGCTTAAGGCCTGGCTTTTGAGTCGCTTTGCCTTCTAGTCATAAACTTAAGTCAAAAGTGAAGAGCACAACGATCGTTTTGATTGGATTCATATGTATAGGTTTTTTCAGATGTATTTACACTGCTAGAGTGCTGTAGGTACTAGCCTATGTCTCCAGGTTCGATGTAGTGGTGCTTATGTACTGTAATAATGTTTCACGTGCACGCATCTTTAGTGTAAATAAAGGTACTTCAAGTTGATCAGCCTCTCCTTTGATTTTGTTTGTGTTTGGGAAAGTTACGGGCAGGCACCGGGGCATGCAAGTGTGAACAGCGAAGCAATTTCAATATATGAATAAAAGTACACTAGCCCAACGAAACGTCAATCATATTTCAATGGCGACTTCTGAAATCTCAATGGCATCTCAAGCGTGCAACAATATGCTTTTCAATGCTGTGGCAATAATAACTCAACAACAGGTCAACAGAATTACCACAACGTTAGTTGAACGCAGAATCAATGGTAACTCAACAACCATTCAACAAAACGAACACAACGGGCCGTTTAAGCACAATGGACTTTCAATGGTAACTTAACAATTATTCAACATTGAGGTACCCAGTGGTGTTTCAATTCGATTTCAGTGGCCAATATTCAAGAGTGCTCAACACTCAACCCAGTAATTCTCCAACATACTCTCAATAATTCCTCAATAAAAAACTCAACATTGACCAACAATATTTCAATGCCTTCTCAATACTTTTTTTTGTACGGGAGGGTTCGAGAAGCCGCATAGAAAGAGCCTCGCCAGCTCGTTCTATTTACTGTATGTGGGCAGTGAGGCAGGATAAAAGAGGGTAGAAAATAATTGCTCAATTATTTTTGTGCAGCACGTTTTCGTAAGTGTAATGAAACATGTTTTTTTTTTAAATAAGTCATTAGGATTGTTCACTTTATTTCTGTAACATGTGCCACTCTGGTGACCGGATACCTTCGAAAGAACAGAGCAGCAGCCCCACGTACTACTGCCTGTTCTTCTTCTTCACAAAGTTTTAATACGCACAATTCACTTTTACTGCAAAGCAGACATAGAATAGGACTTTTAGATTATGATGGCTCATTTATTCAACGCCTAGTTTCCCCTAAGGAAATCGCGCCGATACCGATACTGATGTCGTCAGTTGAATGAGGCGGTTGTTGCACGCTGCTTTATTAAAGTGGCCACATATTGTTGTCTGTTCCGTATGAGAGGCAAACACGCACCTGGTAGGTTAACTAATGAGCCCTCTTAACACTACAGATAAACCGATTCATGTACTTACTCACATTTATTAAAATAAGCGCCGGCGAGTACGACTTACAGTGTTTCAATACGACAGTGCAACGATGTTTATAGTGAACTGTACCGATGTTTCTCTTTATTTGGGTGTGAGCTCTGAAAATACCTTTTGGTTGATTTCAAATGCGCAGGATCCAAACTCAAGTATATAATATCCTTGCTTTTTCATTCGTATTTGTTTTGCTTCAGAGCAGGTCTGCCAGTAGCAGTCGCACGAATTCGGGGACTGTGCTAGGCTTTACCTAATTGGATCCGTCCGATCGACATTGGCTAAAACTTCGTTTGCGGCTCGTCAAGGTTGAAGTTTGTGAATCCAACAGTGCATCACCATTTTCAACCCTCACTGGCCTATTCACGGGGAACGTAACCTCTCGCGACAAGAATATCTCATGCATATCCCTGCATAACGATTCTCCACTTCTCGAAGCTGTCGTGTGCCATTAATTCCCAGCATGCTCTGCTTATATGGCTATTTACCTGATAACACAATGTGACGAACAACTGAGTGGGCAATTCTTGAAATAATTTGTAAAATATGTGCGCAACTCTCAGCCCGGCTTTTTTGGAACCTCTCCAGGGAATTTCACTGACATCCATCGAACTAAAAAAATCACTGTAGTTGACCTTTATATGTTAGAGGGTAATTCCAGAATATTCAGTAAAGTTCAGTATTGCGTGGTGGTGGTTTCCATTGGACATAGTAGCTTTGTGCCCTGATAACTTCTTTTTTTTTCTTCGTTAATGCCTTTCGTGAGGTATTTCATGCTTGTTTCACAATACGGATGGCACACAGCGAGCTCTGTGTAAATGAAAAGAACCTAAAGCATAGAGTAACATTTTTTTTCGATCAAATGTACTCAAAAAGATGTCGGCGCAGCGTATAATTATTATCAATGAATTTCTGAGAAATAATAAATTGCCTGTTAGCTATGCATGTCAAATAACTTCTTCATCGAACAATTAAGGCATTTGATCCGACAGTGAAATAGAACCGGGCACTAGCCCTACTCACATGGTGACAAAAAGCAAAATTTCCTTGGAAATAACCTGAGCTCCACCTACAAGTGCACCCCGAAAGATGCGTCTTGCAACGCAAGTCAAAGTCAAGCGGAACGCCGACGTAGCTTGTGACAGATTTTAATGACGAATACACCAAAAGTAATGCTAGTCTCAATTCCTAGTAACGGGACCTGCACTGGCGCCGACAATACACATTTCTGCAATTTAGTGACGATATCATGAGCGAATATATAAGAACTAATTACTACATATTTTTAATTCGCTTGCTAACAAGCAAAATACGAATACAGTAAACTCTCAATTGTACGAACGTCGGTTTATCGATTATTTCAGAATAACGAACATTTTAAAAATCCCCGGCAGTTTTCTTATATATTCTATGCCAAATGTTTCACTTAAACGAATTTCGGAACAGTCAATATTTCAGTTTAACGAACTCGCTCAGAGGACCAAGGCTAATTCTTAGGATCAGAACCTATGCCCGCCCTCATCAAACCGCCGCTCCAGTGGCAATGTAACGTCGCTGGCGCTACAGCGCCCCTGGGGCAAAGCGGCGGCGCGGAAAACGAACGGCAATTAGGCATGGCCTCCGAGATCACCCGCACAAAATGAGCAAGCATGTAATCTCGGAGCCCATGAACAAAGTAACATTGCTGGCGCTTACAACGCCGCCAGAGCAAAGCGGTGATCTTTCACACCACAAACCACGCGATGTGTTTTTTTTTTTTTGCGACCGGCTAGTCGTGGCGTGGTCGTCGGCTCTTTCTTTCGAAAAAGACGAAGCAGAGACGAAGAAGAGGAAACTCCGAGCCAGTTTCAAGGCTTATAACTCTAGCCGAGGTTGTAGGGTACATTGGAAAGTTGAGAGACTTCGTGTCTCAACAGCAAGCTCTGCCAAAAGAAGTATACAAAAACATTGACTCTTCGGACAGTTTTGTGACTTCCTGTGCTTTAAAATTACAAGTGCAGAAGAAGATTACATATTTTTTTTCTAAGTGAGAAAGGCAGCATTAAAACTGTTATGAACCTTATACTTGTTCAGATTCTATTTCACACCTTTCTAACACTATGGATGCCATGTCTTTTGCTCCATGAATTGCACTTTCAAACTTTTGACTCTGTATGCCATGTCTTGTGTTGGTCTAGTGAATATTCAGTTTAGTGAACTTTCAGTTAAGTGAACTATTTCCTTCGGTCCCTTGAAGTTCACTCAAGTGAGAGTTCACTGTAGTACATTTCGGTAATAGAATATATCTCTAATAATTCGTTTAAAAAATTTGTTCTTGCTGCTTGAACCACGTAGAATATGGGCGGAAGACTGGTGTGATTTCAATGCGCCAAATAACACCACTGTTATTTTCCTACATAATTCGCTTACGGACGAAACAATAAATTGAAGAAATTGTAGATTTCAGCTGCCCTGTTCCTTTGCGACAGTGGAAGAATATACCTCATTACTTTCTCTTAGGGTATAAATATTATTACGATATTATCAAGCGATACTCAAGAGGCGGGCCACCGCGAGAACGACGATGAAGTTCGTCGCTGCCTTTAGCGCGAGCGAGGGTCGGCCTGGCTGTCTGGCTCCAGTGTAAATAGCCTTTAAATAGCCTCTTTCGTCTGTGTCTTTTCACACGTAACATTCTGGTGGAGGTTAGAAATCCCCGTCCTCGCCACGGAACTGAGAAGTGTTCAGCACATCGAGCATGTGACCATGCCTCCCGGTGACGAGCCCGCCTCTGCAACGGCTTCGGCTTGTCCGGCTGCACCAATCATCACGGTTGCCCCACATCGCGACCATGATGTGTTCTCTGGCCTGGAGGAACAGGACGTTGACTAATAGATCAAGCTGTATGAACACGCCAGTGCTAATAACACGTGGAACCCAAGGATTATGCTCGCTAATGTCATATTTTATCGCGGCGGCACCCCACGCGTGTGGCACCAAACGCATGAAGACGAGATAACTAGTTGGGACATTTTCAAAGAAAAGCTACGGGAACTTTTCGGTGGCCCCTTTGGGTGCAAGGTTTCCGCGAGAAAGGCTCTTGTGTCTCGTGTTCAGTTATCTATGGAGCCGTACGTTTCATACATCCTCGACGCCTTGGCTCGATGCCGCAAAGCTGACAATAATGTTCCGAAGATAAAGTGGCACATGTGCTTATAGGCATCGCCGACGATGCTTTCAATTTGCTTCTTTTTGGCAACGTCTGGGCTATCGACGCCATCATAAAAGAATGTTGTCGCCTTGAACAAGCTAAGAGCTGCCGTATCACACCCCACATCACGCGGCTACCCAACACTGCTGCTACATCGACATGAGAGGGTCAACCGCGTCAGACCACCACATGTGACGACGTGACCCGTATTGTTCGCCTCGAACTCGTGGCCGCCAGTTCACCAGCTTTCTCCGCGACGGCTCCCGAACCAAACCTACGAACCTACCTACGAACCAAAACCTTCTTGACGATGACATTTGGTGATCCTCTCACGGCACACATCTATACAGGAGCACAGCTTTCTCTTATAAGTGCTGCTCTCCGACGACGACTGAAGAAGCTCCTCACCCCAGCGTTGGCACACAACGTCCGCGTTGCAGATGGCAGTACTGTGCCTATCATCGGCACGTCTACGGCACGGGTCAGCATCGCCGGCCGCCACACTCCTGTCCTCTTCACCGTAATTTATAATTGCACCCACTAGCTCAATCTCGGCCTCGATTTTTTCTCCGCGGATTCTGCGCTTGTTGACTGCTCTTCGAGTACCCTTCGCCTTAGTTGCCGATTCTTGCAGAACCTTCTGACACACCCCAATTGCGCTTACGCACCAGCGGCTTTCTTCGCCTGCCACCAATGTCAATATCCTATATTAAACTGTTGTCTTCCCCACCAGTTCCTGATGGCGAGTACCTCGTCACTCCTCTTCCCGACATTCCACTACAGTATGACCTTACCATGCCTCAATTTATACTATTACTGCGAACCACACTCGCATGCCTGTCTTTAACTTTGGATTGGTAAAGCAAATTCTACGGCAAGGTATTTGCCTTGCCACCGATGATTGCCTCGGCGACCATCACGTGGCAGCGTTATCGACCGATTGTTCTCGTGAGCTTAGCAGGGGCCTCGCGCCAGCCTCGGACGCCGATTCCAAAATAAAGAAAATGGTTGCGACGGACCTGTCCTCTGTGGAGGCTGAAGACCTTTGCTAAGTAATATCGTCCTACCAAGATATTTTCGACTTCGACGATCGCACTTTAGGCCAGACGCTCGCGGTCAAGGATCGGATTCTCACTGGCGATGCTACGCCTATTCACCGATGACCGTATCGAGTTTCTGCGTCGGAACGCCGAGTTATTCAAAATGAAGTGAACAAATTGCTAGATAAAAACACAATTGAACCTTCTTCGAGTCCCTGGGCGCCACCTGCGGTGTTGGTTAAGAAGAAGGACGGCACGTGGAGCATCTGTGTAGACTACCGTCATCTGAACAACATTACTAAGAAGGACGTCTACCCGCTCCCACGTATAGCCGACGCTCTTGGCTGCCTGCACGGTTCCAGCTACTTCTGTTCTATTGATCTTTGTTCTGGATACTGGCAGATTGCTGTTGACGATATGGACAGAGAAAAAACCGCGTTCATCACACCTGATGGCCTATTTCAATTTAAATTATTGCCGTTTGAATTATGCGACGCCACTGCTACCTTTGAACATATGATGGACTCTGCTCCAAGGTTTCAAATGGCCCACATGCCTATGCTACCTCGACGACGTCATCGTCTCCTCGCGAACGTTCGACACTCACCTTGAGCGTCTCAGATATAGTTCGAAAGGCGAAGCTTCAACTTAATTCGTCCAAATGTCGTTTTGGCGAACGCCAAATTACTCTTCTGGGCCATCTCGCTGACCCTTCCAGAGTAAAGACCGATCCCCACAAAACTCGCGCTCTCCGAGAGTTTCCGGTTCCAAAGACAGCCGCAGACGTTCGAAGTCTTGTAGGGCTATGTTCGTACTTTCGTTGTTTTGTTCCAAATTTTGCTCCAATTGCTAGACCCCTCACTAATCTTTTGAACAAAGGCGTACAATTCTCGGGGGTACTGCAGAAGCCGCCGCCTTCTTTCGTCTCCTCACTCTTCTAACCTCATCACCCATTCTCGACCCCTTCGACCCTGATGCCCCTACAGAATTGCGTACAGATGCCAGCGGTCATGGCGTAGGTGCAGTCTTAGCCCAGCGTCAGCGTGGCCAGGATCACGTTATTGCTTATGCGAGCCGCCTCCTAGCACCATCGGAGGGCAACTATTCCATTACGGAACGAGAGTGCCTCGCTGTTGTCTGGGCGGTTGCGAAGTTCCGTCCTTACCTTTACGGTCACCCTTTTTCCGTAGTTACTGACCATCATGCTATCTCCTGGCTCTTATCACTAAAGGACCCTACAGGCCGGCTTGGTCGATGGGCTTTGAGGCTACAAGAATTTTCATATTCCGTGGTGTACAAGTCTGGCCGCCTGCACCAAGACGCTGACAGCTTGTCGCGCTACCCTGTTGACGACTCTGACTCCTCCAATAATGCCAGTGCTTCTTGCGTATTTTATGTATCGCAGCTGCTTTGTTTCGCCGACGAGCAACTTCGTGACACGTGCATCAGGGCACTCATCGACAGTTTTGAAAACTCTCCGGCCGATGCTGCTCTTCGTCCTCCACGACGGTACCCTGTACTATCGTAACCGTGTAAGTAGTCTGTAAATAACCTCTCTTGCCTGTGTCTTTTCACACGTAACAATATCACCACTAGATAACTCAAGAATGCATTATATACATTCTATTTCAGCGGTCGTACAAAACCTAAAGTACTTTCTCGTAGTGTATAATTTGCGAAATGTCTTCACTAGCCAAATGAAGAAAGTATTATATTATTAAGAAGAGTTGTGAAGAAATAGTTTCATTTACAGGAGATAGACGATGATCGTAGCATGATCGTAGCGCAGTCCGGTCTCTAAAAATTCTTCGTTCTCCTCGTCTACTCTTCTTTCTTTTGTACCTGCCTTTCCTATCCGTTACATTTCCCCGCAAGTAGATGAAGCCCGTGGGGTGAGTTAGGATGGACAAGCAGGGTAGAAAGGCTTCAGGCGGGCAATATGAGTCAGCTGAGTTCTGGTTGATCGGCAACCATTGCACAGGAGAAGATCGGTTACGTGAGTGAGTTCGTTCAGGGGGTCCACAACAACAAATGGGCTTGCATATATTGACAAGTGCTTCTGGCGCATTCTGCGCTTGCGTTGTGGTGCACAAGGAAGGACCAAGCCACCTTTTTTGAACGATATTTGTACGTGATGGTCGTCGTATCGTTCTTTCGAACTACTTTGCGAGGCGAAAGTACGGAGACGAGCTATTCGATAGGCTTCTTCTTAGAGACACAAAGTTTTAAATGCAGAATCATCCTTTTGCAGAACGAAGGGTAATAAAGTGTCCAGCAGGCCTTGCGGTAACCTTGCATGCAGGAGATAAAATGGGCTATAGTTCGTGGTTTCGTATTTCGCCGTGCTGTGTGCCTTAGTGATGAAGGGCAGCACGTCATCCCAGTTCTTATGTTTGGAGGAAATGAACATGGCAAGCATGTTGGTCAGCGTTCTGTTTGTCTTTTCAACGAGATCATTGGTCTGTGGACGATATGGCGTGGAATGACAGAACTGTGAAGTGCACAAACGAAATAACTCTTCAATGGCATCAGCAGTGAACTGGCGACCACGGTCGCTGATGATGACACGAGGTGGGCCAGGACGAAGGACCACGGAATGGAGCAGGAAGACCGCCACGCAAGCAGTGACGGAAGAGGGTATAGCTGCAGTTTCTGGATAACGTGCTAGATGGTCTACGCAGCCTGATCCCCACAAAACTCGCGCTGTCCGAGAGTTTCCAGTTCCAAAGACAGCCGCAGACGTTCGAAATTTTGGAGGGCTATGTTCGTACTTTCGTTGTTTTGTTCGAAATTTTGCGGCAATTGCTAGACCCCTCAATAATCTTTTGAAGAAAGGCGTACAATTCTCGTGGGGTACTGCAGAAGCCGCCACCTTCTCTCGTCTCTTCACTTTTCTAACCTCATCACCCATTCTCGACGACTTCGAGCCTGATGCCTCTACAGAATTGCGTACATATGCCAGTAGTCATAGCATAGGTGGCGTCTTAGCCCAGCGTCAGCGTGGCCAGGATAACGTTATTGCTTATGCGAGCCGCCTCCTAGCACCATCGGAGCGCAACTATTCCATTACGAAACGAGAGTGCCTTGCTGTTGTCTGGGCGGCTGCGACGTTCCGTCCTTGCCTTTACGGTCACCCTTTTTCCGTAGTTACTGACCATCATACTATCTCTTGGCTCTTATCACTAAAGGACCCTACAGGCCGGCTTGGTCGATGGGCTTTGAGGCTACAAGAATTTTCACATTCCGTGGTGTACAAGTCTGTCCACCTGCACCAAGACGCTGACAGCTTGTCGCGCTACCCTGTTGACGACTCTGATTCCTCCAATAATGCCAGTGCTTCTTGCGTATTCTATGTATCGCAGCTGCTTCATTTCGCCGACGAGCAACTTCGTGACAACTGCATCAGAGCACTCATCGACAGTTTTCAAAACTCTCCGGCCGATGCTGCTCTTCGTCCTCCACGACGGTAGCCTGTACTATCGTAACCGTGTAAATAGTCTGTAAATCGCCTCATTTCTCGGTGCCTTTTCGAACGTAACAATATCACCATTAGATAACTCAAGAATGCATTATATAAATTCTATTTCAGCGGTCGTACAAAACCTAAAGTACTTTCTCTTAGTGTATTATTTGCGAAATGTCGCCACTAGTCAAATAAAGAAAGTATATTGTTATGAATAGTTGTGAAGAAATGGTTTCATTTACAGGAGATGGACGGTGATCGTAGCGAGATTGTAGCGCAGTCCGGTCTCTAAAAACTCTTCGTTCTCCTCGTCTAGTCTTCTTTCTTTTGTACCTGCCTTTCGCATCTGTTACATTTCCCCGCAAGCAGATGAAGCCCGTGGGGCGAGTTAGGATGGACAAGCAGGGTAGAAAGGCTTCTGGCGAGCAATATGAGTCAGCTGAGTTCTCGTTGATCGGCAACCAATGCAGAGGAGGTGATCTGTTACGTAAGTGAGTTCGTCCAGGCGGCCCACAACAACAAATGGGCTTACATATATTGATAAGAGCTTTTGGCATAATCTGCGCTTACGTCGCGGTTCCCAAGGAAGGACCAAGTCACCTTTTTTGAACGATATTTGTACGTGACGGGCTTCGTATCGCTCTTGCGAACTACTTTGCGAGGCGAGAGTACGAAGACTAGCTATTCAATGGGCTTCTTCCTAGAGACACAAAGTTTTCAATGCAGAATCGTCAATTTGCAGAACGAAGGGTAAGAAAGTGTCCAGAAGGCTGTGCCTTGTATACAGGAGATAAAATAGGATATAGTTCGTGGTTTCGTATTTCGCCGTGCTGTGTGCCTTAGTGATGAAGGGCAGCACGTCATCCCAGTTCTTATGATTGGAGGACACGAACATGGCAAGCATGTTGGTCAGCGTTCTGTTTGCCTTTTCAACGAGACCATTGGTCTGTGGACGATATGGCGTGGTGTGACAGAACTGTGAAGTGCACAAACGAAGTAACTCTTCAGTGGCATCAGCCGTGAACTGGCGACCACGGTCGCTGATGATGACACGAGGTGGGCCAGGACGAAGGACCACGGAATGGAGCAGGAAGACCGCCACGCAAGCAGTGACGGAAGAGGGTATAGCTGCAGTTTCTGGATAACGTGCTAGATGGTCTATGCAGACAATTATCGAACGGCTGTTGTAGTTAGATAAGGGGAATGGACCCAAAAGGTCAATACCTACTTGCTCGAGCGGCGTACTGGGTGGCGTCAATGGCAGAAGGGGACCCGGGGCTTCGGTGGTTGGTTACTTGTGACGTTGGGACGTTTCACAACTAGCGACATAGCGCTTGGTTGTTTATTATATCTTGGGCCAGTGAAAGCGTTTATGCGTGCGTTGTAGCGTTCGTACGAAGCCGAAATGGCCGGATGTCACAGCGTCATGCATGGCGTGTAGAAGGTTGGAGCGGAGACTCTCGGGGACAACAAGCAGAAAACGCACTACATGCAATTTATCGCGGACAGTAAAGGGACTGCTGCCTTGTGAAGTACGGGCGGCGACAAAAAGCGGATCGAGGGTAAGATCATTCCGTCGTTCTCGCTGAAAGTATGCCGCGTCAGGGAACGTAGCAGTAACGGCAGCTAGACAGTTGTCAAAATTCTCAGCATCGCAGTCGGTAGTCGCAAGAAGAATCCCAGAGAGCCAGCATGGGCCAGCGTGACGACGACGACTCTTGTAGGATACCACAAAGTCGTATTCGTGGAGGCGCTGTTCCCAACGTGCGAGGCGACCAGACGGATCCTGCAAACCGGCCAGCCCACATAAATAATTATGGTCGGTGATGGTCTTGAATGGTCTACCGTAAAAATAACAGCAAAATTTCTGTACGGCGAGAACAGCTGCCATGCATTCCTGTTCAGTAACCGTATAATTGCGTTCAGATTTGCTCAGGTGACGGTTGGCATATGCGACATGTTCTGCGCCACTGTGACGTTGTAGAAGCACCGCTCCCATCTTGACTCCACTAGCATCAGTTTGAACTTCAGTCGGGCAAGAAGGATCGAAGTGACGCAAGAGGCGTTCTGCATTAGCATAAACTTCATTTGAGAGAATGATGCGTCGCACTGTGATGTCCAATTGATGGCCGCATCTTGTCACAAAATACTTGCCGACGGGTTAACGATGTCGCGAAACCAGGGGAACAAAATGACGAAAATATGAACATAGGCCAATGTATGAGTGAAATTGTCGTACTGACCGCGGCGGCTTGAAGAAGCTCACCGCTTCAATCTTACGAGGATCAGATCTCACGCCATATTTGTCAAGTAAGTGTCCCAGGACGAGTGATAGACGTTCGCTAAACGGAATTTTTTTTTTAGTTCAGAACCAATCCAGCTTTGTCAATGCAGTCGAGAACAAGGCTCTGGCTTTCGTTTCCACCCCTTCGTTTCCACCCTTTCGTATCCACCCTTTCGTTTACCGTCTGGCGACGGTAAACGAAGGGGTGGATCTCCACGCGTTAACTTGAGCCTCATGCCTGGCAAGTACCTGTAACATTGCTTGCTGTTTCGATGTACAGAGAATCTTGCTGATCATGCTAAGCATTAGCTCTTCAGAATGGCAATTATGGCAAGGAGAGAAAGCTGTAGAGACGCCCGCCCTTAGTGCCGCTATTCGGCTACTTGCTGCTTCATCGAAGAGAGCGATTTTCATACCGCGAGGAAGGACAACTGGTGTGGCGATTCCTTTCGTCATGCACACGAGAGAGCAATGCACAAGTATTTCTTTAGCACAGTTTATGCGGTGCGTCCTAACTACAAGGTCAACACAGTCAGCGTAAACAGTAGTTGCAGAAACACAAACGGGTATCAGGCACCACGATGATGCAATCACTTCATCAAGAACGCTGCGTGTGTCTGTGTCTCTCTCTTCGTCAGCCGAACTTCCTTCGGAATGTTCTGATAGAAATAACCTGTTCGACAATGTTCCGCGACAAACACAGTCCAAGGAAGCACCGCGTTGTTCAAGAAAATAGTTGCCAAGAATAACATCATGCGAATAACGAGAAAGAACAAGGAATTCCGACACGAACACTTTCAAAGCCAACAAAACACTCACAGCACAAACACCAAGGGGATGAAGAAAGTCGCCTCCTGCCTCAAGAAAGGTCGTTCCAAGAAAACCTAACTTTGTGGCCTAGACGGTTTTTTAAAAACGAGGCTCATCACAGACACAGTCGCCCAAGTATCAACTAACGCCATGGTCGGTATTCCGTCAACCGACACATTCACTTTGTTTTTGAGCATCACAACAGGTAGAAGTATTTCTTGCAAAGACCGTCCAGCGACCCCAGCTCCATCGGCCGCGGACGCTAGTGTCCCGGTGGCAGTGATGAAGAATGGCGCCGAGGGAATGGAGAGCGACGGGGACGGTTGTTTGGTGGCGTCAAACTCCGCTGAGATGCTGGCGAATCACTGCGTCTGGTCTCGTGCGAGAAGCGGTCCATTGCAAGCAAACCAGTCGTCCGCAAGTCATATGTTGCACGGATTCCGGAGGGTGAGCACAACGGTGGTGTCCTTCGTGATTGACGGCCTTGGCGACAATGCCGAGCTATATGGCCTGTGGAAGCGCAATTGTAGCCCACGGGAGCATCTTCTTCAAGACTATTGCTAGGCTGCTGTGGGTGGCGAGAAAGTTCATTGTCATGTGTATAACGTCTCTGTTGGTTGCTGAAATCTGTTATATCAGTCATAAGTCACGTCGTGGTAGTAGGGTCGGTGCTGTTCTTGTCGCGGCTTCACGGAAGTCACAGGGGCTCAGAGGTAAAATGCGGCTGTTCTCGTTGTGGCCAAGCGTTGTAAGCAGTGCCTCTGTCGTAGAGACGTGGCTTCTGTCGGAGTGCAAGTTCATAATCTTCAGTGCCGCTAGCCACAGGATGTGGGGAGAAGGGTGCCACGTTTGGCTCGAAATCTGGTGGTAGGCGGGACATATGAGTGCCTGTGTGTGTCACTTGCGCGTGCAGGCTGAGCTCTTCCCGAACTATTTACCGGATCTTCGATGCAACATTGAGGGGCTGGTTGTTATCTACGCTTGCCACAGTCGTCACATTGGCCAGCCTGCCAAACTTCGGCGTGATGCGCCTCGTCTTCAGTGGCTCGAAAGTGCAACAGACTCGAATGTCGGCGACAGAAGCCAGGGTGTCTTTTGCGATGAGGAATCTGTGAACATCTTCGGCAATTCCTGTTTGGATGTGCCCGACTTTGCCTTCCTCAGACATTCCAGAGTCCACTATCCTACACAGTTTTATAACTGTCTAAATGTAGGTCGTGCAGGTTTTGCCTGGCTCTTGCGTGCGTTGCAGTAGAGTCTGTTCAGCTCTTTCAATTTCGTCGCAGAGTCGCCGAATCGGTCTTTGATTTCCGAAAGAAATCTGCTGCATGTTGTGAATGTTTCGTCGTGATTGTTGAACCACACCAACGCAGTATGAGTGTCGGTGCCGATTACTCCGCACCTTGCATCACCACTGTTACGAAGAGTTGTGAAGAAATGCTTTTATTTACAGGGGATGGACGATGATCGTAGCATGATCGTAGCGCAGTCCGGCCTCTAAAACTCTGCGTCCTTCTTGTCTACTCTTCTTTCTTTCGTACGGGTATTTCGTATCCGTTACAACATTATTTCAATGTCAAGGGTCAAAAAAAAAGCTACATGCCACGCCAGCTTCGTTGTTAACAGACAACCATAGCACAGACAGTTGACGTTGTTTTCATTTATGCATAACTTTGCTGCGCCCATGTGTAACTGAATGGTTTGCTTTTGCGAGCAATGTGAGTCAAAGGGTAGAAGGGTAGCCTCTGTTGACTAAATTTCTATACATGTTTTTCCCCGAAAGGAATGTGGTATCCAACATTTAAGGTGAACACAAGGTGCCAACGGAGCCACATCAAGGTTGATCAAAATTTCTACAGATGTTTAGCCGTGACACGAACGTGCCATCCAAGAATTCCTGTACATTGGAAGCCGATGGAGCCAGCGTGGTAACAAACACTGCGCTCTTGCAATGTAACAAAGCCTCCGTTGATGCTCCGTGATTTTACATAACTTTATTTTCGTTTTGCAAAGGTATCTCGACACATGCAAACATCGTTCAAATGATCCTACGATAAAATGTCCGCATCTCAGGTCTTTATTCTGACATTTTATTTTTCCCATTTAGTAATGGAAGTGTTCATTGCTTCTTTGCAAAATAAATTTCCTTATGCAATACGAAGCTTCACTGAGCATCAAGATAGGACGTCGTAATGGTTTTTACCGCGAAAAGCAGACTAGGAACATCTGGCCGATTAGCCGAAACCGCAAAAGCGCCGCCATACTTCTACGATAGCAATTTATAAAGGTAAAAGTATTCAAAATATTATTCAAATACATTCATTCACAAGCAGCACGTGCGTGAGGAGAACGTGTAAAAAAAGGTCGTCGATATTTTGGAATGACAAGATTATTTTTTATAAAATTCTTATGTACAACGCTAAAAGCTATTAGACCATTATATTATAAATATTCATTTATCGTCTCATTTATTGGTTGATTGAAACATTTATTAGAAATGATCGTCTGTGGTCTAAAATGGCGGGAACAGGTATGTGAAAGGACGGATGCGTGCCTCCTTTAGAGGTTGGGGGTGCGTGTTCCCGAGGGTGGCTGTGGCAGGAGTAGAACAGATCCTATGTTTGAGATTGGCGCTTATCGCCGTGCAGTCAGGGCATCCCACAGGATGAAAGCCGAGGACACCACCAGATGGCGGATGGACGTGTTTTTCTAGGGCTCTGTGGTGGCGATGCAAATATTTTTTTTTGTAGATGCTTTGAGCTTGCTTCTATTTTTCATTTGCAGCTTTTTTAGCTTTTAAATAGTAACTGGCTTGTTCTCTCCTTTCTTTCTTTTTTTCCTGTTGCGAGTGTGTTTCGTGTATATTTTGCAGGATAGTCAGAGTGCTCTTTCGCGCCACGTGTTTCAGCACGTGCAACCTTGTGGGACATTAAGTATTTACTGTCTTTAAATAGTAGTTTGAAAGTGGAGAGACTATTAGATATTAGTTGTCTTGGTGTGTGTGTGCATTGTTATCGGGAATATCGCTTTTGTAGGACAGTGGGAGCATGGTAGCGTGTTTGAACACGTGCGAACACGTGCCATACTTTAAATATGTGCAGTACCCATGATTTTGAAAGCATTACTGATAAATACTTTGCGGCATTTTAAAGACAGATTTTTTGCGACAGGCATGTGCTTTGAATGCTTCGGTGTTTGACTTCGTGAAACCTAAGTGCAACGCATGGCAAGAAAGTCGGTAAAGGTAGACGACGGTAAAGGTAGACGATGGGAAGGATAACAATGGAGATTAAATCAATTCAAACGCAGACACCGTGATGTCGATGCTAGGCTAAAGAAAATGGAGGATTTCCCGTAAGAGCTTGTGAAACAGGTGGAAGAGCTCAAAAATGAGCTAAATATTGAACATGGTGCACGGAAAGCGGTGGAAAAAGGACATCAAGCAGCCGAAGACAAGCTGAAAAGTGCCGCCATCGCGAACAAGTATGGTCTTGACTACAGAAGCAGTCTGCTGACGTGACAGGGCAGGCAGCATCAGCAACGCACGTGGAGTGCGTTTAACGTGTGACGGGGGTAACTACAATGAGCTGAACCTTCCTTGAGGTGACCAACAAGGAAAAGCAGAAACGCAGGGGCCAATGCCCCTTATCAACTCCGGCTCACGCGGAAAAGGATGACAAATGAAAGCAGGCAGAGGCCACGGCAGTATAAAAGAGTGAAAAGCTGATCGTAATAAAACAAAATAGGAGGTATATAAGATAGATAGTACAAGCCTGCGCTTCCGCCTCCAGTCACGATGATAATAACATGGAATAGTTTATTGCCGACGCTGAATTGGTGAGGAGAATTGTACAAGCTCAATATACTGTTGCTATGGGTAACTTCAATGGAAAAGCAGAGGAAATGCAGGCTGGTGAACAAGCAAATGAAAACTGCGGCATTGATTCTAGGAGCACTAGAGGTGAGGAATTCGGGGAAAGGAATATGCTCTGAACAATGAACACCTTCTTCCTGAAGCATAGCAACAGGAAGTGTGCCTGGAAAAGCCCTAATGCTGAAACAAGAAATGAAATAGCTCTCGTACTTTCTGCCGATATCAACATAGAGTAGGATGCAGAAGTGTTAGGTAGAGTAAAGTGCAGTGATCAATCGTCAGTTAGGTGTAGGATTCACCTCAATATGAAGAGAGAAAGAGCAAGATTGGTCAAGAAGAAAGTGGCCAACCTGGATTTAGTAAGAGTAAAATCAAACCAATTCAGGCTGGTACTTGCAAATATGCAGCCTTAGAACAGAGATATGGTGATCATATAAAGTTAATGAATCCAACCGCAACTAGGCTGCTTTCAGAAGCAGCAATTGAAATGGGAGTAAGTTACCACGACAACCCAATAGCTAAGATCTCCCAAGCAACAGAGGACGTAACAAAAAACGACAAAGAATTAAAGCGTCCCACTCAAGAAGTCAGATGGAATTCGCGAAACTGTCAAAACTCATCAACAAAGAGAGGGTTAGAGATGTTAGATATAATAGCGTGGAAAAGAGTGAGGAAGCAGTAACGTATGCTCGCAGCATGAAATCAGTGAGAAGAAAACTTCGCATAGGACAAGCCAGGAAGAATGTACTGAAAGATAAACACAGTACTATAATCCAGCTATTCCATAGATATAGTAAAACAAGCGAAAGAATTCTATGCATACCCAGAGCTTGTACGCTAAGTCCTTTCAATGTAGTAATGAATAGGTGACAGGTACTCCATCTATAACTAGCGATGAAGTTAGAGAGACCTTGCAAAACTATAAACGTGAAAAAACCCAGGATAAAATAGAATCCACGTCGACTTATTCAACGATATGGGTGACATCATGCTCGAAACGCTTGCGGCTCGTTATACGAAATGTCTCGCGACTTCAAGGGATCCAGAGAACTGGTAGAATGCCAACAATAAACTAATGCACAAGAAGGAAGACGTTAAAGAATTGAAAAAAATTAGGCCCATTAGCTTACTTCCAGTATCCAACTTAATATTTACCAAGAAAATTTCGAATCGATTAAAGGCGGAATTTTACTTCTGTTAATCAAGAGAGTAGGCTGGCTTCAGGAAGGCATGCTGTGTAATGGATCACATTTATGTCATCGATCAGGTAACTGAGAAACCTGCAGAGCACAATCAACTTCTCAATATCACTTTCGTAGGTAATGAAAATGTATTGGAATCAGTTGAGATACCAGCATAGATGCATTACCTAATCAAGGAGTAAAGGAGGATTACGTAAATATATTGTGTAATATCTACAAAGGATCCACTTCTACCTTGATTGCACAAAAAAAGAGTAGAAAGATCCCGTCAAAGAAAGAGGTCGGACAGGGAGACACAATCTCTTCTATGCTATTAACTGCATGCTTGTAAACAAATACACAAGGTATTAAACTGGGTAGGCCTACAAGTGATGTTCAATGGCGAATATTTCAGATAAGTTCCGTTTGGAAAGGACATGGTCCTGTTCGGCAACACTGAGAACCTGTTAGAACAAATGATTAAGGGCCCTACGAGGGAGAGAGTAAGATTGGTGCCTAAAATTATTATGCATACAACAAAGATAATGACCAATAGCCTGGCCAGTGAAGAAGTGTTCAGGATCACCAGTCAGCCTCTAGAGTCTGTAAAGGAGTACGCTTACCTAGCTCATTTACTCACAAGGGACCCTAATGAGAAGGAAACGTAGGGAAGAATAAAATTGGCTAAAGCGCATAAGGCAAACATTGTCAGATCCCGACTGGAAGCTTACCACTATCATTGAGAAGAAAGTTGTACAATCAATACATTCTACCGGTGCCAACATATGGGCAGAAACTTGGACGTTGAATAAGTAGCTCGAGAACAAGGACCGTGCAAAGAGCGATAGAACGAAGAATGTTAGGCGTACCCTAATTAAGAGGAAGAAAGAGGTGTGGAACAGAGAGCAAACGGGGATAGCCAATATTGTAATGCCCTTTAGGAGGAAAAAAGAAATGCGTAGGGTAAACAGCCGACGGACCATTAGTTCTACGGAATGGGTGCCAAGACAAGGGAAGCGCAGTGGAAGACGACAGAACATTAGGGGGTGGGGGGAAGAAATTAGGAAATTCGCAGGCGTAAGTTGGAATCGGAGGAGGCAGGAGAGTGTAACTGGAGATCTCAGGGAGAGGCCTCGGACCTGCAGTAGAGATAAAGATCGGCCAATGCTGATGATATGTTGTAATATGCAGCCTAAACGTTAGGTTGGGACGTATTTAAAGCGTTTGAAGAATAAAACGTCTGAAAGCGTTCCGGATTATTATACGTGTGTTCTGCACCCTATGCAGAATTTAGCCCTTATATCCTTAGAAAACTGCGAGAGTCTCCGGGATAGAATATAATGAAAATAAGTGCTACACAGTCGCTACTGTGCAAGAGAATTTCCCTGGGCGTATGGACAGTGCAGCACTTAAGGTGCTTGCAAAGTACTTTCGAGCGTTTTGCAGCCGCTATGTTTAATCTTTCCCTGTGTCACTGAAAGAACTATGTATGACAGCAATCCCAGATTCGGCAGAATTGGGAGAATTGCTTATGAGTAATGTGCGGGGAAGGATATTATTTCTGGCCTAATTATGATGGTTTCAAATAATTACAGAACCTTCAAATTTTTTATACATTTAAGGGTAATACGAAGCGATCACGTGATGTCCTGGGTCGACTAAATGAATCACCTCGTTTATACTTTTTGAAATTGGAGGACAGTTAGGGCGTGGGTGATGTGCACACTAAAATGAAAGCGTGCGCAGTGGCAGGGCAACTTAACTCAAGCTGGTGGCAAATACACGTGGCAAAAAAAGAGTCGATTCCTTTCGCTCTAAGCTCATGTATTGCGACAGCACTACTCTTCCGACGCCATTTCATCTTTATTTGCCTGCTATTTGCTTGAATGATACTTTCACCTACTACGGGGAACTTAAGAAGGACCCAGGAGCTGTGAGGTCGTACAGTAATGTAACTATTTTGAAGTAATTAAGAAATTGAAAAGGCTTCGAGTGGCGATTTCTATGCAAGCGATAACTGTAAATTCTGCCACATTATAAAAAGCAGTCTCTTGAACGAAAAAATAAGATGTGGCTGTCCTATATATGTAAAAGCCAAATTGTTGTATATGTGACATGGTAGGTCATATTGCGACGTTCGAAATACCACCAAGGACAAAAATACTGACACTTTCAAGCTTCTCATGACTAACTGAGCGACATTGATTTAGGTTGAATTTAAAATATTATGTATCCGTTGGTTCACAGCTGACAGTCCAAGGATTATGCTACTTTATTTTTTTTTTATTCGAGTGAGTTCAACATTTTTTTTATTTATTGCTATGCGAGATGGAGCGCACACTCTTGCCTTGCGCTGCATATTGGTGGTAATCTGTGGCGGGTGCATAAAGTAGGCGAGCAGAGATGGCTGGTCCCATTGCGTGCGCTGTCTTCTCGCGGGTCTAGTCTTGCATATTGCGTAATTCCACGTCTCGAATGAGCGTTGAAGCGAGAGGCAGCCGCGACTTTCGTTTCCTAATATCGACGTGCTTCATCATGCCAGCATTGTTCAGGTTTGCGTTTGCAGGCTTGATACTGTGCTGCCTAACTTAGTTAGTAATAGATTGTGTAGTGCCCCTTAAAACTATTACTTATACTTTTTCTCATTGTGTTATATCTTGCTATGTCAATGAAGTGCATCGACTGTGGTGCGAAACTGTGGCTTCATTTTTACAAATGCTGCTCTTTAAGCACGCGCCCCGAACTCGCACGCACATTCCCACTCGGTTCAGCTAAATATGTTGCGGTGGCACTGATACTTATTCCATGAGAGCGTATTCATTTCGCCAGCCCCCCTTTGGACAACACATTCAAAACAGTTCTGCGGTGCTGTAATACACAATTTGGTGTAGAGGCTGTAGTTTAGTTCGAGAATTTTACCTCCGTTTGGGCAATATGCACAATAAGCCCTTATCTTGAAGCAATGTCTTCTAAGGGCCATGCTAAGTTGTCCAAAAGAATTTGTGTAATTTTACGAACCATGAAGCGTGAAATTTATGAATGACTATCCGATCTCTCCGAAAAAAATATACGTAGCGAAAGCTAAGGCATAGCATTGTTAGCCTTCGTTAATCATTATTGCAAGTCCAGGTTAGTCTGGTTGTCTGTCTATGTTTCGGCGTTTAACCAGTCGTTCGGCGTGCTGTTCGTCTGTTTCCTGTGCGACTCGTTTCCTCTTCATCTCGTTCCGATGTCGCTTTCAGGCCTCCTCCTGCTAATCAGGCGCCGCGTTTCCCATGGCGCGACGGCGCATACACCCTGCCGTAGCGGATTAGTTGAGAAACGTTTTGGAAGGGACGCGCGCGCGGCCGCGCGGCCAGATATCGGGGGAAAGAACACCCAGAAATAAAGAAGCGCCCCGACGCTCACTGCAGCGAACACTCGTTCCGTGTACCGCGATCGTACTCCACTGGTAGCTCGACGCCGGTGTTGTGCCGAAAACGTGCACAGCGTAAGATCACAGCTCCACTTTAAAACGGAAAAGCGCCAGGGCTTCCGGACTGCGCCATGATCCGCGTAGTTACCGCCTTGCATTGACGGCTGTCAAATTTATTGATAAACCCCTAGGTCACACTTGGCGCCACTTCAAAAACACGTTGCTGACGCAGGCTTCTTGCAGCGTCGGCCAAATTTTGCTGGTGGTAGGAGCGCGTGCCTGACTTCACGTACTCGTTTAAGGCATGGTAACACTGTTCGATACGAGACAGACAAGACGCTGACGTCGACGATTGGCCGACTATTCATCACTGTGTCATTGAGGCCATTTGATCATAATACGCCGACAACTACGGAACCGACGGGTGCGAGTTGTCATATAGCGCGACGTGCTTTCTTGTCGACGACGGCACTGACAAAGTCAGCGTGCCGACCGTGATCGCACGACCAAAGCCTACGCGATCAGCCGCCGAACCGACAACTTGATAGCAGCAGCTCATTCACTTGTAAATATAATTATTTGCGCTCGAAATGCGTCGACATGCCTTCGAAGTCGAAATGCACAAGCTTCAGTCTTCTCAAGCCGTTCACTTGAAGTTTGAGCCATTCTTGATCCTGCTTAGCGAAGGTTGGGTTATGCTTGACCCCGTCGAATTTGTGCATCCGCTACCGATGGACCTGAACTTAAAAAATAAGCAGTCAGGACGAAGGAAACCGCTCTCATAGTTCTGTTGTGGCCCTATAGCGATTTGATAGCCACTCTTCACTTCGCACGGCACGTACAGAAGAAGCGGCAAACGGCGAAACGCCGCTGTTTCAACATCTTGTACTTTGGTCACCGTTCCAGAGCGCTGTCGGTCGCTTTCCCGTAGGTGGTGGGCCTGTGTCTATTGGGTATGCTGACAAATT
Source organism: Dermacentor andersoni (assembly GCF_023375885.2). Lineage (NCBI taxonomy): Eukaryota > Metazoa > Arthropoda > Arachnida > Ixodida > Ixodidae > Dermacentor > Dermacentor andersoni. Next base: position 377,382 of record NW_027314755.1, read on the forward strand.
TCTTAATTCCACAGAAGCACTGTTCACCTCTGCGTCAAATGGGAAAGAAGAGACAATGCACTCGGTACAGCAGCATAAACTCGCTCGGTAAACAGAGGTGTCAGCGATGGCATCCGCGTATCCGCGAGATAACTACACGGCCTTTAAGGGCGGGCTTATGCCGAGCGCAGTTTTCTCTAATACGTTATGGTACGCGCAACTGTAAGTATGATGAAGAAAAGCGAGAATCAGTAGTAACAGCCCCTAATATATATGTGTCTGGATCACAGTTGTTGTTGTTTAAGTGGCTCGGCCGCTTCTGTTGACTCGTCTCAGGAAGGAAGAACGCGGCTCATATGTGCAGATATGTATGTTTGCTGCGTTTTCAGATTATATCACATCAGCGAGGCGCCGTTTCTACAATATCGGAAGTTAACAGCGATGTGAAACTGTAGATGTAGATAAATGCGCCCCTTTGGCAAATCTGATGCGGAAGGCTGCGCTCGAAGGATCCTTGAATATGCAAAAAGTTTGGTGGATGTCTAAAAGGAATACAAAAAGTGATGAGCAAGCACAGACATCAGCGACAACAAACTCCAAGGCAGCCGCGTCGGCGGACGGAACTCAGCGTGCCTTTATTAGCCAAGCTGTTACCACAACAGCGCACTCGGGCCTATTCACCCAGTACAGTCGGTGAGTGAACGACATGCTGCCACGAAGAAACAATTAATAATTAATCGCGATCCATGAAACGCACAACCGACGCACACTCTACATGGGCGCAAGTACACAAATACCGGCGAAATCCCCGGCACCCTTCCAAGACGTTTCTAGCGGCGTGCGTCGGAGGGCAGCACAGGTCCATATTGCCGCCTCAACAGTGGTTGCGGCACACGCGAGCTCTCCTTTTCAATCATCCGACATGTTACCAGGCATGCGAAGCAGCTGGCGAAGCGAGTGAAGGCGAGCGCAGCGACGGGGAACGCGGTGTGGCGCCCTACCAAACGGCGGCAGCGGAAAGGCGCAGCGCTGCGCAGCGGCGGTATACCTGAGGCTCAGTGCAACTAGTGGCGAATGCGCATTAGTGACTAGTGAGTGAGAGAGGGAGAAATATCCATGGCGAGGCACGCGTTGGGACCTCATGTGCCTCCTCGGAGCACTGCCACGGCGAAATCGCTAGTTCTCGACCAGTAAAGTTTTGGCTTTAGAATCGCCGAAAATTTTTAAACGATTTTCGCAAGTACGTACAACCTGTAAATAATTGTTTTTGAATAATATTTCCAGTATTTTGTTCTTACAAAACAGAGTCTTAGAAGATGTCGCCACCTTTGCACTTGCCAGATTTTTAACCCAGCTCTAATGCGTTTAGCGTTAAAAATATTACTACGTCTTGTGTTATTGTTCCCTCAAGCTACGTAGTGGATAAGGAAATGCATTTTGCAGGCATAAACAGGAAGAGTAGCAATTTTAGGTGGCAAAATGGAAAATAGCAGTGTAAAGTTATGAGCAACGGATGTTTTACGTAAGTACCATCCGATCGCTATTTGCATAAAACTAGGGCCTTTTGGTAAATTAGCAGAAACTGATGTAAACCTCCCAACACACCCACGCAGTTTTTGAAGCATAGCAACAAGAGAGTTTTCGTTGGATGTGGCTCCATGGACAGAATGACATCCCGTTGCCAGGATCTTCCTCACAACATATACAGAAATTCATTAGTGGTGCTGTCTTTCACTTACAAAAGCAAATCATTCCACTATTGACGGGTGACGCAAAGGTATCTGTAAATGAATGGGACGTCAAACATATGTGCTATTTCTAACTCTTAACACCGAACCCGGCCTAACTTGTAGTTTGTTTCTTTTGAAGCAAAAACGCTCGGGCGCAAACCACATTATTTTTTTCGGCAGTTAGTGAACAAAAGGAAAGCTTGCGCAAACGCGTCGGTGTATGTACATCCACTGAAATTTACATAAACTAATACATCCTTCAGTTACCTAACGACAATATTTCGCAAATAGCAATCTAATGGAAATTATCTGGTTTATGCTTTGAAACTCGCGCAGCAACACGGTTGCTCAAGTGTACAAAGTGATAAATGTACTCTTTCTACCGTAAAGGAGCAAAGAAGGGACATAACACTGGTTTTATCTGGCGCCTTTAAATCTTGACCATTGCCCAGATTTAAATTGTCCAAAGGTGTCTGCTTATATTCCACATGGTTCAAGCAGAAAGAACTAAATCTTTCAGAAACAATGCCATCTAGACAATGAAAACTTTCCTTGCCAAAACGTACTTCTAGTTTATCTGATTAACTAGAGAAAAAACAAATATGTAGTAATTAGTTCCTATATATTCGCACGTTGACTCGACCCTCATTTGCAAATATTTGTATGGTCAGCGTCAATGCCGGTGCTCTTAGTAGGAATTGTGAGATGAGGACCACTTCTGTGGTATTCGTCATCAAAATCTGTCAGAAACTACAAAGGTGTTCCACATTCTCCAGCGTTGCCGGTTACAGGCATCTTGGGGCATGGTTAAGTGCAACTTAGGGTAAGTGCTAGGGAAGTTTGGTGCGAGGTGACGCTTAAGTGGCGCTAGGGGCCGGTTCGATTTCACTGTAGCGACACGGGACAAAATTTTTTTATGAAGAACATATTTGAGATATAATTGAGATGTAGAGGTACTAAATTATTAAGCTTTTACCTCTCATTTAAAGATATCGACTATACGAGGAGCAAATATCTCTTTACGTACATTTGATAGAAGAAGAGGAAAGAAGAGGAAGAAGAAAAGGAAAGAAGAATAAGAATTATTATTATTATTTTCTTATACCCGGTTTTCATCTGATTATCTATTTTTTTTTTCTCCAGACACAAAACGTTTACTTTTAAGCTCACACGCCCAAATTGTTAACTCCCTTGTTATCATTATTATTTTTAGGCACCTAATTAAACCGCCCGATTCTTGGCCAATCCCCCACTGTGGGTATGTGCCACGGCCACGTAGGACAACAACAACAACAACAAAAAAAAAAGAATGGGCTGCGGTGCGTTTGGCAGGCATTCGCAGATCATGAACAGCAGGTTGCCATTATACCTCAACAGAAAAGTGTATAACAGCTGTGTCTTATCAGTACTCACGTACGGGGCAGAAACCTGGAGGCTTACGAAAAGGGTTCTACTTAAATTGAGGACGACGCAACAAGCTATGGAAAGAAGAATGATAGGTGTAACGTTATGGGATGAGAAAAGAGCAGATTGGGTGAGGGAACAAACGCGCGTTAATTACATCTTAGTGGAAATCAAGAAAAAGAAATGGGCATGGGCAGGACATGTAATGAGGAGGGAAGATAACCGATGGTCATTAAGGGTTACGGACTGGATTCCGCACTGGACTAGTTGAAGAAGTTTGGTAGAGGCCTTTGCCCTGCAGTGGGCGTAACCAGGCTGATGATGATGATGATGGGAAGGAAACGATATGCCAGGCTGATTGATGTATTCGCTAAATAAATCTGATCGTTTTTAAATTTTTTGAACAATTTGATTTTATTGATTTAATAAAAATATTTACTTTTTTGTATGGAAGGCCCCGGGCTAAACCATTTCCCGGGACCCGAGCAAGGCCTTCAGCTGTATTATTCATTATTTGAGTGACGAAGTAAACAAACAGCTCACAAAATTGTTTTGGAGAGATGGTATGAAGGCATTAAAGTGACTTAGAAGGTGAAATCAACGCTTGCTGACCGTAATTAGTTCGCGGCCAATGTCATTCTAAGTCATGACTCAAAAATTGTGTCACTAAGAATACATTGAGTGATTGATCGCTTGAAAGATTGATTCATTAGTTAATTGATTGACTGGCTTACTGATTGGGTCTGACAACCCGAAGGGACAATGTGGCTATGATAGGTGCCTTAGTACTGAGAAATCTCGACTAATTCTGACAACCCTGGGCTATCCAACATTGCACCTAAAACTAAGTGCACAAGCACATTTCTCCATTCCACTTCCAAAGATTCCCACCACAGCAGCTAATCTTAACCACGACTGCGCGATCTACATCAAGGCACTGACCATTGGGTCCCCGAGGCGGGTGACTCGGAGGTCATCCGATGCACTCGTTGGAAGGAATCGTAGACTTCACTTCGATGTACACCTCATACACTCCTACCTCTACGTTTTCATATGTGCAGAGTGTCAGGCTAGATATAATACTTGTGTCATGCCATTCGCAATTTGCTTGGCGAAATTTCTTTCTCCACAACGAGCAGAACGTAAACTTTGAATTCATCGACTCGGTTGCAGCAGCCGTTCGGCAACTTGCAGCTGCACGAGTCGACGGTGCACACGATACTAAACCGCCCGAAGTACGGCCCCCAAGAGCGCAGCTCTGAGCTCCACATCAACGTCAACTCAGATGCCCAATACAGAATCTTCTCTCTCCATTTTTTTTAATCTATGCAGATTTTTTATCAATATCAGTGTAGCGCCCATAGTGTTTCTCTCAGCGGAGTTCCTAGGTGAGGCGCAAATATTTGCCGCTAATAATGTGATGGAAGGCTACTCATGGTTGATTTCAAATGCGCATGGTCCAAACTCAAGTATATAATATCCTTGCTTTTTCATTCTTAGGGCTTACGCTTCAGATCAGGTCTGCCATTAGCAGGCGCCCGAATTCGGGGACTGTGCTAGGCTTAACCTAATCGGATCAGTCCGATCAACATTGGCTTAAACTTCGTTTGCGGCTGGAGAAGGCTGACGTTTGTGAATCTAACAGTGCATCACCATTTTCAACTGTCACTGGCCCGTTCACAGGGAACGTGACCTCTCGCCACAAGAACATCTCACGCATAACCCTGCATAACGAGTCTCCACTTCTCGAAGCTGTCGTGTGCCATTAGTTGTCAGCATGCTCTGCTTTTCGGCTATTTACCTACTAACACAATGTGACAAAAAGCTGAGCTGGCAATTGTTGAAATAAGTTGTAAAAAATGTGCGCAAGTCTCAGCCCTGCTTTTTTGGAACCTCTCCAGGGAATTTCACTGACATCCGTCGAACTCAAAAAATCGCCGTAGTTCACATTTAAATGTTAGCGGGTAATTCCAGAATATTCAGTAAAGTTCAATATTGAGTGGTGGTGGTTTCCATTGGACATAGTAGTTATCGTACCCTGATAACTTCTTTTTCGCTATCGTCATTAATGCTTTCATAAGGTATTTCAACATTGGTTCAGTATACGGATAGCACGCAACCAGCTGTGTTTAAATGAAAAGAAACTAAAGCATAGAGTATCATTTTTTTTCTATCAAATGTAATAAAAAAATGTCGGCGCAACGTATAAATAATATCAATGAATTTCTGAGAAATAATAAATTACCTGTTAGCTATGCATGTCAAATAAATTCTTCATCGAACAATTAAGACATTTGATCTGACAGTGAAATTGAACCGGTCACTAGCCGTACTTATACGGGGACACAAACCGAAATTTCCTTGGAATTAACCTGAGTTCCACTTAAAAGTGCATCCAGAGAGGTGCGTCTTGTAACGCAGGTCAAAGTCAAGAGGAACGCCTATGTAGCTTGTGATAGATTTTAAGTACGAATACACAAAAAGTTATGCTAGTCTCAATTCGTACTAACGGGACCTGTGCTGGCGCGGACCACACACATTTCTGCAACTGAGTGACGACATCACGAGCGAATATATCAAAACTAATTACTACATATTTGTTATTTAGCTTGCTAATAAGAAAAATATGAATTGTACATTTCGGTAGTAGAATATATCTACAATGATTCGTTTCAAGAAAATTTCGTTTGTTCTGGTTGAACTATGTGGAATATGGGTGGAAGACGGCCTTGATTTAAATGCGCCAAATAACACCGCTCTCATTCCCCTACTTTATTCACTTACAGACGAAATAATAAATTGAAGAACTTGTAGATTTCAGCGGCCGTGTTCCTTTCCGACAGTGACAGAATAGACCTAATTACTTTCTGTTAGAGTATAATAATCACCACTAGATAACTCAAGAATGCATCATATAAATTTCATTTCAGCGGTGGTACCAAACTTAAATTAGTTTCTCTTAGAGTATGACTTGGGAAATGTCGTCACTAGTCAAATCAAGAATGTATTATTGTTACGGGGAGCTGTGAACAAATGGTTTTCTTTGCAGGAGATGGACGATGATCGTAGCGTGATCATAGTGCAGTCCGGCCTCTAAAAGCTCTTCGTTCTTCTCAGCTACTCTTCTTTCTTTTCTACTTCCCTTTCGCATCCGACACATTTCCCCGGAAGCCTACGAAGCCCGTGGGGTGAGTGTATGTACAATGAGGGTGAGTGTATTTATACAATGAGGGTATAAATGCTTCAGGCGAGCAATTTGAGTCAGCTGAGTTCAGGTTGATAGCCAACCATTGCACAGGAGGCGTGCTATTACGTGAGTGAGTTTGCTCAGGCGGTCTACAACTACCAATGGGCTTGCATATATTGACAAGAGCTTTTGGAACAATCCCCACTTGCGTTGCAGTGTCCAACGAAGGTCTAAGTGCCTTTTTGGACTACACTTGTACGTGACGGTCGTCGTATTGCTCTTTCGAACTACTTTGTGACGTCAGAGTGCGAAGACGGGCTATTCGACGGGTTTCTTCATAGAGATACAAAGTTTGCAATGCAGAATCGTCATTGTGCAGAACGAAGGGTAAGAAAGTGTCCAGATGGCCTTGCGGTAACCTTGGACACCGGAGATAAAATAGGCTATAGTTCGTGGTTTCGTATTTCGCCGTGCTCTGTGCGTAAGTGATGAAGGGCAGCACGTCGTCCCAGATCTTATGATTGGAGGAGATGTTCATTGCAAGCATGTTGGTCAGCGTTCTATTTGTTCTTTCCTCGAGGCCATTGGTCTGTGGATGATAGGGCGCGGAATGACGGAACTGTGAAGTGCCCAAACGAAGTAACCATTCAGTGACATCAGCAGTGAACTGGTGACTGCGGTCGCTGATGATGACACGTGGTGGGCCATGACGAAGGACACGAAAGGCAGCAGGAAGACCGCCACGAAAGCAGCGCTGGAAGAGGGCATGGCTGCAGTTTCTGCATACCATGATAGATGGTCTATGCAGACAGTTATCGAACGGCTGTTGTTGTTGGATAATGGGAATGCACCTACAATATCAATACCTACTTGCTCGAACGGCGTACTGGGCGGTGTCAATGGTCGAAGAGGAGGCGGGGCTTCGGTGGTTGGTCGCTTGTGACGTTGGCATGTTTCACAACTAGCGACATGGCGGTTGGGTGTTTCTCACAACTTGGGCCAGCAAAAGCGCTTCTGCGTTAGGTGCAGCGTTCGTACGAAGCCGAAAAGGCCGGATGTCGTATCGTCATGATTGGCTAGTAGAACGTTGGAGCGGAGACTCTCGGGAACAACAAGCAGAAAACGCACTCCATGCCCGTAGTAGTTATTTTTGTAGAGCAATTTATCGCGGACAGAAAAGCGACCACGACCTTGAGAAGTACGGGCGGCGAGAGAAAGCGCATCGAGGGTAAGATCTTTCCGTTGTACTCACTGAAAGTCTGCCGGGTCAGGGAAAGTAGAAGTAACACCAGCTAGACAGTCGTCAAAATTATCAGCATCGCAGTCGGTAGTGAATCCGAAAGAGGCAGTCTGCGTCAGCGTGACGATGTCCACTCTTGTGCGATACCACAAAGTCGTATTCCTAGAGGCGCAGTTCCCAACGTGCGAGGCGACTAGGGCGATCACGCAAACTAACCAGTTAGCATAAAGAGTGATGGCCGGTGATAATACTGAATAATCTACCGTAAAGAAAACACCGAAACTTCCGTACGGCGAAAACAGCTGCCATGGATTCCTGTTCCGTAACCGTATAATTGAGTTCGGATTTTCTCAGGCAACGGTTGGCATATGCGACATGTTCTGCGTCACTGTGACGTTGTACAAGCTTCGCTCCTATCCCGACTCCGCTAACATCAGTGTGAACTTCAGTCGGGCAAGTTGGGTCGAAGTGACGCAAGAGGTGTGCTGACGTTAATATAAACTTCAGTTCAGAGAATGATGCGTCACACTCTGGTGTCCAATTGAAGGCCGCATCTTGTCACAAAATACTTGTCAACGCGTAAATGATGTCGGAAAACCGGGGAACAAAATGACGAAAATACGAACATAGGGCAGTATATGGGCGAAATTCTCGTGCTAACTGCGGCGGCTTCAAGGAGCTCGGAGCTTCAATCTTAAGAGGATCGGATCTGAAGCCATCTTTGTCGACTAAGTGTCCCAGGACAGTGTTTGACGTTCACCAAACGGTCATTTTTTTTTTAGTTTAGAACTAATCCAGATTTCTCAATGCAGGCGAGAACAAGGCAGTAGCGTTCGTTATGTTCTTCAAACGTGAAGTAAAAGATTACAACATCATCGAGGTAACACATGCATATGTCCCGCTTTAGACCACCTAGTACTTTGTCCATGAATCTTTCAAAGGTGGCAGGTGCCTTGCAAAGGCGAAAAGGCATAACATTAAATTCAAATACACCTGCTCGAGTCACAAAAGCGCTCTTTTTCTTGTCTGCAGGGTCCGAGGTATTCGACAATATCCCGACCGCAAATGAAGCCTTTAGAAGTAAGAAGCAGCGTGTAAGCAATGAATAACGTCATCACTTCGCTGTAGCTGATAGACATCCTTCTTCGTCACTGAGTTTAGACGTCTACAATCCATGCAGAATCTTTAGGGGCCATCTTTTTTTGGACCAGGATTACTGGGGCCGGCCATGGACTAGATGACTCTTGAACGACACCTTTGATCATCAGCTCCTTCACTTGCTCTACAATAAATTTGCGCTCGGAGGATGACACTCGGTAGGGCTTCTGGCGGATGGGGTTTGCTGAGCCGGTATCTATTCTGTGACCAGCGCGGGACGACAATAAATGAAGGGGTGCATCTACATGCGTGATGTCAAATGCAGCCTCATGCCTGGCAAGGACCTCTACCAGTGCTTGCCGTTCCGAAGTACAGAGAGCCTTGCTGATCATGCCAAGCATTAGCTCTTCAGAATAGAGATTATCGCAAGGAGAGGAAGCTGTGGACACCCGCAGTTAGTGCCGCTATTGGACTACCTGCGGCTTCGTCGAAGAGAGCGATTTTCATACGGCGAGGAAGGACAACCGGTGAGGCGAAAATGTTCAGAGCACACAATGTGGCGACATCTCTCGCGATGCACACGAAAGAGAAAGGCACAAGTATATTTTTAGCACAGTTTATGCGGAGCATCCTAAGTACAACGTCAACACAATCAGCGTCCACAGTTGTTGAAAAAACACGAACGGGCATCAGGCATTACGATGGTGTAATCACTTCATCAAGAACACTGCTTGTGTCGGTGTCTTCGCCAGCCGAGGTTTGTTCGGCATGTGCTGAGAGAAATAACCTGTTCAACGATATTTCGCCGGAACCACACTTCACGGACGCGCCGTATTGTTCAAGAAAATCCATACCAAGAATAACGTCGTGCGAACAACGAGAAAGAACAAGGAATTGCGACACAACCACTTTCCCAGCCAACAAAACACTCACAGCACAAACACCAAGGGGATGAAGCCACTCGCCGCCTACCCCACGGAATGTCGTTCCAAAAAGCATAATTTTGTAGCCTAGATGGTTCCGGAAAACAAGGCTCGTCACAGACACAGTCGCCAAGTGGTCCATTTGGAGCCGCAATTGGTCGTCCGCAAGTCATATGAAGTATGGGTTCCAGGTGGCGAGAACATCGGTGGTGTCCTTCATGATTTACGGCCTTTGCGACAATACCGAGCTATATGTCCTGTGGAACCGCAGTTGTAGCACACTGCAGAATCGGGGTTCACAGCATCTTCCTCGAAACGAATGCTAGGCTGCAGCGGGCGGCAAGAAAGTTTGTTGTCATGTGCATAACGTGTCGCTGCTGCTCGCTGAGATCTGTTATATCGGTCATAAGTCATGTCGTGGTAATAGGATCCGTGCTGTTCTTGTCGCGGCTTGACAGAACTCACAGGGCCTCAGGGGTAAAAATGCGGCCGTTCTCCTTGTGGCCGAGCGTCATAAGTAGTGCCTCTGTCGTAGAGCCGTGGCTGCTGTCGGGGCGCGAGTTCATAATCCTTAATGCCCCTCGCCGCAGGATATAGGCAGGAGGATACCATGTTTGGTTCGAAATCTGGTGGTAGGCGGAAGATATCAGTGCATGGGTGTGTCACTTGTCCGTACAAGCTGAGCTCTTCCCGAAATATTTGTCGGATCGTCAATGCAAGATTGAGGGATTGGTTGCCGTCTACGCTTGCAACTGTCGTCACATTGGCTAGCCTAACAAACTTTGGCTTGATGCGCCGCGTCTTTCGTTCCTCGAAAGTGCGACAGTGCCGAATGATGTCGACGACGGAAGCCAGCGTGTCTTTTGCGATTAGGAAACAGTAAACATCTTCGGCAATTCCTTTTGGGATGTGCTTGACTTTGCCTTCCTCAGACATTCCAGAGTCCACTTGCAGAGTACAACCAACCTCTCAATATAGGTTTCATAAATTATGAAGATGCATTGGATTCAGTAGATATACCAGCAGTCTTAGAGGCATAAGTATTTAAAGAGTACAGGAGGCTTACGTGAATATATTGTATAATATCTACAAAGATTCCACGTCTACCTTGATTCTACACAGAAATAGCACAAAGATCCCTGTAGAGAAAGGGGTCAGACAGCGACACAACCTTTTTTATGCTATTCACTGCATGCTTTGAAAAAATATAAAAGGTATTAAACTGCGAATGCCTACCAGTGAGATTCAACGGCAAATATCTCAGATAACTTCGGTTCGCAGAGGAAATGGTCCTGTTCGACCACACTGGGGATGAGTTACAACAAATGATTCAGGGTCTTAAGAGAGAGAGAATAAGATTGGTGCTTAAAATTATTATGCATAAAACAAAGATAATGGCGAATATCCTGGCAAGTGAACAAGTGTTCAGGATCGCCAGTCAGCCTCTAGAGCCTGCAAAGTAGTATGTTTACCTAGCTAATTTACTCACAAGGTACCCTAATGGGAAGGAAACATGGAGAACAATAAAACGGGCTAAAGCTCATGAGGCAAACATTGTCAGGTCCTGACTGGAAGCTTACCACTATCAATGAGAGAAAAGGTGTACAATCAATGCATTATACCGGTGCTAACATATGGGCAGAAACTTGGAAGTTGACAAAGTAGCTAGAGAACAAGGACCGCGCAAATAAAGATACAACGAAGAATGCTAAGCGTAACGTTAATTGACAGGAAGAATGCTGTGTGGATCTTAGAGCGAACGGGGATAGCCGATATTGTAATGCAATTTAGGAGGAAAAATGTAATGCGTAGGTCAAACAACCGACGGGCCATTAGGGTTGCGGAATGGGTGCCAAGAGAAGGAAAGCGCAGTCGAAGGCGGCAGAAGACTAGATGGTAGGGGGCGGGGGGGGGGGGGGTGAGAAGATTAGGAAATTTGCAGGCGCAGGTTAAAATCGCCGGAGGCAGGAGAGCCTTATTGCACATCTCAGAGAGAGGCCTTGGGGACCTGCAGTGGACATAAAGATAGGCTGATGATGATGATCAGTTGTAATGTGCAGCCAAAATCTTACGTTGTGACGTAATTAAAGCGTTTGAGGTATAAAATGTCTGCAAGCGTTCCGGATTATTATAGGTGTGTTCTGCGCACTATGTAGAATTTAGCCCCTCTGTACTTAGAAAACTACAAGTTTCCGAGATCGAATATAATGAAAATAAGTGTTATACTGTCGCTACTGTGCAAGAGCATTTCTCTGGGCGTATAGAACCTGCAGCACTTAAGGTGCGTGCAAAGTACTTTCAAACATTTCACTGCCGTTATCTTCAATCTTTCCCTGCGTCACTGAAAGAACTGCGTATGACAGCAATCCCAGATTAGGTAGAATTGTGAGCATTGCTTATAAGTAATGCGTGGGGAAAGGCTATTGTTTCTGGCTTAATTATGATAGTTTCAAATGTTTACAGAACCCTCGAATTTTATATAAATTTATGGGTAATACGACGCGATCACGTGATCTCCTCGGTCGACTAAATGAATCGCTTCGTTTAAATTTTGTGCATTTAGAGGACGGTATGGGTGTGGGAGATGTGCACACTGAAAGTGAAGCGCCTGCAGTGAGAGGGCAACTTATGCAAGTTGGTGTATATATACACATGACGAAAAAAGAGGATCACCTGATGATTCCTTCCCCTTTACCTGATATATTGCGGCAGCACTATTTTTCCAACGCCATTTCATCTTTGTTTGCCTGCTATTTGCTTGAATAATACTTTCACCTACTACGGGGAACTCGAGCAGGAACCGGTATTTAGAAAGGTTGATTGGCGGGAGATGTGAGATCGTACAAAAATGTAAAAATTTTGAAATAATTATGAATTTCAAAAGGCTTCGAACGCGCTTCCTATGCAGGCGATAACTATAAATTCTGAGAGATTATAAAAAGCAAACTCTTGAAGGAGAAAATAAGATGTGACTGCTTATATATGTCGTAGCCGCATTTCTGTATGTATTACATGGTACGTCATCTTGTGACGTTCGAAATACCACAAAGGACAGAGATACTGGCACTCTCCGACTTCTCATGACTACCTGAGCGACATTGTTTTAGTTTTAATTTAAAATATTATGTATCCGTTGCTTCACCGCTGATAGTCCAAGGATTCTGCTACATTATTTTTTTTTTATTCAAGGGGGCTCAAAATTTTTAAAAATTTATTGCTCTGCGAAATCGAGCGCGTACTCTCGCTGTGCGCTGCATGTTGGAGTTAATTTGTGGCGTGTACATATAGTAGGCGAGCAGAGATGGCTGATCCCATTGCGTGCGCTGTCTTCTTGCGCGTCTAGTGTTGCAGAGTGAGTAATTCCACGTGTCCAATGAGCGTTGAAGCGAGATGCAGCCGCGACGTTCGTTTCCTAATATCAACGTTCTTCACCATGCCAGCGTTGTTCACGTTTGCGTTTGCGAGCGTGAGGCTGTGCTTCCTAATTTAATGAGTAATAGCTTGTGTAGAGCCCTTTTAAACTATTACCTATACTTCTAGTCATTGTCTAATACTTTGCTATGTCAATGAAGTGCATAGACTGTTGCACGAAACTGTGACTTAATTTTTAGAAATGCTGCTATATAGGCGCGCGCCCAGTATTCGCACACACATTCCCCCTCTTTTCAGCTAAATATGTTTCGGTGGCAATAATACTAATTCCATGAGAGCGTATTCAATTCTCCAGCCCCCCTTTGCGAAACACATTCAAAACAGCTCTGCGGTGCTGTAAAACACAATTTCCTGTAGAGGCTGTAGTTCGACAATTTTACCTTCATTTGTGCAATATACACAATAAGCAATGTTTTCTGAAAGCAATGCTTAGTTGTTCAAAAAGATTGTGTAATTTTACAAACCTTGCACAAAGAATGAAAATAGGGATAATTCGTGGGCCGAGTTTTCTGTACAAGTGTAACAACAGCTACGAAGCTTAAATTTTATCATTGCAATCAAAATAACATGAGCTCCATTTTCACGACAGGCGAACTTGGAGTGACATAGAAGTTTCTGAAAATAGTTTGGAAGTGGCTGAAGAATGCCGCAAAACAACTTCGAGCACTTCATAACGCAGTATTTGCAAAGAACGCAACTTACGCTCTTTTATTTCCTTAAATGTACTAATATTACTGGTATTCTGCAAACAATAATATACTTCTTGCGACCTTTTAATGACACGGCGGAGAATGAAAGACTCTCGGCTTTGGGAACCAATTTTGGAATTCCATACCATACTAAATTAAATCGTCAACATCAGTAAAATTACTTCTACAACACCACAAGAAACGTCTTCTAGACAAGTTATATGAAGAATTACAGTTTAAATAATAATTCTGACATTCTTTCTTTATTTATATCGCCTGTTGCCTACGTTTTCTATCCTTCTTGTTATTACTCTGCGTGTGTAAATCATATAAAGTGTATTCTACGTGTTTCTACTGTTCCATAAACCATCAATTTTGCTTTCATTTATTGCGCCACCGCTTTGTGCATTGGCTATTGAATTGATTATTTAAATATTTTATGAAGCCTGCGCTGTCATTAAGTCGTATATCTTATCCAGCTTAATCTAATGTTTTATATTGTCATAAATATATATATAATGTTCTCGCTTCATTTGCTTGCTTTTACTTCTGTACTGTTGTGTTCCGCCTTGCTTTCCTGTTGTAATTTATGGTTCATGCATTCCTTTCATATCAGGCTGTACTCTATAGCTGATATGTATAGTATTGGGTGGTCCACCTGAAAGTTTCATAATTAGGGCATCACCGAATATATTAACGTCACTGAAGATCTTGTAAAATACGCAAAAAATTTGAAGACACTTGAATTTGAACATGAACTTGAAACTTTGGTGGCGCATCACAGTAGGTATTCAATTATGAGGTTTCGGGCAGACACCCTTATTTGATTTCTAGGCACGCTATAATAGGAAAAACGGAATAAGTTTAACATTAGAAGGTTATTTAACGTGCATCCAAATATATACACAAGGGTTTCTATATTTTTTCATTCTGCTATTATCGAAATTCGGTAGCAGTGGCCGCGAATAAATGGGCAATTTTCATCTTTGAAGTATAACGCCTCAACCACAAATTTACCAAAGCGGGTTTGACACCAGTAAGTTCGAAACATTTAGCCATAATTAATTTTATCAACTCCAGAGTAAAAGCTCCTCATGGCGCCCATACATTGGAATCGGCTAAGGGAATGGTTCCACCATGCTACTACTCTGCACAGGCACACATGCACAGATGACTAGATGTAATTCCGTCGAGGCGCGCAATCAACGCGATACTCAGCTTCCCTCAGTAAAACGGCGCTATCTAATTCAGGCGTTTGGAAACACATAAATTAACGCGCCGTAAAAAAATTGAGGCTGACAATCCATTGGATGGTGAGCAACTGCTACCTAGATTGCATCACAAGAACCTTCAACTAAAAGAGCTACACCAACTCCTTCTGCCCTGGGGTGTAATAAGGTTTACGAAACCCAGACGAATCCCCAGGAACACCAAAACAAGAAGGCAGGGCACATCGACAACAAAGACCAGTAAACGCGCAAAAAAAAAATCACCATAGAAAAATAATTTATTGGAATGGAAAAAATTTATTTCTCTATATCTCAGAGAGATTGGCGGTGGGCCGGTGTCTTCATGTTTTGAGTCCTGGCCGCTTCACAAGGTCGGCGCCCCTATTCCAGGGCACCGCTGAGTCTTGCTGCCTCGCAGGCGTGCTGCACAATTGCCCGTTGGGCTGCGAGCTCGCTGCTGGTGAGCAGACCCTTCCATTGTTCCCGACTTGGGTTATTTACTTTATGGAATGCGAAATTACGCTTGCATTCCCACGTGATGTGGTATAACGTGGGGATTGTTCCGCACCACGGACATGTATCCCTGTACTGGGTAGGGAACATTTTGTGTAATGTGTGCAGGTTGAAGAATGTACCTGCTTGCAGTCTTCGCCAGCTTACTGCCTCATGTTGTGTGAGCGATGTGTGGGGTGGGGGGTATTTGAGTCTCCTTCCTCTGTAGTAGTTAAGTATTTCTGCACACTTCGGCTCCACCGTTAAAGGGGCCTCTAGGGTTTCCGACTGCCCTGCTCGGTGCATGAGTTCGCGAACTAGGCGGTCCACCCTTGAGTGGCCCTCTATCCCGGTGTGTGCCGGTAACCAGAAGATCTTATGTTTTATCTTTTTGTTAGGAGGCTCTGTTTTGAGGAGGATTCTCAGTGCTTCCTTACTAACTCTGCCTTCTGTGTAGTTCCTGCATGTTGCTTTGGAGTCCGTTAGAATTATCAGAGATTTGTTCCTGCGGTAACCTTCAGCCGCCGCTAGAGCTACGGCGACTTCCTCCCCCTCCGTTACCGTGCAGTTTCTCAGGGTCGCGCAGCTAATTGGTTCTCCCGTGTGGTTTACTACTGCTGCCGTGACTCTAAACATTCTAGTGTTGCGGTCCCATGGGTATACGGCCGCGTCTGTGTATACTGTGTTTTCTAGTGCGGTTAGGTTTCGTTCCACGAAATCTGCTCGTGCCTGCCTTCTGGCGGCGTGGAGATTCGGGTCCATGTTTCTCGGCAGGGGGCTAACCTCCAGTGTCTGGCGAACGCTGTCTGGGATGCTAGCAGCCCGATCCTCTATTCCGTCTGTGTTATGCCCTATTCTTTTTAGGAGCTTGCGGCCGGTGGCAGTCTGCTGGAGTCTGGCGATCTGTGCAGTGAGCTGCCCTTCCGCGAGTTCTTCGAAAGTGTTGCTTAGGCCCATCTGCAACAGTTTATCGTTGGGCGTGTTTCTAGGCAGATGTAGCGCCGTCTTATACGGTTTTCTTAGTAGCGTTGCCGTCTGTTCTTTTTCGTGCTTGGTCATGTTGTGGTACGGGAGCGAGTACGTGACTCTGCTGACCACTAGGCTTCTGACCAGCTTGATTGTGTCTTCTTCTCTCATTCCGCTTCTTCTTTAAGATACCCTCGTTATCATTCGGCTTACTTGTTCTGTCGATTTTTTTAGTAAGCTGATTGTGTAGCTGCATTTCTTGCTTCCTTGAATCCACATGCCTAGGACGCGTATCATGCTCCTTTCAGGTATGTTTTGTCCCTCTAGTTTTACTATTAGTTCTTCCTTGGTAGGGTTTCTTCCCACTCTCAGGATTTCAGATTTTTCGGTGGAGCACGCCAGGCCCCTTTCTCTGACGTATTCTTCCACGCACTCGGCCGCTTCCTGCAATTTTTCTTGCTTCTGTCCCAGGGAGCCTCGATTGACCCAGACCGTGATGTCGTCAGCATATATTGCATGCTGGATGCCATCGATCTTTCTGAGTCTTCGAGCCAGTCCGATCATTGCGATGTTGAAGAGTATTGGTGAGATCACGGAGCCCTGTGGCGTGCCTTTGCGTGGGGTGGTAAAGACGTCACTTCGCAGATCCCCCAATCCCACCGTTGCCTTGCGTTTGGTCAGAAAGGCCCTCACGTAGTCGTGGATTCTCTTGCCGCAGTTGGCGTTGTTCAGTCCTTCCATGATGGCTTGGTGGCTAACGTTGCCGAAGGCCCCTTTGATATCTAGGGCCATGATAACGTTTTCGCCTGCTCTGAGTGACGTGTTTATGACTTCTTCTTTCATCTGTAGCAGGACGTCCTGTGTTGACAGGTTCGCCCGGAAGCCAAACATGCTGTGCGGGTATAGCTCCTTGTCCTCCAGGTGGTGTTGGATTCTTCTGGTGACTATCCTTTCGTAGAGTTTACCGAGGCACGAGGTGAGGGAGATGGGCCTCAGGTTTTCAATCTGAAGCTTTTTGCCGAGTTTAGGTATCATCACCACGACAGCGTGCTTCCATTCCTTCAGTATCGTGCCCTCTGCCCACAGTGTGTTGAGGTATGCTGTGAGCTGATATATCGCCTCGTCGCTGAGGTTGCGTATTAGGGAGTTTCTGATCTTGTCGGCGCCCGCGGCTGTGTTTTTGTTTGTCGCTGTAATTGCCGCGTAAACTTCCTCTTTTGTAATCGGTCTGTCCATGTGGGGGTTCTCTGTCCCCAGATACTCCCCGTCGTAGCCTTTGGGATTGTCTTTGCCTTAACATTTTACAGGCACTGCCTCCAATAGTTCCTCGTCGGAGCCTTCTTGCTGGTGGACCAGTTTCTGGATTGCTTTGCCGTTTTCTGTTTTCGTTTTGATTGGGTTCATGAGGGCTTTTAGTATGCGCCACGTCTTGGCTGTGCTAAGCGTGCCGTTCAGTGAGCTGCAGAACTGCTGCCACCCTTGCCTGGCCAGCTGTGTTGCGTACTCTTCTGCCTTCTTTGTGATCTCTGCTATCTTCTTCTTGAGTTTCCTGTTTAGCTTTTGTCTTTTCCAGCGTTTTGTGAGCCCGCGTCTCGCCTCCCATAGCCCGAGTAGCCACCGGTCCACCTCCGGTGTTTGTTCTGTTCTATCTATTTCCCGTGTGTAGAGTTCTTGTATCTGTTTTAGTTGTTGGCTCCATTCCTCTATCGAGGTGATTTCCCTTTTTAGTCGTTCGCTGTGCTTACGCAAGGCGTGCCAATCTGTGATATGGGCTGTGCCAATTTTTCTTTTTACGTTCTTCGCTTCGATTGTAGCTTTCAGTACATAATGATCGCTGCCTAGGTTCTCTAGCAGGTTCTCCCACTCGGCCTGCTTTGCTCCTTTAACAAATGTTAGATCTGGGCAGGTGTCTGGGCTAACGCTATTACCCTGGCGCGTTGGCTGATTTTCGTCCGTTAAGAGGTCGCAGCCTGTGTTTTCTGCCACAATGCATATTTGCTTCCCCTTTTTTTTTCGATTTTCTGGTATCCCCAGCTCGGGCTTTTACCATTGAAATCCCCCGCAATTATTAGGGTGCTTGACTTGGCTAGCATGTTTGCTTCTGCAAAGAGTTTGCCGAAGTCGCCGTCTTTCTGCCTGGGGGGACTGTATAGATTGACTATAAATGAACTTTTAGCTTTGTGCTTCTTTTTGGGTATTATCTCTGTTATTATGTGTTCGATTTTCGTGTTCTCAATTCCTTTGTGTGCTATGGTTACTATCTTGTTGCTAATGAGGGTTGCGGTGCGTCCGCTCTCCTGGCACGTGTATCCTTTTAGGGTGGGTGTTGTATTAGTTTCTTGTAACATAATAATGTCTGGTGGTTTGTCTCTAGTGTTTATGTACTGCTGTAGGAGTCCCTGCTTTCGCCGGTATCCCCTACAGTTCCATTGCCATATTTCTAGTTTGTTTTGTCCTGCCATGATGTATTGTTGTTGTTGTTGTTGTTACTTTGGCTTTTTGGTCCAAATCTTCTCTCGTTAAAGAGCCTGTCTCTGGCCTTATTAGTAGTTCTCTGTGTCTTTTGGTTTTTTACGTAACTGCGGTAGTTTTGGTCTTGCAAGGCTATTTTCTGTGGCATTTGTAACATTTGATTCTGCATTGTATGCATGAAGCTTTTTAGTTCGTTTCTAAGACTCTGTTCTGATTGTTGTGTAGTCTGCTCTACTGGTGGGCTCGGCGTTCGCCTCGGTGAGTTCCCGCCTTGCCTCTGCAACTGCATTTCCCTTATTAGTTCGTCTATTCTCTTTTTTAGCTGCCGCGTTTCTTCTCGGCAGAGCTCAAGTTCTTTTTCGAGTGCTCTATTTTCCTCAGCTAGTTTATTTTCGTTGTTTGTTTGGTTGTTTTGATCCGAGTGCGGAAACAATGATTTGGAAGGGCCTGCTCCCCAGCTCACATGGACTCCGCCTTTCTTCTGTTGTTGGTGCTTCTGCTGCCCCGGGCTGCCGTTCTGCTTCCCCAGGGGTGGGAAGGACTCGTCCCTCGGTCCGCCACGGCTTCGACTCCGTCCTCGGCTCCGGCCCCTGCTTCGGCTCCGCGACTGGTCCTCGTACCCGCCCCGTTGTGGCTCTGGGATCGGCCCCTGTCGCCCTCCGAGCTGAACCATCTCGGGCGTCGCCATCGGCTGCGGCTCCGGCTCTGCCGCTGGCCTTTCTGAGGGGGTCGCCCTCGCACCTCTCCGGCCGTCTTGAGTCGCAGCTTGCAATCTTTCGTGCCGGTTGCGTGATCGCCGTCGCAAACCAGGCACCTGAGTGTGTATTGATGTCCTTCTGCTGGATTCTGTGTCCCGCATAGTCTGCAGCCCTTGGTCTCCGGGTGCGGACAAACGTCCGATCGATGTCCTTGCTGGCAGCAAATGTAGCAAATCTGCCGCGTTGGACGGTACGGGTAGCACCACATCTCTCCTCCGTAGCATAGGACTTGCCTTGGGGTTATGGGGCCGTCGAAGGTGATGACGGCAGATTTTCATTTTCCCAGCATACGGACGCTGTGGATCGTGACTCCTTGAGTCACGCCATGATCCAGAGCGGCTGTGCTCACTTGACAGCCAGCAAGCTTGAACTACAAGCCATCAATGGAGCCATCATACTCCGTGATGTGCACAGAGAAGAGAAGGTTCATACCTGCACTGACAGTCAAGAGGCCCTCGAGCAGCGGGACTCCAGATCGTACACGACTACCACAGTGCACCGAAAACACGAGCCTGCCTGCACCTGCCGGTTGATAGACGTGTGTGCATTTTCCTGCACTGGAAACTTGGCCGCAGCACGAGGGGAGAGAGAAAAAGGTGGGCCTATGAGGCTGCAGGCTAGGAAATTAGGGAGGACCGCCATGGCAGCCTTGAAGTAGGCCGACCTTTCCTGAATCACACCTATAGCTACCCTCAATCCATAGGTGTGCCAGCCAACCAGATTACCCAACTCTAGCACGATAATGAAGTGCGGCAGTCGATTTCTATCATCCTTCCTCTCATTTGCGCTCGACTTTCTAGAGCAGCCTAGGCTACCCTCCTGAAGGCAAGAGCTGAAGCACCCATTGCACCAATGGTTGTTAGCCAGTGGAGAGGAATGCAAGCTAGATGCCGCAAACTGCCCTGCGATCAATGTCAATCTGAAAACTCTGAACTCGTCCTGTTCTGCCACAGCCGTCTCAGACACTAGGCCACCACATCTATACGGGCAGCGTTGTACACCGAGTGAATCGCACCGCAAGGAGAAGCTACCAGATGAATTAGGGCTTTGCTGTCCTTCGCAAAGGAGGCTGGCATCCGTACTCTAACCTGATCCATTACTCGCATCTTCGGCCACAGTTTATCCTTTCCAAAAATGTTTCAATCACTCACTCACTCAATTATTGGTAAAGAACACAGAGAAATGTACGAATGACCATCCGATCTCCCCAAAAAATTGCCGAATATTTTTAAATGTTTTCCGCAAATAGGTACTACCTGTATATGATTGTTTTTGAATAATATTTCGAATATCTTATCCTTACAAAACAAAGTCGTAGAAAATGCCGCCACACTTGTGCTTGCCAGTTGTTTAACCCAGCTCTAGCTGTGATGCGTTTAGTGCTAAAAACCATTACTAAGTCCGGCGTTGTTGTTCTCTCAAGCTATGTAGTGGATAAGGAAATAGATTTTGTAGGCATAAACAAGAGTACTACTTTTCTGTGTCAAAATTGAGAATGGCAGAATAAAGATGTGAGCAGCGGATATTTTACGTAAGTACCATCGGACCACAGTTTACATATACCTATGACCTTTCGCGATATTAAGAGAAACTGATGTAAACATCCCAATCCATTCTCGCAGGTTTTGAACCATAGCAAGAGTGGAGTGTTCATTGAGATGTGGCTTCATTAGCACACTGATATGGTATTCTTCAGGATTGCTTAACATCTGCAAAAATTTATTAATCGTGCGGTATTTTAAAGAGGTCACTCCATTATTGATGGTTGCCGCAAAGCTATCCATAAATTAATAAGACGTCAAATATATATGCGATTTCTATCTCTTAACACCGAACCCCGCCTAACTTGTTTGTTTCTTTTGAATCAGAAATGCTAGGGCGCTAAGCACCTTATTTTTTACGGTACTTACTGAACAAAAGGAAAGCTTTCGGAAACCCGCAAATGTAGGCACGTCCACTGAAATTTACATAAACTAATACATCCTTCAGTTATCTAATGAGAATGTTTTGCAAATAGTATTCTAACGGCAATTATGAGGTCTCTGCTTTGAAACTCGCACAGGAGCACAGTTGCTCAAATGTACAAAGTGATGAATATACTTTGTTGTATTCGGCCTCAAAATCTGTCAGAAACCACAAAGGTCTTCCACTTTCTCCCGCGTTACTCGTCACAGGCTTCTTTGGGCATGGTTAAGGGCTGCTGAGGGTAATTCCTAGGGAAGTTTGGTGTGAGGAGACACGTAAGTGGCGCAGGGCCCGGTTCGATTTCACTGTCGTGACAAGGGACATAATTTTTTGATGAAGAACATATTTGAGATCTACAGCTAGTAAATTAGTCAGCTGTTACAACTCATTTATATATATAGACTATACGACGAGACGCAAATATCTCCTTACGTACATTACATAGGAACGAACCGATATGCCAGGCTGATTGAGTTATTCGATGATTTGATCCGATTGATTTTTTTTATTTCTTGGATGATTTGATTTGATTCATGCAATAAATTATTTACTTTTTTGTAGAGGAAGCCCAGGACTAAACCATTTCCCCAGACCTGAGGTGTATTATTCATTAATTGAGTGACGAACTAAACAAGCAACCCACAATATTGTTTCAGAAAGATGGTATAAAGGCAAGAAAGTGACTTAGAAGGAAAAATTAACGCTTTCTGACCTTAATATTTTCGCGACCTATGTCGTTTCATGGCTAAATCACTTGGTCAGTAAGACTTCATTGATTGATCGATCGCTCAATTGATTGATTCATTGGTTAATCGATTTACTAACTTACTGATTTGGTCTAACAGCGCGAACCTAAATCTAAACCTTGAATTCATCCACACGGCACTCGGGATGTCCAAAAAGTCGCAGCCGCTGTTCGGCCACTTGCAGCTGCGAGAGTCCACGTTGCACACCATCCTCAACCGCCCGAAGTACGGCCCCAAAGAGCGCAGCGCTGAGATCGGCGTCAATGTCAACACCTACCTCAGGTGCAGATACAGAATCTTCTCTCTCCTTTGTTAGAGCTATGCATATTTTTTTATCAATATCAGCGCAGCACCCTCAGCGTTTATTCATAGAAGTTCCTATTTGAGGCACACCTATTTGCCGCTAATAATGTGACCGAAGGCTAATTAACAATAATTCTTTAACTTGACATTTGAGCATTGGGGCCAGTTGTTCATATGACAAATTTAAGAGGGATTCACATTTAAGGGAAAACGCGTTTCTTCAACTTGAAAATTGAACCTAATTCGATATATCTATCATAGAATTCCAGCTCTCAGTCATGGAAACCGAAGGCGCCGGGGACGCATAAAAGGCCGTCTTAACATCAAACCAGACGGAGACGCCAGGTTGCGAAACGCGCGACGAAGTTTCAAACTGAATATCGAGGCGAGTGGCGACAGCTAAATGATACGGCAACACGGCGTGGTTGCTTAATGGCTATAGTGTTGGGCTACTAAGCAGGAGGTCGCAGGATCGAATGCCGGCCACGGCAGTCGCATTTCGATGGGGGCTAAATGCGAAAACACCCGTGAACTCAGATTTCGGTGCACGTGGTCCAAATTTCCGGAGTCCCCCACTGCGGTGGGCCTCATAATCACACCGGGGTTCGGGCACGTAAAACCACACTATCTAATATAAATAATTTTGGCTGATACGGCAGCTTTTCTTAAGCAAGCATCTGACGCAACACGCTATTATTCAAACTTCGTCATACACCTCGTCACGAAGCGTTTGCGTGTAGTGTATCAGAAGGGAGCGGTCGGTTTCAACATCGCCCAATTTTGCTCGATCTTTTCTTAGAAGGTTTAATAGAAAATGAACGTGTAACAATGCATGATTGAATACATAATAAAATACGGGGTTTTACGTGCCGAAACCACGCTATCATTATGAAGCATGCCGCAGCGGGGGGACTCCGGAAATTTGGACCATAAGGGGTCCTTTACCGTCCGCCTAAATCTAAGTACACCGCTTTTTTCTCAATTCATCCATAGAAATGTAGCCGCCATGACCTAGGTTCAGACCCGCGACTTCACGCTCGCATCCTAACACCATAGAAATTAAGCAAGCATGGTTCTAATAAAAAACCTAATTAACAACTTGTCAATTCCGACACCCCTTTGCAAAAACACCACGTTCGTTATTATCATGGCCTTTTTATAGAAACAACATGTATAGCCTACAAAGCAAAATTTGAAAATGAAAGAGGGAAACTTACCGCATGGCCTACAGCAGGGTATTTGATAACCTTGTGCGAGGTTTCATTGAGAGATACTTGAGTAAGCCAATTACAAAGCGACTAATTGCTATGCTAATGAAGCTGAACTGAAATTACCGACGATTAAGATACTCCCTAGTATGAAATCTGAGCGCACCTCTATATGTATTTTCATGATTTATTCTCTGGCACGGATAATCTGTCTCGCCTGGCAACTCACAAACGGAGGGAAGCGTTGCGAAACAAATAACAATTAAGCAAAAGGATAGAGGCGAGCCGAGTCGGCGATCGTCGAAAATATGATTTGCGGGTCAAGCACGTCCACTTTTCTACACCACTCGTTGAAGGTTCCAGAGTAATACCTGTTACCCGTCTGACAACAGATAAGATTCGATAAGATCGATAAGATTCGAGAATCTTCTTGCGCATTGCATATATGTAAACAAATATTATTTTGCGTCTTGGTGAGGAGGTAACACAACATCCTGTCATTCATGGAAAGCTTGCTTGCCCCCAGCCAGGTGTCAAGCCGATATATTCGTGGAGTTCTTTTCCTGAGCGTTGTAGCGATCTCACATATAAAACGATCCTAGTTGTCCGTGTTAGTTAACTTTCCATTTAGTACAAACGTGCTGCTAATCATACCGCTATACATATTTCTGGTGTAAATATATATGCCTGTGTTTGTCTCTTCGGTTGCATATTCCATAACTCCTTTTCGTATTCGAAGTAGTTGATATTCGATGGCGTACCTCTAATAATTAGACAACCTATTCAGACAGCTTAAATTTTTCGTTACCGTCATATCCGAAATTTACAACTACAACACGATTCAAAATGGCACTACTTTTCCATGCATGAAAATGCTCTTAGTCTACTAATAACCTTCATTTATCTAGAATGCGCTTTACCGCATGCTGTTAAGACGGTGATGATAATTGCCGGAGCTTTGTACAGAACCACATACTGCATTTTCGTCCTTGATCAAATTGCATGTCACCAACTACCCATTGGTTCGTAAGCCGTGAGAAACGAAAACAATTTGTTCAGTAGCCCGTGGACGGGCTCCGCCGTATCGATATTTACGGTTTTCTTTTTGCGCAGTCGATATGTCTTATTCACCTACTCGGTCCCAATTTGAACACAAAATTTATTCAAATTGGTTTTCGTTAAATATCTTCCTGACCGGCTTGCGCACGTCTGTTAATCGAATGGAATCAGTGACACAACTGAATCCGCAGCGTTCAAGCGCTTTGAAATAGGATTTGTAAATGATAAAGTAACTTCTATTTTGGGAGCACCATGTGAAGGCTACGATTACAATATTGAAGTGAAACACAATCCCAATATCAAGGCTACCAATGAGAAGGCAACCAGCTGTTCATCACGTTCAAGGTGTTTACGCGTCGTACAGCGAGTTTCTTCCACTTCCTATAAGTCATCATCATTATCAGCCTGGTTACGCCCACTGCAGGACAAAGGCCTCTCCCATACTTCTCCAACAATCCGGGCCATGTACTGATTGTGGCCATGTCGTCCCTGCAAACTTCTTAACCTCATGAGCCCACCTAACTTTCTGCTACCCCCTGCTCCGCTTCCCATCCCATAGAATCCAGTCCGTAACCCTTAATGACCATAGGTTATCTTCCCTCCTCATTACATGTCCTGCCCTAGCCCATTTCTTTTACTTGATTTCAACTAAGATGTCATTAACTCGCGTTTGTTCACTCACACTATCTGCAATTTTCTTATCCCTTAACGCTCCACCCATCATTATTCTTTCCATAGCTCGTTGCATCGTCCTCAATTTAAGTAGAACCTTTTATGCAAGACTCCAGGTTTCTGCCTCGTAGCTGAGCACTGGTAAGACACAGCTGTTATACACTTTTCTTTTTAGGGATAATGACAACCTGCTGTTCATGATCAGAGAATGCCTGCCAAATGCACCCCAGCCCATGCTTATTTTTCTGATTATTTCACTCTCATGATCCGGATCCGCGGTCACTACCTGCCCTAAGTAAATGTATTCCCTTACCACTTCAAGTGCATGGCTACTTATCGTAAATTGCTGTTCTCTTCCCAGACTGTTAAACATTACTTTAGTTTCCTGCAGATTCATTTTTAGACTCACCCTTCTGCTTTGCCTATCCAGGTCAGTGAGCATGCATTGCAATTTGTCCGCTGAGTTACTAAGCAAAGCAATATCATCAGCGAATGGCAAGTTACTAAGGTATTCTCCATTAACTCTTATCCCCAATTCTTCCCAATCCAGGTCTCTGAATACCTCCTGTAAACACGCTGTGTATAGCATCGGAGAGATCGTATGTCCCTGCCTGACGCCCTTCTTTATTGGCTTTTTTTTTTGCTTTCTTTATGAGGGACTAAAGTGGCTGTGGAGCCGCTATAGATATCTTTCGGTCTTTTTACCTACGGCTCAAATGCTCTCTTTTCAACAGAAGCCTGCTCCTCATTGTTTTCTGCACGCTTTATTTCTTCAAATATCAGATTCTCATACTCGGTTGCTATTGCCCAATAGCTGACATCAATCAAAAAGGGTGTTTGGATCAGTGCGCTTCTTTCTACTGTTACAGTGTATATTTATTCACGCAGTTTAATAAACAAGCTGGAGTAAGCGAAAATCTGCATTTGAACTTCGATAATAGTTACGTACTCACAAAGGGAGCCGACTATCATCTGGTCGCGTAGGAATCAAATGTTGCCCCCCACCCCCTGTTTACCGGTGTCGTAGCCATCGGATCTTTCTAATTTCGGTTAGTTTTCAACACACCACTAACCTCGAACCACGCGAAACTTAAGGAGCGACCACACGCACCCTTGCCAGCGGGCGCTTGCTACTGGCCTCTCCTCGACGTCACTACTATCAGCGGGTCCAGCTGGTGCAGGATAAAGCCAGTCCGCCCTACGCACCATGGTCAGTCTGGAGAACGCGAGAGCACACTCAGGCCTCGTCGTGCGCAAAGCAAATGCTGCGCTTACGCAGTACAATTGCATGTAGCTGTGGTCTCCTACGTAGAGTAGATGCCGCGGCTGCCGCGACGGGTCCGCTGGCTAAGCGCACTGAGGCTCGCTGAGGACAACTGCGTTTCGCGCACGGTATGCGCCAAATGAGTAGTGGTGTCAACGCGGACATCCAAAATCATATTTGAACTGTGCGCCACGGTGACGTTAAGTAGGCGGAGCGTTGTGGGCACGGCCCGCTACGACGTAGCCTTCGCAATGCGTTATCAAGTAAGCGGGAGCGCCCTGGAGGGATGTTTGATTGCTAATAACTCCCGTTATGCTGAACGCATTGAAGAACGTTTTGCGGCAGGGTATTTATGAAATAGTCTGTCTTAACTTCAAATGCATTTCCGACTACGATAATACGCTGTTCATAGCCCCTGTTAACGCTAAAAAAAAATCTGTACATTAATGTGGAATCATTGAGGATGGCGAAAGATAGCATGGAGTGTTCATATAATTGATATTGCAGTGTAATGCGCCTAGCACCTCAACGCGCTGGCGTACAGGTGCGAAATGCTTAACGATATTCTATTTACCGATATTACCCCGGTTGGGGCATGCGCCCGTCGTGTAATAGGTAGAGCAGCGGGATTGTGTGTCTAGGGGTCCTCTGTGCGAATCCAGCGGCCAGCGGGCAATTTCCTCTGCTTATTACACACACACACACACACACGCACACATATGTATATCTATATATATATATATATATATATATATATATATATATATATATATGGTTTCTTTTCTATCATGCACAAACATTTGAAGATATGCAAATGCCACGTGGATGGTCAGAATGAGACAATGTTTGTAGGCGTCGCTTGGAGATACACAGATTCAATTTTGCATTCCGCCTAAATATATAAATAATCCCATGTTATACCTACATTAAAAGAGTCAGTGAGAAAATTGTAGAGCAACATGAAAAATTCCGGATACAGTATTGTGTTGCTCAATACTTGCTGCGTAAAATATGTTTTTCTGAGCGTCAAATTAGGCCACGAACACACTCAAAATTGCCACGCGACTCGCCCCTCGAGGAGCTCTGCGTGCATCCGCGGGATCCTCTCATGCTCGCGAAAACACTTTTTTGTATAGCGCGTGTTGTGCAACGGAAACCTGCATAGGAAGTGTTTCATGTGGCTAAATGATTTTCTCATCGACACTTTTCATCGAATTATAGAAATGACAAATTGATTGGATAAGATTAATTATGTGATTAGGTGCAATGCAAAATACAATCCTAGCATCTCCATGCGACGGTAAACAATACTACCTTGGTTTTGTTCAGCCACGTGGCATTTGCGTATCTTTATATCTTGGTGCATGTGGTTGGGACACCCTGTAGATTTGGAACATCACGGTGGCTGTAGTGGCCGCAGTAGCACATATGAGCTCCTATATTTAGGGTGTACATTCTCCAGGATAATACCAAGAGGCTAGAAACATCCATTATACAAAAAAGTAGTGGTAATTTGTTGAGAAATACTACGTCTTTCAAGAAATGTGATTCTGGTGTAACGCTACAGCACCCGCTTCAAAGTCAAGGTACTCTTCTTTTGAAAACAATTATGTTCATGCGGCTTTATTATTTTTGTTTCTGGGGCGCCGAGAGTGATGAAACTAGCAGCCTTATTTTTAGAAATAAGCATCATACTACAAGCATACCTGCATATCAAACTCTTGCCTACCTATTGCTGCAATAAACACCATGAAATTTGTATGCCAAGTTAAGCAGGATGGATACGTTGGAATTGAGAGCGTTGTGCCACATTCCCGGTCATCTAGCCGAATGCTGTCGATGATATTAGTCATGCTATATATGGGGGGAGTATATTAACGTTGCGCAGTCATAGATAGTACAAGAAAATATATTATCTCACGGATATTTTTTGTAAACTGTAGATTTTGTAACTTTGTATAGCTGACTCGTCGAAATGAGAATGACAAATGGATGAATAGACAATACTACGCAGGGACGCATACCGAATGAATCGCTTTACTAGCACAATGAAAGATAAGCTATAAAGTTTAACATATTAGTAACCGGCGTGGAATTATTCCCTAACATGGAACCATTTTCTGCTATTTCATGGCGGTCACAGCATTGAACAGAAGGATGCGCACCGCAACGTGGCCAGCATACCTGGCGGGCCCATGGATTGAGTACAGAAATTTCTCCGTACAAATTGCATCTACTTCCTGGTCACAGTGGCTGTTACGAGACATAAATCACGTCGCAGTGTGGGAAAACACGGACACTGAAATGCGGCGCTGAAACCGGGAAGCGCGTCCATCATCACGGAGGTCATGTTCAACACATCGGTGGAAGCCATGCGGCCGCACATGTTGCGCGAGTACAAGAGGTCGTAGAATATCTGCCCAGTCCGCACTGTCCACGTACTCCAGTGCATGACGACGCCGTCCCACCAATCGAGTTTGGCCACCCGCTGCACAACGCGCACAGAAAGCCACGGGTAACGGATCATCCGACCTTGTGAATGCCCTAGTAGGCGGGATTGACGATGGCACAGCAAGCAGTTTTTTACCAGTCGGTTACCTCGGTCATTCTTGCGCCAGACCAAGAGAAAGCCACTCGAACAAGTGGTCGGCTATGGTCACGCCCGTGGACAACGCGTCAAGTAGCCTCCTCTCCATCTCGTCTTGGCACTGGCTGCTGAGCAACGAGTAGAAAGTGGGCAAAAACGCGGCGTTGCTTCCGTAGATTATAACCGGGTCCGCGTACGCATACCAGCGGATAGTATTCAGCCCGGAGAACCCGCGTACCTCGTCCACCAGTTCGGCCTTCCACTGCAGTTGCCTCATCAGGAATGCATTGCTCCAGTAGTCCCTGGTGAGACGGGGTAGCTGCTCCGGATACGCGCCCGTGGCACTTGCTTGCTCATTGTACTGCACAATCACCTCCACCCCCTCTCGTAGCCTGGCACGTGCTTTATCAGGCGACCTACAACGTTGGGCCGGTATCAAGCCACCGTGCTTCTCCACACACTCTCGCAAGCTTTCTCTCACCCCGACAGAAGTGGAGAAGGTATTCGCAACAATCGCAGACTTGCCGTTTCTGCACCGACGCCGCGGAGTTCGCTCTGCGTGCTCGCTGCGTCCATTCGCTTACGCGTAACCCGCGTTCAGGCCGTGAAAAGCCACTAAGTTTATTGTCTCATTGGCCTTTCACCTCATACTGTTCAGTCTAGTGTTCTAATACATTCACTTTCGGTCCTGAAACAAAATTTCCTGTATTTCGCCATTGTTTATTGGCGCGACTTGCAGTGACTGGTGCTACTGGGCTTGACCTGTACTCTGTGCGTTCTGCGCAACTTTGAGATTGACATGCTCCTCTTTATTTTCTCTTTCCTCCTTTCCTTTATCTATTTCATTTCCAGGTTTGTGTCCCTCGTTTCTAAGAGTAGGTGTGCCCCTCTAGGTGGCAGTCTCTAGCCCGTCCCTCGCTCTCCGTTTTTTCTAGTGTCTTTTTACATTGAAAACAAATATTATTAATAATAATAATAATAATAATTGTTGCCACAAAAATACAACACAACATAAACAGGCCGGTCTATGCCTCAGTTGGCTTTTGGGACCGTGCCTAGGAATATAGATAGACATGGCAGGGGGAAATAAAATTCATGAATTGAGGAGACATATAGAATAACGAATTTAAACAAATGACAAGGAAATTGAGTAGAATAAGTTATCATTTGTTTATCTACTTAAAACAAAAGAGGTTGAAGTAGTAAATACTGTTATGCGAAAAATGTTCAGTAGCTTAATTTCAACATATCTGCTTTAACAATTCATTCCGCGTGCTTTTGAATGTCGCGTTAAAAATTTCGCCCGGCAATTCAGTAAAGATGTCGGGCTCATATGCACAGTGTCTGGTCGCACCATACCTTGTGGCTGAATGAAGAACTACGTAACGTAACGTAAGTTCTCATGTGGCAAAATGTTTTGTTTGAAAGAGGAATTCCAAAAATGTTCAACGACAACTGTTTCTATGAGCAAAGAATGAAAATTTGGTAGACCAAGTTCACCGGAGACATTTGCAGATGTTACTATTGGAGAATTTTAGGCAACATTTATAAAAATATTTTTTTATAATCCGGTCTGCCCTGCATCTCCAAAAATCTGTAGAGAAGCCTTAGACTGTAATGTATCTCAATACACTGTAACCCAGTGCACGTACTACATTTTTTCTTACAGCCAAAGCTGCGAAACTTTTGATATTAAGAGGAAGCCTTAGCTCGGGCCCAACTCCAACGCGGCCTATTCACATACATGTAAAACGCAAAAACGTTTTTCTGAGATAACCTCTGGACCGATATTAATGAAATTTGTTGCATTTGAGAGAGAAAGTTAACATCTAGGGACTGTTGGAAGCGGAATTTCAATTTAGGGCTTGCGTTGTGTTAAAAATATTTTCAAATATTCGATAGCTTCAGAAAAATAGAAACACGAAGTTTACAAGTTCATAGCTCTGCATTAAGAACAGATATCGTGGTTCTGTAAGAGGCATCCATTATATCATTCAAAGCGGACAAAGTCCATGCGTCATTTTACATCTTACCTGAATTTGTT
Organism: Dermacentor andersoni; assembly: GCF_023375885.2. NCBI lineage: Eukaryota > Metazoa > Arthropoda > Arachnida > Ixodida > Ixodidae > Dermacentor > Dermacentor andersoni. Next base: position 408,829 of record NW_027314755.1, read on the forward strand.
ACGTTGTTCACAAGGGTTTTGCAAAAGCTGTATTTCCATATCACAAAATTTTTGATATGCATGTGTAACATAATATTTCCCCGCTTTAGATGCACTATTGGATGCAATTCACAGAATTGTATCATTATTTTTCGTTCTTGAGTTACAGAGTTGTAAACTTGATAGTTTCATTATTCAAAACTTTTCGATTTTTGACAATCTTTTATAAAAAGTAACGACCTAACTAAAAATCCGCAACCAACAGTCACTAGATTTCAGTTTTTATTTTAAATGCAAAGAACCTCGTCAAATATGGTGCAGTGGTTGCCGAGAAAAACCGAATTCTCCTTTTACGTGTATTTAGATAGGAGCACCCGAGCTAAAGCTTCCTTTTAAACAACAGCCAAGCTATTGACCTCAGTTTAGTACAAATAAGTGATAAGTGATCTTGCCACGATAAGTTACTATCGAAATAGATTTCCAGATATTTCACGCAGACCACGTATGGAATAGGCGCACATTTACAAGAAACACAGTCCGACTTATATATGTAGAGAGGCATGTTAATTACAGTAGTCTTGAGTAGAGAGTGACAACAAACAAGTTGTGTTTTTCGGCATTAACAGCAATTCCATTATTAGTGAACCAAAGCATTGCCTTGTACACGTCATTTTTCAACATTTCAGTGGTCATTTTGTAAGAAAGATGTTTCGCCAGTAACACAGTGTCGTCAGCATACTGGAACACATACCATTTAGAAATTGCCAAATGAACGCTGTTAACGATAATATTAAACAACAATGACGATAAAATAGACCCCTGTGGAAATCCAGCTTTCAGTGACAGCTTAGAACTATAAGAGCCCTTATTTACGGTAGCGACCACTTCAAATCTGTTTCTCAAGTAATTTTCGAGAATGTTATGAAAAGGCCTGCGAAATCCCCAAAATGCTGTTTACTTAACAAGATTTTATGGTTGAGGCATCGAACCCCTTTCGTTGCATCTAAGAACAGCGCACACGTGAATAGATTCTCAGCGAATGGCGAGAACAGTTCATCTGAAATTCCTCGATCAGTGTCACAGTACCACGCCCAGAAATAAAACCAACCTGTCGATCAGTTAGGATGGAAAATTTGTTAAGAAAAGAAGACATAGTGTGGAAAAGAAATTTTTCTGAGACCTGAGCAATAACAGGCAATAAAAAATTGGCCGATAGTTTTCAATACTATCTTTCTTCTCTGACCTTCCCAAAAACCATTCAGTATATACAAGATAATATTTGACAGCGCATTGAAATTCCTTCTGATGGTGTGTAAAAATATTCCACCATATCCAGTGGGCTTGTTAGGACGCAAACAGTAAATAATTTCTTCTAGATCACTTTTCAGAATTCTCGGAAGAAAAAATGACGTAGATATAGACTGTCCTAACGACGGAGTGCTTGTGAATGGAGAGACAGCTCTTTGGGGCGCTTTATAAAGTACCTGTTGAAAGCTTCAGCCACTTCTGCGAGAGGTTGCTTAAAAGCACCGAAAACTGAACCTTTACTAGAACTCACTCCTCTCAGATGATTTACTAAACACCAAATTTTGCTTACATTATTTGAAGATTGTTGGAATTTCAAAAAAAAAATAATAACAGCGTTTGGCGCTATGCAGAAGAGCAGCAACTGTATTTCTTGCAGACTTGCATTCTAAGCGCAGTGTTTGGTTTCTAGGATTCATTCTGCAGCGTTTCCACAAAATGTGTCGAGACACTTTGTGGAAGCAAATGGAAGCAAGAATTTCCGTTTTCATCCAGCAGTGACCCTTTCTTATCGGCTTAACTATCATCCGTGTACAACGTAATTCAAACCTTTTCAGTTGCTTACGGAACATTTTATACAGTTTGCCCGACGAATCTTCTTTGGTTAAGAATGCCCAGTTAAACGACCCGATAAGCTCATGAAACTTGCATTGATTAACGATGGGAACAAAGCATTTGCGCTTCCCAGATGTGGTTTTGACCGACGGCGTTCCAGACGCGTCCGGTAATACAAGACGGCATGCTACAAAATAGTGGTCCGCGAACCGTTGTGAAATAGTGCAGGACCTAAATGAACAGCTGGGAGCTCTGACCGCTATGTGATCTAAACAAGATTGCACTAGGCTATTAATAACTAATTCCGCTCTAGTAGGAGCTCCAATTGTACATTCCAGACCATAAGCTGACAACGTAGATAAATCACCACAAACAGTCACTTTTTTAGGGCATAAAATATTGATATTCAAGTCTCCAATCAAGCAAAATTGGTCCACTGAGCTCCACTGCAGCAGAGCTTCTTGAAGCTGAACAAGAAACCGTGAAAGGCTGCATTAGGGTGATTGATAAATGGATAAGATATGCACAGAAAATGACCTCTTACATACTTTGACCATCACAGATTGGGCATGTACAAAAGATGCATCAACAGAAGAAACAATACAGTTGTCGTTTGCATAAAGAGCAATACCGCCACCAGGACACCCGCTTCGTGTGTCAAAATGTGCGGGAAAATCCTGCAAGGCAAGTGTATCAAGGCAAGCCTGGGATACATTGATTTTTGTTATCACAAATACGCCTACAGAGATAGCTGCCAATTCAGCCAGAAATTAAAATTAGTCCCAGTATTTACGCAGACTTCGTATATTAACGCTCACAACGGTAAAATCTTCATCAGAACTGCACGAAAACTCTGTTCTATATGAACTGAAGTCCGGTAGTTCATTGAAAGAGAAAGGCATGTTGGCTAAGCAATATTTTACAGGTCTGGTTCTTTACCAATTCAAACAACAGACGCTGTTTCATTCTTTTTCACCAAGATCTTGCCTGCTTTCGTCCAACAAAACTGATAACCCTCCTCCTTTGACTTCGTTCTGGCTTTCTAGAAGTTATCACGGTTAACATTGGTCAAGTTATCGTTCAAGCAGATCTTTGGAAATGATGCACCTTCAGAAAGTTTCTTCAGGTTTCCCCGCGTTTCAACCATTTTTCCTTCAAAATTACAGATTTAAAGCGCGCCAGGACCATAGGTGTACCACCGATTTTGACTGTTCAGCGATGTACGGCTGCAATATCGTCAAACGCAAACCCCGACAGGTCAAGATTTGCTGCCATTTGCTTAGGCTTTCAATATTTTTCACTGGCAAACCGTGGATCTCGAGTTTCTTTAGTCTGCTGTACGGCTCACTTTCATTTTGGTTTTCTTCTAGCTTTTGCATTACAGACGCCTGAGTTAACACCGTTGTTTTCAGAGCTTCCAGTTCAGCGCAGTCAGACATTTGACGTTCCTGAATATCACGTTGTCTCAAAACAGAATCGTACTTCCCGGAGAAAAACGACACCGATCCTTCGAGTTCCTTAACTGATTTCGGTACAGCCATAAACTCCTCCTGCAGCAATAGGAGAGAATCAACCTTCTTATGCAGAATCGACAAAGATTGCACACTTTTTTTTATTTCCCTTAGCTCACCCAACACTGGACTCAGAACCACTGTTTTCCTCAAGTTCAGTCTCTGTGCCGCTGTTTAGTTTCTTGTTACTTATGCACGTTTTACAGACCCACGCCTCTCTCTTAGCATTCCCCATAGTCGTGAAAGTGTTAGGTGCTATTCCAGAACATGACTGTCCTAGATGATACGAATATTTTCTATCATCCCCCTAATAGTTCATCGGAAACTCTTGACAACCTGGACCAACTTTTACTACAAGAGAATTTAGCTTCCTCAAATTTTGTCTTACTGGGTGATTTGAATGCTCCCGGAATCGACAGGACGTCTCTCTCATTTTTATCATGGTAATGCATTAAACAGGAAATTTGTTGAAGTCTCGTTATCTCTTTGCTTAAAGCAGGTCGTTCACAGTCCCACCCGTTGTGACGCAGTACTGGATTTGATTTTTCTCAGCACTGATTTGACCAAAACGGATTAGAAGTACGAAATAATTGATGGTATCTTGGATCACAAAGCTGTTTTTCTATCTGTAAACCATTCGATCCATAACCAAAATTTTGCACTGTCCACGTTTCGAGACTTTTCCAGAGCTGATGACATCCGTATCATAGATGAACTATCGAATAAGTTCGGGGCATTTTCGGCACTTGGACTATCTAGTGACGTTGATGCGCTCATGGCGTGTTTTTAAAGCGTTGTAAAATCATGTATAGATCGATTTGTTCCTTTGAAAACTAAGAAAAAGAACAATAACCTTCCCTGGATGAACCGAGAAATGCTACACTTATCGCGACGTGCAGGCAGACTTCGCAGTAAACCCTCGAGCATTCTTCAGGCATGCTTTTTGTACGCTGAGGTAAAAAATGAACTCCAAAAAAACCGCCTCGGCTAAAAATTTCTTCTATAATGTTCAGTTGCCGAAACTGCTGAAGTCTAATCGCCGTAAATTCTGGTCTTTCATATCTCCTGTCTCTTCTTCTTCCAATCTTTTAAAATTACCAACATTGTTGTTAACGATCCATTAGAGATTTCAGAATCGTTTAATACATATTTTCAGTCAGTGTTCACGTCGGATGGTTCCAGTCTTTCAACATTTACAACTAACGATTATTAGGCAAATGATGATATCAACATTAGCCTTGATGGCGTTTTGAATCTCGTACTAAACTGAGATACTAAAAAAACAGCCGGCCCTGATAAAATTCCGAATTCCTTTTTAGTACGATTACGCTATGGGTATCTAAATATCTGTTCATTATAAGTCCAAAATCCCTTAATAGTGGCGTTGTGCCTTCTTCCTGGAAGAGAGCTAGGGTACTGCCTTTGTACACATCTTGTGAAAGACAGCTCTTATCTAACTATAGGCCTATTTCTTTAACTCCAACCTCATGTAAAATGCTAGAACACATAATCTATAAGCATATAATAATGTTCCTTGAAAATCATAACCTATTCAACAGCTTTCAGCACACCTTCAGGCGCGCTTTTAGTAATGTAACCCAACTTACGGAGTTCACTCATGACCTTTCCAATTACATCGACTTAGGTAATCAGATTGACAAAATTTTCATTGACTTTAGCAAAGGTTTCGACACTGTATTACACTCTAAATTGCTTTTGAAACTTCGTAATATTCTAAATAACCCTCAGTTAGTGTCTTGGATTTCCAGTTTCCTTTCTTTGTTTTTCGAATTTGTATGCTATGATTATGACGATTCGTCTATAGTTGACGTCACCTCAGGAGTCCCGCAGGGATCTGTACTTGGCCATCTGCTATTCTTATTGTTTATTAACGACCTTCCACGCCATGTTACTTCAAAAATACGCCTCTATGCAAATGATTGTCTTATGTGCAGCCCAGTTGACACGCTCGCTGATCATCAGCGCCTTAGAGATGCTTTGTTTCCTTTTGTGACTGGTGTGCTGCCTAGAAAATGAGTATCAATTTTGATAAAGCTGTTATAATGTCTTTTACTAACAGACACATGCCCGTATGTTTTGATTATATTTGCAACGGTGTACCACTGATGTATACTTCCTTTACATTTTTCTATATATTTGTTCCTGTTTCTGCATATCATAATTAGCTTAGACACATGTACACCCACTCCTGCCATACCCCTAACGGGCTGCAGTATGTATAAATAAATAAATAAAAGTACACGGAACTCCGGCACTTTGTCCACCACAATCTACTGCAGAAGGTACATCACGCTCAGGTCGTGTACACCTTTCGCGAAACCCTGTTTTAGCCCCGCCGCTTTCCTGTTTCGCACGTCATTCAGGCCATCCGCTACTACTACAAAGGTTTGTGCCTGTGCATTCCCGCAACATTTTCTCTAGTTAGCTTTATCACATAAACCAATGTACGCCCTGGAAAGGTCACTACTGCAAGTCACTCCTCGCCTTTTACGCACTCCACAACAACCTCTGATCACGTAGACAGAATTGAGCCACCGGCGATAATTGCCTTTTCAATCTTTCCTATTGCCGTGGCCTCTTCTTGTTTCCCTTTGTCAACCGTTTCCACGTGATTCGAATTTGACATCAGGCATTGTCCATTGCGTTCCAGCTTTCCTTTTGTGGTACTTTCAAAATAGGTAAGCCTCCTTCCAGTTGCCCCCGGCTCATGTTCTTCGCATTCCACGCACTATTCGGCAGAACCGGTGTACCACCATCACCTCCATTTTCGTTCGTGATGACGGCCTTGGTCCCTTTTTCGTGGGCTGCGTGCAGTCTTTCTTCTACCGTCTTTCGTGCATCACACCACATATTGAGCTCATTTTTCAGCTCTTCGATCCGCTTCACAAGCTCATCGTGGACATCTTCCATTTTCTTTAGCCTAGCAAGGAGATCACAGTGTCTGCCTATTGACTCAATTTGCTCGCCACTGTCATCGTTCCCCTCGTCTACCTTGAGGCACTCCCCGCAATCTTGACGCATTACCGGCATGCTTGCCATATATTTACTTTGGCTTGTTCTGGTGCAAACACCAAAAGTTTCAAACCACCTACCTACAAGCGAAGGCCGATGACTTTTCTAGAACGGTTGTTCAACTGGCACGCGTGTTATTAATGTATTTTCTAGGCTTCGCAATGCTTCTTCAAACTCCTCGCAGTCGCTAGAGGAACCTGAGGCTATCGACGAGCTTCGAAGCAATCCACACATCATCATTCTTCCGGCTGATGAAGGAAGCGCAACTGTTTTGCTTGATTACGGCAACTCCACCAAGACGACGCTGAAGCTGGTTAGTGACACCACCACCTATGCTGGTCTGACGCTTGATACCACAGGAAAACTGCAACTTTGAGCTAACGCCTTCCGTTAGGTCCCATTCCACCCCAAACACTATATTACTGACGGCTTTGGCACAACGAATCAGCTCCTGCACTTCATGGCCTACCAAAGATACACAAGCCAGGTGTTACTATGCGACCCATTGTCGACTCCGCTCGCTCATTTCTGTAAAAGATTTCCGGTTTGGTACACCAGATTATTTCAGCAGTCGTTAGAACAAGCGGCGTCCACGTGCGCAACTCTGGTGATATTATTGAAAATGTACGCCGCGTTGTTCTCATTCATGATGACGTCATGGTCTTATTTGATGTTAATTCGCTATTGAGCATTTTTTCTGTAGAACAGGCTGTAAAGGTTTGCTCCACTGACCACGAATCTGACGGTTCCCTGCCCGACAGGTCACACGCTCCTTCGAGAAAAGGGTGACTTAATGCTCCGTTAGGGACCCCCACGCATTGCGCACGGGTACAAAATCCGGCTGAGATGTTCACCACAGCTTTTGCCATGCCCGGCGTGTTTGTTTTAACCAATGCTGGCGGCTGCTTCAGGTACCCTGTAAGTCTTGCAAGCGTGAGCAAAGCTTAGTCGTTTTTACGGTCACCTTTATATACAGCCCTGTAGAGTACCATGATTTCTTCTTTGATATTTACCACAGCAAGCGAACCTATTAAACACATTTGAATGTAAACACATTGAATGTGCAGCGATGTGCAAATCGGGGAAGCATGTTTAAATGAAGTATCAGAAATGAAAAGTAGTTATTGTTAGAGTCGGAAATAAGGCGCGGCTGCCGTCACCTATTAGGAACATCCCCTCTATCTGATTATACTGAAACTTTATTGCTTAGAGCGTATCGTAATCCTATAAATCAGGGCACGCGCGCTTTCTGGTATTTGGAAACTCCACGCGCCCTTTCAAAGGGCTGCGGATCCCTCCCCTTGGCTTTGTTAAAGGAACCTTGCCCAGTCGTACCTGCTCGTGTAAATGCTAGCTGTCGCATAGGATTTTCGCAAAATAGGAACGAATAGGAACATCCACATTCTCGCTCAGCTTTCTCAAATGAATGGAAAATGGCTCTTTGGCTGTTAGCTTGTTATGAAAGAGCGTTGCAGAGGTCATATTGTTTATGGTCGAATAACAAGGATGGTTTTTGTTAGCATATACTTTCAGAGAATATTTAAAAGTAGAATATGACCGCTGCAGATCAAGGGACCAGTCATTCGATTCAGACATAGAGGCTTTCAATCGGACTCGTCCTAAAGCACCGGTGGCGAGGCAGATACCCAGACGATGCACAGGGTCCAGCATCTTGAGAGCACTGGGTGCAGCAGAGTGATACACTACGGCACCGTAGTCTAACCGTGATCGTACCTTGTCCAATCATACGTGCTCGTGTAAATGCGAGCCCTCGCATAACCTTTTCGCAAAATTTTAGCAATGCAAAAATTGGAGGTAGCAATTTGGCGGCCCCTTTACAATTGACGCTTTTCATACGCCCAGGTTTATTATAATAGTTTAGCAATAAGACCATGAAGATGTCGCACCTTGTTGCGCGATCAAGCTATGTATGGGACAGCGAAGAGTACTTTCCAAATAAAAAAAAAAAAGAACACTAGCGCTTCCCAATGGCAAAAGAAAACTATCCATATAAAGATATGCGCTGCGGATCTCTTGCTTCAATATTATTTGATGAACGTTTGCACACGTCCAGCACTTTCTGAGAAATACAGATAAAGTTATGTAAAGATCCCAGGCCACTAACGCAGTTTGTGTAATGTAGCACGAGTGTGAATATGACAACGGGCTGGCTCCATCGGCAATTCGCCCGCATGTTATCCTGTTTCTGTAGTGCACTTCGTTGAAAGCAAGGTTTGTCTGATGTGACAGCCTGTATTAAAATTTATCGAATAGGAAATGTGCTCTCGGATGATCGCTTTAGACCTTATGACTTTCAGCAGGAGCTTATGTGACAGCCTGTATTACAGTTCGCCTTCTTGTCCTCCTGTTTCTGTAGTGCACTTGGTTGAAAGCAAGGTTTTTCTGATGTGACAGCCTGTATTAAAGTTTATCGAATAGGAAATGTACTCTCGGATGATCGCTTTCGACCGTATGACTTTAAGCGGGAGCTTATGTGACAGCCTGTATTACAGTTCGCCTTCTTGTCCTCCTGTTTCTGTAGTGCACTTGGTTGAAAGCAAGGTTTTTCTGATGTGACAGCCTGTATTAAAGTTTATCGAATAGGAAATGTACTCTCGGATGAGCGCTTTCGACCGTATGACTTTCAGCGGGAGCTTATGTGACAGCCTGTATTACAGTTCGCCTTCTTGTCCTCCTGTTTCTGTAGTGCACTTCGTTGAAAGCAAGGTTTGTCTGATGTGACAGCCTGTATTAAAGTTTATCGAATAGGAAATGTACTCTCGGGTGATCGCTTTAGACCTTATGACTTTCAGCGGGAGCTTATGTGACAGCCTGTATTACAGTTCGCCTTCTTGTCCTCCTGCTTCTGTAGTGCACTTGGTTGAAAGCAAGGTTTTTCTGATGTGACAGCCTGTATTAAAGTTTATCGAATAGGAAATGTACTCTCGGATGATCGCTTTCGACCGTATGACTTTCAGCGGGAGCTTATGTGACAGCCTGTATTACAGTTCGCCTTCTTGTCCTCCTGTTTCTGTAGTGCACTTGGTTGAAAGCAAGGTTTTTCTGGTGTGACAGCCTGTATTAAAGTTTATCGAATAGGAAATGTACTCTCGGATGATCGCTTTAGACCTTATGACTTTCAGCGGGAGCTTATGTGACAGCCTGCATTACAGTTCGCCTTCTTGTCCTCCTGTTTCTGTAGTGCACTTGGTTGAAAGCAAGGTTTTTCTGATGTGACAGCCTGTAATAAAGTTTATCGAATAGGAAATGTACTCTCAGATGATCGCTTTAGACATTATGACTTTCAGCGGGAGCTTATGTGACAGCCTGTTTTACAGTCCGCCTTCTTGTCCTCCTGTTTCTGTAGTGCACTTGGTTGAAAGCAAGGTTTTTCTGATGTGACAGCCTGTAATAAAGTTTATCGAATAGGAAATGTACTCTCAGATGATCGCTTTAGACATTATGACTTTCAGCGGGAGCTTATGTGACAGCCTGTATTACAGTTCGCCTTCTTGTCCTCCTGCTTCTGTAGTGCACTTGGTTGAAAGCAAGGTTTTTCTGATGTGACAGCCTGTAATAAAGTTTATCGAATAGGAAATGTACTCTCAGATGATCGCTTTAGACATTATGACTTTCAGCGGGAGCTTATGTGACAGCCTGCATTACAGTTCGCCTTCTTGTCCTCCTGTTTCTGTAGTGCACTTGGTTGAAAGCAAGGTTTTTCTGATGTGACAGCCTGTAATAAAGTTTATCGAATAGGAAATGTACTCTCAGATGATCGCTTTAGACATTATGACTTTCAGCGGGAGCTTATGTGACAGCCTGTTTTACAGCCCGCCTTCTTGTCCTCCTGTTTCTGTAGTGCACTTGGTTGAAAGCAAGGTTTTTCTGATGTGACAGCCTGTAATAAAGTTTATCGAATAGGAAATGTACTCTCAGATGATCGCTTTAGACCTTATGACTTTCAGCGGGAGCTTATGTGACAGCCTGTATTACAGTTCGCCTTCTTGTCCTCCTGCTTCTGCAGTGCACTTGGTTGAAAGCAAGGTTTTTCTGATGTGACAGCCTGTATTAAAGTTTATCGAATAGGAAATGTACTCTCGGATGATCGCTTTCGACCGTATGACTTTCAGCGGGAGCTTATGTGACAGCCTGTATTACAGTTCGCCTTCTTGTCCTCCTGTTTCTGTAGTGCACTTGGTTGAAAGCAAGGTTTTTCTGGTGTGACAGCCTGTATTAAAGTTTATCGAATAGGAAATGTGCTCTCGGATGATCGCTTTCGACCGTATGACTTTCAGCGGGAGATAATGTGACAGCCTGTATTACAGTTCGCCTTCTTGTCCTCCTGTTTCTGTAGTGCACTTGGTTGAAAGCAAGGTTTTTCTGATGTGACAGCCTGTATTAAAGTTTATCGAATAGGAAATGTACTCTCGGATGATCGCTTTAGACCTTATGACTTTCAGCGGGAGCTTATGTGACAGCCTGCATTACAGTTCGCCTTCTTGTCCTCCTGTTTCTGTAGTGCACTTGGTTGAAAGCAAGGTTTTCTGATGTGACAGCCTGTAATAAAGTTTATCGAATAGGAAATGTACTCTCAGATGATCGCTTTAGACATTATGACTTTCAGCGGGAGCTTATGTGACAGCCTGTTTTACAGTCCGCCTTCTTGTCCTCCTGTTTCTGTAGTGCACTTGGTTGAAAGCAAGGTTTTTCTGATGTGACAGCCTGTATTAAAGTTTATCGAATAGGAACTGTACTCTCGGATGATCGCTTTCAACCGTATGACTTTCAGCGGGAGCTTATGTGACAGCCTGTATTACAGTTCGCCTTCTTGTCCTCCTGTTTCTGTAGTGCACTTGGTTGAAAGCAAGGTTTTTCTGATGTGACAGCCTGTATTAAAGTTTATCGAATAGGAAATGTACTCTCGGATGATCGCTTTAGACCTTATGACTTTCAGCGGGAGCTTATGTGACAGCCTGTATTACAGTTCGCCTTCTTGTCCTCCTGTTTCTGTAGTGCACTTGGTTGAAAGCAAGGTTTTTCTGATGTGACAGCCTGTATTAAAGTTTATCGAATAGGAAATGTGCTCTCGGATGATCGCTTTCGACCGTATGACTTTCAGCGGAAGCTTATGTGACAGCCTGTATTACAGTTCGCCTTCTTGTCCTCCTGTTTCTGTAGTGCACTTGGTTGAAAGCAAGGTTTTTCTGATGTGACAGCCTGTATTAAAGTTTATCGAATAGGAAATGTACTCTCGGATGATCGCTTTAGACCTTATGACTTTCAGCGGGAGCTTATGTGACAGCCTGTATTACAGTTCGCCTTCTTGTCCTCCTGTTTCTGTAGTGCACTTGGTTGAAAACAAGGTTTTTCTGATGTGACAGCCTGTATTAAAGTTTATCGAATAGGAAATGTACTCTCGGATGATCGCTTTAGACCTTATGACTTTCAGCGGGAGCTTATGTGACAGCCTGTATTACAGTTCGCCTTCTTGTCCTCCTGTTTCTGTAGTGCACTTGGTTGAAAGCAAGGTTTTTCTGATGTGACAGCCTGTATTAAAGTTTATCGAATAGGAAATGTACTCTCGGATGATCGCTTTAGACCTTATGACTTTCAGCGGGAGCTTATGTGACAGCCTGTATTACAGTTCGCCTTCTTGTCCTCCTGTTTCTGTAGTGCACTTGGTTGAAAGCAAGGTTTTTCTGATGTGGCAGCCTGTATTAAAGTTTATCGAATAGGAAATGTACTCTCGGATGATCACTTTCGACCGTATGACTTTCAGCGGGAGCTTGTAGGCACCGGGCGGTCGTCGAAACGCGCCAGCGACACGCTGGCGAACAGCGCCGCGAACGGCAGTAGTCAGAGCACAGGTATGTGACGCAGACTGCATGGCAGATAGTATGGTATGACGAAATTTATTCACGTCCCGAAGATCAACCCTAGGGTTGACGCAGGCGGCTGCCATGTCGGTGCAGTAAGGTTTGACTTTAAAGCCATGTCGTGGGCCTTTTGGACGGCCTGTACTTGATTTAAGAGAACTCCGCTGCGAAGGACTGGTCGCCACCAGTCTCTTGCGCTCACGGTGCTTTCAGTGATTTCGCAATGCGAGTTTTCAGGGCTGACGTACCGGAAAACACACTTTCGTGTGTCCGCTTCTAAGAAAGGTCCCCACTTGTACGAGGCAGGCCAGATTCCTGGTATCACGTAATATATAACAGATTATTGCAAATAGCGACGCAAATGCACCCCGCCGACAGAGCTCAACGCGGCAAGCTCAGACATGGAGCACCAAAATTTATATTGCACGTGTTATTTTGTTGTGAACATTAACATTGTCACGTACCTAATCACGTAAATAGGAAAAGGGCACAAAAGAATTCGCCCACTATGCATCGAAAATGTATAACTTACATTTCACTGGTTATGTAGCCATGAGGCCAATAGTTATGTGCCCCAGGGACAAACAGGGAATTTTCCGCTCTTCAGGAAACCTTTTTTGACGTCAACTTGGGTCACTGCAAGTATCACATCACACCTACACGGTGACATTCCCATCAAGCGATATTTCTTGCAAATGAATGACGGCGTCTACGGTGATTTTTTTCGGCTTTAAAAAACGCGTTCTTGCTAAAGGTGACCTTCAACATCGCATTTGGGATGTTTACAGGCTTTGCGTAGCAGATATAAAGAACCTTTCGATACTAGTGAAGCTGTTCCAGTAGACTGTTCCGATTTTCTCAATAATCACACCATAATAAGGTATTAGAAGACTACAAAGGTTACCAGAGTCGGTGCATGGGTATGAGCGATAACACGTAGGATTGTGCGTCTAATATTCGGCTCAAATATCAGTAGAATCCATATATTGTACCTCAATAAAGATGGTGGGATCAAACCATCGATGCCGCAGGCATACCAACGCGATGTTCAAACCGTAGGCATGCGTCTCTCGTGCCTACGCCAATTACAGCCTAGCACCTCTATACTGAACGTCTCTAAACAGGATGACTTGTATAACTAAGGAATAACTCTGTCCCTGTTCTTGTGGGCGTGGTGCGCTGCGGGAAATTTACAATGTAGTGACCGGTATAACGAAGGATTCCGGAGGACCCAAGCACTCCGCTTTAAAGGCTTGCAACCGCATTACAGTTCTCTGACACGACTGGCACGTATACGTGACGTCCCACATAGCGCGAGGAGGTGCATTTGTGTGCGCTTTAGCTTCCTTTTAGCCACTAGAATTAATGATTTTCTTCGTTGCGTGAAGAGTGGAAGCTATAAGTTTGTCCCATTCTCAACTCGTGGCAGCTAATGCTTTAGGACGCTGTGTTAAACTGCAACGCCGCATTTGAAGTTGCAGTTGCAAGCGGCGCTCATTGCGCAGTCATTTCGTCGTAGCAGAATGCGACGAAGCCGCTGCGAGACATTGAATCGCCTTCTGGTTCGGTCCAGGTTATACCATTCTTGTGGAGCAGAAAATTCACCGACGAATACGGTGCTCCCTAATGCCAAATATATGCGTGCTTTCCCTTCGCAGTATATTCGCTGGCGAAGAGAATCTGTCTCGTGCGAGAAATTACAAATGGAGCGAAATGGAACGGGCCTACCCCGCTAATCAGGAAATTACGAGAGGTAGCACGTGAGTAACGCTTAGGCGCGATTCACAGGAGCCGCCGCACACGGACCTCCGCTCAAGCAGCGCATTGTTTCCATATATGGTATCGGTGTACGCGGTCTCCGCATGCGATCCATAAAGAGACGATAGCGTGCTATTTTAGAGCCATCTCGTAGCAGTCGTCGCTGCCGAGCCCGTCTTGCGTGGTACAACGCGTTTTTTCTCACCGTTTCGCCATACCATCCTCCTCCGCTTTCGGCCTCACAGTTTCGTTGCACTCGCCTCCTTGCTCTCTCTCCGCTATCGCCGTCTTTCATACCCTGCTGCCCTTCGCGTTCTCTCTTTTATACTTCGCTGTGCACGTTTGCTCGGTGACGCCGATGCTCAACGCAGGAACGGGCGCCGAAGAGCACTGCACTAAACTTATTGACAAAGAAGCGAGAAGTACGTCTCTTTCTTTTGTTTCTTGAGCTGCTTAGCCGATCGCACATGTGTTGGTAAGTTCCCGCTCGCTGTTCGCAAAGATTATTCTAATCTTTAGGCTTCGTAATTCTTAATGTCGTACAAACTAGCCCAATCTTCAGTCATGAGCCATTTCACACAGCTTAGCGCGACGACAGCCGCCTGTGGCTCCAAGTTTCAACATACCACTGCGTTTGCATTCGCCACCAATGCACAGCAAATAATCATTTGCCGGACGCAACTACACTTCGGAAGCACTTCGAAAGAGAATCTAACTAAAAGGAAGTCTGGTGCAATGATGAGACGGCAAAACGGCGAATACTATATGAGTTTCATAGTAAGGTTCGTTACAGCGCAACACAAGACAAGGTCGAAAGAAGGTGTGAAGCAACTTTTGTCCTTGTCTTGTGTTCCGCTGTAATGAACATTTCTATGAATCCCAACAAACTGGCCCACTGTCTGGATACAATCTGAGTGTTCGGCTTCGTAGCCCAAGCTTCGGAGCCTTTACAGATGCGGTACACTACTTTGGTGCTATAGTTAATAATCTCGAATTGGTTCAAGGAGCAAGAATTTTGCCCAAAAGAAAGTTACGCTTAACTGCTGTATCTAGTTGCATCATTTTACCTATGCAGCTTTATAGAACGCTGTCCACACTTGCCTAAAGCACATAAGTGGCATCCTGAAAAAAAAGATGTGCTATTGATATTGCTTTGAAAAAAATTCATCTGTTTTGGCCTAACAGTACATATACGAGGTCTGTTAGAAAAGTATCCAACCTTTGGCCGAAGAAAAAAAAAAAAAACTGGCATAACCGGAGTATTGGAAACCTAATCACTTCAAAGTAGTCTCCTTGGGACTCCACACACTTCTCCCTGCAGTGCTGCCATTGTTGGAAGCATTTCGAGAAGGTCTCTTTCGGAATGGAGTTTAGCTCAGCTGTCATTGCAGCCATAATGTTCTCTATTGTCTGAAATCGCGCTCCTTTCAATTGCCTCTTGATTTTGGAAAACAGAAAGTAGACGCAGGCAGCCATATCAGGAGAATAAGGAGCCTGTTGAAGTACAGGAGTCTGGTTTTTCGCCAAAAAAAGTCTGAATCAAGTGCGAGGAATGTGCAGGAGCATTGTCGTGATCGATGCGCCAATTTCCTGTTGACCACAACTCCGGTCTCTTGCACTGCGCAGCATCACGTAGGCGACGGAGGATATCCTGTAGTACTCTTTGGTGATTGTTTGAACCTGTGGTGCGTACTCGTGGTCTACCACACCGCGGGAGTCAAAGAAAGCAGCCAGCATCACTTTGACGTTGCTGCGCACTTGGCGAGCCTTCTTTGGTCTTGGTGACGTGGAATGCTTCCACTGTGGCGACTGGGATTTGGTTTCCGGGTCGTACCCGTACACCCAAGACTCGTCACCAGTTGTTATGGTGTTCATGAAGTTGGGGTCACTGTTTGTGGAATCCAGCATGTCCTGTGAGACTTCAACACGAAGTTGCTTTTGCACCACCATGAACAGCTTCGGCACGAATTTCGCCGCAACTCTCTTCATGGCCAAAGCATTGGTCATAATTGAATGTGCAGAAAAACTGCTGATGCCCACCTCTTCCGCATTTTCTCGGACAGTCACACGACAGTCCCGCATCACCACAGTGTTCACTTCGGTAATGCCCTGGTCATTTTGGCATGTTGATGACCGAGCGGAGCGTGGCTCGCTCTCCACTGATGTGCGGGTGCCTTTAAACCGGTTGTGCCACTGCTTAATCTGTCTGCTACTCATAGCATCATCACCGAAAGCCGTCTGAATCTTTCGAATAGTGTGCACTTGCCTGTCGGCCAGTTTCTGGCAAAACATGATGCAGTAGCGCTTCTCCAGTCGCTCCACCATTTTTCTTGGAATAAAAAACCGACGAGAGCCCTGTGAACTACCTCACACAAAAGCTGCATCCAGCGACTGACGCTGTCCGAAGGCGGGAAAAAATTCGGGCATGCGCACATAGGCTTAAGGTCGGCTGATGCAAGCGCGTTTGTTTCATATCCATCAGGTGTTCGAAAAAAATAAGGTCGGATACTTGTCTAACAGACCTCGTACATACTGCACATACTTGAATTCGTTATACTTCACATACTTACATTCAGTATACCTTATCACCAACTCTTACGTCGCCTTCTTACCTCATCAGCGAATCACTCCTGCAACCAAGTGTGCTGGTCCGGGTTTTACCTGCATTTCCACCTGTGAAGTTGGTAAAAGTTCTTTGGCTGTTTACTGTAATTTCATATTTCAAAAATTTGGTTGCACAAGAGGCTTTGGCAACACTGGCAACCCTAATACCTGGGCAGGCTTCAAGAAAGGCTACCAGCACCTCCTCGTTGCAGACTGTGCTCGACATTCTTCTTGGTTCGACTGCAACTACGAAACCATATAGCTTTCCTCCGAAGCGGCTGGTGATGATTGGTGATGCTTTCATGCAGAAAGAGGCTATTGTCGCACGTGTCAACCTTAGGCCAGAAACCAAACTGGCACAGGTGGAAGCAGCCTTCTCTTTCCCATATGGTAGTTCAGACTCGCGAGGCACATTCCTTCTGTCAATTTGCACACTGTCAATGTGAGTGAGACTGATCAAAAGTTGGCTATGGTGTCAGGTTTCTTGTCTGGTTTTGGTAGTGGTATCATAACCAAGTGTTTCCACTCTTGCGGAATTCCAATATTCCAGATTTCATTGACTACAAGCAATAGTGCTTGCTTCCTCGTTTCAGCAAGATTCCTCAACATCTGCAATATGACTGCATCTTTGCCATGTGCGCTTTAAGTGTTGACATGTTCGAGAGCAACAACAGGTTCTGCCACCGTAAAGAAGCCTTCCATTCCTTCCTTGGCAAGTGGTCAATAAGGTGCGTACAACTCTGGTGACTGTGAGGTGGTACGCGAAAGCATCTGCAGCTTGTTCCTTAAATTACTCAGATGTGCACTGAAGATCGAGATGCCTGTTTTCAATAGTATTAAAGTATTTGGTTCATTATGTGATAGTCGAAAATGTGTCGCATCTTACTGAGACCTATACGTTCAAATGACGCACAGTGATCCATCCACTAGTCTCTGGCAAAGTTTCTTAGCATGACATCTTGCCTGCTCAGTCTTGTGCAGAACATTGATCTGGGTTCGTTGCGTGCAGCCACAATTTAAGTATGAAGTGTGCAGCTTGGCTTGCTCACCCCAAAGTTGCGGCAGGTGCTTGTCAGGGCTGGATCATGCCCCAGTAAGCTCTAGTTCCCATGTCGCTATTTGCAGTGTGTAAAAGATGCATGTTGCTAGCGATTCTTCAACGCGTTCACATTCTCCAGACTCATGTGCATCACGGAAGTGGTCCCAGCCTGAAACCCTGATTTTATGAGTGTGGATGACTTTCACCACTACATCAAGTGTTATACTGAATAATGGTCGCTGCCTCTTGGGGCAGAGTCGCACTGACACTCTGGATGAAGGTCCCAGTTGCCCATGCTAGGTAAGTGTACAGCCCTTCTGGTTTTAATAGAGGGTGTGGCAGTTGGGATAGTTGCTGTGGTGTCTGCTTCGTCAAGGTGGCATCCTCTTGGGTGAACGTCTTTGCATCCCCAATGTGGGTGATGTGTATTGAGCTCACCTCGACTGAGTATTCTGTGCTCGCGAAAGCGACCTTAAAGATGTCAAAGCCAAGTAAAGTTGCCTCGGCTGCTGTGCCTGGTTTTGGGACAGAGGTAGACCAGTGCCAAAACGCCTTCCTTTCACTGCCTTAGCCTGCAGCACACCACCACAACTTTCTGATAAGACATATGTTTATTCAAGCTGTTCTTTCCTTTCCCTAATTCAATAATAGCCAATTTTAGGAGCTGCAAATCAAGCTGACTTTTTAGCTACTTCTACTAGCTTATTGCGCGGTTAATTTTCTAGTTGGGCATGACATGCTTCGTGCTTAAAGAACGAATTGTTTAAATAATTGCTGGAGTAATATTAGGACAGGCATCTCTAACTGAGTGATCATTGCTTTTGTCGCACAATGTGGCAATGAGCTAGGCAGATGCTGTCACGACAGCGTAGTGTTTAGGTTGTATGAGCCTAGAAGAAACAAAATTGGAGTTGGGAATTTCAAAGCCCTATTTTTACAGCCTGTCTTTACCCTGCTGACATTAGAGAGCTTTAGATTAGTAGCCGAAAGGAGCATTCGTAAACAAGAATCCTGTTTGGGTATTTCTAGGACCCATCTGGTTTGCATAACCAAGCAGCACATGAGCCGCTTGCATCTTCTAGTCCAATAATATTTTCATTGTAAAGCAACCAATATCGCAATAAGTCTGATTAACCTGTATCAGTATGCTAGAAATTTTTAGCACGTAAGGTGTGTCGGTTGAGTGATTAAAGCACTTCACCGCACCCTTGGCCGCTAGACTTGTGCTTTCCAGTATTACTTACTAATCAACTGCTGAGGCGTTTACATTGTTTTTCTGTGCTGTAAAATTAGTTTGACAGTCCTAATAAGATTGTTAAATTGAAGCTGTGGATTGTTATATTGTCACGTGGTAGTGACGGTGAAGAAAAGCAGCAATATGGTGGAATACAAAACTAGCTTTTATTGGGCGAACCTGTGCCCACAAAAACAGGCTACACTCGTAGCACAACTATAGCGGCGAACACGGTCGGCGATCGTCGGAAATCTGATCAGCGAGTCAAGCGCGTCGGCTTTTATAGAGCAGTCGTCGAATGTTCCAGACTAATCGTTCGGACCCGCGCACCTTCCACAAAGTTCTACACCATTCGCGTTACACGATGAAATCAGATAACACAACGTTCGGCGACAACAGATAGCCGGGTAGAAGTATCGATAACTTTCCAGAAACTTCGGATACATGCAGGCGCGTCCCGCGCTGTGGGATTACATTTGTTAGGTGGCGAAACGTGGTCGCCCGATAAAGATAAGTACACGTGTCAATATTGGCCATGTCATTCTAACACTGTTAGGTCTGAAACTGTCAAAGCACTGGCAACTTCAATAAGCTTCACCTCACTGCACATATGTATTGCGATGGTACCATTCAACAAGTGGAAATAAAAATACCGACAAATACAGACTTCGAGAGCGGGTGGGGCAGTATCTGCCTGGTAACGGCGCCATCAAAGCTGTAACTAGGGCTGCCATACATCCCGTCACCGCAACACACTGTCTGCTTCATCGCATTACACAAGTATGTTGCGGTGAAGTTATCGCAAACGCACATATACACATTCATTCGTCCCAACTTTATACGGAACCCTGCGTCCCATTACTAAAACTACGAGCGCGAAACACGGGCGGAGATGCAGCTGAACATAACAGGGCGCAGTATTAAGATCCACCTCACCATGTGTATCGCGCCTTAAGTACGAATAATATTAAGCATATACTCCGCATTTTAGTTCGTGGAATTCTGGCAGACCATTTGATGTCTTAAAGCTCCGTTAAGTTCACAGGACTAAGCGATAATTGTCGTAAAGCCCATAATAAAAGTAAATTATACGAAGTCACGAGTGGCGCACTAGCGCTGAACACGATTGAAAACATGCGCTGCCCCATTTCAAGGACGCGTGAACAGTTGTGAGGCAACACCACCTTAAGCATTACTTACGTAAGGGAAGTCGTGGCGAAGAACACGTACAATACCTCCGCCTAAGACGGCCGTGAAGTAAAGGTGCATGTCCGATGTGATGACGCTGCCTAAAACGGCGAACATGGCGACGCTGCTGCAGAGCGCTGGTTCGCAAATCACATTGCCGAGGCACTACGCCACTTGAATATTTCAATCGTCAGCACCACTGAATTTTTCAGAAATACGGGTTTCACACCACCAGACTTCACCAAGGCCAAAATCCGACATGCGACACCACTACTACAGCATTACTTTTCGGCAACAAATACTGAACCTACTGTGGAGACATACGACCAGCGGTCGGCGTGGGCCGGAGATTCAACGATTCAACGCGCCACATGGCGCCACGGCGTCAATTGGCGCCATTATCGTGCCTCCTCAAAAATCCCTAAACGATCATGTCCCTAAGTACCTAGCATCAGGTCACGTGAGAGCTTTTTGCACGACACTTAGACGCACACGTCTTGCACGGCAGGTATTAAGCTCCGTAGCTATAGAGCTCCGTAGACGCTCGGCAATAGTTTCTGGCGTTTGTTTTCGCACTCGTGCTGTCTATTTAGTCGACAGTTTTAGTTTCAAGTATGCCGAGACTTCACGGACGCAACCGTGAAAGCTCTACGTACCATACGCGCACTGCGCCTGAAAGGCTTTTAGCTACATGTACGCGACGCACGCAAAAAGCGACTATGTGTCGCCATCTATCGGCACGTATAAACACTGCTGTAGCCATTGACATTCAAGACAAATCAAAGCCAAGCCAGTCGAGTTGGATTGGGGCGCAAAACACGTAGAAGTCTGTTCCTGTGCCGATCGGAGCTTCACAATGCCTAGAAAGGCTTTATGCCACCGTTATCTGCTGTCAGAGTTGTCGTGGGTTGAGATTGACGACCTCCTGATGACAAGAGCGGAGCGGGAGATTTTGAAAGGTTCGCTGGACGATGCGGAATACTACTGCAGGCGCACGAGAGAATCGGAGCTGTTGCGCTACGGGTCGCATTGTGGACTGCTCGATATCGAGAGTACAGAGCCCTTACTCTTCAAGCAGCAGATTAGGTTTGAAAAAAAAAGGACTTCACTGACTTGTTTAGTGCACTTGTGGTACCGGAGACTGTAAAGAGTACGGAAGACGTGACCGTGCCTGGTCGGGAGGGGTTATGCATCACGGTACGAAGCCTTGCTTACCCGAACAGGTGGTGCGATCTGGAAGGCATATTTCGCAGGCACTAATCGGTGATGTCGAGGGTGGCATCACAGGTGATTTGCCACATCGCAAGCGAGTTAGACCACTTGCTTAATGACTTCAACAACCGCGACTGGCTGTCCCCTGCCCACCTTGAAGACTTTGCAAGTGTAAGTTAACTTTGTTCTTTTACTTTAGCGGCAGTGCTGCACGTAACCGCGAATAGCTGTTTTTGCTGCCTCTCTCCTCAATGGCTATATTTCTCCTCACTGTAGGGTATCCCACCTCGTCTTTCTTTTTATTTTTTTATGTGAGGACTAAAGTGTCTGTGGTAAATAGAAACTGAAAAGTTCGAAATGTAGAACCAATGAACCGCAAACTGCCGTCGACATGTGTCAAGATAAAATGTATAGAAAACAATAACCTCGCCAAGCGACAGTGTTCGAAGTACGGAAATTGATATGAGGCATCTACAGTGCAGTCACCTTTTATGCAGAAGTAGCCTCCCCTTCAAAACTTGATCTTCACACCGAAACCTTGCTCTTCTGTATTTAGGCTGAGCATTTTACCTCGGCAAGTTTCACATAAAGTAGGCATATCAAACATATGTAAACATTGCATGTTGGTGTGTATTTCAAGCTACATACTCGTACTACAGATTACGGACATATAAGTGTGTTGGGCGATGTCATTTAGCACACATGGCTTTATGTAAGGGAGCTACTTAAGGGAAACTAATAGTCCTATTTTCCATTTTAACCAAAAGCTGTGTTTTGAGCTCGTATCATTTTGTCATCTCGCAGGCCATCCACAACCGTGGCGCAGCACTGACCAACTGCTCGGCATTCATCGATGGTACGGCACGGCCTGTATGCTTGCCCAAAAGAAACCAGCGTGACTACTTCTCCGGCCACAAGCGGATGCATGTAGTGAAGTACCAGTCGGTGATGTGCCCAAATGACATTGTATGCCAGCTTGATGGTCCATATCCTGGAAAGCGGCATGATGCAGGTAGGTTGTCTGGTGACCTATGTGAAAAAAAAAAAAAACATTTCACTTCCATACAGATGTGATAAAGATGCATAAACTTGAACATATTGCACTGTGGACGAACATGGACAGTGCTTACTTCCATCACATTATAAATTTACGAACTACATGACTGCTAAGAAAGCAAAGGACGAACAGAAGAAGCTATAGTGCCGACCTTAGCCCTTTTGTCCTCATTTACACTTCGATGTGTCTGAAACGGTCTTCCATGTACATTTCAACATACTTTTTGGATGGCTTTCTTGAGTCTGCAGAAAATGTATAATGCATGCGAAGTAAATGTTCAGCTGGTGTGCTAATTTTAATGTAACGGATGTTAATTTCATCGTTATGTGAGTCAATTAAACTCATTTTTTTATTGCAGGAATACTCCAATGCAGCGGCCTCTATGCCAAACTGGAGAAGCTGGTGGGGCCCCATCACTTCGTCATGTATGGTGATCCGGCCTACCGCAGCAGTAGAAACGATGGCGGCAGAGAGAAGAAGGCACGTGAGGTGGTTCTGCGTACTGTATTCTCCATCTTGGGGTTGTTTTAGCGCTTACTTCAAACGGGCACCCCTTCACTATAGCAAAACATTACCGCCTTAGTTAAATGATAGAGACGAGGACGTATAGTAGCTATCGGGCAAGGAGGACGACGGGCGGCCATGTGTAATGTAAGTGCATTTATCCTGTATTCAATTTTTTTTTATCATCTGCTGTTAGTGACCTATCAATTCAATCTTGAATTGAGGCTAGCGCAATAAACATGGACGAAAGGAGACTACCTATCACGGGCGCCCAATAGTGGCCACCATTCGTGCAATCAGATGAATTTTATCGAAGCATGCGATGTCCTGGTTGAGCGATGTGGTCTTCTATTGTTAGATATTGACGCCGTCGCTGTTTACCATAAATATTTTCTTGCAGTGTTCTTTTCGTTCCATTCAATTAAATATTAACGTTGCTGCCGTTCTAATGAAGGCAGAGCTGGGGCGCTCTTACACCACTACCTTTACCTCACACCCCTTACAAAACTATTGGAACGAAATCTGTAATCGCGCTGAGTCCTTATCGTTGGAGATGATGGCATTGGCTGTGAAGCCGAATGCAGTCCTGCCTTCTCAACAAATTCGACGTTCCTTCTACT
Organism: Dermacentor andersoni; assembly: GCF_023375885.2. NCBI lineage: Eukaryota > Metazoa > Arthropoda > Arachnida > Ixodida > Ixodidae > Dermacentor > Dermacentor andersoni. The sequence continues at coordinate 432,307 of NW_027314755.1, forward strand.
TGTGTCCTACCGTAATCACATTAAAATATTATTATTTTGCGGTATGTATGTTGTATTTAACACTTCCTTTTCATTATCTGCAGTGTGAAAAACGAAGAGCGTCACGCCACTTGTTTTCATGGAGATTAGAAGACAGGAGTGTTCCCTGATTCCGAGCAGTAAAAACAGCGCTAAGCAACAGGACAAAAACAGGGACACAGACCATAGCGCTGATTAACAACAGAGTGTCTTTATTATTTATGCCAGCGGATATATACTCTACCGCTATCTCAAAGCACAGAATGAGCATAATTCGGTATGCGCAGCGGCATTTAATTGCAATCAATGCAATAGGAAGGCGACCTCCTTCAGAAGGAGAGAAATGGAGGGTAGGCTTACACATGCTTTGCCGCTATTACGAATGTGGAAAGCTTCGGGAGGAATACGTGGGCGGTCACCTCGGTAGTTTGACAAATAGGTGGCATCATTAAAAGACGGCTTGCAGCTGCATTCATTGCAATGCCATGATAGTTGACTTCTCTAGCTTGTTTTTGAACTTTGAGTGTTCACGCATGCGGACATTCATACACCGTCACGTTTGACCGATATTATAATGTTTCCCCCCAGATTCCTTCGGCTGCGAACTCTTTTAGTGCGGCAACAGCTTTACTCTGAAGTGAACAGCACCATCTTATTTTCCGTTGCCTGCTTCTTCATCAAACGATTTCGTTGAAGCGCATCGGTAAACTGAACTAGAAAACAGCGACTATATAGCATTCTGTAGGGGGAGGGGTGTTGTAAATAAACCTATTATTTTAATGCCGTAAGTTGAAGAAACAAAGAAATGTGCATTATAATATTGAAACCAATGTATATAGATACAAATAGCTCTAAATAGACCCTTATGAATAGCACTTCGACATATGCAGGGCGCTTACGACAACATACACAGGGAATTGCTATGGGATAGCCTCATCACGAGGCCATTGAAGACAACTTCGCAGAGCTGTTGAGGTAGATATAATGAAAAGCATTGTAGAAATTGTATAGAAAAGCCAGAAATGGAAAGAATCAGTCGAAATTTACAGAGGGCTGAATGAAGTACGACTAATGTCTCCATTGTTATTGACGCATTACGTTCAGGGCATAGAAAGACTACTGGAAAACATTGACTTAAGTGTCGATTTAGCTTGCATCCGTAGTGGGCAAAAAGTGCAACAGAATGTCCCTGCGTTGGTGTTTGCGGACGACATGATGCCACTTGCGAACAATGCAAGAAATTTACAGATTAACGAACATAGGTTGCAATGCAAGAGGTCATCTAGGCCTTAGAGTTAGCACAGAGAAATCGAGAATTTTCATTGTTGTTGATGATGTAAGTAATTTCATGGTATCAATTCAAGAGGAAGTCGTACCCTCAGTCAAGGAATATTTAAAAAAATCTAAGGACACCCAAGCAATTATGAGTTGTGAATGCGGAAGTATCAAGGTGCAATTGAACACCGATGAGAAATCATTCATGTTATGATATCCTCGCGGCGAACCTAGGGTGTTGAGACTCTCTGTCTGTTGTCATTTGGCCTTAGAGATGCGCCGTCAGAACACAGGCAACATTTTATCCGAAGCCTACGGATAGCCAGCCATGCTTAGACTACAAAAGTCTTCCCTCGCGAGACTGAAAGTAAGCAATTTTTGTCCGAGAAGGAAAACAAATAAGAAGAATCTGACTTGAATACAACCATTATATCCACCACCTGAATGACGTTAAAGCTACGCTAGCCGTCAGAAACTATCCACAAGCTCTACTCGACAGAACTTATGACGTCGTGTCAACATTGACGAGGCAGTCGAAATTATATACCAAACAGTCTACACCAGAATTTGGCAGAACACCAGCTTTTATAACAAGATATTCTAATGCACTTCCAAACATAAACAACATCCTACGAAGCCTTGAAGAAGTCCACTTGTCAAAACATTGGCTCCGGCTTTGACCTTGCTCTCGTTTTGCTCATCATCTTACGAAGGTACCGTTCGATATTATCAACTAAGGAACGTCTAATAAAAGCGTCCCCAGCGCCCCATCAGAAACTTTAAAGACATGCTAGTGCACGAAAAAGTCTTTCAACATGATTCCCCCGTAATAGAAGCGTGTTGTGGCCCCTGGCGAAAAACCTGAAGGCACCTTCAAAGTGACATTAAAATTAAAAGCACCGCAAATAGCTAGACACACGAAGTGAAAACTAGCTTGTACTTGTTCCCATGTGATTTATATGCTTCAGTGTTCATTCCGTACGAAAAACAAACATATCGGTGAAATATGACAGTCAACGAACGTCAGATTTAACGGACATCGCGTGGACACAACTAAAAAGCTCAGTAGTGAAACTTCCTAGCTGGACAGGTACTGCGGTGGTTATCTCACTGGGAATTCTGAAACATTTGGCCACAGATTTATTACAGTCAACTCCAGAGGAAAAGCTCCTCATGGCACGCATGAATTGGTATCGACAACTAAAAGCGCGCTTCCATGTTTCTACTGTGCGCAGACGCACATGCGCATACGATGAGATGTGATTCAAAGGATATACCGAGCCTCCGTCAGTATGGTGACGCCAAATCGTTCAGGCGTCTGCAAACGTGTCATTAGACGCATTGTAAATGAATCGAGGCTGAAGAGTACATGCAATGGCCAGCGACTTTTACCTAGATTGCACGGCGCGAACCTGCACTTGACAGGTTTGGATCACCTCCTTCGGCCCTCGGATGTACGAAAGGTTACAGAACCAACACCCGCGAACAACACAGGCGGAAGGAACACTACAAGCCATCGAAGAAGCAATTCAAATCTGTGAAGTGCGTACAGAAGCCATGGCTCACATCTACACTGAAAGTCAAGAGGCAACTGAACTGTACCTATCCCACATGGCTACCAGAGCGCACCGCGTAAAACAAGCTTGCTGCCACCACCGGGATAAGAAACGCCTATGCTTTCTCGCACAGTGGACACCAGACATCAGCGAGATGAAAGCTGGGAACTAGGCTGCCCATGAGGTTGCATGCGAGAAAATTAGGTAGGACTGCCATCGGAGGCTTGAAGTGAGCCCACCATCGCTGCAACACACCCATAGCTTCCCGTTATCCGACATTGTGCCAGACCACCGATTGCCTCACTGAACGACGAGAGCAAGCCTCTAGTACCAGAGTCCTCTCCCAGCATCCTTCCTCGCATTCGCACTCGCCTTGCCAGAAGAGCCCAGGATCTCTTTCTCAATGCAAGAAATAAAGCTTCCATTCCACCGGATGTTCCGAGCAAGTCGGGAGGAACAAAAGTGGGATAGCCCCACAGCCTTGTAATCAACGTCAACATGAAGCATCTGATCTGGTGCTGTGCTGCTACAGCCCGAGTCAGCTACAAGCAAACCCGACATCTAAGTGTTGCGCCGTACGACGACTGTGACGCAACTCAAGGAGACGCCACCAGAAGAATTAATGCTGTGCTCTCATTGGCTAAACAGGCGGACGTCTTTCCTTTTACCTTATCGTTTACCCATATCTTCGGCCGCTGGCCATCATTTCAAATAAGAGTTTCAATCAATTATTGATTCAATGAATCATGTTTAAATATGACTTGTACATTTCATAAATGGCCCTCCGATCATTCCAACATATGGAGGTCATTTTTTACACGTTTTTAAACGTAAGTGCTACTTGTAAATGTTTGTTATTGATTAATATTTGCATTATATTTAGCATTACAATGCTGAGTCGTAGAAACATGGCAGCGTTCTTGCTTTGGGCACGCGTTTCAAGAAAGCATCTCGTTTAATGGGTTTAGCGTTAAAACCATAAGGACGCCGTACATGCGTGCTTTATGTAGCTACGATGTTGATGAGGAACTACATTTTCCAAAAAAAGAAAATGAGTGGAAATTTGATTAGCAAAAAAAAAAAAAAGAACAGTTCGAAGTAAAGACATGACCTGCGGATATCTTAGCTTTGTTTTATTCGACTGCCGTTCACATATACAAAGTACCCTTTTAAAAGTAAAGAGAAAATATGTAAGGAGGCCAGCGCACCATCGCAGGTGTTTTCGCGTAGGAAGAGTGCAGTTTTCATTATGACTCCGGCTCCATTCCGCTCCATTTTCCCTTGCTTGCTCGTGAAGATATGTATAGAAATTTAGAAAACAATGTATTCCTCAGAAAAGCAAAGCAGTCCATTACAGATGCGAACGTGGGTCGTCCATGGTAGATATGCTCTTTTTTTTCCCGTGAAGATATGTATATAAATCTGTGAAACAATGCACTGCTTACAAAAGCAAAGCAATCTATTACAGAGTGGTGCGGCAAAGATAAAAGGCGTGAACCATATGTGCTATGGCCGTCTCCAAGCACCTTTCGCGGTCTTATTCTTTGTTTGTTGCGTATGAAGGAAAACCATCGGGGCCCTCCAGCACAATACTTTTTGCGGCACTTGGTGTGTGAGAGGAAAGTTTGCGCAAACACATGTATATTTGTGCACCGCTAAAGCTTACTTTGGCCCGCATTGCCTAACCTAACCATTTTTGTTCAGCTGCCTTGTATGGCTGATTAACTTGTTGCAAGTCGAGCTCTTTTGTTCCTTTTTTCCTCGTTTTTCTGTTGTTGCCAGTGACACCAGCCTGAAGTGCCCTTAGGGCGCCTTCTTTTTTACTACTTACACTGGCATCCAGGGCACCCGTGTGCCCCCCCCCCCCCCCCTCACAAAAAATAAGGAAGAAAGCAAATGCACGACCAGACCAGTCGCCTGCACACTTCTTGTCAAAGCCGGTGAGTAATGTGCATTCTGCCTCTTTGGAAGCCGGCATACCTTTTCACTTCCCTGTTGACTACTACAACCTAGAAACCTTTCACTTACCTCACTTTCCTAGTCTCTTGATTAGTGGCCCACCTGCTCTTTGTACGTTAGTGTCAAGTACACGGAACAGCGGCACTTGGCCCACCACAATCTGCGGCAGAATGTACATCACGCTCAGGTCGTCTACGCCTTTCGCCAAACGCTGTTCTAGCCCCGCCGCTTTCCGGTTTCGTACGTCATTGAGGCCGCCCGCTACTACTACAAGGCTTTGTCTCTACGCATTCCGGCAACATTTTCTCTAGCTAGCTCTATCACATAAACCAATGTATGCCCTAGAAAGGCTCCTACTGCCAGTTATTTCTCACATTTTACACACTCCACAACTACCTCTGATCACGTAGATAGAATTGAGCCACCGGCAACTATTACAGTTTCAATCTTACCTATTCACGAGGCCTCTTGTTTCCCTTTGTCAAGCGTTTCCGCGTGATTCGTATTTGACATGGGGCATTAACCCTTGCGTTCCCGCTTTCCTTTTGTGGTACCTTCGAAATAGGTAACCATCCGTCCAGTTGCCCACGGCGCATGTTCCTCGCATTCCACGCACTTTGTCAGCACAACCGGTGTACCACCATCACATCCATTTTCGTTCGTAATGACAGCCCTGTTCACTTTTTCGTCGGCTGCATAGAGTCTTTCTTCTATTGCCTTCCGTGCATCACACCACATACTGAGCTCATTTTTCAGCACTTCGATCTGCTTCACAAGCTCATCCTGGACATCCTCTATTTTTTTAGCCCAGCATGGAAATCACAGTGTTTGCCAATTGACTCAATTTGTTCGCCATTCTCATCGTTCCTCTCGTCTACCTTGAGGGACTCCCTGTAATCTTGACGCATGGCCGCCATGCTTGCCATATATTGAATTTGGCTTTTTCTGGTGCAAACACCAAAAGTTTCAGACCACCTACCTACAAGCGATGCCCGATGACTTTTCTTGAACGTTTTTTCAACAGGCTCGTGTGTTTTTAATGTACTTTGTAGGCTTCGAAACGCTTCTTCAAACTCCACGCAGTAGCTAGATTAACCTAAGGCTATCGACCAGCTTCGAAGCAATCCAGACATCGTCATTCTTCCGGCTGATAAAGGAAGCGCAACCGTTTTGCTTGATTACGGCAACTCCACCAAGACGACGCTGAAACTGGTTAGTGACGCCACCACCTATGCTGGTCTGACGCTTGATACCACAGGAAAACTGCAACCTTGAGCTAACGCATTCCGTTAGGTCCCATTCCAGCCCAAACACTTTATTACTGACGGCTTTGGCACAACGAATCAGCTCCTGCACTTTATGGCCTACCAAAGATACACAAGCCAGGTGTTACTATGCGACCCATTGTCGACTCCGCTCGCTCTTTTCTGTAAAAGATTTCCGGTTTGGTACACCAGATTATTTCAGCAGTCGTTAGAAAAAGCGGCGTCCACGTGCGCAACTCTGGTGATATAATTGAAAATGTACGAGGCGTTGTTCCTATTCATGACGACGTCATGGTCAGATTTCATTTTACTTCGCTATTCACAATTTTCCCGGTAGAACTGGCTGTAAAGGTTTGCTCCACTGACCACGAATCTGACTGTTCCCTGCCCGAGAGGTCACACGCTCCTTCGAGAAAAGGGTGACTTAATGCTCCGTTAGGGACCCCCACGCGTTGCGCACGGGTACAAAATCCGGCTAAGATGCTCAGCACAGCTTATGCCATCCCCGGCGTGTTTCTTTTCTCCAATGCCGGCGGCTGGTTCAGGTATCCTGTAAGTCTCGCAAGCGTGAGCAAGGCTTAGTCGTTATTGCGGGCACTAGAGTACCATGATTTCTTGTTTGCTGGTTACCGCAGCAATCGAAGTTATTAAACATATTTGAATTTTCGAAGGGTTGTTTCTGCTGCTAGATGCTGTTACGTTTCGCCTCCGACGCGCGGTATAACCGGCGCGGATGCAACGGACGCCGGGGCTTCGTTCAAAGCGGCGGACATTTTGACCCGTTCAGCGCTGCCGCAACGCTTCCTCCCAAGCGCGTCCAGGCATGTTTCAATGCCACTTGTCTTCGTGTGTGTGTGTGTGTGTGTGTGTGTGTGTGTGTGTGTGTGTGTGTGTGTGTGTGTGTGTGTGTGTGTGTGTGTGTGTGTGTGTGTGTGTGTGTGTGTGTGGGGTGGGTGGGTGTGTGTGTGTGTGTGTGTGTGTGTGTGTGTGTGTGTGTGTGTGTGTGTACATGTTGGTGCCCACGCTTGTCAAAGCGCGGCAGCCGGGGAGAGGAGCTCCCCAAATGTGAAGCGAGGAGGTCTGACCGGTGCCGGCCCGGCGGATGCGTCACTTCTCGTCTCAACGTGTCCGTGCGCCGCCATCACGTGCGCCTCGTCCCTAGCGACGCGCTGGCGAATGGCAGAAGTCGGAGCACAGGTATGTGAAGCAGACGACGGGACGACAGCGGTCACTCTGTGGTATGATATGATGAAATTTATTCACTTCCTGAAGATCAACCCTAAGGTTCCCGCAGGCGGCCACCATGACGGGACATAACGTTTAACGTTAGCGCCATATCGTGGGCCCTCTGGACTGCCTGTCCTTGATTTAAAGGAACTCCACTGTGAAGGAATGGTCGCCACCAGTCTCTTGCTCTCACGGTGCTTTCAGTGATTTCGCACTGCGGGTTTTAAGGCCTGACGTTACGGAAAACGCATTTTCGTGTGTCCGCTTCTAAAAAAGGTCCCCACTTGTACTAGACAGTACAGATTCCTGGTATCACGTGATATATAACCCATTATTGATATGTGCGATGCAAATGCACCCCGCCGACAAAGCTAAACGCGGCAAGCTCAGGTATGGAGCACCAAAATTTATATTGCACCTGTTATTTTGCTTTGCACAATAACATTGTCACGTACCCAATCACGTAAATAGGAAAAGGGCACAATAGAATTCGCCTTCGATTTGTCAAAAATGTATAACTTACATTTCACTGGTTATGTAGTCATGAGGCCAATTGTTCTGTGCCCCAGGGACAAACAGGGAATCTGTCGCTCTTCAGGAAACTTTATTTGACATCAACTTGGGCCACTGCAAGTATAACATCACACCTACCCGGTTACATTCACGTAAAGCGATTTTTCTTACAAATTAATGTCGGCGTCTACGGTGATCTTTTTCAGCTCTGAAAAAGCGTGTTTTCGATAACTATGACTTTCAGCATCGCATTTGTAATCTTTACAGGCTTTGCGTAAGAGATATAAAGAACCTTTCGCTGCTACCGAGGCTACTCAAAAAGACTGTTCTGATTTTCTCGATAATCGCACCATAACGAAGTATTTCTCAGAAGACTACAAACTTTAGCAGAGTGGATGCATGGGTATGAGCGATAACACGTAGGATTGTGCGTCTATTATTTGGCTACAATAACGCTATAATTCATGTCCCGTACCTTCGCCTAGTTGTTTGTATCGAACCGATGATGCCGCAGGCATACGAACGCGAGGTTCAAACCGTGGGCATGCATCTCTCTTCCCTACGCCAACTGCACTCTAGCACCTCTATAACGAACGTCTCTAGAACCAGATGACTTGTATAACGAAGGAATAACTCTGTCCCTGTTCTTGTGCGAGTTGTGCGCTACGAGACCTTTACCATGGAGTAACCAGTATATCTAAGGGTTCCGGAGGACCCAAGCACTCCTATTTGAAGGCGTTCAATTGCATCACAGTTCTCTGACATGACTGGCACGTATAGGTGACGTCCCACATAGCACGAGCTGGTGCAGTTGTGTGCGCTGTAGCTTCCTTTCCGCCACAAGAATTAATGATTTTATTCCTTGCTTGACGAGTGGGAGCTATAGGTTTGCCCCATTCTCAACTCGTGGCAGGTAATGGTTTAGGACGCTGTGTTAAACTGCAACGCCGCCTTTGGGATTACAGTTGCAGCCGGCGATCATTGCCCTGTCATTTCCTCGTAGCAGAATGCGGCGAAGCCGCTGCGAGTCATTGAACTGCCTTCTGGTTCGGTCCAGGTTGTACCATGTTTCGGGGGCAGAAAATACACCGACGATTACGGTATCCTCTAATGCGAAATATATGCGTGTTTTTACTTCGCAGTATATTAGCTGGCGTAGGCAATCTGTCTCGCGCGAGAAATTAGAAATGGAGCGAAGTGTAGCGGACCTACCTCGCTAATCGGGAGATTGCGAGAGGTAGCACGTGAGTAACGCTTTGGCGCAGTTCACAGCAGCCGCCGCATACAGACCTCCGCTCAAGCAGGGCATTGTTTCTATATATGGTATCGATGTACGCGGTCTCCCCATGCGATCGGTAAACAGACGTAGCGCGCTATTTTAGAGCCATGTCGTAGTGGTCGTCGCTATCAGGCCCGTCTTGCGCGGCACTACGCTTTGTTTCTCGCGCTTTCACCATACCATCCTCCTCCGCTTTCTACCTCATTGTTTCGTTGTACTTTCCTTCTAGCACTCGCTCCGCTATTGCCGTCTTTCACGTCCTGCTGCCCTTCGCATTCGCTCTTTTATCCGTCGCTGTGCTCGTTTGCTCGCCAACGCCGATGCTCAACGCAAGAACGGGCGCCGAAAGGCACTGCACCAAAGTTATGAACAATGAAACAAGGGTTATTCAGGTGGCACGCATTCGTAGTGCCACCTGAATGCAGCCACCCAACTCCTGCTGCATCTCCTCCTACTGCCGCACAGACAGGTCCATAATTGCCACCTGATGAGCTAGAGGAATCGCACTCTGAAGATGGGTTCAAAGAACGCATGCGTGTTATTCGTTACAATTTTCTCTAAGAACACGTAAACAACATTGCTTCTGATGAAAAATCATTGCTATTTCAACTGCTTTTTCAGCAGCAGAATATTTTCAAAATCAGATGGACTACGTTCGCTTCAATGTACTTAAGTTTTCGCGCGTTGATGACCTTCAATTCTTTTCTATGAGCACTCATAACTCGCATACGCAGCAGGTGCTCCATTCACCAGTTAGCGCTTCGTGGTGCAAGAGCATTCAGCGGTCTAGGAATTTTTTTTCGAGCTTTGAAGTTCTTGCCATTCTTCTACGTTTCCGAACAAGTGGAGGTAGTGGACGTGTGGGGCTGGTCGTGCATTGCTGCCTCATAGGCGCTTGTGGAGCTTGGGATGCTTCCGGTTCACGTAAACATTGCGCTTGTGCTCAAGAAGTATCAGCGCTGAAAGGGCTCAGTCCTTCCAGCTCCAAGATAGGGCCATCCTGGTTGGCGAGATGGCCTGCTACATCAGTGGCGGCGAAATAATATACCATTGCCGCGTATAAAGCACACACATATTTCATGCCAGCCCCCCCCCCCCCCTTCATTGCGAGATAATTTTTCACACACAGCCTGTCAAACTGAGTATTGGCACAGAGAGCAAACAATGCCATCATGGTATACTCTCATGGGCACACTTTTTCCACATCTTTTGTGATTACGTACCTTAATTAACAAATGTGTCCTGAACCTCTTCCAATTTCACGGAACGCCGGCTGGTACCCGAACGTGACCACCTCTTCCTATTATAGTGACCTACCAGTAAATTAGCAAATCTATGCAAGCTGAGGAGCAGCAACTCGCATCAATTACTGTATTTGCGGTACGCTTTCACAAAATCGATAGCTGAAAGAAACAGCGCTCCGCTCTTAGTGATATGTGAATCTGGTTTGACTCGGCACCACCATAAAAGCACTTCACATAACAGATGATACGTAACCTTCTTCAGGTTGAGGAATTCTACTAATTAGTTAACACGACGAACATGCTGGCTGTGTAAAATCCAAAATATGCTTCCCGTACCTTACGCAGTCACGTTATTACCTAAACAAAGGAGGTTTCTACACAACCAGTAATTCTTTTGAAGCCCTATGCAGAGGACAACTGAAACAACATGCGGTTCACGTGTCAAGACAACACGCTTAATATTTTGGCATCGCCTTCAAGGATCGCCACTGGTTGCATGGACGACAACAGTGCAGCAACACCTGCCGTGGCAACGCTCGTAGCGACGTTGTGTCGCGCACGGCCGCTATCAAAAGGGCTGTCAATTCATATTGACCGTGGTATCCGTCAACGTGACAAAGTGGTATCGCATATTCACACATACGATACCACGGTGCCGACTCACTGCAGCTCTTCTGTGAGGACCGAATCGGCTTCTTTGTAGCCCCCCTGAAAAGCAAGAAAGTCAAGGAGATGCATATTGGATTACAACGCCGATGAAAGTGTAACACAGTCTTTAAAGAATGAGTTCAAGACCGCTCCGCTGCAGTTATCCTCTTTGAAATACAATCGAAGCAAAAGATTGTCCTACTGCACCTTTTTGTGCCGTTTTTCCTACATATGCATGTTTCATTAAATAAATTTGTATAATAAGCTTGAAAAGTACTTTTTCTCCTCCAAGCCATCTGTGATCCTTCCTTGTTCATCGTATGAAATTTTGGGTATACCTGACAGCAAGAGAAACGCATACTTGGAAGACTTGCTTCCGAAAAGAAGCCAAGAATCGCCTTCCAACCTCCACCATCACCTTCACGGATAATCGCGTGTTCAAGTCAGCTCTCTGTGACCGTGTGCTGCCTCATTAGCTCCCTTCTTTACATTACTGCCACTCCTCTCTTCAATACCTGTACGGCCCTGAGTAAATGAAATGAAATGAAATTAAATATGTAGCGCTTCCCGTGTAGAAGTGAGAAAAGCAGTCGACACTGACTTTTCTTTCTCCTTCCCGATAAGTGCTCCGCAGCCTCGGTCGTGCTGGGTCGAGACAACAGTGGCAGGATTCTCGCGTGGCCGCGCCAGCCAGAGACGGGCGACACCGCAAGCGCGTCGGAACGCTCGGTGCTATTGTTTTGCGAGCCATTTGGGCTGAATGCACGCGGCCCTCACGGATTATGCGACGACGGCCAGTGGTGCCATCGCTCTTTAACATTTTGTTTATTCTTTTTTCTGGGAAGCGACAAAACAGAAGCCATACAACTTACCGGTTCTGATCGGCTCCTTTGTGTCCGCGGCTGTGCCCCACTTCTCTTTTCAGGTTGTCCCAACACTTACGTAGCTGCTCCTCGTAGCTGTTACTCGCCTTCTGTCTGCTTCCGTTTCCTCTTATCCTCGCTTAGGGACACCGCGTCGGTAAGCTTGTTTTCTAGCACGTTTCTGTGTCTCGTTATGAGGTGAACCGAAATTTTCCGCTCTTCCTCCGTAGATTGATTATTGTTTCTTGGAACATACGCACAACAAATTCTGGAATAAGTAAGCGAACGCCTGAATAAAATAGATATAGAAATCAATAAACAAACACGCGCAATTATTACCACACACGAAATTACAATATGCAAATTTCCAGGAATCACAAAAGAAAACGACAAAACAAGAAAAGAAACCGGTGACACGTATTGTCAGATGAGAGATGCACGACAGCTACAACTTTCAGACTGCATTTATCATGGCGCCTAGCAATTTGCATTTTTTATGTCTGTTATTTTCAGCAAGAATATTGGATTCTTCTTTTATAAATGCGCCATTTAAGGCTATGAAAAGTTTGTAGCTTAGCTCCCATGCTCATTTCTTATAATGATAAGGCAGCCTTTATTAAAGATGCCATTTCACGCGAAAAGGCACATTTCTGTATCACGGCTTGCCATTTTCTAAACCTTATACATTCCTTACCGATATAAAAGGGCGCCTTTCAGCGTTAAGATAAGGACAGTTAGTCTGCTGCTGAAAAAGCAGTTGAAATAGCAATGATTTTTCATCAGAAGCAATGTTGTTTATGTGTTCTTAGAGAAAATTGTAACGAATAACACGCATGCGTTCTTTGAACCCATCTTCAGAGTGCGATTCCTCTAGCTCATCAGGTGGCAATTATGGACCTGTCTGTGCGGAAGTAGGAGGAGATGCAGCAGGAGTTGGGTGGCTGCATTCAGGTGGCACTACGAATGCGTGCCACCTGAATAACCCTTGTTTCATTGTTCATAACTTTGGTGCAGTGCCTTTCGGCGCCCGTTCTTGCGTTGAGCATCGGCGTTGGCGACTAAACGAGCACAGCGACGGATAAAAGAGCGAATGCGAAGGGCAGCAGGACGTGAAAGACGGCAATAGCGGAGCGAGTGCTAGGAGGAAAGTACAACGAAACAATGAGGTAGAAAGCGGAGGAGGATGGTATGGTGAAAGCGCGAGAAACAAAGCGTAGTGCCGCGCAAGACGGGCCTGATAGCGACGACCACTACGACATGGCTCTAAAATAGCGCGCTACGTCTGTTTACCGATCGCATGGGGAGACCGCGTACATCGATACCATATATAGAAACAATGCCCTGCTTGAGCGGAGGTCTGTATGCGGCGGCTGCTGTGAACCGCGCCAAAGCATTACTCACGTGCTACCTCTCGCAATCTCCCGATTAGCGAGGTAGGTCCGCTACACTTCGCTCCATTTCTAATTTCTCGCGCGAGACAGATTGCCTACGCCAGCTAATATACTGCGAAGTAAAAACACGCATATATTTCGCATTAGAGGATACCGTAATCGTTGGTGTATTTTCTGCCCCCGAAACATGGTACAACCTGGACCGAACCAGAAGGCAGTTCAATGACTCGCAGCGGCTTCGCCGCATTCTGCTACGAGGAAATGACAGGGCAATGATCGCCGGCTGCAACTGTAATCCCAAAGGCGGCGTTGCAGTTTAACACAGCGTCCTAAACCATTACCTGCCACGAGTTGAGAATGGGGCAAACCTATAGCTCCCACTCGTCAAGCAAGGAATAAAATCATTAATTCTTGTGGCGGAAAGGAAGCAACAGCGCACACAACTGCACCAGCTCGTGCTATGTGGGACGTCACCTATACGTGCCAGTCATGTCAGAGAACTGTGATGCAATTGAACGCCTTTAAATAGGAGTGCTTGGGTCCTCCGGAACCCTTAGTTATACCGGTTACTCCATGGTAAAGGTCTCGTAGCGCACAACTCGCACAAGAACAGGGACAGAGTTATTCCTTCGTTATACAAGTCATCTGGTTCTAGAGACGTTCGTTATAGAGGTGCTAGAGTGCAGTTGGCGTAGGGAAGAGAGATGCATGCCCACGGTTTGAACCTCGCGTTCGTATGCCTGCGGCATCATCGGTTCGATACAAACAACTAGGCGAAGGTACGGGACATGAATTATAGCGTTATTGTAGCCAAATAATAGACGCACAATCCTACGTGTTATCGCTCATACCCATGCATCCACTCTGGTAAAGTTTGTAGTCTTCTCAGAAATACTTCGTTATGGTGCGATTATCGAGAAAATCAGAACAGTCTTTTTGAGTAGCCTCGGTAGCAGCGAAAGGTTCTTTATATCTCTTACGCAAAGCCTGTAAAGATTACAAATGCGATGCTGAAAGTCATAGTTATCGAAAACACGCTTTTTCAGAGCTGAAAAAAATCACCGTAGACGCCGACATTATTTTTGTAAGAAAAATCGCTTTACGTGAATGTAACCGGGTAGGTGTGATGTTATACTTGCAGTGGCCCAAGTTGATGTCAAATAAAGTTTCCTGAAGAGCGACAGATTCCCTGTTTGTCCCTGGGGCACAGAACAATTGGCCTCATGACTACATAACCAGTGAAATGTAAGTTATACATTTTTGACAAATCGAAGGCGAATTCTATTGTGCCCTTTTCCTATTTACGTGATTGGGTACGTGACAATGTTATTGTGCAAAGCAAAATAACAGGTGCAATATAAATTTTGGTGCTCCATACCTGAGCTTGCCACGTTTAGCTCTGTCGGCGGGGTGCATTTGCATCGCACATATCAATAATGGGTTATATATCACGTGATACCAGGAATCTGTACTGTCTAGTACAAGTGGGGACCTTTTTTAGAAGCGGACACACGAAAATGCGTTTTCCGTAACGTCAGGCCTTAAAACCCGCAGTGCGAAATCACTGAAAGCACCGTGAGAGCAAGAGACTGGTGGCGACCATTCCTTCACAGTGGAGTTCCTTTAAATCAAGGACAGGCAGTCCAGAGGGCCCACGATATGGCGCTAACGTTAAACGTTATGTCCCGTCATGGTGGCCGCCTGCGGGAACCTTAGGGTTGATCTTCAGGAAGTGAATAAATTTCATCATATCATACCACAGAGTGACCGCTGTCGTCCCGTCGTCTGCTTCACATACCTGTGCTCCGACTTCTGCCATTCGCCAGCGCGTCGCTAGGGACGAGGCGCACGTGATGGCGGCGCACGGACACGTTGAGACGAGAAGTGACGCATCCGCCGGGCCGGCACCGGTCAGACCTCCTCGCTTCACAGTTGGGGAGCTCCTCTCCCCGGCTGCCGCGCTTTGACAAGCGTGGGCACCAACATGTACACACACACACACACACACACACACACGCACACGCACACGCACACACACACACACACACGCACACACACGAAGACACGTGGCATTGAAACATGCCAGCGTTGCGGCAGCGCTGAACGGGTCAAAATGTCCGCCGCTTTGAACGAAGCCCCGGCGTCCGTTGCATCCGCGCCGGTTATACCGCGCGTCGGAGGCGAAACGTAACAGCATCTAGCAGCAGAGAGAAACAACCCTTCGAAAATTCAAATATGTTTAATAACTTCGATTGCTGCGGTAACCAGCAAACAAGAAATCATGGTACTCTAGTGCCCGCAATAACGACTAAGCCTTGCTCACGCTTGCGAGACTTACAGGATACCTGAACCAGCCGCCGGCATTGGTGAGAAGAATCACGCCGGGGATGGCATAAGCTGTGCTGAGCATCTTAGCCGGATTTTGTACCCGTGCGCAACGCGTGGGGGTCCCTAACGGAGCATTAAGCCACCCTTTTCTCGAAGGAGCGTGTGACCTCTCGGGCAGGGAACAGTCAGATTCGTGGTCAGTGGAGCAAACCTTTACAGCCAGTTCTACCGGAAAAATTGTGAATAGCGAAGTAAAATGAAATCTGACCATGACGTCGTCATGGATAGGAACAACGCCTCGTACATTTTCCATTATATCACCAGAGTTGCGCACGTGGACGCCGCTTTTTCTAACGACTGCTGAAATAATCTGGTGTACCAAACCGGAAATCTTTTACAGAAAAGAGCGAGCGGAGTCGACAATGGGTCGCATAGTAACACCTGGCTTGTGTATCTTTGGTAGGCCATAAAGTGCAGGAGCTGATTCGTTGTGCCAAAGCCGTCAGTAATAAAGTGTTTGGGCTGGAATGGGACCTAACGGAAGGCGTTAGCTCAAAGTTGCAGTTTTCCTGTGGTATCAAGCGTCAGACCAGCATAGGTGGTGGCGTCACTAACCAGTTTCAGCGTCGTCTTGGTGGAGTTGCCGTAATCAAGCAAAACGGTTGCGCTTCCTTTATCAGCCGGAAGAATGACGATGTCTGGATTGCTTCGAAGCTGGTCGATAGCCTTAGGTTAATCTAGCTACTGCGTGGAGTTTGAAGAAGCGTTTCGAAGCCTACAAAGTACATTAAAAACACACGAGCCTGTTGAAAAAACGTTCAAGAAAAGTCATCGGGCATCGCTTGTAGGTAGGTGGTCTGAAACTTTTGGTGTTTGCACCAGAAAAAGCCAAATTCAATATATGGCAAGCATGGCGGCCATGCGTCAAGATTACAGGGAGTCCCTCAAGGTAGACGAGAGGAACGATGAGAATGGCGAACAAATTGAGTCAATTGGCAAACACTGTGATTTCCATGCTGGGCTAAAAAAATAGAGGATGTCCAGGATGAGCTTGTGAAGCAGATCGAAGTGCTGAAAAATGAGCTCAGTATGTGGTGTGATGCACGGAAGGCAATAGAAGAAAGACTCTATGCAGCCGACGAAAAAGTGAACAGGGCTGTCATTACGAACGAAAATGGATGTGATGGTGGTACACCGGTTGTGCTGACAAAGTGCGTGGAATGCGAGGAACATGCGCCGTGGGCAACTGGACGGATGGTTACCTATTTCGAAGGTACCACAAAAGGAAAGCGGGAACGCAAGGGTTAATGCCCCATGTCAAATACGAATCACGCGGAAACGCTTGACAAAGGGAAACAAGAGGCCTCGTGAATAGGTAAGATTGAAACTGTAATAGTTGCCGGTGGCTCAATTCTATCTACGTGATCAGAGGTAGTTGTGGAGTGTGTAAAATGTGAGAAATAACTGGCAGTAGGAGCCTTTCTAGGGCATACATTGGTTTATGTGATAGAGCTAGCTAGAGAAAATGTTGCCGGAATGCGTAGAGACAAAGCCTTGTAGTAGTAGCGGGCGGCCTCAATGACGTACGAAACCGGAAAGCGGCGGGGCTAGAACAGCGTTTGGCGAAAGGCGTAGACGACCTGAGCGTGATGTACATTCTGCCGCAGATTGTGGTGGGCCAAGTGCCGCTGTTCCGTGTACTTGACACTAACGTACAAAGAGCAGGTGGGCCACTAATCAAGAGACTAGGAAAGTGAGGTAAGTGAAAGGTTTCTAGGTTGTAGTAGTCAACAGGGAAGTGAAAAGGTATGCCGGCTTCCAAAGAGGCAGAATGCACATCACTCACCGGCTTTGACAAGAAGTGGGCAGGCGACTGGTCTGGTCGTGCATTTGCTTTCTTCCTTATTTTTTGTGAGGGGGGGGGGGGGGGGCACACGGGTGCCCTGGATGCCAGTGTAAGTAGTAAAAAAGAAGGCGCCCTAAGGGCACTTCAGGCTGGTGTCACTGGCAACAACAGAAAAACGAGGAAAAAAGGAACAAAAGAGCTCGACTTGCAACAAGTTAATCAGCCATACAAGGCAGCTGAACAAAAATGGTTAGGGATTGAGGAGAATTTAAATAGAGAATAAATAGGTGTGTATATGATTACGGAAGCGCGGATTAGAGACCAGCAAGAGCAACCAGTGATTGATAATCGCGTTCGGCCACGTTGTAAAAGAACAAATTGAGAAAGAAAGGGAGGGGGAGTTCCAATGTTCATACATGCTGGAGCCAAATGTGAAAGACTAAACTCAAAGTGTCAAGATCATCGTTGGTTATCTGGCGCAGTCAGCCGAAAGGACTTGTCTAGCCGTGACGTATTTATGGACGCGTAAAAATTGCCAAGAATAGAATCAGCAGTTGGTGCAATGTTGGTGCAATATTAAGTGTTTCAGGAATGATAGCGGAGTTATCCTGTTGGTTGACATTAATGCTCACATAGGGGATCTATACGGCAGTACCGACAACAACGCGAATATAAGGCTAGGTTTCTGTGAATAACGTAACCTCCTTATTATGCATACGTTGCCGAAATGTGATGGTCTGATCACAAGAGTAGGCAGATTTACACAATTTGCCATCGATTACTGTCTAATGATGGAGTTTGTGATCCGTTGGGAGAACTGATCATTGATGAGGAAGGGTGTAGCAGTATAGGGAGTACACAAAAAACGCATAATTTTGAAAATTGTATATGTTGTTAGGAAAGAGAGTAAAGAACGAAGAATTTCCAGTGCAAGTGTGAACGCTGAACTAACAAATGTAGTTGCAATAGTCGAGGAAAACTTGCCACATGGCCAAGCAATGAGTAGGAATACAGTTAGCTTTGAAGTCTAATGACAACAGAAATGATGACGGAGACGCGACATGCTTGCTGGAAAGGAAAAAGGAAAGCGAAAAGTTAGCGGACCAGGGAGGTACGGGAAGCGATCGACCAATGGCAGATAGGATTACGAGAGCATAGGGAGGCAAAAAACGCACATTTGCCGCAGGATGAAACAGAAAGTAAATGAGAAATATACTGGGAGAAAAAAAAACTATGATTTGAACACTGTTTCCAGCAAAAATAAGGGTGAAAGTGAAAGTTCGTTGTGAGAAATGTGCTAGAAATAGAATGCTGCACCTTGGATATTTTGGAATCACATTAACTTACTAGTGAGAGAGTCGGGTGCAGTACATTATCTAGACGAGCACGGCAACAAACTGGAAGGGAATGCCGAGTTAAGTTAATTTGAAAAAGAAGAGCCGAATCATTTCAAGGGCATGGCGAGGTGGTTCGTAAGGAAAGTAAGAGAATGAGTGAGAACCAGACGGGAAAGCAGCCGGTGCTGAGAAATGTAAAATGGAAGAAAGCTAAAGAGAAAATTCCTAAACGCACAGCCACAGATTTAGACGAGCTTCCCCTTTAGGCTAATTAATAAGCTGGTATCAAAAACTAAGGAAGCTCTGTTGAAAGCGATAGAAAATCAAGCTTATATCGTAGGCGAATACCTGACTGTTTGCGACAAGGAAGAATGAAGTTAATCTGTAGAGGTAAAGTCGAAACAAAAATTTCTCATAAATACCGTTGACGACTACATCAGTAGTGTACAGGTTGGCAACGCAAGCGAGTAAATAAAAACTGCAAGCATGGGCAAAACAAAATGGCGTATTGGGAGAACTACAGGATGGCTTGAAAATCGGTTGGCGTCGGCATTAAGACCATTAAATGTGTCTTTTTTTTTCTGCATTACCAGAGCGTATCACAATTTAGAACACCACATTGTGTGTTATATTCTGGAAGGAGAAGATGTAGGCCACGACTGTATAGAGCTTTTTAGGGAGATTTACCGAGGAAATGCCGGTTGCTCTGAATTATAAGAGATAAGGAGCAAACAGGAACTTGATATCACCAAGGGACATAGACAGGAGCGCCCTTCATCAGCGCTGCTGTTCATGGTGCATATGGTAAGGATGCAAAATACGCTAGAACGAATGACTATTGGTGTTAGCCACTGATGCACTCAAGGAGGAACAATAGTGAAGAAGCAGGTTCCAGATTTATTCTATGCGGACGACATCGTGTTGCTTGCTAACAAACAATATAATATGCAACGTCGGGCTGATATCTGTCGGCGAGAAGGTGCGAAATTAGGATTAAAATTTAGCGTCCAAAAATCAGGTTCTATAATATTAAGTGAAAACTGTAAACGAACAGGGTTAATACAGCGCCGGGAAATACGTCGGGAAAGGGAATACAAGCACGTTAATGCTTCGATAAACGAAGGTGATAGATCTCTGGAGACACAATCATCCCAAACGACAGCGTCCGCGTCTTCGACCTGAGGTAAAGCGTCTCATCGACAGCATCGCATACCTCTAGCTGTCAAGAAGGAAAATATTACCTAAGCACTCTATATTATTATTATTATTATTATTATTATTATTATTGTTGTTGTTGTTGTTGTTGTTGTTGTTGTTTGAAAGTATACAGACACTAGAAAAAAAGGGAGAGCGAGGGGCGGCTAGAGATTGTCCGAAAGGGGCACACCAGCTGCCTCCTCTTAGGAAAAAGGGACAGAAACGTGGAAATGGCAGAGAAGCAGGAAACAGAAAATAAAGAGGAATATGAGAAATTTCAAGGTTACGCAGAACGCACAGACTACAGGTCGCACAGGTAGAGGAGTACAGTAGCGCAAGTCGTGCCAGTAAATAATGCCGAAACACAGAGAATTGTGTTTCAGGGCCGATAGTGAATGCATTAGAACACTAGACTGAAATGTGTGAGGTGAAAGGCCAATTAAACAATAAACTTAGTGGCTTTTCACTGTCTGAACGCGGCTTACGTGCAAGCGAATGGACGCAGCGAACACGCGCAGCGAACTCCATGGTGTCGGTGCAGAAACGGGAAGTCCGCGAACGCGGCAAGTCCCTTCTCCAATTTCAAGCGCTTTCCTCCTCTGGCGCTCGCTTCCCTCGCGGTGGCAAACGTAATTTTGTCGTTTTGACAGACGGGGCATCTGCGCTTTCTTGTGGAAAAATATGGCGGAAATACTTAAGAATTGTTCGGGTGCGACGCAGGATAACATAAGCCCCTTTGGTGAAATGCTTTCTTTTTTCGCGCGTTCCTGGTCTAGGATTCCATGAATACTTTGTTTAGCGCAAAACGACAGAGACAAGAAAGACGACCCCCCCCCCCCCCCCCAGGACAAGGCGCTACTCCCACCTGACATCATTTTATTGCGTCACTCCTTTAAAGACCGCTCAAACTAGAGGAACATGCGCAGTGAACACCATGCGGTGGAGCCACCAACATCCGATCCCAAGAGCGCACTCATGCGACAGACTCCAAAAAACCAAATTCAGCGCTTTACAAGGTTAAGGAAGGCACACTAATGCACAGTGACCCCAATGACTGAATGAAAAATGCTTCCGATAACTCTCGGGTGGTGGTGTCACGGCTCTTTTTCAAAATCGTGGTATCGCGAAACATGGGTTTGCACTTGCATGTTTTACAATGCTGAGCCAAAGTGGAACATGTGCCTGTTGGTATGGATCGCTCATGTTCTCTAAGGCGCTCGTAAACACACCGGCCTGACTGCCCTACATACACTGTGCCACATGACAAGAGAATCTTATGAACCACACCAACGCTGCAATCTACGCACTTCACGTGGTTCTTTTCATAATCAGGTTTTTTACTTGTTTTAGAAATACGGCTGCACAACATTGACAGTTTCTCAGGAGCGGAAAACACTACCGGAATTTGGTATCTAGTGGCGACATTCTTTAGATTGTGAGCCACTCTGTGGCAATACGGCACAACTTCAGGCTTCTTCTTTTGCGTGTTGCAGTTACTTTTGTGCCGCTTCCCTTTCAGTTTCTGAAGCAATACCTCCGCGACTGACGTCACCACCACACTTGGGTAACCAGCAGCCTGCAGCCTATTTAACTGTGCAATGAAACTCATGTTCGCACAGTGATGACAAGATTTCATTAAGGAAGATTCTAAACACATCAAAGCAATGGCGCGTTTCACAGTCTTTGAGTGCCCAGACGCGTAAGGTAAAAGTTCCTTACGTGCACGTGGTGAGTACATCCAACAGGCGTGGCCTCTTTGTAAGGATAGCTGCAAATCTAAAAACTGGAGTTTACTGTCCCTAGATAGCTCATGTGTGAAAGTTAAACCTTTGCCATTGTCACTGAACAGAGTTAAAATATCAGCTACCGTCACGGAGCATTCGTTGTTAGTCTGTTTTATCACAACAAGAAACTCGTCAAGATATCTAAACATTTGAACCGAGTCATTGTTTAAGGCACACTCAAGAGCGCGGTCGGCAAACGATAAAAAAATATTACAAAGAGCAGGCGCCACACACGAACCAATACACACACCATTTTTCTGGACAAAAAGGTTATTTTCGAGCAGGATAAAAATTGCACTTAAATAAAATCCAAGAAGGGACATGAAACTTTCCGAAGACAACCCGGTCGCATTGCGAAAATGTACCTCGCCACTTTCTTCGATGCACGTCATCACATTGCGAAATAGCTCATAATGCGGTATTGCATAGTAAAGATCGTCGACGTCAACAGAAAAAATGTCGGCTACTGAATGGTTGTTTTCCAGAAAGGAAACAACATCGAAAGAATCCTTTATGCCATAAGGATCGTCAATAGTAAAATGCTTCAACTCTTTTTGCAAAAAGCGGCTAACCAAAACCTGCCAACCGTTGTTTTCACTGACTATTGTACGGAAAGGCACATCCGGTTTTTGCGTTTTTGCAGTGAAAAAAACCTCTAGAGCAAGTACCTTACATTGTTTTAAATCTTTCACAATCTTGGTGGGGCCTATATTTTCCAACAAAGAAATGGCTTTGCGTTTTCCCTTCTGAGCTTTCTCATTTTCCAGAATGAAGTTCTTGTTGACAGCCTCAATGGTTTTTTTGTTGAAGGCAGCAGACGGAGCTATCACAAAACCGCCTTCTTTGTCACTCAGTAACAGCCGAAGTGCATTGTCTCTAAAGAAAGATACTGTCCTTTTGATCACAGCTGTCGAAGGTGGCGCGCTCCCGATGACAATACAACGAAGGCAGTCCACCCCATCGAGGAGGCACCGCTCCTGGTCCCCTAGTTCTGCTTTCCTTGCGATGCGCATGTTCAAAGCCAGTAGCTCATGTGCATGAATTCTTGGTTCCGTGCAATGCTTCGGCCCATTCTTTAACGACGCAGTAACTTCGTCAGGAAGCCTGACGTCACCGAGTACATCGAAACCAGCGGTGACAGGTTGCGTTTTTTCCTTTCTGCGCGGGAGTCTGGACCAGAGCAGTAGCAGCAGCTGTGTCCACCAGAATTCTGTAGTCCGAGTTGATAGACGTCTGTAGAAACGGACATGTTCCTCAAGACGTGGCGAGTCTCTTCGGGAACGTCAGGCCTTCCGTCAGTCACATGCGGCGCATGTGTCGGATTCCTCGTTCTGAAATTTGGCGGCAGGTACGCCTTCTGTACGACTGGTTGAAAGCTGTTTGCTACTCGCGCGATGCGCCTATTGTGGCCGAGAAGTTTCGTTTCTACAGACGTCTATCACACCGAAGGGCGGCACGTTCAACGGTGGCATTCCGGACGGTAGCACAACCGATGGCGGCAGTGAGTTCAAGTTCACTGCGTTAACACAACGAGCGCAGTCTCATCCCTAGCTTCATAATTTGTGCGTCAGGCATACGTATTGGAATGAAATGTAAATGCCGTTCGTTTCTTATGACAGTTGAGGACAGCACCTACGATAGAAATACTATTCTGCAAACCAAGGATCTATGAAAGCTGAAATAATTATGATAAAGTTAGAAGGAATGCGGGTGTTCACATTGTTTACCAATGAAGTTAACTCGCTGTTAGAAAGGCCACCTATATTTTTTCTCTGGGGCCTTTTGCTTGCCAAAGCACGATATGATCATCAGACATGCCGTAGTGAGTCACTAGGGATTAAATTTGATCACCTGGGGTTCTTCAACGTACACCTAATGCACCTTACACTGGTGTTCGTGCGTTTCGTCCTCCTTCGCCATGGTCGGATTTCATACCGCAACCTTGTGCGCAGCAGCGCAACACCAAAGCCACTATGCCACTATGGCGGGTATCTATATTAGCTGCACATAAAGAATGATGACACAGATAGTATGACGGTTAAAGTTAATATCGTTTAGCGCAAAAGTTACCTCGTTATAACTGTGCCTTCATTTGAGTATAAAATGACTTTTTTGGGTATTTCACCCAGTTATTTCTGTTCACACGTACCAGTTGTCTGTAGTGGTGTTCCTGCTGGAGACGATGGTGGAGGCGAAGCACCGTCACCCGCACCTCCACTTCCGCCGCCACCACCACCTCCACCGCCACCACCACCGCAAGGTCGTTGAGGTCGTCGTTGGCTGCGCATACAAAGCAAATAAAGATGCAAAAAGAAGTTAGCGATTATAATTACAATTTCATCAAAGAAATATTATTGATTACAGTGGCCAATTTCTGCTGCAAGACAGCAAGAGAAATACTTAAAAACATTCGATTACATTCGATTACTTTGCAATTTGAACCATTAGGTACCTACAACGAGCTATCCTCACTCCTTCAGGGCGTGTTCTAAGCCACCGCGGTAGGGAAGTGTTTGTGGCATTCCAATGCCAAGCTTCACGTTGCACCTTTAATCCCGCCCGTGGCTGCGTGTAACGACGGGACAAAATGTACAGACGTTCGTTCGTGACCTAAGATGGCCAAGCATAGTCCGGAGTCCTCCCTATCACGTCCCTTATAATCATATTGTTCTGGTTATGGCACGTAAAAAACAGTATTTGATATATTTTCAAGTCTTCCGTCTACAGCCCTTCACGCGTACGTTGTTTATATTCAGATTCAGCACTAGTCGCGTTTCAAAGTTTTCGTCGGGCAACTTGACCTATCTTCTTGCTCTTTATATGGTTCCCATGACGACCGCACTTGCGACGCAATAAAACTCTCTTGGTATGCGCGCGCGAAGGAAGTGTGGCGTTGTGACTACGAACACCTTGCACACAAGATTGCGGTTACTCTGTGCCGCAATTCTCGCATCTTATTCCTTTATGAACTGCAGTGCCTCAATGTTCTTGGGACTTGGAGACGACGTTGTCTCTAGTGCGAATGAAAAGCTGAAGATTTGGCCTGTATGATTACGTGGCCTCAACGCAATCTTTGCTATCAAGCCATAGGAGCACAGGATCAAAACTGGCGACATTGAGTGGAGCCAAAGGTTGAGAAAACAACTTCCCCCCAACGGCTTCCACAATGCACCTGCCTGCCTAGACTGCGGGTGTTCTGCTGTTGTTCCTGCCAGATTCGACCGCTTCGCCTACTATTCGTTGTGCTGGGACTAAAGCGACTGATGAAATGCGATTGCTTGCGTAAGACGTAATTGTCGTACAAGAAACGGTAATATGAAAATAATAATAATGTATTAATTACTAAGTACTCGTAAACGTAATTGATTACAAATATGTAATTACATGTAACTGGTTACGTACAAATCTGGTAGCGAGTTCCTGTTCATCTTCAATGCGTGTGGTAAAGCTTCATTTCTACGAGAGATGGTACCCAAGTACGATATACGTAGCTGGCTGGTCCGCGAAGATATAAAATGTGCGATTATTTTTGTGTTACGTTCTGTTCTTCTTGCAAGCACCGTCAAGGTTATCAAACAGATGAGGCCGACGAATATCACACAGGCGATGAAGGCGTAAAGACATTGCTGATCGCTGGCTCCATCTCTGCAAGAATGAATTGAGAAACGCACTGTTAGCCTACCAACACATGAGGCATTGTGTATAAAGCACAGCTTAACATGAAAGGCCTTAAAGCTGTAATGAGTTATGAGCCACTGCGTAGCGTATATAGAGTTCAAAACTTTTTCTGCAAAGGATATTCAGATAATAATATGCAAAAGTGTTCACTGTGAGAGAGCTGTGGTAAAGAGAACTTTACCCACTCAGATACATGTTCTAACATTTTATGAAGGAGTTCAGACGAAGTGAAAATTTGTGTTTCTTTTCGTACTTTTCGAGAGGTGTGAAGATATGATCGCATAAAAATACCGGTACCTTTAATAAACATAGAAGCTGACACATGTCATACTACAGGCACACCATTATGGGTAACAGTAAAGCGAGGTTATGACTATGTCTTTAAGCGTCAAAGCCACGCTCGCGTCATAAAACATTCGTTTCAATATTGCACAGTAAACGTGAGCTCCATAAATTCTACACAGGGCACCTGTCGCAAATTATTTATTTGTTAAAAGGTTCTAATGATGGGTCTTAGATACCGCACTGAGGTGCGTTATTGACTACGATGTTCACGTCATGAACCCTTAAGAAAGAACTAATTATCAATAAATTTCTAGTTGACTCCTGCCTCTCAATTTCACTCTAAGCTGAAAAAAATTCACGCCATCGATAAGGCGTTCCTTCTCATATCTTATATCGACACTGGAATCCTACCTTCACTATCCCATTCTGTTAACGATGTGATAGTACAGCAGCAGTGTCCGCTTGAAGTCCAAGAAACCCGAGGCGTGTCTTCTGGGAAATCTTGACTGACATTTAATTAGGTCGACGTCCTCTGGAAATGTCCAACTAGTGATTGCGATCCGAAACGCTGACGCTCATCTGCTATCGAGTTACGCGGGACGAATGTGATGAAGGGGCATCTGTTTCTTTTTCTCTTAAAAAAAAGGAGGCAGCCGGATTCTGTATGTCAAATATGAAGCTAAAGCGCAAGGGTTTTCGGCGGGATAGCACAAGCTGTGGTAATGTACCTGTCCCTAGGCCAGTTTAGATTATATAGCTTTGAGTGTTCTAACATAATGTACTTTAACCCGTCTTCATCGGCAATATACCAACTCCTCTGACAATATAGGTAAAATAAACAGTAGACGAACAAGGGAAATAAAAAAGAGGTATTAACCCACTAGGTTGACGGGCCATTTGGTGTTGCAAGAAGGGAGGTCTAGCCCAAGCAACGCAAGCAAGACAATAGGGAGGACAAAGATTCGGCCCCCGTGATCGACGCCGTGTCTTCGTGCCCTGTGTCGTCTCACGTGCACCGCTTGCGCTACAACACACGCAACTGTTAACGACGCAACAACTCTAAGTAAATTTCGTAGGAATAGGTAGCATTTGCTGCGCTAAGTAGCACAACTTAATTTCTTTGATGGACACTTTCAGTTAAGTTGAGAAGATATCGAAATACTCTCAATCTAAGCCATCATTGATAGGATGTCTGAATAGAAGACGCAGGAACACTTATAGTTACCGGTGCATTGACTTACTCGAAAGCTACAAGGCGGAAGAGCAATAACGCTCGAAATTAAACACACTCCTTCGGCGCGCATGTCTTATGCACGACAACTGGAGTTCATTTAGAGTACAAGAAGGTGACGACACCTACATTTCGCATCATATTACTTGAACGCGTGAAAAACGCAGTTTTGAATAGGTAAATAGGTAGTAAACTTTACTCAGGTCCGGAAGAATATTAACCCCGCTTCTATAGGGGCAAGGCTGCGGACCGCTCCCACGTTGGTATGAGAAGGCCGAGCCCCACCGCCGCACCGTGGGCCTTTTACACCGCCCGGAGTAATAATAAATAAAGATAACCATAAATTGTTAACATTTAGGGCTAAAATAAGCAACGGAAAAGCGCACAAAAAACTGGAAAACCACACGTACTTCACAGTTACTAATTGCATGTGAAAACAGCCGCTACATCTTATAGTTTCCGATAGGTGCTACTTTTACAGAATATTTAGACATGCAAGATATCTTTTATCTCGCTGACATCTTGCGCATACATTGCGTATTCTCCGGCTTGTTCGTTTTCCCAATACATCGCTCAAACATAGCGGTTACTGTACAATTTTTTTTAATTGCGCATGCAGAACATGTTTTAGGCTCCGTATCATAAGTTACCTTAATATAACAATGCGTTCCTTACCTATTAGTATTTTACTTAGACTGGCAATGAGGGAAATATTACCCATGTAACTCGACTATAGATCAAGCTCACTGCTCCCAAATTGCGCCGCTGACCAATGTGATACGTAAAATCACAAACACACAGCCCTACCGCATCTCTGCACCGAGAAATAGAGCTATTTTCGGCGCATTTGCAATGCCCTAGTTATGTGATTTCAGTGGAATCGAAAACGAACTTAAGAGCATCTATCAGCGAGTAATACTCCTTGGTAGAGACTAGCCCTTTCTAATGAAATTCGTATATGTGACATTCACACACTGATGCAGTTCATTTGCATAAGAAATTCAGCGAGACCTACCGGAATCCGCACGGAGGATGCTTACTGCAAAAGATTGCACACATATTTTTTTTAAATGATGCAGTTTTCGTTCTGGCATGTGGGTGCCAAGTTGTATTAAATGAAAATTAATGTGCACAATCAGGATCATATGGCTGGCACAGATTACTATGCTTAAATGCTTTGTCTGATTTAACATGCCAGCTTGTTTTCGTTGTTAGATGGTTTTAATCTCCGGCCACCCGTTCATTTATGAACATCGTGGCCATTGTTAACAGTAGAAAATATCCGGTAGAGAGCATACACATTCTTGATGAGACCGGACACATTCAATTTAGTTTGGCGTACGAAAGCCGAGCGAATGCAAAATAGCTCCGAGCCTTGACACAACTAACAATTTTTTTTTCACCGCTAACAGAGCGCACCACTAACAATCTCAAGGAAACGAGCGTCTCTACATTATGCCTTGGTGGCAGAGAACAGTTGCAGTACCTGTCCACGGATGCAAAATACTCTCTGACATCGCAAGTACGACGTAGAAAACATTGAAAATAATCCTTCCTGACATTTAACTCTAACGGGGAACAAAATTTCTACGATTAAAACAGCGCTACATCATTTTTTTCTGTTTTACCAGCTCTGACGCTGTCGCCTCAATCCACGACATTGATCGCAGAACTACGGCGCCCTGTATAAGTGCGGGGGAAGAAATCACATAATGAAACTACTTTCAGTGAATGCAGACATATGAGGTCTTTTATGAACATGGAAATTTTAGATCGTTTTTTTTCTTTTAGCCATATGTACAACGCATGCATGCAGAAACTAAAATCGTCGCAAATAACTTGAGCCGCAGCTTGACACCAGTGCGGGTGCCGATATCAGAGTGGTACTTGTGAACGACGAGGCTGTTGTTCAGTGACCGGAATTTCGGAAGACTTTAGCTCTTCACCGTTATCTGAATGTAGAGCTAGTACTTTTTACAGCGAAGTTGTCTATGGCTGTGATGCTGGTATTTCTTCGTGACGTGATGTCGACAGAAAACTATCATCATCAATGGCTCGTACCTTCTAATGGAATGGGTCATACCCCTGTAAGGTAGAGATTACAAGCACTAAGCAAACTGGAGCGAAGAATGCATACATTCCTTGCAATCACGCATACAATATGAAGAATAGCATAAGTGTCAATAAAGAAAAACTCGAAACCAGCATCCTTGCCACATAATTGACGATAAGGCGCTCCTGCGCCTACATCCATTGCGAAGCACGTAGTGCTCCTCGCATACGTTTCCTGGTAAAGATTATTTTTGCGCAAGATGCCGCGGCGACGGCTGCATCCTAAGTGGGGAGTAACGTCCCTAGCCTTTCGTTTATAAAACAACCAGCCTATCAACTGATTCCATTGTACTTGAAGCACCACATACCTCTAGGACCTCTAGCACCTAATCGCTAGCACCTCTGAAGCACCTCTAGCAGTTGTAGTGGTTGTTTTCAACAGCTTCTCTGGATAGACACTTCCGCAGGGCCGGGATAGCGAGTCAATTTTTTTTCTTTTGTAACGTGTACTCATTATTTATTACGGTAAAATTCCCCAAATACTACTCATGTATTTACAAGCTGTGGTAAAAGTAGAGTTGAGCTGAGACTTTTTTTTCACATGTAGATCTTGACTGACGATATAAGGGCCAATTAGCTTGTAAATAAGCTTACACTTATCTAAGCCCAATAAATCCAATAAATGCAGATAAATTTTCAATTTAACAATTTAACAAGCCTGCTACACGTTTTTAACAGTCGATCCCACCCTCAAGGGTCAACTTCGAGACGTGAAATATTCCAAATATCAAGAGGACGAAATATGCCGCAAGCGACGCAGAAAGTTTAAGCTAAACTGCGTGGTTTGTCTGCTCATCTCATGAATCATCATGGTCGTCTTATTGAGCTCAAGCTTTATACGAATTAACGACCAAACCATCAGCCAACAAAGCACCATCAACACCAGAGAGTCCAAAACAAGTACAATACAAACATCTTGCTAAATGGCGCTTACTTCTACCAACTAGTTGCATATGTGTTCCTCCATATTTAGCATTTTTGTCGAACCTATATTCGCTACAGATTAGACATGCGAAAGCCTGCAACATGAAGCACATTGCAATAAACGCAAAACTCTCATAACCTTGCAGGCTTCCGCTGAGCTTATTTGTCGCATTAGGGGTCCATGGTTTTCGAACTGTCGATTTATTCCGAATAGTTATGAGACCTGCAAGACTTTTGGTTAGCTTAGATTGTTGAGCGACCACCGTGGAAAGGTTTTCTTCTTGTGTTCGATCACCTTTCCAGGGTTATAATTTTATTAGTTGCGAGGCTTTTTGAGAATGTCCTTGGGTGTTTTTATGCGTCTAGTATTTCACAAAGTTTCCAGCGGTTATCTATCTATCTATCTATCTATCTAGATATATATATATATATATAGATAGATAGACAGATAGCCTCTGGAAACTTTGTGAATAGATATATATATATATATATATATATATATATATATATATATATATATATATATATATATATCCATTACCATTTTCCACTAAGTTGGGTCACCGGGAAGGTATACCGTGGTGTAATAGCTAGCTCGTCGAGCTGATGTGCTCCCGAACACGATTCGAATCTAATCATAGGACCAGGTTGCGCCACTCAGTATTGGCAATGCATATGTGGAACTGATACATGCCACGGGATCCGTGCCTCTCTTCAATAAGCGTATTTGATGCCAACTTCAGTAACTGTGTATTTCCCTGTGTCTATGCATCGCTTTTCAGTGACCAATGTAATGTTTATAGGTTCTGGCTTAGCACCACGCGCGGACTTTGAGGCGATGCCATTACATGGCGCCGCGTGTGCAACGGGAAGCACTAGAGAAATACCCCGCCAACGCACACATTTCGACTGTGCCAATGTGGTCTGTGGCTGCATTCATTCAATGCTATCCTCCTTATAAATTTGACATCGAACGTACGTTTTCAATTTAACAAGCTTACTATATGTTCTTACGAGGCGCTTCCGGAATCGGGGGTTCATATGAAAACGTGAATGTTCCCAAATATCAAGCAGTGAAATTCAACTGCAAACGAAGGACGTATATTTAACTCATCTTCGTGACTCATTAGCTGATATCTTCAGTGAGCACGGCCATCTTGTACAGCAGAAAAGTTCTATAAGTTGATGCTAATGAAATGGAACCATTAAAACAGTAGGAAACATAGCTAATTTAGAACACGTGTATTGCAAAGTGACAGCAAAGTCATGCTAATCGCAAAGAAATAAACTGCATAATTCTTGCTCCACGATTATTTGTGTAAAATGAGATGACACAAACTTATTAGTGTCAGATTAGATCTGCGGAAGCATGCGAGGTGACTGACAATCCTATAAACGCGAAATTCCTGCCCTTTTCGGGCTTATGTAGGTGTCATTTGCCGTATAGAGAGTCTCTAGTCTCGAAATTGTCGATTGATTTGGCCTATATATGAAATCTGATAGCCTTTTGGTTAGCTGAAATCGTTGAGCAACCACATTGGATAAGCTTTGATCCCGCGTTCGATCGCCTTTACAACATTACAGGCTGGTTTTATTAGGTGGGAGAATTTTTAGAAGATCTTTGGGGATCTTTAAAAGATAAGTTATTCTTAGGACACTTAAAATAGTTTGCAGAGCCCATCCGTCAATCCGTCCGTTCATCCATCCATTGATCTATCTGTCTATAGATAGATGTCTGTCTATCTATCTATCTATCTATCTATCTATCTATCTATCTATCTATCTATCTATCTATCTATCTATCTATCTATCTATCTATCTATCTATCTATCTATCTATCTATCTATCTATCTATCTATCTATCTAAGTTGGATCACTGGGTCATGGTCATCTCATGGTCTAACGGCTTACTTATCTGGCTGAAGTGTTCTTGAAACAGGATTCGAAACTAACCATTGTACCAACTTGTGGCACAGGGCACTGTACATGTTGCACTGGATATATCGCATTTGATCTGTGCCGCTGTTCAACGAACCTCTTGGGTTCCAACTTCAAGAGCGAGTGTTTGCCACTGGGCATGCGTTGGTTTTCAGTGACAAATGCAATGCTTTACGAGTTCTGCCCTAGCGCCATGCATGGACTTTGCTGTAGTGCCACAAGATGGCGCTGTGTGTGCGGCGGGAAGCGCTAGATAAGGAGCCCGGTGGCCAAGACATTTCGACTTTTGCCAATGTGGTGTGTCACTGCATTCCTTCAATGCTATTCTCACTAACCTAGACAGCTATCGTAGGTTTTCAAATTAGCAAGCTAACTAAATGTTCTTACCAGCCCATTCCGGACTCGGGGGATCATCTGAAAACATGAAGGTTTCCAGATATCAAGCAGTGAAATTTAATTGCAAATGAAGTCCGAATATTTAGTTCAACTTCGTGACGCGTCGGTTGAACTCTTGAATTTGCACCGTCAACGTCTACAACAGAGAACTTATACAAATGGGTGGTAAAAAACGTAACGATTAAGACGGGAACAGTCTCCGCTAGTTGAAAACAGGGATACTACATAGTGCTAGCTAATTCATGCCTAATTCAGTGAACAAACTACATTGTTTGCTTTAAGATCCATGAATTAGAACTGCATTCATTTTAAATGCTACTGTTAGAGTTAGTTGACAAGTTCGTGCCAAAATCTCTATAGCAATATTTAGGAGCAACCCTCTGTTTACTAGACAGCTGCGATCACTGCGAAATAAAAAGAAACGTTTATACAATACCTTGAGACGTATTAATAAGATGTTTTATAATTATAAGGAATGCATACAACGTTATTGTAAAATATAAGGCACAGCCAAAGTAAAATATTATTCCCAAGACTTGTCCTCAACTATCAGCAATAATACTAATTCTAAAATGTAATTTGCCGTAATTGTTCTGCCGAATGCATCCCAATGTTGCTTACAAAACAAAGTCCAATTTCTGTTAAAATATGTCGTTGTTTTCAATGCGTATTTGTCATCTGCTTATACAAAGCAAGAGAGTTGCAATGTCCTATTTGTTCTAGAGCAAGAATTCGCCTTTATGACGCCAATGATCTTCACTGCTGAAGAAATCGCTAACAAGATTACCAATCAGCAATCCTAAAGCTTTACTGCAACTGGTGTTTGTCCCACAAACTTAAAGACACTAAAGATTACTACAGATATCATTAGTCGCATTGTGTGTCTCATTTTTAACAAATTGTTCTCATCTCGTTAACTACCTAAGGACTGGAAGATGGCTGAAGTTATTGCCCTTTCTAAATATGGTGACATGCACTTACCTAATAGTTATCGACCTATTTCCCTAACAAGCATATACTGCAAAACTATTTAAACATACTATAACTTCGTATACTTACTCATACCTTGAATCCCACAATTTTTCTTCTTTAATTAGCATGTTTTCAGGATAGGCTACTCAGATGACTAAGTTAAATTCACCACTGATCTTCAGTTTAATATGCACATCAGGGACCAGACGCACTGCCACTTTCTTGATCTCTATAAAGCTCTCGATACTGTACTTCATCGCCTTTTGGTTTCCGAGCTTTCAGCCCTTTATTTAGATTCATCAACACAATCTTGGCTTCGTAACTTCCTGTCTATGCGGCCTCGACTTACAGCAGTGAATAACTTTTCATGCAACCTTTGCGAAGTCACGTCTGGCGTCCATCAAGTTATTGTCCACAGTGCAGTATTGTCTTTAATATACGGTAATTAGCTACCCTCCGACCTGTCACATTCAGTTAGGCTGTTTGCTGACGACTGCATCATATACCACACTAATAAATGTTTCCAATGCCATTCTACACTCCAAAATGACCTTGATCTTATTTATAGCTGGTGGGGAAACCAGGCACTTGGCCCTTAACGCCACTAAATGCAAGTTACCTTCGTTTATTCGCAAACGCACCAGCACGGTTTTTCACTATACGACAAATAATGCAATATCTTGTAATAACCAATCCTACATATATCGTTACGTCCACCTTACACCTTATCTTTGCTGGCGTACACTTATAGCACTTGCTCTTCAACGGACCTTTTTATGGCAACTTGAGTTGCTGGGTATGTGCCACTATGTATGGGTTGCTTTTCCAAGCCAAATTTCTGTCATGGACATGGTGTTAGCAGGATTGAAGTGGCAGACGTGTCTTGTTTACTTGGATGACGTCGTTGTCTTCGCCGAAAATTTCACCTTCGGCGGCTTGCGACAGTATTAGAAGCCATCAAGTCATCAGGGCTCACTCTAAAGCCGGAAAAGTGCCGCTTCGCTTATGATGAGCCTCTGTTCCTAGGCCACGCCATCAGCAAATTTGGAGTACGCCCCGAACCGCAGAAGACAGCTGCCACCGCAAAGTTCCCGCAGCCAACCGACAAGAAGGCAGTGCGCAGATTTCTTGGCATATGAATACTATAGGCGCTTTCTCAAGGACTTCTCACTCATCGCGGATCCGCTAACACATCTAACCAAATGTGATGTCGAGTTTAAGTGGGCAAGCCGTTGGTACTTGCACACTTCGACGAGGACGCCGATACCGAAATTCACACTGGCGCCAGTAGCCTAGGCCTCGGTGCCATCCTAGTCCAGAGGAAAGACGGACTTGAACGGGTGATATCTTATCCTAGCCGGTCGCTGTCAAAAGCGGAAGGCAATTATTCTACAACTGAAAAGGAATGCCTCGCTATCATTTGGGCTACAGCAAAATTCCGCCCTTACCTCTATGGCAGGCCATTCAAAGTCGTTAGCGACCATCACGCGTTGTGTTGGCTAGACAAATTAAAGAACCCTCCAGGGCAGCTGGCGCGGTGGAGCCTCAGACTGCAAGAATATGACGTCACGGTAATATACAAGTTCGGAAGAAAACACTCTGACGCCGACTGCCTATCCCGCGCCTCCATCGATCCCCCGCCGCAAGACTACGAGGACGACGACGCCTTCCTTGGAATAATAAGCGCGGAAGACTTCACTTAACAGCAACGAACAGACCCGGAGCTAAAAGGCCTCGTCGAGTATTTGGAAGGGAACACCGACGTTGTCCCTGGGGCATTTAGGCGCTGGTTGTCTTCGTTCACGCTACAAAACAACCAGTTCATGAAGACGAACTTCTCACCAGTCCGCGCCAGCGACCATCTTGTTGTACTGTCAGCGCTGCATCCAGAAGTACTGCACGCCCTACACGACGATCCAATCGCTGGGCACCTCGGATTATCCGGGATGCTGTCGAGGATACAGGAAAAGTATTACTGGCCGCGTTTGACCGCCGATGTCGCCCGTTACGTCAAGACATGCCGAGACTGTCAGCGACGCAAGACACCACCGACAAGGCCAGCAGCACTACTACAGCCGATCGAAACTCCTCGCCGACTATTCCAGCAGATGGGGATTGATTTGTTGGGGCCGTTTCCGACGTCAACATTCTGGAATAAATGGATCGTCGTGGCGACGGATTATCTCACCCGCTTCGCTGAAACTAAAGCTCTACCAAAAGGCAGCGCCGCCGAAGTGGCGAAATTTTTCGTCGAGAACAACCTGTTGCAACATGGTGCCCTAGAAGTCCTCATCACCGAATGAGGAACGCCCTTTACAGAGGAACTCACCCAAGCCATTCTGCAATACATTTAGACAAGGTACAGTAGGACAGTGGCCTACCACCCACAGACGAATGGTCTTACGGAGCGGCTGAATAAGACCCTCGCTGACATGCTAGCAATGTACTTCGACGTCGAGCACAAGACGTGGGACGCGGTCCTGCCGTGTGTAACCTTCGCTTACAACACGGCGGTGCAAGAAACAACACAGATCACGTCGTTTAAGCTGGTTTACGGCAGGAACCCGACGATGACGCTCGGCGCCATGCTGCCGCACGTGGCTGACGAAGAGAATCTTGACGTCGCTACCTATCTCCAGCGCGCCGAAGAAGCCCGACAGCTCGCCCGCCTACGGATCAAGAACCAGCAGCGTACGGACAGCCGACACTACAACCTGCGACGACGCTTCGTCGAGTACCAACGCGGCGACCGTGTTTGGGTTTCGACCCCGATACGCCGACGAGGACTGAGTGAGAAACTATGGCGACGCTATTTCCGACCCTACAAGGTAATATTCGATGTATTGGCGCACTGGACTACGAGGTCATGCCAGACGGCATTTCACGCACGAGGTCATGCCAGACGGCGCCGCGCACGATCTTAAGTGGTCCACGTGGTGCGTCTTAAACCGTTTCACGGGCGCTGACGAACTTCCTTATTGTGTTGTTCTCTTTGATACGGGTGTCTTTCTTTATTACTTTCGTTTGCAGCATCGGGTCGATGCTTTCTAAGAGGGGGGTATTGCCTCGTGTACTTGTTTCTCTTTATCGGGCGACACGTTTCACCGTCTAACAAATGTTATCGTACAGCGCAGGACGCGCCTGCATGTATAGGAAGTTGTTGGAATGTTATCGATGCTTCCATCCGCTGTCTGTGACCGAACCTTGTGTAATCTGATCGCATGTGTGCGCGACGCGAATAATGTAGAATTGTGGAAGGCACGCGGGTCCCAGCGATTACTCTGGAACATTCGACGACGGATGTATAAAAGCCGATGCGCTTGATCCGCAGATCAAATTTTCGACGATCGCCGGCTGTGTTCGCCTCTGTCGCCGTTCTTTGAGTGTAGCCTGTTTTTGAGGGCCCAAATTCACCCAATAAAACGCTAGTTTCGTCTTTCTCAGTTTTGCTGCTTTCTTCACAGTCACTACCACGTGACAATATTAAGGGGTAAAATATTACGCGGCAGCCACTCGGTGCCTAAACACACGTCCGAGCAGGCGCCTTGTGGATGCGCCATACTTACACGGGGTGTCGCTTCGCCTAAAGAAAGGTGGTGAACAAGTACGGTGTAGGTGCTTTTTAGCGCTTCAAAGCTTGCAAGAATGTGCAGGTTGGTAAGGAACGCCATAGTAAACGTGCTTGCACAAAGGAGCATATTACCTGCTTTGTTAACTGCAGTGTGCGGTTGGGATACAAGATTTCACTTTCCTGTGAAAACTGATTTATTGGAGAAGCAGGCAGATACCTGAATGACCGACTTATAGAGCACCGGAACACCTTAAAGGCTCCAGCAGGTGCTGGCCACTTGGCTGACCGTTGCCGAAGATGGGCTGGCAGATGCTCCCCGTGCTTTCATATCACGCAAGTGCCAAGACGGTTCGTCAGGCAGTTAGAAAGAGAAACATGTAAGGCGTTCTGCATTTCAAAAGCTGCTGATGAATGTGCAAGCGCTCCACTACAGGCGAACACTGATAAAGAGGTGTTGCGCCTTAACAAGAACCTTGTCAATGCTTGGTAATGGTCTGTTGTTGGTTCTTATTGGCTTCATTCCACATTTGGTTGTAGCCTACGTGACGCATTCGTTTATGCGTCTTTCTTGCTATTCATTTGATCGTACAGCGGCCTCTTTGCATGTTTTTCTCAATAAACCTTGTCAGTTGAAGTCTAGCTCTCTGTTCTGTCCCAACTATTTCCTTTATTGTTGTTCGCGCCAGTAACTATGGCAGAATATTTGGAAATATGAATGTTAAATAACGGTAAGCAGGCTGCACGCTTTGATCTGAGACATAATTGACTGATTACACTTCAAATCCTTACATGTGCATAAACTGCACGAGCGTACAGCATAAACGGGAAAAAATGCGGAAATAAAAGCTTCTGCATAGGAAAGCTTTAGAACAATAAAACAAATTGAAATGTGGTAAATATACTGTGCAGTAAGCAAAAATAAAAACCCAATGCCCATCCACTCTGTGAAGAAGGATGACCAGCGAAGCTGCGTATGTGATCCCCTTAACACCTGCTTAACCTGAGCCGCGGGTCGGGCCGGCATTGCGTTATCTTCGGGATCGGCCCACGTATGGGGAGTGCTTAACGCCTGCCTCAGCTACGCTGCAGGTCAGGCCGGCATTGCGTCATCTTCGGGATCGGCCCACGTATGGATAGTGCTTAACGCTTGGTTCACCTCCACCGTGGGTCGGGCCGGTATTGCACTATCTTCGGGATCTGCCCAGTCGCTCCGCTAGGGGGCCGTGGAGTACTGACGTGCCTCACATGGGCTCCTGCGTCTTGCGCTCATTTCTACAGCAAGGCCACTCAGCCCTTTCATTTTGCACCGACAGAATCGGCAAGCTGCAAGGAACAAGCGGATACCACCTACTTTGAGTGCGTTTTTGTCAAGATTTCGAGCTTCATGTTCACCGATCATCCCGTGCCTTGCTAAGCCTAACGCCTCGCGAGACCCCACCGGCCCGCCGGGGAGAACCACCGTCGCACGCGCAACAGGCACACGGTGCGCGTGAAAGGAGGCCGACAGCGCTCGCTGCCGCACGTGCATTGCACGTGCACTGTGTGTCGAAGAGGAGGCTCGGCGCTCGCAGGCGCTGCTGACAAGCAGGCTTTGAGATGAGCCAAGAAACACCCGCGACGGACGCGACGTCAAGCGAACGACAAGAAGAAACAAGCGCCATGCATACAGACTCAGCGGAGGAAGCCGACGTCGCGCAATCTTGGACTTACGATAAAAACAGTGGCAGAACTATAGACCTCAACGACCAATGGCTGACATGGGAAAGGAAAGGCAAGAAGGAAATCACGCGCATCAAAGCCCCCGCAGTGACCCAATCCACACAACAGCCAGCCATGCCGCCGCCGCCGCGCAAATCCAGAACGCCACCGCTACCTTTGGACGACATCAAGATTGTCTACCGCCCACAAGCTGGCCTTGAACTCGCTAAATGGTCACTCGTCGCAGTCAATCACCCAGTCGGAAGATCCAGCGGAATATTGCAAAAAGAATTCCACGACAACGTGCGAGTACAAATGCAAAAAGATGAAAACCTCATCAATGCAAGTACAGCAAACAAGAACAACGCTCAACATTTAGCCAAGGTCACTAGCATACAGCTTGGAGGCAACTTTTACAACGTAAAAGCCAACTCTCGTCTACCCGAAGATGTCAGCAAAGGTGTTATCTACGGTATCACGCCGGGGACTTGCAGTGCGGAACTAATGGATGGAATTCGAGTGCCAGCACGCTATACAGTCCTCAACGCCCGCATGCTCGGACAGTCCACGGCGGCGGTCATCTATTTTGAGGGCCCACACGTCCCCTACAACATCATTTATCAGAGCGGCGACTACCGATGCAAGCCCTACCGCAAATCAGTTCAGTATTGCCGAACCTGTGGCAACCTCGGACATCGTCAAGACGCTTGCCCAAAACCAACCAAATTTCTGCTACAAATGTGGCAAAACGAACCACCCCCGAACCATGACTGCCATCCCACGTGCAAGATTTGCGGAGAAGGACACGAAACGGCTGGGAAAGAATGCAAGAAAAAGCTCAAGCCCAACCCACCGCCTTACCAAGTAAGACAGC
Organism: Dermacentor andersoni; assembly: GCF_023375885.2. Classification (NCBI taxonomy): domain Eukaryota; kingdom Metazoa; phylum Arthropoda; class Arachnida; order Ixodida; family Ixodidae; genus Dermacentor; species Dermacentor andersoni. The sequence goes on from NW_027314755.1 coordinate 471,716, forward strand.
AATGGCAAAACAGGTTCCAAGAGCGAGACAGTCGATGGAGCTCCAACCGCGATGAGTTCCCTGAACTAGGTGCTGCCAATGGATGCGCCGCCAACTCAAGTGACGCCTCCAGTGGCAACGCAAGAACTAGCAGACCCAAGTCAAGATCGCGGTCGCGTTCCCGAAAACGCGTGAATTACGCTGAAGTGCCCAGTGCATGTGCCGCCAACTCAAGTAACGCCTCCAGTAGCACCGCAAGAAATAACAGACCCACATCAAAATCACGATCAAGATCGCGATCGCGTTCCCAAAAACGCCTGAATTACGCTGAAGTGGCCAGCAGCTCAGGCAGTGCAGGCGTCGTATCGGCAGAAGCGGTAACCGTAAGAGCCCTCGAGAGCAAGCTACAAAATCAACAAAGTCTCATAGACAGACTATTCCAAAAATGCAAAGAATATGAACAGGGGAGCAAACAATCATTTACAGCGCTAACCACGGACGCAGTTGATTCCGCTATCGAAGCTAGAGTTCAAAAGCACCTCCAGGCTTTCGAGGACGTCTTCACAAAAAACATCCTTGCCCTGATTGAAAACATCACCAAGCCTATTGTCGAGAAGATTGCGTCACTTAACACCCAAGTGACCACCCTCGCAAATCAAGTCACCACTCTCACAAGCCAGGTTACCGGCCTAACAGCCCAGGACAACAATTTTATAGCACACGCAAAGAACAATTATGTCACCAAGTCCTACCTCGACAGCCTTCTCTACACGACCGAGCAGGGTAGAAAGAAGGCTCGCACGAACAGTCGTAATGCCTCCCGCTCGATCTCACCCAACCATGAAGCTGCCTGCGAAGCTGAAGATCCTCATGATGGCGACAGCTAAAGCCACAACAAAGAGCCCGCAAAATACTCTGCGCATCTGGCAATGGAACTGTCGATCCTTCCGTCCCCGGTATGCAAACCTACAAGAACTCGTCAAACTGGACCACCCTGATGTAATTGCCCTACAGGAAACCAATACCCACAACGTCCGACTTCAAGGATACATCGCTCATGCACAAACTCATCGCACAGCCATCCTTACCAAGAAAACTCTCACAACGCAGGAACACGAAATAGAAGACATCCCCATCGAGCACACCCTAGTGGAGATCATACCAGACAGAAAAACGCAGCAAAGTCTCTTTATCGCCAGCATATACAGCCCTCCTCGTGATCAACTTCCGGAATTCGACCACTTTGTCCGTGAACTGAGGAAACGCACGAAAGGCCATCAAGTTGTTATAATGGGAGATTTCAACGCCCCACATACAGCATGGGCTTATCCAAACACCACCAAGAAGGGAGCGCGAGTGCACGACACTGCTCAACACCACAGGCTGACCCTCTGGAACGACCCATTGCAGGCCACGAGAGTCGGGAACAGTGTCTCCAGGGACACAAACCCGGACCTTACGTTCACAGCGAACGTCCACTGGGCCGAGTGGAGTCGACTCTCGGAGACGCTCGGAAGCGACCACTACATTATTCAACTTGACATCGCGCATAACCGGAAACCAACCAAGGCTGGAGTTGCTCGACTAACAGACTGGAAGTCCTTCAGAGACAACCTCAGCGGCAACACAACAATCGACGACAGCGACCATTGGCTCAAGGGCCTGCTCATCACCGCAGAAAACCACACCAAGAGCATCCAGCTAAGCACCAACACCCCCGCAGTTGACCCGCATCTCCTTCATCTCTGGGAGGCCAAAAGAAGCCTCCTGAAGAGATGGAAGAGACAAAAGCTCAATAGAAAACTTAAGCAACGAATCGCCCTTCTCACCATACAGGCCCAAGATTACGCGGAGCAACTTAGCAGGCAAAATTGGCACACCTTTTGTGACAGCATACAAGGGACACTATGCACCAAGAAAACCTGGCATCTCCTACGCGCTCTCTTAGCTACCGATCGCACCAAAACGCAACAGAGGCAAGATCTGCGCAGACTGATCCACAATCATGCTGGATCGGAGGATGATCTCCTTCGTGAACTTCAGCAAAAACTTAGCAGCGACAAGCCCACTTCATCAGCGAGCAGAAAAACGTACGACGGTGCACCAAACCCAGATCTCGATCGACCATTCACCCAGGCAGAGCTCCACGCAGCATTAGCCAAGCTCACCAGAAACACCAGTCCTGGAAACGACAGAATAACTAATAAGCTCTTACGCAACCTCCCGCAATCTGCCACTACAGCACTGCTACAGTACTACAACAACTGCTGGGAAAAGGGGGACCTACCAGCTGCCTGGAAGCATTCGGAGGTGACCATGATCCCCAAACCCAACAAACCCCTTCGCATCGAAAACCTACGTCCCATTTCCCTCACATCTTGCGTGGGCAAACTCCTCGAGCACATGGTGCACGAGCGGTTAACATCATACCTCGAGGACAACGGACACTTGCCGCACACCATGTTCGGATTCCGACAGCATCTGTCCACGCAGGACGTACTCCTGCTCCTCAAAGAAGACTTGCTTGACTACCTTGATCACAGACGCAAATCATCAATTCTGGCAATCGACGTAAAGGGCGCATTCGACAACGTGAGCCACGAAGCCATTCTCAATAACCTCGAAGATACAGGCTGCGGAGCGCGGATCTATAACTATATCAGCAGCTTTTTGACACACCGAACAGCAGCAGTAGGCATCTGCAACCTCCGCAGCGATAAATTTCCGCTACCCAACAAAGGAACCGCACAAGGATCAGTTATTTCACCCCTCCTTTTCAATATCGCAATGATCAACCTACCGAAAAAACTCAACGCCATCCCAAGCCTATGCCATGCCCTTTACGCCGACGACGTCACGCTCTGGACCAAAGCGCCTACTACTGGACAACAAGAACGCAATCTACAAGAAGCCGTCGATACTATCGAAAGACACCTCCGAGACTGCGGTCTCCAATGCGCACCCGAAAAGTCGGAGCTTCTCGTCCTGAGAGCACGGACACGAGGAAGACCACCTAACTATATCGAACCCGATCCTTGCTTCTCGCTGAACGGAACCAAGATCTCTATAGTCGACTCTCTTCGCGTACTCGGACTTCACATCCACAAGGACGGATCAGGGGCGGCCACTCTCCCGCGTCTCCAACGCACACTGTCACAAGTTACGCACCTCGTCAAGAGGATCACAAACCAAAGAAGCGGACTCAAGGAGCACGACACACTAGCGCTCAATCGCTCCTAACTAGCCGTATCACCTACGGAACTCCCTACTTGAAGCTCAAGCCGGCAGAAATAAAAAAACTCAATGTTGTCATTCGAAAGGCAATCAAAGTAGCCTTGACGCTCCCACCCGTGGCATCAACGGAGAAACTCCTCAAGCTCAGCGTCCACAATACGTGGGAAGAGCTTATCGAGGCTCATAAGATCAGCCAACTAGAGCGGCTCAAGCTCACCCCCACCGGACGTGCAGTTTTGCGCTACCTCAAATACAGTGAAAGCTTCATTGCAGACACAGACCAGAAAGCAAGAATCCCACCTGCAGTCCGGGACTACGTCAGCGTTGCAAGTATACCGCGCAATATGCATCCAACTTATCATAAGGAGCGACGGCAAAGCAGCATCCGCGCACTCAGCAAGAAATACGGGAGCAACCCTGATACGAGGTACACCGATGCTGCCCGGTATATTAAACGAAACGCCTTTGCCCTAAGCGTCACGGATCACCAAGGCAAAGAACTTGCAGCTGTCACCATCCGAGCAAGAGCCCCTGAGACTGCAGAGGAAACGGCAATTGCTCTGGCAATAACAACCTGCCCTGAAGTAGCAGTAATACTAACAGACTCCCAAGCAGCAGCTCGCAACTATCGAAAAGGCCGCGTATCAGAAACAGCGCTCAAAATACTAAGAAATCACATCGCACGCGCCCCGCTCCCCGACACTTACATCAACTGGGTTCCAGGCCAACAGGGCATGACAGGAAATGAGGCGGCACACGCCGCTGCCCGCGAGCATACCAACCAGGCTTTCCTGCCATCCCAGACCAGGCCGGCCACCAACGTTGATGATATCGCCCTAAAGTACTCGGAGCTTCTGCAACACCACCGACTCAGCAGAAGAACGTACGCTTTACCAAACAAGAATCTGAACAAAGACGAAGAAGTCATCCTGCGCCGCCTACAGACCAACACCTACGTGCTCGGAATAATGATGCACAGACTGTATCCTACGCAGTACTCGTACATATGCCCCCATTGCGACGTTCCAGACACCCTGCAACACATGGTCCAGGATTGCCCACTGCGTGACATATCCACAGACCCGACCTCACAAGCTCCACAAGACGACTCCGAAGAAAGCCGCCCCATAGAAGCACAGAATGAGCGCCCCAACTCACCGCAGATCCATACGATAACTGAAACGTGGGAGGCCAAGCTTTCCTCCGATGACCTGGACGACCAACGCAGTCTCGTCGCCCGGGCCAAAGAGGCAGCCCAAGCCAGAGGGTTCTTGGAATGAGGAATCCTCCCACCTAGGGTGAAGCGGGTTCTGACTCGGTTTACCGTTTCGGAAAATAAAAGTTTAGTTCTCTCTCTCTCGGGATCTGCCCACGTGTGAGGAGTGCTTAATGCCTGCTTCACCTTCGCCGCGGGTCGGCCCGGCATTGCGCAATCTTGGGGATCAGCCCACGTATGGGGAGTGCTTAACGCCTGCTTCACCTCCGGCGCGGGTCCGCCCGGCATTGCACTATCTTCGGGATCGGCCCACGCATGAGGCGTTGTGAAGTCAGCATGTCCCAAGTTCTGTGAGGTAAATCTCGCTACGGGCTTCCACTGTTGTGAAGTCGCTGGTCGGTGCGGCCAACGAAATTTCCATCGATCGTGCCGTACCAGGAAGATCTACTGTCTTTTGCAAGATGTTTCTATACTGGCCAGTGTTGCGGCAATGTCGGGAGAGCAGGGCATATTTTTCTCACTTGTCGGAGAACGAGATGTAAGCAGGTTTCTACAGTGTTATGAAACTAGCATCTTCTAACTTTATTGAAACAGCTACAAGGTGAAAGAGTGTTCTGCAGCTTCTTTTTTTCTTGAATGCCTTGTTACTCGTTACAATTTCTAACAACACACTGGCACCCTAGGGATCTGCTAAGAAGGTGCCACACGGTATGTTTCGGATGTTCTAGGGAATCCCTAGATTAATCCTAGAAACTGCCCAAGTACTCGAGGCAAAAGAAGACCTCCTTGAGATGTCTGAAAGTCCCTGCATGTGGGACTTTATTGGGATGATAGTTGAATTCTGAGCTTTTGTGTGCCAAAAGCACGTGTGATTGAGGCACAGCATAGTGGGGAGACTGCGGGTTAATTTTGACTACAAGGCCCTTTTTAACGGGGCCTCACTGCACGGGACGCGATCGTTTTTGCATGACGCTCCCATCGAAATGCGGTTGCGGCGGCCAGAATGTCATCCCATTATTTCGTTCTTCGCAGTACAACACCATAGCACCTAAGCCGCTGCGGTGGATCAGTGGGATGACAGTTGGCTCGTTTGTTTTCACAATACAGCCAAAGATAACAGTGCTGTCCTATAAACCTTCCCTTCCCCATGGGCGCCGCCATATTCTGCAGACAGTGGTGGCATCTATGAGCAATCAGCATGCTGGTTTTGATGAGTGCTCAGTGTTGTGTGCCAGGTATGAGATCGGCGGCAGTTACCGGTAGTGGTTTTCGCGCTTACGCGATCTATTTAATATGACGTGGCATCTTCTTAGTGGAAAATGGTTCTGTGAGACGTAGTGAAGTGATTTAAGTTGGCATGGCCATGCCGAAGCAAAAAATGTATGTATCTTGCTGATTTACCAACCGCAGGGATCGCTGTGTTGAGCATTTCACGCCATCGGCGACATACAGGATGCTAACGTAGACGTAGCATGGTGATTTAAACTCTATTGGACTTGAAATGCGAGAGAGCGATGCCGGTGGCTGACTCAAATATTACAGCGATGCTGTATCTGGCTAGCCGATTTGTCCGTCTGTCACCTGCACGCCGAAAACTCCGCCGGCCAACCCCATGCGCATGCGTAAAAAAAGCGCTCGATTGGCTGAGCCTGTAGTGACGACATTGGTCGCCGTCGCAGTCGAGTACATGCGCAGCAGTTTCTCTCGGGTTCCGAAATCGGTTGGCCATGCTTCATACATGCTCTGAGGAGCAAGCAGCCTTCGATCAGCAACAGTGAGAAAAGAACCGGGAACGAGCTTGTCTACGGCATGTATATACTGCGGCCCGGGAACAAGAACAGGCTCGAGCAGCCGAGTGCAAGCCGCAACTCCGCACCGAGGGTCCTGCAGCCTACCAATCCGTTGTTTATTGAACCATCTGGATTAACCCAGTGACAAACACCGGGGCCGCACGTTTCAGCTTCGCTGGTTAACTATCTGTACGGAGGTTTTGGGCAGGGATATTTTTTTTGTAGCGATTGTCACATAGCTGTTTTCGAGTTGCATTAGGTTGGCCCTACAGTCACTCCTATGTTTCATTTATTACGCGAAGTAATCAAATAGGGAGATTTTTCAATTCACGCTGACAATTCAGAGTCGCCTCTGCTCTTCGTTGCATGAAAACAGATACAGCCAAAATAATTCACAACACGCGCACATGCGGCACACTGATGATGCACGTCGCATATTTGCGCAGTCAAGGGAAGTTTCCGCATGCTGCAGTTACCGCTGTACTGAAAGCCTGCAAAGTCGCTCTTGAACGACATTCTACAAACCGACATCACGCAAATTTTATGAAGAACTAGCTAAAGCATCTCCAAATCGTTTCGCAGCACCGCGCCTTCTCGCACAAGCCAGAGAAGACGAAAGGTCCGCCGGGTGCCCTTTCCTCCTCACCCAATTTCGCAAGCGTTGTATCGCTAACCTACAAAGAAAGGACTTCAACCCCGGAACGTTGGCAAGGGTGAGTACTGCGCGTTAAACATGTAGTCGCCGAGGGAGTAACGCCGCTTCCTGGAATAGCAAGTTACTCGCACGTTACCTACACACACCTACCGCAAATTGCACCGAAATAACTTACGCCCACTTTATCGTCCAGGTATCTATAATAAGTTAATGGGCGTACTCTTGAATCAATACACCGAGGCTTGGCCGACGTACTACGCCATTGCCACCTAGATAGCGCAAGGCCTGTTTACTCCGATCCATGACGTCACAAACATGGCCCTAAATTCCCATTGACAAGGCTGGGGTGACGAAAGCGGTGACGTCAAAATCACTGTTGCCTACTCGGGATCATCCCAATTGTATTCTATGGCAGCCGGGCTAGGTAACATGACGTCATGGATCGGAGTGAAAAGGCCTTGTGCTATATAGGTGGTGTTGACAACGCCGACAGCAGACGAATGTTCGAAGCTGAGTGTTTCCTGATGGTCCACGGGGAGCAAGCCAGTTACTATAGCTATGATGCGTTTTTGCTACGCGCAAGATATGACAAAGCCGAAACACTTATGTTCCAAGCATTGCATGTACACGACAAACAATTATTCTACCGCAGCTGAGCCCACCTGCCAGCGATTGGACAGAAAGTGAACAATCAGATAGTGACCGTACCGAGGAACGTCATTGAGTCAGAAGCACGACAAGCTATCCCAAGTGATTAGCAAATAATTAAGAACAAGATGCTCTGATCCTGATTAAATAGAGAAGTGGAAAGTATGGCCAAGAAGAATTCCGTTGTTTTATGTGCCCAAACCATGATGTGATTATTAGGCACGCCGTCGTCGGGGCACTGCTTTTAATTTCGACCACCTAATGTTTCTACGCGCATCCAATGCACGGTACACGGCTGCACGGGCGTTTTTGCATTTCTTCCCAATCGAAATGCGGGCGGGGAGTTGATGCCGTTCGCTCTGGCTTCTCAGCACAACGCCACCACGGCGGCAAAAGCTTGGACCACGCGGAGTACAATTCTAACCCCGCTTCCATAGTACGAGCACCGCATAGGTTGCTCGAACCGTTTGCACAAGGCGTAATGAGCTCCGAAGGTGCTTAGATGTACTCCGAAGCAGCGGCCAAAGCTTCGTGTCGTAAACGCAGTAAACGCGCCTGCGATATCCACATAAGCAAACCGCTTACTGAACCGCACCGGCGTCATGCACATTGATTGTAAACACGCAGGCGCCCGAGGTAAGCGATGGACGCGTGACCACGCGACCAAAGCTGACGACACCGCAGGGGATTGCCGTGAAAGAGGGCGAGTGTATTTTGATGCGAGAGCATCAAATGTCGCACCGAGCGACGTATTTTTTTTTAATGCCAGGGGAAATGCCTCGAGGCACACAGGGGTATGGGATGGGGGTGAATTAGGATGATTAAATGAATGAAAACTGATTTGCGGATCTAATGAAGTTCAAGAGGGGTCGATAATGTGGTCCCTGCGTCGACGCAGTGTAATCGCTCGGATTCGCTGCTGCTGTCCCGCTGCTGCGAGGTGCCGGAGCCTCGTCGGTTCCAGTGCAGGGCAAACCCACAGCAGGTGGTGGATGTCGGCTTCAGCATTTCGCGACTTGCAGAGTGGACACTCAGGACAGGGATATAACGGGCGAAAGTGCGGCCACTTCCTAGTCACGGCAGGAGTGAGGGCAACCCCGACCCGGATCCTCCGAAGCGCAACCTCCTCTAAGACCCCGGGGGAGGTTTACCGCACACGGAGGTATGAGAGCACGTGTGCGGCACCGGAGGTGCTCCTTTCTTGTTAAAAGGAGGGCGGCATCATCTAGGTGAAAGAGCTGAGGCAGTGACGACGGAGATGTTGCTAGACGGGTCGCAGAATCCGCACGGCTTTGGAAGCTTAGAAGGTCGCGCGGGATCAGTTGTGCGGATCGAGAGCGCGGCTGGACAACAGCAGAAAGAAGCGAGCAATGCGTCCCTGAAGAACAAGCACCAACTGATTTTATTTTTTGTGTTCGTCCAGCCTCTAAGTATGCACCACGGTTCGGTTGCACACCCTCGCACCACTTCACTTTCCTGCACACTCCGTGATAAGATTTCATCGAGCAACAAAGGGGAAATGGTGTCTGCCTGCTGCTGGGCTGCTGTACGACCGTGACGCTGCCACAGATCCACTCGATAGATATTCGCTGCGGCAAGCGTGCCACCACAAGGTGGATCTGTTCACATATTTCAGGGCTGCGAATAACGCGTCGCAGAAGCCGCGTCACCTGGAGCAACGTTTATAAAGCTTTTCTTTCACCTCGATGGCATCAGTGCGGATGACGATTCGGGCCGTGGAGACCATGGGAAAGGCCGCCACAGAGCGACCTATTTAATGCCGACGCATTTCCAGCGCATTTACCTCCAAATCGCCACTGAAATTTTGTTACTTTCCCTTTCCTTTCAACTTTTTACTCCCCTGTCTGGTTTCTAGACGAAACTTTTTTTTTCCTTTTAAGATTCCTGGCCAATCCGCTATAGCGTAGGTGTTCGCCATATTTTAGAAGGCGATCAAATAAGGTCTCTCGCCATGCAACATAGGAGAAGAAGAAGAAGAAGCTCTCCTTCGTCACGTTGATATCGCAATTTCTGCCATGGGTGAGTTACATCATTCTTTCTCGTTTCACAGGAAAAAAAAACAGGAAGGAAGGAAACCAGATTAAATGAGCCACTCCAATTTGTCCGATGTACCGCTGTTCCAAGATTATTACTCTAAAATTATGTCTCAAACACACCTGCGTGTCCTGTGGTTGGGTTATTGCACTGAATTGTGCCCGTATCTGTCCGCGCCACACTGTAAGGCGATAATTTTAGGTGGTGGCACTGGCATCTCCGGCAGCGAGGCGCGGTCATGTTGTAGTTCCGGCTGAACGCAGCTCTCCGTGGAGTAAATTCACTCTTTGCGCTCTATTACGAGCTTTCTCAGCGACCGGAACGACAGAAAGCTGAAAAAGCTTGTATAGATTCACGATACTGAAAAGCAGGCGTGTTTAAACACAAGACCAAGTACAACGAGCCACACAATACAAACGCTGGCTATCAACTGAAAGGTCTACAAAGCGCCTCTCGTGAGTGGCTAATCGCGCGGCCGTTTTTTCTGTGTTCACGGGCTTCTTTCATGCTTGGAAAAATACTTTTGTGTGTAGCACATATTGAGCACCACAAAGCTGTATCGGGAGTTTTTTATGTTCTACAATTTTCCCATTGACACTTTTCAGCTATTTACAACATTCATTCATTTAATGAAGCGAATAGGTCAATATTCGTCGAGGGATTCTGCACAGTTTTTACGCCTGACTGAACTCGTAGCCATCGTTTCACGGCGCGTAGTTGGCGAGATGGAGGACAGACCCATTCTCGTGAGGAGCAACACAAGTTTCTGTGCTGCTGAACTCTCTTTGATACGTTATTTCAGATCTGCCTCGTACTGTGAACGGTAAGGATGCAGATCTGTTTGTTCTCTCTTGTCTTGTCTTTTTGTTTCTGATCTGTTCACGCTTCAGGCGCGCTGTAACGTGAGAGATGAATGTTTTACGCAGTCGAAGCGTAGTGTTGACTTGGTTACTTCGTCGTAGCTTGCAAGTAGCACCATAGGACCCGACGGACAGCAGACAGACAGGCGGACAGACAGACCACCACAAGACACTTCTTCGTCGTCTATCTGTCGTCTGCCTGTCGCCTATTTAATAATAATTCTTATTTGCCAACAGCAAGCATATTCCTTCGCAGTTACGCTGCAATATTAGTAACTATTTCGTTGAAGCACTTCCCTGTGTTTATTATTTGACCTTGATGATATTTCTCATTTACTTTTAAGGGCTAATTAAATATGGGCTTATTTGCTAACTAGGTTTCTCTTTCACTCTGTCGCATTATTTCTGCGTGTGCGAATTGTGCCATGATACATTATGTTCGAAATTAATAGGTATGCCACAATGGATATATGCGCGACACGTATCATGCCTTTTGTTAAGCAAAAATTCCTTGGCAGTATCGGAGGTGTTTGAAAACGTTCTTTTGGGTAGTATATTAAGCGATATGCCATTTTGGTACATAGGGGTGTGACATTAATGCCTAGCATAACATGGCGTATCAGTCTCAAAATTCCGTGTGAAGCCGGAAAACCCTGTTTCCAATACATGGCGAGAATGCGCACTTGAAGCCAATTGCGTGCGCGGTTGAACGCTGCCATCCGGAGTACAATCACAAACGACCCATTGTCCGCGACAACAACAGGTGCGCCGGCGCTAAACATTCTACGAGCCCGTCCGCCTTCGGCCTTCCCATTCGTCGCCACACGTGTAGAAAGGAGGCGTTAAACATAGACAAGAAGTTTACAAGCCTACACTAAAAGGGGCACAGCAAGCAGTATGGGACGCCATGGTGAACACCCTATGAGTGAGGTTGGAAGGTCACTGAGGGGGACCCGAAACGAGACGATTAATTACACATGCACGTGCTGCCGTCCCCTCCGCCTCCGCTGCCTATGACCACTTTAACGCGTTGGTTATGCCTTGCCGGGCATCGCGCAAACATTAAGCGGAACCTCTCTGGACGTGTAGTGTCCAAGATTATGCGTAGCATTATGTGGCGGTCGGCCTCGTCCGAAGAGTATGTGCTCGTCAGTGTAAATTTAAGCAAGTTGCTGCACGTACTCCTCACACATATATAATTCAATATCGCATGCAACGTCAGCATAACCCCCCGCACTCATTACCACGCGTAACACAGTCCGCACAACGCCGACAGCCATATAATGCTACGCATATCTGAGATAGTTTCCTTTCAGTGAAGCTGCGATTAATTTTTATTCTAATGTGTACTTCTCTGTTACTGCCACGCACGGCATGTGGTCGCTGCGTTGAGTATTGTACTTCCTTTGTCTGGCCAATGGAGGGCGGGGGGATTGCCTTTGGCCGTGCTAGCTAAGACTTGCGTAAGTCCCGAAGGACAAACAAAGAAAACAAAGATAGGAGCTCCATGGCGTTGTGTAATACCGAATCCTTTATTTAAGGGATTCCCGAGGGCTTGAAGTTTTAATATCGAGTTTTATTCAGACTTGTGACTCGAATACAGCATACGCATAATCATCTTCTAAGACGCAACATTGTTTAAGGGATCTCAAGTTGAATATTTGTAATTAAATGTGCAGCGAGAGATAGCGATATTGCCAGCTTTTAACAACGCAACATGTATCAAATCCTAGCATGTATGCTGACAGCAATTTATTTTCAATGGAGATTGAAATTCGGCGTCTTACTTACGCGTTTGAATGCAGGTTTTTGGCAAGTAATCTAGCTATGGGGACAGCCCTTTCTCATGTGATCATTGTAAACTTGTGTGTGTCTTCAGTGCGTGCGGATTCGACGTATCGGAGGGTAAGTATCTGCAACTCCCATTGGATGAAAACTCGTCAGTTTTTCCTCCTGCATCGTGTAATATAGGTTAGTCCGATTAAGGGTGTACGTGAAACTGTTTGTTAATTGCGTGATTTTTATAATGACCCGACTACCAAATCATGGATACAATCGCGTTTCTTTTATTGCCGAAGACAGGTAGAACAGTTTTTGGAAACTCTGACACTAAAGCCGGCTACGTGGGCAAATCTGAGGCATACTATTTTGTAGTTTACGTGAAGCCTTTTTTACGTTTTTTTACGTCAGTGTCGCACAAGTTCTATTCACATATCAGTGTTACATGTTTCAGTGCGACGCACTTTATAGGCTCCAATAGAGGCAGTTAATAAAAAAAATAAAAAAAAACGAGCATGTTTCTATGCTTTGTGTATACCGGGCGTTTTATCAAATGCGTTCGAGAATTCATTAAATGTAGCAAAGATGTATAATTAAGATTTTCTCTCGGGGTTCCTTCTTTCACGGAGGTGTGTATTATAATATGACTTTGGGGTAGAGATCAAACAAATAGGTATGCAAGTTAGACGTAACTTTTTTTGTCGCGGAGATCCACGCGATTAATAATACCGGTGTCACACGTATACTACTCATGACGATCGGGACTGATCCGGATCGAATTTCTCCATCGCGATCAACAATGGTCATTGCTGCAGGGTCCAACGATCCGGATCGAGTTATTATCGCCTGCTGATCGTCAGTAACTCTCAGCACTGAATAATCTATTACGTACAATATCAGATTTGCAAAATAAGGTTTAAATTCGGACAATAGTTCAATGTTACAGCTTATTATTGCTGGTAAACGATTTTTAAATGTTTTTTTTATTGAGCTGGCTTCACTTTCTGTTATTAGCGTTCTCAGAATACTGCTCTAGAGGGCGCACACGTCACCCGGCGATCGCGATCAAGGGGCCTGACCACGATCACCCAGATCCGGATCCCGCAGGATCGCGATCGCAAATGACCGTGCAGCAACACCCCATCCGGATCAAGCTCGATTCGGATCGGCCCCGATTGCGATCAGAAGTGTATGTGTGACACCGGTATACGAGTCTGGAAGACTGGAGAATCGATGAAGCTTGTGACTCCAAAAGGATCGACGCTCGTGCGATGCTCGTCCGACGAGTCAATCATGGGTGTCTTCGATTACACTGTAAAATAACTTACAGCCTTGAAAGTGAGAAAAGGTGTAAAAGTGTCTATACCTCACACCCTTTGGGTATATGCTATCAAGATCACACCCTAAGGGTGCGAGTTATGGACACGTTTACACCCTTTTTCACTTTTCACGGTGTAAATTATTTTCCAGTGTAGGCGCGGCGTTTGCGCTATTCGGCACTCCCGTCTCGCTTTTAAATTCTGCGTGAAATTCGCTGGGATTTATTACGCCGCTAAAATTAGCAGAGTGTTGTACATTCTTTGCGTGTGCAGAAACGGTTATCGAACACCTCGAACGACGGACACAGAGTCTCAGATTGCCCTCGGTCACCTCACTGAAAAAAGTTGGTCACTAAAATTTGCTGCAGAATTGCTCACCCGAATCTTACCTCGAGTTATTCTCAAATGTAAGCCTGTATGTGCTTTTCGCTTTAAATTTATGCCCCTCTGGGAGCTACAGCCTGCTCTTAAAAGGAAGCTTTAGCTCGGAGGCTCATATCTAAACCGTACTTGTACACGTTACAGAACAAGAAAAAAAGGTAACCGATTGTGATTACCATTACTTCTTTCAAAAATATGATTTACTACAGTTAACCGATTACGGTCCCACAAAAGTAATTGATCTATATTAATTAAAAGTAATCGACTGTTTTAACGTTGCCTGCCGTTTACTTTTTTATAACATTGCATAAATAGAGCAAATGGGACGAGCTTGCATGGCTCTTTCAACGCGTCCTGCGCAGCCCTTCCCACGTTGTTCACCTTCGCTAAGAATTGCTTTTCAAAAATTTTATTTAGTAATTTTCTCTCTTTTATTTTGAAGGTATCTGCAGCGACACTGGAAAATCGCTCAATGTGCACGCTCTAGAGAATTGATGTGTGTAATAACGCGCGAACACCTTGCTCACAAGATTGTGGTCACTGAATGCCGCGATGCCTGGGTCTTGGTTCCCTGTACGAAGTGCGGCGTTTCATTCTTGCTAGGACTATAGGAGAAGACACTCCCAGTAGGGCGCATGAAAAACTGGGAAAATCGCATATAAGTTATTTCTGGCATCAACGTCCGAAAAATGCCAACACCATCTAGCCATAGTAGAGCCATTTAAATTTGTCGGCCGACATCTGCTGGATTGCCCGTTGGCGCCACTCAATCACAAACCATTTAGACACAAAGGACCAATTGTATAGTGGACGGCAGCAAACGTTTCCGTTACTTGAATAGGTGGTCAAATTTGTATTGTATTTTTCATAAATCTACATATCATTCAGCCTTATAATTGCCGTTGTTGTGTTACAATCACAAAAATACATTTATATGAGTTATGTAATATCAAACAAAGATAAACATACGCGTTTAATGGCCTGAAGCTTCTGTCTGTATTGGAGAAGTCAACGACTGCACTAAGCGAAGAACAATTTAGCTGCAATCGTTGCCGCCTACGGAGGCCGCCTATGAAGGGATGTAAATTATATTTTATAACAGGAACATAGCCCAGAGATCGGACTTCCAAGAGAAGTATGCAAATCTGCAAGCCTACCGTGTTAAGCTGACTGAGGTGTAGCTGCAGGAAGCGAATAGCGGGTGGAGTTGAGAAATATACATGTTTTACGGCGATGCTGTTAGTTTGGCCTCTGCTTGGTCGGCAATTTTTGTCTCCGCATTCGTCAGCAAAACATGTGGGCCGATCCTGGCGGCAGCACAGAGCCAGGAACAGTGGCTCGTACAGCCCGGTAAGACAGAGGCTTCAAGCAGTCACCAAAGCGAAGCGAACAGTGCATACGTTCCTGGGAGCCACGCATACAACATACAGAACAGTATACGTTTCAATAAAGAACAAGCACAATAAACAATCGACCTACCCACACAACTGATGATAGGTTGCTCCTGATAACAGTTAGGAGGAGGTAACGCTCCCCGCATATGTTTCCCAGTAAAGATTAATCTTGCACAAGCTGCTGCGCCGATGGCAGCTTTCGACGTGGGGAGTGACGTCACTAGCCTTTCGTATATAAAAGAGCCAGCCTAGCAACTATTTTCAGTGTTGTCGCAGCACCGATATGGGCGGTGGTGTGCTGTCAAAATTACTATTAATCTCATTAATACTATTACTCTTTCCATTCCTACCATTGCTCTAAAGCAATAAAGTATTGCATACCTCCCCTTAGCTGTTGTAGTGGTGGTTTTCAGCAGTTTTGCTGGACGTACAATTTCGCAGGGCCGGGATGGCGAGCCGATTTTTAAGCAAAAAAATATTTCTATGGACTCTGCAGTTCGAGCCAAATTCAAGTGTTCAAAGCTGTGTCGCCTGCCAGAGCTTGTTTCCTCAAATATGTAACTGTTTACATGTATACTTGTAAGTATGTTACTTATGTATGCTGTGTGTTACTTGAATAAGGAAAGTGGAGTTGACCCCGAGCTATCACTTCCACTTGAGAGGAAGTGTTAATCTAATTACGTAGGGTCGGATAAATTGACTTGTTCTGCATCAACTACACTGATTTTGATGTTTATTGCATCTAAGACAAGTTTGATAAAAAAAGAACTGTGGAAAGTGTTAATGCATTTTGTGCTGTGAGTGTTAAAGAAATCTTGAATATTTCAAATGCTTAAAAAACGCAACTGTCAAGTTTAAAATCTAATACACACCAACAAAACAAAAACGATATAACATTTCTGTAAACTTCACCTAAAATATATGTATAGCGGACAAGATTGATGTTATATATTGTACTTTGAAATATGCTACAATTTTGTGAGTAGAACTTGCGAGATCCTCGTAAAGATTGTGCAAATTTCACGCAAACTGCAAATTAATATATCGGTCATATTTGTCCGTTTGAGAGGCTCTAACAGTTGAATTAAGAAACTAAACAATTAAATTCCGTGGTTTCAATTGCCTAAACTGTAGTTTAATTATGAGGCACGCCGCATAATGAGGGACTCCGGAATAATTTTGAACACCTCGGTTTCGTTAACTGGAACCCAGTGCCCGGGCCTTTTTTTGTGTGCATTGCACTTCTATCCAAATGGGCCGCTGCGACCGGGATTCGATCGCGCGCCCTCGGTCTTATAGGGCAACGATATAGCCACTTCGTCACCATAGCGAGCTTTCTAACAGTTGTGCAATGACGGATTTGTAAACTTCGTGGTTCTAAATTTACAGCGAAGGATTCTATGGCTAGGATCTGGAAAAAAGGAAAATGTGTCCGAGATGCTGACAAATAAAGCCTCGCCTATTCACGTGGTACAGCGCGGCGAGGCTCGAGTGAGCCCAGAGGTGACGCGTCTCCGCAGCGGATCAGGTGACGTGACGTCACACCTTCACACTTGCGCGCCGGCGGCTGAAGGTCAAACGCGCGCCGAGATTGACCTTGTCAGTTGTACCTAGAGGAGTAAAGTTTTCGCTCTAATACAATGCGCCGGAGCGGTAAACGCTGTTTCCCAAACGCTAGTCTATGACGATGGCTGTCGATAACGTCAGTGTATATTTATAAAGTAAAAAAATAAAAACTATAGCACAAGTAAGAAAAATAAAAAATAAGAATTAAAAATAGTACAAATACAGATAAATTAAAAAGAAAAAGAAATGAAAAAAGACAAAAGGAACAACGAAATTATGTGTCCGTGCTTTTATTCAACCCATACGGCGTCACCACCATAGACAATTTAATATATTTATCGAGCAATACAACTTCGCTGGTCTTCCATCTTAGCGCAAGGGCTCTGAATTTTTTTTTTTAACTGAAACATTCACGGCCATCTTAGTAAAAAAAAAAAAAAAAACTCATGTCATAAATCAATATTCAGCTTCCTCGAGTTGATAGAATGCAAGTTTCTCCCTTAAGTGCGAAAAAAAGACTTTGTTCTATAGTCAATTCACGTGTCGTGCATAAAGAGAGCATGCAGTTCTCCGTTTTACGTGTATTCGAATTTCGAAATCGTATAGTTGGGCCAGAATTGAAGGCCACACTTCCCTTGTTTTACCGAACGTGCCCGTTGGGGTATACTGGTGCGCTCTCGCAAGGAGGAGTCGGCGACGACCACCACCACCGGCGCCTCTTCCGAGAGCGAGGCGACTTCGAGCACGTGGGGCAGCACGTCGCTGGCCACGTCGGGGGAGTCGTCGACGACCACGACGACTTTAAATACTGACTTTAAATGATTGGTCCGGGATGAATGGCGGTGAGCTGGCGAGATGACGCTCTTACTAATCGGGGCATGATGAAACTTGTGATATAGAACGATCCTGGACACTTGACGTCTGGTTTCTAGTCTAGAAAGACTGGCATTAGATTTTAGCGCTCTGACACTAGTATCTGAAGAATAGTCATGGAAGATAAATCGGGCTGCGTAGTTTTGGACAGATTCAAGCATGTTAGAAAGCTTAATATGATGAGGATCCCAAACTGAGCGTACTCAAGTTTGGGCCTTTCCACAGATTTGTAGGCAAGTGTTTTTACCGAATGAGGGACGAATTTCAGATGTCGCCGGAAAAAGCCTAAGGTGCGGTTAGCCTCATTAGTTATTTTAGCGATGTGAGAGGACCATGAAGTATCGTAGGTTAAAATAAGCCCTAAGTATTTATAACAGGTCACAGATGATATTATTGTATTAACTAAGAGATATGAGGGTTCTACATAAGAATGCCGACGATTCAAAGAGATTAATGAAGTTTTATTTACATTTAATGACGTTAACCATGTCTTGCACCATTTTTCAACTGTTTGTAAGTCACGCTGCAGGACAGGGATATGTGAGCTATTGTTAATTGGTCGGCAAATAACACAGTCGTCCGAAAATAGGCGTATGCTAGAAGATATATCATTAGGAAGGTCATTAGTGTAGATTAAGAAGAGAAGGGGGCCGATAACAGAACCTTGAAGAAACCCAGAAAGCACAGTAGGCTGAGGAGATGAAAAGTTATTTGCAAACACGAACTGTTGCCGACCGGTCAGAAAACTGTGCCACCAATTATTAATTATGGGATTGACATTCACGACTGCAAGTTTCAAGAAAAGACGGTTGGGGGGTACGTTATCAATAGCTTTCTCGAACTTTGAAATGAATGAGTCTACGGGTACATTAAGGTCTAATTGGGAAGTGGTGTCATTTATGAAGAGTGCAAGTTGAGTATCGCAAGGTAAATTCTTAAGAAATCCGTGCTGACTATGAGGAAAAAAAGTTGTTAGAAATTAGAAATCTCATGATGTGGGAAAAGATGACATGTTCTATCAATTTGGAACCAACGCTGATAATGGAAATTGCCCGGTAGCCAAAATATTACGTTGAAGAAGCTTTTTTAGGGACTGGAATGATCTTACCTATCTTCCAGTCCTGCGGCACCACTCCTATTCATATTGCTGAACAGCACAATGTCATCGGCAAATCTAAGGTTGCTGCGATATTCCCCGTTGATCTTTACTTATAAGCCTTCCCAGTTTAACAGCTTGAATATATCCTTCAAGCACGTAGTGTATAGCATTGTAGATATTGTGTCTCCCTGTCTGACTCCTTTCTTTATAGGTATCTTACCACTTTTCTTGCGGAGAATTAGTGTAGCTGTGGATTAGGTAAGCGTCCTGTACTCCTTGCTTACGTAATGGCTCTATCATTACTGTTATCTTGACTCAATCAAATGCTTCTTCGTAATCTATGAAAGCCATACAGAGAGGCTGATTGTACTCTGCGGATTTCTTGATTACCTGATTGATGACATGGATGTAATACATTTTAGAGTAGCCCTTCCTGTTCCCTTGGTTGACTAAATTCCAGTGTTGCCCTTATTCTATTGCTGATTATCTTGGTGAATGTTTCACATAATATTTGAAGCAAGATAATGGGCCTATAATTTTTCAATTCTTTAACGTCTCCCTTTTTGTGGATTAGTATAATGTTGGCATTCTTCCAGTTCTTTGGGACCCTTGAAGTGGATAGACAAGTCGTATGAAGGGCCGCTAGTTCTTCAAGCATGATGTCTCCACCATCTTTGATTAAATCGACTGGTAGTCCATCTTCTCCTGCCGCTTTTCCCCGTTTCATGTCTCGCATAATTACTACAGCAATCACTGCAATGTTAATTGATCCGTTGAACAATTTACAAGTGGGTAGACATTTCCCTCTACCAAATCGAAAACGCGAGTTCGTACTTCGCGTTAAGCTTCTCGCTCTCGAATTAGCATATTGAGGTATCAGACCCAGCGTATACCGTGAAAGATACGTTGGGTATTGCAGGTTTGAAGGCGTAATTCAGAGAAAACTTTCGAGAAAGTGCAGAGAGAGTTATAAGCCAGAAAAAAATGCGAGAAAACGAGAAATCGTGATTGGCAGTCAGCCTCTCGAATCCGTGTAATAGTACGCTTATGTAGGCCGATTACTCACAGGAAATAGTGGTAAACAGAAGGAAATCGGCGAGAATAACACAAATTTCTTGCAGCGCATACGGCAGCCATTACCATATCATGACTGGAAGCTCATCTCTGTCGTCGAAAACGAAAAGTGTACAATCATTGCATTTTACCGGCACTAACATATGGGGCAGAAACTTAGAGGTTAAAAAGAAGTTATTGTTATCATATGAAAATGTTGTTATACTGACATAACGTTAAGGGACTGGAAGATAGCCATGCGGATTAGAGAACAAACAGGGTTAGCCGATGTTCTAGTAAAGATGAAGAGGAAATAAATTACAGCTGGGTAGGCGATGTAATGCGCAGGGTAGATAACCGGTGGACCATTAGTTACAGAATAGGTGCAAAGGGAAAGGAAGCGCAGTGGAGAGCGGTGGAAAATTAGGTGGGGGGAAATTGGGAAATTTGCTGGCATAAACTGGGGTCCGCTCGAGCAAGACTGAGGTAATTGAATATCGCTACAGGCGAGGCCTTTGTTCTGCAGTGGACATAGTGATAGGATGAAGAAGACGAACTGAACGGCTTACCAAGGAAAGAAGTCCGATTTTCCCATTCGAATGCATGTGATACGCAGAAAGGATTTCCGTAACATAACCGGCGAACCGATTTGAATAAAATATTTTTTTTTATTTTCAGAGCGGAAGCGTCATTCTACCGACCGCAAGAAACGTAATTTTGCTTTTGCCCCTCAAATTATTTTAGACAAAGAGTCGCAAATCGCTAAAAAAAAGAAAAATAAACTAGCACAAATTGTGAAAATGCGCAATCATGCACCAGAAACGGATATCGCAGTTCTGTTCTGCTAGAATATTCAAAGGCGACAAATGTGAATTACATTTACAAATTGCATGAAATTGTTACAATCCCTACCAAGGTGTAGCAAAGTGCTACTCACAAATTAGTGTGTATGTTTCTGGGTGACGCATTATAAACCAATTTTTGTTCGCTTTGATGTCGATCAATATAATTCAGTTTACAAAATTGGAATTTAACTTTCTTTTATTGCTGGGTCATTCTGTACGCCTGCTGTTTCAAACTTGGTGCTCATCCATATGCGAAAGAGAATAAAAAAATTGCCGCCCCTCTTATAAAACTGAAAATTTTATCAAGAAAAAGTAAGGTGTTCACCGGCGCAAGCACCATGCGAACTTTGTTACGAGGCACGGGACTAGGCGTTATAAAGGACGTTGCCAAAAAAAAAGCTTGCTTGCGTATGAAGTCAAGACTCGTTTTTTTTTTTTTTTCAGGAGAATGAACAAAGGATTTGCAATAAAGCTTGCATTCATCAATTCCTAATCATTCCTCTATTCTTATAAGACTGTGAATGGTCCGTTTCTGGCATTGAAAAAGGAAAGTGGCTTCGAGCAAGAGCTTATGTTTCATTTTAGGAAAATTATCGGAAGCTGTACTTTCTGAGAAACAAAATTTCCAGGTGGACATAGCGTGTCACGGTGCACATATGTGAAAATAAATTTGCAAACATGGCAGAAAGAGAGATAAAAGACTGCGTTATCGCGTATATTTATCCCTTTTGAGGTGCCTCATGTAAGAGAATTCCAAGTAATGCGTCTTATATCATCTTGTATTGCTTCTAAATAGAGAAAGCTTTATAAAAACTAAGATTCTTGAAGTTCCAGAGAGCTCTCTGTCTTGCAGGCCAAAACCCGCTCGTGATATCTGGCGACTTAGTGCTGCGCATCGCACCTGGGTTTACGTATATGACACCCCCAAGGGCACCGCGCTGTGGCACCATGCGACCGAGTGGATCTCACCCTAGTGACAGACAAGACGTTCCCTACCCGCATCGGCGCGTAGACACACAGAGACATCACTCCGGATCTCTGTTTCGCGAAGAACGCAGCCGATGCCCGCTGGTCCAATCATGGGGAGGATCTTGGCAGCGACAATCTCATACTGGCCGTACGCTTAGCCTGCATCGTCAGGAAGCCCAATCCGTACACGTGGGCCGACTGGGACCGCTTTCGCAAGGCTCGCGCCTCAAGACTCCCTCCCAACACTGCCCCTAACCTCGAGAGGTGGACGGCTCAGCTCAAGACCGACGTCGGTAAGGCCACGAAAACTTTCAGCATGGATATGCCAACCGAGAAGATGGACAGCCGCCTCGCCCACTTGCTCGAGGTCGTCTGTACTGGCACGATGAAAAAGCCAGTGTCTCGACCGCAGGCTCCACAAACACATTGCAGAACTGAAGAAGACCATAATCGAACACTGCAGCACCCTATCCCAACAGCAATGGGACGAGGTGTGTAACTCGGTTGACGGACAGGTCCGCAAAGGGAAGACGTGGAACCTCCTCACGCGCCTGCTCGACGACACCAACACGCGCACGAACCTGCGCCACTCGCTCACCAAAGTCCTTCACCAGGCCAAAGGCACCGCTTCGCCGGATGACGTCGTCAAGACCCTTGTGTGTAACTACCTGCCGATACCCACAGGGCCGCTGACCCTACACCCCGATTATACAGGTACCGACAACAGCCTCCTCGACGCCGAATTTTCTGTCAAAGAGGTACGTCGGGCTCTCCACAAACTAAACGGCCGTTCCGCCCCGGGGCCCAATGGCATGAGCAACAAGCTCCTGCGAAACTTAGACGATCTCACGTCTACCTCACAGGCGCCATCAATGACGTGTGGGGGAGGGGCGAACTACCTGACGCCTGGAAACTCGCCCAGACGATCCTCATTCCGAAACCAGGCAAGGCACCTGGCGTCGATTACCTTCGCCCCATCTTGCTCACATCGTGCGTGGGTAAGGTGGCCGAGCATGTCGTACTCAACAGAGTCGGCCACTATCTCGAAGACCAGGACTGTTTCACACACCACATGATCGGCTTCCGACCCGGGCTCTGTACGCAGGATACGATGCTTCTCCTGAAACACCAGATCATAGAAGCCGGGGTCACTTGGGGCACCCGCGCCATACTCGGCCTCGACCTGGAGAAAGCCTTCGACAACATCGAGCACTCGGCAATACTTAAGGCGATTGCGGACCTAGGGCGCGGGCACCGGTTCTTCCAGTTCGTCCGCTCCTTCCTAACGCGTCACAAGGCCGTGCTCCGTGCCGGAGACCTCACGTCGAAAGAAGTCGAGCTCGGACAGCGTGGCACCCCCCAGGGCTCCGTCCTCTCGCCGACGCTGTTTAACCTGGTGATGATTGGGCTCTGCGAACGCTTCTGGAAGATACAAGGCCTCAACCATACGGTATACGCGGACGACATAACCATCTGGTGCTCCGTGGGGTCGGACGAACTTATCGAATCCGTTCTGCAGGACGCAGTCGAAACCGCCGAGTCCTACCTCGACAACACGGGCCTGAAGTGCTCCTCGGCCAAATTGGAGCTGCTGTTCTACAGTCCAAGACGACAAGGCAAAAGGCCTAAGGGATGGAAACCACCGACCGACCGTAGCATCACCGTCCGCACCCAAGACGGTCGCCCAATCCCCAGGGTCGACTCCATCCGAGTACAGGGTATGATTATCGAGGTGGGAGGATCAAACATCCAAGCGGTCGACAAGCTCACGACAAAGACGGACAACGCAATACGACTCGTACGCAGAGTGGCCAACCATCACCGTGTCCTCAAAGAAGACAATCTGATGTGTCTCGTACACGCGTTTGTCCTATGCCACTTTACATACGTTGCAGCAATGAACAAGTGGAAACAATCGGAGCGTGACAAGCTCAATACACTCATCCGAAAGGTAGTGAAGCGGGCCCTTGGGCTCCCCCGATCACCGCGCCGACGTATCGACTCATCGAGCTTGGGCAGCACAATACGCTCGAAGAGATCGCTGAGGCTCAGGAGAGAGCGCAGATCATACGACTGACGATGACCAAGACCGGCCATCACATCTTGCGCGAGCTCGGCTACTTCCCACCGAACACCCAGGATCCACCGGAGTTTGCGCCGGATTCCCTGCGAGCTCCGCGAAGTGATCACGATCGCACCCATTCCGCGAAACGTACATCCGGAACACAATCGAGGCAGGCGCCTAGCCCGGGTCACCGCGTTCCTCAAACGCATAAACAAGAAAGCGGACGACGTCGCTTTCGTGGATGCGGCCGCCTACCTATGCAACCGAGCCTTCGTCACGGTAGCGGTCTCGTCCTCGCAACGGACTTTAAACGCCGCCACGGTACGCACACGTGACCCCGATGTGGCGGAGCAAGTGGCCATAGCACTGGCAATACTCGACGATAAGCGAAAGACAATATTCAGCGAGTCGAGACCGGCCATCAAAGCGTTCGAGAGTTGAGTCATCTCCGACCAGGCGTTACGCGTCCTCCGCGGCGCTGATCCGAGCACCCTCAAACACCGTCATATGGTTCCCCACCCACTTGGGTCGGATCCCGGGCGCCCCGCCCAGCCTCAACGAGACAGCCCACGACGCTGCGCGCGCGCTTACCGACCGCGTCGTCACCCCCGGGCAACCGCGTCTCGATGAGTTGGAGGCGAACAGGGACGCCCCAGTAACCTATAATGTAATCCCGAAACACTTTTAATTGGGACGACGTCTCTTTCCGCCCCCTTACCCCAAACTGAACAGGCCGCAGGCGCTAACGCTACGCTTGTTGCAGACACAATCTTGCAGGAGGTGTGCTGGAGGGGTTTCGTCGACGACGCGTACACAGCGCTATGTACGTCGTCTCTGCTTCTGTCTCTTTACCCCTTTTGTCTGGAGGTCCTATATGAATACACGGGAACGGATATTTGTTTTCCGCATCCGTTGTACCAAATTCGATGAGGTCTGGTGGAATGCATAAATTGTTCCGATGGGGTGACCTTATTAAGTGGAATTTTCAAGGCGATTAGAATTATTCGGGAACTCGTGGTGTGTCTCTGCGGTATGTCCGTCTATGCGCCTCCGACCTCGTTCATGCCATCTTGAGTCACAGGGCGCGTGCTACTTGGTATGGGTATGTCCCAGTCCTTCAGCGAACCTTTTTGAAAGCCAACTTCGGTCACTGAATACGTGCCGCTCTTCGTGCAACGACAGTAAAATAAATAAAAAAAATATAGTGACATTTTTTGGGGGTGCTTGTTGGAATTGAACTGGCATAATGGATATTCAGAGAGCAGCATTCCGGGCAAGTTGGTAATGCATTGCTTAACTGATATTGCGCAACAAAAAACGACACGGACGTAACACTTGGTGGGTCGTCTCTTACGTCCGTGTCGTTTTTTTGTTGTGCACTATCATTTGAGCATATTCAGACACGCATCACGCGCGAACTTTACGGCGGCGTGGCGAGATGGCGCTGCGTGTCCAGAGGGAAGCGCGAGAAGAGGACCTCGGCTCCCGCGCACGCCTCGTACATGACGCGTTTTGGCGGTGGCAATATGGTGTGTCGCTGCATTACTTCAAGGGCAATCGCAATAATGTTGGCAGTGATCCTAAGATGGATTCTGCCCGAACCTGTTTTTTCATTAGACCGTACATTTTTGATACCATTTGCAAAATTGCAAGAATAAAAAAAAAGAGAAACGAAAGGAAGGCAACTCAAGTACCAAGCTTTTCAGCTCCACTAGCTAAACAGTAAACAAAGATATCCCAGTTATGTACACTGAGCCTATTACGACATGTAAATTGACCAAAATTCGTGTATTACACATCGCAATCATACGTACCACGAACTTGTAAGATTTTTGCAAAAACCCTCGTAAGCAGTGTACAATTTCACTTAGGCGGAAAAACGATACAGTAATTTTTTATTACTTTACAGGGCTAACATATGGGGTTAGTAGAAGTGCGGTATCTGTCTTGGTTGTAGAAATACTGATTACTAAACTTCGTGCTTCAAGGTTTTCTTTTTAAGCTTAACAATTTTTGGCAATTCTTGTAAAAATAACCTGCGGGCATAAACGACAATCCTGCTTTTTGCATTCGCTAGAATTAAGCTTTCTCTCCTAAATTGAACAAAAGTCATTGTAACTCACCAAAGTTTGTACAACTGAGGGTATTAGTAATTTTTCGTCGACTAGAACAGGGATATGCAAGTTTGCCACGGCATATAGCTTCCTTGAAATGACTTTCAGGGGACCTAGCTGGTGCATACTTGATTGAAAAGCGCAAAAAGAGACATACACGGTACGAAAGAAAAAGGTACACACGGGCTCGTAGCTTTCCTTTACGACGAGGTTATCATTTTTAAAGGCATGTGACGGAGCAGACGCAATAAAGCATTGTTTGGAGACTGCTATTAGAGATGCTATATGTAGGGCCTATATAAGATCTAACTAACTAACTAATGAATATTAAGTAACCACATTGCCCCCAAGTTCGGCCACTGGGTTGTCGGTCGTTTCATCGGTGGGTAGAGCGCGGGCTGCTGTTCTGAGGGAACCGGGATGGAAACCATTAATCTTGCGACCAACTTAGGTAACTGGGCATGTGCCGCTTGTCAATGGAAGAAAAAAAAATGTTCTAAAATGTTCTAACATTTCTCTCGTGCCGAACGGAATCATACCCGCGTCTTACATAAATTCAGGCAACCTTGTCTGAATCCATAATTACACATGTGTCACCACGTGCACACTTCGTGGCGGCGGCACCAGGTGGCGCGGCGCGTCTAGCGGGAAGCGCCAGAGAGCAGCCTGGCTGCAGTTTACATGCCTCACACGAAGCATTTCGGCAGCGGCAATGCGGTGGGCCGCTACGCTGCTTGAATGGTAGTTGAGTTAACGTAGACATTTCGTCAATATGCGATCGGTTCTGCCCGCATTTCTTAAAATGCTTTTGTTCTTTCTCTCACGTTTTTCTCTCAGCGACCAAGAGTCCTCAAACCGGGCATGCTTGGTGTGCTTCCTGTGCTTGCTGCTGATAGTGTTACTCTTCTTCCTGGCACTGATCTTACTCAGCATCACAAGTGCGTATCATGTTGCCTTGATTACTACGCGCTGCTGCTTTCGCTGATAATGCTCGATTACCGTACACTCGATGGAACGGATAGCCGGTTCAGTCTCCAGACTAGCATCACCTTGCCCAGGGCAGCCGAATTATAACCTGCCCCCCTCCCCCTACGCAAGGAAGCCACGGATGAATGGCGTGCATCATGAATTGTTGCTTCTCGTATGACCATGGCAATCGTCTGCCCACTGATTAAGCGACCCCTCCCACTGTGTCAATCCAGTCTTAAGGACTTGCGAAGAGGAAGCGTTACATCAGGATCTCCTACCTGAATACCAGGGTTATTCACTAAACTGATGCTCGGAAATCGGTGGTTTTAAAGAAGAATTCTTCATCGGCACTTTTATCTCTTTCTAAACGCTCCCCATGCAGAAAGTGAAATGCACGCTTCCCATCGGGTGCATTTCAACAGCTTGCCAAGAGGAAAGCTGTTGCCGACCTAAGGAAAGCGCAAACCTACATTATAGATGACGTCACTCAAGCGACGTACGTCACGTGCGCATGCACGCATGTTAGCGGAAGTGCACCATGCATCCTCATTCTTCTCGGCCTTACGCCAAGCGCAAGTGCGTTGTTGAACTAAATGAGCCTTTAAAATTAAAACGCGCCAAAGAAATGCGTCACGTGCGACATACACACAAGCTGCACACATGATATCTCCGGATTGTACTTCAAATATAAGAGAAAACATAGTTCTGTTATGCGGAAACTGAAACAAAAGCATCTATTTTTTTTTCCAGCTGCCGTTTGAAGTCTCTCTTATTGGCCGCGGTCGCTAGGTGGTGATACCGTTAGCACAGCATTCATCCTCATACTTGTAGGGTCTTCAGCCTAGCGCATGTGCTTTATTGAATCTCTCAAGGTAAATTGAGTCAGAAAATTCGTAAAGTACGACTTTCACGCAATCAGCAGACATAACATTGGCTTCTAATTCTAATACACGAAAAAACATAATTTTGTTACGTGGAAACTCAAAGACAGAGTATCCAGCTGCCGTTTATTTTTATGGGAGCACTGCGCACGCGGGCACCAATATTCCCGACCAATTAAAGGCTAACAGCTTCGCTGTTAGAAAAAAAAAACTGTATAGTTTTGCTTGTGTTGCTGTGACCATGTGTGCCAATTTGTTTAGCACAGGGCCGCAGACGTGCGGGACTGGCTAGTGGGTTGATGTTCATCTTAGACGGGAAAGATAAAAAGGCTCAACAGAACACTAGATTACAAAAAACAGCTTTCTATGTGCCCACAACCATACGAAGTGACGGGAAATGTAGGCACAGAAATGTGGAAACAATCAAGTAAAGGGAAAAATGAAAAAGGACGAAAAGGTAACTTGCCACAGGCGGGGACCGAGCCCACGTGGTCTCCGCTACGGTTGCAGTGCTTTACCAGTGAGGCTACCGCGGCGGCCATCTTCTCGGTGTTTTTGTACAAAATTAGCCCACAAGCCAGCACGTCTCGCGGCCAAGGCGGCGGACGGCGAACGCCCCTTTTAAGAAAGTGCCACGTATGCTATCTGTGAAGCTGGAAAGTGGCCAATCAGTCCTCGTATGCTACCTCATGGCTTCAAAATTGCCGAAATCGAGGCCCTCGCTAGGCGACCAGAATGAAGAAAGAAAAAGGGGAGCCAAGAAACCTGGTGTCTTCTTTGTTTGTCGCAAAAGTTGGTTTTCGATAGTTGCTAAAGCAGCGCACGCGTAGTGCGCAGGATGTGGGTTGGGTGCCAACCTGCGGAAAGTTATTCTTTTGCCCGCTTTCATTTCCCCTTTACCTGATTATTGCTGTATTTCAATAAAAAAAATAGCCGTTAACTTCGCCTATGATTTTTCTGGCTTCAATTTCTTTTCCCTTCGCATGGTTGTGACTAAAGAATAATCTAGCTCCTCGGATTTCTTTGCTCTTACCTAGCTGCGCTGTGGGATATTCGTTGATCGATGCTTCGTAGCACATCGTTCTGGCGTCAAATAAAAGAAGGATGGTGGTTGGTTGGGTTAAATGAAGAAACACTCGGTAGTTACAGCGGAAGAAAAGTCAGTTATAAAGCAGTAGTTATTTATTGCTTGCTTGTTCAACTTTTCAAAAGGTTTGTTGGTGCACGTAGGGACGACGGAAGCCACAAGGAAGCCAACGGCGGCTACTAACACAACAGCCGCCGCCGCAACCACTACAAGCACGGCGACGAGCACCACAACCCCCACAACAACAACCACGACAACAACCACTACAACTACCACAACAACCACAACAACCACCACCACAACAACCACTACCACAACAACCACCACCACAACAACCACCACCACAACTACCACAACCACAACAACCTCCACTACAACCACCACCACAACAACCACCACCACAACTACTACAACCACCACTACTACAACCACCACAACAACCTCCACCACAACTACTACAACCACCACAACATCCACCACTACTACCACAACAACCACCACAACATCCACTACAACAACCACCACAACAACCACCACAACTACTACGACAACAACGACAACTACCCCAACACCCACGCCGACAGGAACAACCGTACCTATGGTCAGAACAACGAGGGGTAAGTAAAGATTTACTAAGTAATCAATCTATGAGGTATTTACGGAATTCTGCAACGATATAAAGCTTCAACAGGACTTGTAATGATAAATAGCATAAACAATACCAGAAAACTTCTGTGACAGAAGCACACCACAAATCTCTGATTATCAACTGGAAGATTTGTTTTCGAAAATGAAAAGTAATAATTAAGGGTCTTGCGCAGTCATCGCGTCTATGCACGATCTCACCGCCAAAACTCGCATGCGCTGTCAAACATACGTTTTTATCTTTTTCATATGCACTGTGCCCCATGCCAGAAAATATGCGATAGCCAATATCTTTTAACATTCGATTGGCGTCGAGTATACGCGTTATTGCGATTATTGGCGTCCGCTTATCAGGATAAACTGTCATGTGGTGCACCGTTTACCTAAAGTGCCCACTGTACATCAACCAGCAGCAGTAGCGTTTTCTTCTTCCCTTTTGGTCATATGCAAATTGCTCAGTAAAAGGGACATCCGATATGCGTTGGGAATGTTCTAAAGAGTTACAATATTTTCCACAATGCACTTCCATTCCAGCACTCGTTTTACCTTCAGAAGAGGAAACTTATTAGACTCATTGATCGAATCGAACATTTTTCATATATTCCTATTTGAGTATCCCCCCCCCCCCCCCCCGCCGTTTTTTTTTTCATTTTTACAACCTCATATTACTTAAAACTTAGGAGGACATTGCATGTTGGATTCCTTATTCGATGTCTGTATTTTTTACAAACATACGTATGCTTTAGATTAAAAATCTTGCGCAGAAACCATCGACGATGATTGTCCAGGTAATTTGTGTTAAAGAACGAACGAACGAACGAACGAACGTCTTCCTTGCTGCGGACCGACCACGAAAACAGGCGACAGAGGCCAAGATCACTATTCGCTTTAAGATTGCCTTATTTGAGCAGCCGCGCGAGACAAACTTGCATGTTCCCTCTCACGCTATCCGTTGTCCAACTTTCAGCCCCGAATCCGAAGCTGGCGTTCCCGCTTCTCTGCACGGTCAGCACCCTCTACCGGCAGTCGACGGCGCTTCCCAGCGACGGAGTGTGCGATTTCATCTTCTACGACTCGCTGTACAAAGGAGACGCGAACCTTTTGACGGAACCACTGAGTGCCGACGTGAGCCACTTCGTGCAAAGTGCCACTCAGCACAACGCAACGGAATTCGGCCTGTCCTTCGACTCCGAGTGAGCGAAACATGCAGGCGGAGAAAGATTCGTGACATTTCACACAGGCACGCTAGAAATTTAAGCACTATATATTCGTGTGGGCTGATAGAGTATTCTTGAAGGGCTCGGTTTTCGTTAATTTCGTGGTTATTGGTTGAAGATTAGAAGATAAAATGCAGTTCGAATTTTTACCTTTTTTTTTTAGTTTCGCGCTGAAGCCTCAAGTATGGCAAGTCAGTGCGACGTCATAGATTTCAGACAGCTTCTTTTTATTTGGGACCTTAAAGCGATTTATTTATTTATTTATTTATTTATTTACTTATTTATTTATTTAACATGCATCCTTTCAAGGCCCGAACGCATTACGGAAAGGATTGGTAACAAAGCAAAAAAAAATTAAAAAGGCGAGCGAATTGCCGTCCTAATGAAAGATGTTGGAAATCCAGGGTTTTTTCATGCATGTTAGACTGGAGTGGCCCGAATAGTTTTATAATATAAAACGTGCAGCTCGATTTTGAATCGCTTCAAGAGTATGGATTAGTGACTGATATTTCTCCGTAATGGCAGATGCGTGTTCTGGTTTTGAGCAAACTAGGGTTTTGTAAAGTGTCAATTTTACAGAAGTAAGAAGAGTAGAAAACTTACGAGGAAAATATCCCAACTTGCGATTGGCATTACCAGTACTATAACCAGCACGCATATTCCATGACACACCATCATGATGAGTTCGATTGGAGGGAAACTCCTTAATGCAAGACAACCCATATGGACCAATAATAAGCTGATTAACCTTATGAATAGTTGGTCATGATATGCGGAGTCAAAATTATTGGCAAAATTTAAAAAAAAAGAATACAGTCAATATCAAATCCTTGGTCTAAGGTAGCGAACAAATCAGTAGTGAAAAAAAAAGAAGTTGGGTACCCCATGAAGACGTTTTTCCAGAACAGTGCTCACATGTGTGGAAGAACGAGTTACTCTCCGGAAAATCGAAGAGGTGAGAATATATTACTGGTTTTAATAGTTTGTATGGAATGCTAGTTAATGAGATGGTGCTGTAGTTCTTGCGACAATGCGCATTACCTAATTTATGGAATGGAACCACCTTTGCGGTTTTCCGGTCTGTAGTGATCGATGAGCACTGTAATGACAGAGTAAACAGTTTAAATAGAATACCAGATGAAAATAGCATGGTGAATTTTAGCACTTTTGAAATAATAAGATCAGGACCTCCAGAAGACGAAATCTTTTGATTATCAATAAAACGGTTCATACGAACCCAGCTGACTCATATGAAATCCATGGTACAAAACAAAGAATGAGGGACGTTCGATAAATCAGCGGAATTATAAAAAGGAATGAAATGAGATAAACACTTATTTAACACACCGCAACACAGGTTTTCTTCATCATTGCTGCCATCAACGCGAACTAATTGAATAATGTTGGCTTTCTTGTCATAACAACGGCCCAAAATTTGTGTGGATTAATTAGCAAAAGGGATGGCAGTGTAACATTAAAATGAGTTTTTTTCAGCATTGTTTTGACGTCGATGTACTGGGCTTTCAAACGATGGTAAGCATTCCAGCGATCAGCAAGATTGGTTTGTTTGTCACGACGGAAAATACGTTTCTTTTGTTGCCTAGTCGCGTAAGGGAATTATTCAACCATGACGAGCGTGAGTTATAAGGAGTCTGCTTTCGAGCTGTATATCGGTTAATTGAATAGAGCAATTTATTTTTGTAGAGCTTCCAGTTTTCTACGACAGAGCGTTCATAAAATTTGGTAATGTGGTGGCTGACGAACGTTTCCAATTCACCAGTAACTGAGGGTATGTCAGCGTGGTTGTAGTCAACGGCAACGTCAAATCTTCTCTTGGAAGATACGTGCGTTTTCCACGGAAAATTAATAATGAAGGGGTCACTGAAGCCCTTGACGTAAATCAGTTTCGAAATAAAGTCGGGCACAAACATTGTTGAAATTGAGGTCAAGGATGTCAGATGATGTGGAAGTTGTATGGCTGAGTTTATGCACTAGATTGGACAGGTTTAAAGGCCGAAAATAGACCCAGAAATTCCGAATCCTCGCATGAACCTTTTTGCCGGGGCAGAATAACGAAAATCGATTGTCCACGAAACATTAGGAAAATTATTGTCCCCCAAAATAAACTAAGGTGACGTAGAATACCGAACAGTTGGGTTCTTCAGAACATCATGCAAATCATCGCAGAAAGATTTCGGTGCTGTTGGTTTTCTATGACACGCGCAAGATATGCAGTTGTTTCAAAGTTCTTTTACCCTCTTAACTTCACCGCTAGGTCTCCTGGTTGTGCCGTCCTGTTTGCATATTGGTATAGGTATTAGGTACTGGTATTGCTGCTGGGTGACGTAAGCAGAATGTCACCTCGAGGGGCGTGGCCTTGCACTCGCTGTAGCCTCCTATAGTTTCGATTTCGCGCTCTCTGATAGCCGGGATTGGGCGTGCCACAGTGCCGCGGGTAATCGCGTTTTTTTCCAGATCCGGAAGTTGATACGGCTTGTACGGATGTTTCAGTTGAATTTGCCAATTAAGATAATCCCGCTGAAACTAAAGAAATAAAAGCTAATTAATGTGTTTTTGTTAATTACTGAGTGATGAGTCACTAAATGATCATGTATTACCCGTCGCCCCGCGATCGACGCAGTTGACGGTACAAATAAACCTCTTGCAAGGCACAGTTTATTTATTTCAGAACGGCTATATTTAAATTTTGCCTTAAAGCCTTCGTAGACACATCCGGTATATAAATACAATCAGGATCTTAAATTTCTTGCGTGACCTCATAGTGGCACATAGCGGTTATGGAGGATTGGCCAGAAATTTGTGCATAACCCAGTGGCACACACACAATGCATCGAGGACGAAGTAGCACAGATGTAAGAAATTTAAGAAAATCAAAGAAGCTGTTTAGCATCATGCGGTCTCTGCAATAGGAGATTTATGTTTTGTAGAGATTAATATAAACGCATGTAATATGTACATGTGTTGTGACGGCATAGAAGGTCTCATTACGCAGAACACAAGTGGGCTCACTTTTACGCTGTTTTGTTGGTAAATTCCGGAATCCGTAAGTCGGGTTCTTGTGTACTATTTAACGAGGTACTAGTGACCGACCGACTGAAGAGAATTCGTGGGAAGCTAGGGAAAAAAATAATTGAAGGATCACATATTTAGTTGAGGACCTCGGTTTCTATCATTTCTTGTGTGTGTTTTTCATGGCATCCAGCAACAGCTTTTTTAAAAGCGACTACGCCACGCCAGCGTTCCAAGCCAAGGTCGTAGAGGTCGGGAAACAGGGCGTGCCGCACCTGGGCATTCTGAACATGCTCAACGACACCACGGACAATGCGACGTTCGAACAGGCTCTGCGGATATTGCTGGTAAAAAGACCGCTGCGCCGCCTAAACAGCGAACAAGATCCAAAGGACTTCTCTAGCGCTTAATTCTACAGGGCTGCGTGTACAGGCATTTCGAAAAAAAGAACGAATTGAATACGAACCGAATAGTGCCTCGTAGCGGATTTATTCGAATATCCAGTATTTGTCTGGTTTTGAACAACGCACGAATTATGAGCAGCCGCTTCTTCCATTATATATCAAGTGGTGTTCATGTCGTGACACATTCAGGAAATGGTCAAGCTTCTCATTACATTGCACAATATTAATAATAAGATATGGGGTTTAACGTGCCAAAACCACTTTCTGATTATGAGGCACGCCGTAGTGGAGGACTCCGGAAATTTCGACCACCTGGGGTTCTTTAACGTGCACCTAAATCTAAGTACACGGGTGTTTTCGCATTTCGCCCCCATCGAAATGCGACCGCCGTGGCCGGGATTCGATCCCGCGACCTCGTGCTCAGCAGCCCAACACCATAGCCACTGAGCAACCGCGGCGGGTCATTGCACAATATTAAGCTGTATTCAAATGAAAAGACAAATGGAGCATTGAGAACAAGTACGCTGGCTCTTTCGAGAATTCGGGACCCGGCGGTGGGAATGCAAATGATCGCGGATTAACCGTGAACGGCTGGCTCTTTCAGAGAAGTGTAGCATGACGCTATACATAACATGCAAGGTCTTATTTCTGCTACGACCGTCAAGATGAAAATTTCTGTAACTTTTGCTCCAATATTGTGTTTATTTTGGCACACTTCATTATATATAATGTTCTAGAGCATTTCGGGAAACGACTATTGCGTACAAATAGTGGCTATTTGATTTCGAAGACCCAATCGAATTGGACAAAATTTGATTCGTTACTCAAAAGTTTCAAATATTCGCGATTTGATACTTTCGTTTAAATGCGCAGCTCGACTCGACATTGACATTCACGAGGGCATATGCTAGCGCTGTCACGTGATTGCACTAGTAATTTCGTTGTGGTAACCGTAGCCTCCAAAAAGTAACCATGGTTACCATAGTAATAATAGTATTAACCAAATTAACCATAGCCTCGCAGATGTTGGAGGCCATGCAGAGATGTTTCTCGGTGATCGTTTTTGACTACGAGTTGTTAGACGACGAGCTCATTTCGATATCGATAAAGTAATGTCGCATCGCGATTGTTTCGAACGGGAATCATGAGTGGATGTCGATGGCCATTTAATAAAATCTAAAGATTAATTTTTTGCCGGTGTGTTGATCTTGAAGGTTATGCAGTAATGTTTCTCAGCATTATAACAACATATTGTCAGTTATAATTCCGTATGCTCTCATCCCGGACTCCTCCAACGAAATATTTGCTACAGTTCGCAGAAACATTGATACTGGTGCGTACAACACAGACATTTTCTTAAAATGCATAGAATAAATGCAACGTGTGCTGAATATTTCTTTAACTATGTCACGATAGGAGGCTGATATGATATATTAGGCAGACAATCACACATAAAAATAATGTACATCCTTTCATCGCATAACTCAGCTGCAATCGGTGGCTGAACGCTTTCAGTGACCGCTTTAGAGTGGACTATAGTGTACACTCAGTATAATATCTAAAGAATACTTACGCGAAAGGACATTGCCAAGGGTTCATTTAAAAGTATTATTGTTAGCTAAGTGCAAGACAGATGCCGACCAAATTGAAAACCTATTAAGACGGTAAGCTCCTACAATAGCCGGACATAGGGACAGATAATTTTTCTCTTTTTTCAATATTATTCCCCAGTGAACTATGGTTCGCCGCTCACGCGGCTGTTTTTGCAACTATTTGGCGAATAACGTTTCTGGAAGAACAGTACCCGCCTCCTTTTGCTTCACCATGACGACAGAAGTTCGACGACTACGCGGCGTCGACTGCAACGGCGACACTGTCCCCCATCATCGCGTTGGGTGTCAGCGTGGACGTGCCCAAAGTATTCACCTGGCACATGGAGAGGATGAAGTGAGTGCTGTCGCGAACTCTTTCTTCTTAAATTGTTAGCTTCGGCATTAGGTTCATTTTGTAATGCAATAAAAACGTTGCGTACGTGGCGACTTTTCGTACTCACATTTACGAGGCTCGAAGCCATCTGCATCACAATGCCACCCATCGCGACGAAGACTCCACCGTTTCGTCGAGAACTTTGTCCTACGTACGCGCAGCAGGTGTCGTACCTGCGGTTTCGCTCGCTGTTTTTTCTTTGTAGTTGTAACTTACGCCAGGGTTTCTATTATTCTCGGGTGCCTGAAGTAGACTTGGAAGTTTCGCCCACCTCAGTCAGCTGCGATGTTGGCTTTGCCTGTTAACTTCATGAACCACATCGATAAGGAAAGACCCTGGTTTCCATAAATATAGTCTGCCGTGCTGCGATCTACCGGAAGTTTAACTTGCCCAAGGCAATTTGTTAGTTATCGTCTATTCAATTGCGTAAATTAGATTTTTTTTGCTGCAGCGATAGCCACTTAGACGTCGCTCTCTAAGTCGTTTTTATGACTGCCGCCGTCCGTCACAGTAATCCCAGAGGGCTTTGAAAGAAATGTATATGGGAAAGAGAGAGAAAGAGAGAGAGAGAGGGAGGGAGAGAGAGAGAGAGATGAACACTGTAGTGGATTCGAACTCCGGTCTCGGCCGAGCGGCAGGCAGTTTTACCTCTAAGCCAGTTCGTATCATTTTTTCTTTATTGCCTGGCTTTGGTAGACAACTTTTCACAACTGACAACAATCACCATAACGGCAGGCAACGTGCATTTGCTGTATGTGCATTGGACCAGCATCGTGCTTCCTCCGTCTAATTTAAATTCCCGCAAGGCTACCAACGGCTCCATACTCTCGAGATCCACTCGAGTGGTTACGTTGCCGCTTTATGGATAGTGACAAACCAGAGCATGTTTTCCTGGAAATACATTCGTGCAGGCCGCGCATCTTTATCAACATGGTATCCTGCCATTCTTCCGCACCTTACACAGTGGAGGCCTAGGAGCGTAATGAAATCAAAAAGCACCCCATCTCATCCTCATCATTAACCTGGTTGCACCCACTGCAGGGCAAAGGCCTCTCCCATATACTTCTCCAACTACCCCGCTCATGTACTAATTGTGGCCATGTTGTCCCTGCAAACTTCTTAATCTCATCCGCCCAC
The DNA here is from genome assembly GCF_023375885.2 of Dermacentor andersoni. NCBI lineage: Eukaryota > Metazoa > Arthropoda > Arachnida > Ixodida > Ixodidae > Dermacentor > Dermacentor andersoni. The sequence goes on from NW_027314755.1 coordinate 508,966, forward strand.
CTAACTTTCTGCCACCCCCTGCTACGCTTCCCTTTCCTTGGGATCCGGTCCGTAACCCTTAAAGGGAAGCTGAAAGGATTTCCAGAAAAAATGAGTGAAGAGCTGTACGTAATGGTTTTCAACCCTCTGAATTCGAATATCGCATCGAAATTGAGCGAAAGAAAGCGCAAACAACCTTTATTTCGTCGAAAAGTCTAGCAGCAGACTCGGGGCAGCTCGCGCGCCACGTTTGCGCCTGTGATTGGTCGGGCGCCTCGTGACGTTAACAATGGTGTTCGTCCGGTCTGACCGCTTCCGCTACAGATGAAGCTCGGTGCAGAGTGATCTGGCGCTGTTGTTTTGCGGAGACGGCAATGGAAAAGTGAGAGAGCTTGCGTTTCTCTGAGGCGTTCGGCATTGCTCCTTACATGTACGAGCCGATTGCGAGGAGCCGGCATCTCGAAAAAGCAACAGATTCCGGTAGCAAGCAGTGGTTTCGACGGGAACGAAAGCGACGTGTTAGCATCTCCTCGTGTTAGAAATGTTCTTTGGTGAGTATGTTTTTTGCAAAGCTGCATTCAGCGATCCAGTGAGTTCGTTTCCGGGCAAACAACTGCAGTTATCTTCCTACATGCCTCGTCGTGGAACATAAGCGGGGATGTGATCGTCGGTATTTGTGCGCTACCCCAAAGTGGTCAGCAATCTACACAGACGGTTTACATGCGGGAAAAGTTTTTCGCCTCTTGCAGCACGTGTAGCGACCTTCATCAGCGTGCCATCCGCACGCTGCTCGTGACCGGGGCCGTAAAGGCGGCGAATTCCGTAGGTTACGTGAGACGGCCGATTTGTCTCTGTGCGCGAGAGAAGGGGGAGCGCAGCGTCCTGTCGTGCGCTGGCTTCCAAACACATGCAAATTTTGCACTTGCACTAGGTGAAGGTAGCTGCATGTAGGCTGTTTCACAACACACGTGCGAATAGAACATTAACGGCGGTTTGCGACGAAACCTGGGTCAAGGCGGGGAGATAAACATGCACCTTCCGTTCAGCGTGCTTATGGGAATGAGCTAGCAGTAAATCAAAATCCAGATTTGGACGAGTTCATGTATTCATAAGGTCTTCCAAGACCAGTTGCCATCCGTCCGCCCACACCCGTCCCGTCCCGTCTTTATGTGTTCATTGCCCCGACCTTTTCGCCCTGCCTTTGGAAAACCTGCTAGCAGCAAGTCGTACTCTCACTCATACACGCATTATTGATAAACTCTAGCAGTAATCGTCGACACGAAAGTGGTTAGAGCACAGCACTGTTGTTCGGTTTCCGGTCTCCAGTCGCATCGTCAGCGCCAGCAGCAGCGCGCGGCACTCGCCGAGGGGCGGAGCGACAGCGCAATTTTAACCTACGATTACGTAGCTCCTAAGTGAAAAATCGTCCCCAAACTTTCACCTGCATGGTTTATAAGTTCCCCCATCCGTATATGAGCGTCTTATTGAATTCAACAGAATCTTCAGTTTCCCTTTAATGACCACAGGTCATCTTCCCTCCTCATTACATATCCTGCCCATGCCCATTTCATTTTCTTGATTTCAACGAAGATGTCATTAACTCGCGTTTGTTCCCTCACTGAATCTGCCCTTTTCTTATTCCTTAACGTTACACCCATCTTTCTTCTTTCCGTAGCTTGTTGCGTCATCCTCAATTTAATTAGAACCCTTTTCGTAAGCCTCTAGTTTTCTGCACTGTACATGAGTACTGGTAAGACACAGCTGTTATACACTTTTCTCTTGAGGGATAATGGTAACCTGCTGTTCATGATATAAGAATGCCTACCAAACGCACGCCAGTCCATTCTCATTCTTCTGATTATTTCAGTCTAATGATCTGGATCCGCGGTAACTATCTGCCCTAAGCAGATGTATTCCCTTACCACTTCTAGTGCCTCGATACCTATCCTAAACTGCTGTTCTCTTCCGAGACTGTTAAACATTATTTTAGTTTTCTGCTGATCGTAATCTTTAGACCCACCCTATTGCTTTGCCTCTGCAGGTCAGGGAGTATGCATTACAATTGGTCCCCTGAATTACTAAGCAATGGAAAATCATCAGCGAATCGCACGTTACTGAGGTATTCTCCATTAACTCTTATCCCCAATTCTTCCCAATTTAGGTCTCTGAATACCTCCTGTAAACACGCTGTGAATAGCATTAGAGAGATTGTATCTCGGTGCCTGACGCCTTTCGTTATTGGGATTTTGTTGCTCTTTTTATGGAGGACTATGGTGGCTGTGGAGCTGGTTTAGATATCTTTCAGTATTTTTACATACGGCTCGTTTACACCCTGATTCCGCAATGCCTCCATGACTGCTGAGGTTTTGACTGAATCAAACGCTTTCTCACAATCAATGAAAGCTATATATAAGGGTTGGTTATATTCCGCACATTTCTCTATCACCTGATGGATAGTGTGAATATGATTTTGTGTTGAGTAGCCTTTACGGAATCCTGCCTGGTCCCTTGGTTGACAGAAGTCTAAGGTGTTCCTGATTCTATTTGCGATTACATTAGTAAATACTTTGTAGGGAATGGACAGTAAGCTGATCGGTCTATAATTTTCCAAGTCTTTGGCGTCCCCTTTCTTATAGATTAAGATTACGTTAGCGTTCTTTCAAGATTCCGGTACCCACGAGGTCATGAGGCATTGCGTATACGGGTGGCCAGTTTTTCTAGAACAATCTGCCCACCATCCTTCAACAAATATGCAGTTACCTGATCCTTTCCAGCTGCCTTCCCCCTTTGCATGGCTTCCAAGGCTTTCTTTATTTATTCCGCCGTTACTTGTAGGATTTCAAATTCCCCTAGACTATTCTCCCTTCCATTATTGTCGTGGGTACCACCGGTACTGTACAAATCTCTGTAGAACTCCTCAGCCACTTCAACTATCTCATCCATATTAGTAATGATATTGCCGGCTTTGTCTCTTAACGCGTATCTCTGATGCTTGCCTATTCCTAGTTCCTTCTTTGCTGCTTTTAAGCTTCCTCCATTCCTGAGAGCATGTACAATTCTATCCAGAATATACTTCCTTATGTCAGCTGTCTTACGCTTGTTGATTAACTTGGAAACTTCTGCCTGTTCGATTCTAGCTGTAGGGTTAGAGGCTTTCATACATACTATGTATGAAGTTACTATGTAGTTTACTACTGTGTATGTTACTACACTATGTAACATTATTTATGATCAAGTAACGAAAGCCATGCGGATCTAGTGGAAATTATTTCTTTATTGTCCTCTGTATATATCTAAGAAAAAACACGTCTTCCCAACAGTTATAACATCATATACTGTCTCTGGCTGCTTGCCGATTAAACAGTGCATTCCCCAGGGTAAATATACTCACTTTCCCTCCAAAAACTTCTTAACTGGTAACGTACTAGTTTGAACAAGGTGAAAGCAGGAGCCAACGTTTCGACAAATGGACTTGTCTTTTTCAAGACCAATGTTTCGGCAAGTTCACCTGTCGAAACGTGGGCTCCTGCCTTCACCTTGTTCTCGCTTTGCTCATCGTCTTGAATTTCCTTATCCCGCCTTCCCCGTGTTTTCCTTGAGTGTTCTAGTGTGTAATTAAAAAATAATAAGGTTTTTGGCGCGACCTGCGTTTTCTTCACTCTCGTTAAAACAACACCGCCTGGGCCTCCACTGCACAAGGACCTTTACAAGGTCAGTGGCAAAAGAATTCCACACAAAGCACAATACAGTTTTTGTTCACACCGGACACAGGTAATCACTTGAAAGCCGCACTGAAACCGCCCGAACAGCGCTTCATTATTTTGAGCGCCTTATTTTTTTTATTTTTTGACCACCTGAGGTTCTATATTAATGAGCACCTAAATCTAAGGACAACAGTGCATTCTTATTTTTTTTCGTCCCCGTGGAAACGCCGCCGCCGCCACGGGGATCAAACCGATGACCTCGAGCTCAGCAACGTAATGGCATTGCCCCTGGGCTGCATACTGCCAGAGCATCCGCAGAAGTGGCAGCTTCTGGGTTAGTGATCTGTTTCATTGTTCTATACAACATGAACCGAGCATCTCGCACGGCCGTGTGTGGTCTTACGGTGGCGTTAGGCCGTGTCCCTGTTTTATGTTCTTTCTGTTTTTCTTCGCAAAAGATGAAGACGAAATCGGCCGATTGGTCGTCATCAAGTAACAACAAGCGTAATTCAAAATGTAGAAGGAATGAAAACAGATATTTTTTGTTTGTTTGTTTGGTCCTGTTCGACCCCTGCTTTACGACGCCCTTACAAGTTCTACAGGAATCGCCTCTTGATAAATAGCCGTCGCACTCTGTTTATGCGATCCCCTCAGAGGGCGCAGAAACGAATCCGAAGCATGAATCTCGTGCATCACGTTGGTTTTCCAACCGCAGTGAACGCTGCTATGGTCACGGTCGGCCTCACACAGGAGTCTAAGGGTAGACTTGAAATTCGCGTGAACGATGCCGGTGGTGGACGCAAATATTGTATCACGATCGGCGCTTTGATGTTTCGCGGTTGCATTCGACTGGCCACACACAAAGCATTTTTAGGTCCCAGTTCCCGCACCAAGCGATCCGATAGTGAGATTTTACAATTCGCGCTGGTAATTCGGAGGAGGAAGATGTTTTTCGTTGAGTGGGAACCGATAGCGCCAAACTAGTTGGCAAACAAGTATACGTGCCGCGCGGTTACTGATGCAAGTTGCACGCTGCAACAAGCAGGGCAAATTTTCGCGCGCTGTAATTGCCGCAGTACCCAAAGGCGTGTCCGCAGTGGTTTCCCGACAATCCTCGATGAACACGCATCAAGCAAGTTTTTCGCGGGACGCGCTAAAATATGTCCAAATCGTTCCACAGCCCGCGATGCCAACATATTCGAAGGACCGCGACGGCTCGCACAAGACAGACAGGAGGAAAGGCTCGCGGCGCGCCACACCCCTAAGCCAAAATTACACCCTTTTGCCACACAATGATACTGGTCATTTGTATTGCCCACACTTCCTTTCTTTAACGCGGGGAGCCCGGTACTTCCAATTGACGAACGGCATGCCCGTTATCAGCATGACAGCTTTGCCGACAGGAAAGTAGTGGGCGCGACGTTTTCAAGAAAGGAAACGAAAGCAAGGCACATGACGATTATTGTTTTTTTGGCAGATATACACCCCAAAGGGTGTACCTTTGTCTAAGAGTGTAGGAGCAAATCGCTATGGTTACATACATCCGGCCACCACTGTATCACTGATCCTGCTGCACACTCTTAAACAAATGTGTACACTTTGGGTCGTATCTTGCTACACAACAATAATGGTCATCTGTCTTGCTTGCATTTCCTTTGTTGAAAGAGCCGATTATTGTTGTGCGGTGTAACTTTGCTTAACACCGTAAGAAACGTTTGCACCCTTTGAGTCGTATCTTGCCACACAACAATAAACGTCATTTGTCTTGTCCGCATTTCCTTTCTTTAACGCTGCGAGCCAGTACTTCCCAGTAACGAACGCATGGGCGTTTTCAGCATGACATAGCATTGCCGACAGGAAAGTAGCGGGCGCGGCGTTTTCAAGTGAGGAAACGCAAGCCAGGCAGATGACGATTATTGTTGTGGGGCAGGTATACGCCCCAAAGGGTGTACCTTTGTTTAAGAGTTTACCTCAACAGGATGAAAAAACAACCAAAAGCTTTCATATGATTTCATCTAAGTGGCGCCCCAACCCACAGTTAAAACGGTGGTCGCTTTCCCATGCTTTCCAGATTATCTGGCTGATGCAGTATGCGGGGTGTCCCAACTATCGTCCACAAAGATAAAAAAAAAGCAATTGCGTTACTCGAAGAAAACCTAGTGCATATATTTTGTTTCCAGTATACAATGGAGTAGCCGCCAGTTATTTTTCGTTAGTGAGATTTAATTATGTAATTGTTATTAATCACCTAACTCGATAAGTACTATACTAATTGTCAGAGTGTCAGTGAGGCATTTGTAGGCTCAGCTAAGCGACGTCTAACGGCTGTATATTCAGCGACTTACTAACTGCATAAAAATTTTGTCCGACTGATAAATACACCCCGCGAAATACAAAAAATACTACCTTACAGCGCTCCCACCCGCATTATAAAGCAGCGCCCTCGAATGGGCTCCCTCTGAGTTAGCCAGAACGAAACAAAGGAAATAAATAATAAATAAAATCTGAGCCATTCCACTATGAAGGTGCATGACCAGTGGAGCTACACATGCATTGATAAATATGTCGGTAATAAATATGTTGATCGAAAATAAGACACATACCACAATAAATTTCGTTTTTTTCACGATTCTGTTGTTTTATTAAATTGCACACTCAATGCCTTTTTATTTAAAGCATCTTTTCTAAGTTTTTTTAATGATTATTTGGTCATCACGGTGACTACCGCTTTACGATCGCTATTATATACGTCCAGTGGCTCTGTGGCGACATTGGAAAGGCTCTTGACCAATGTCAGGCGTATACACGACCGCTGGCGTATCGCGGGCACAGTGATCTTTGCGTAACATTGAATGCCGAACCTTTCCAAGAGAAACGCCACAAACCACTTTCTGTGTGGCCGAGACACGTCTGTGTTGAAATCTCCCACAATTACCATGGGAGTGAGATCGTAGGGGTTATCTAATCAAAGGTGTTTGGCTTTTGCGTTGGCGCTTGGCGTTTGCGGCACGGTCTTTGTTCGCGCTACGTGCCACTCCCCGTCGCAGCGCACATTCCCGCTTCTGTTCGCTGTTCGTTCGCAGCTGTCACCGCACGCGGCTTTACCCATTGCACGGATGGAAAGAAACTGAGATAAGCTTACGTGGTTTGCCAATAGATCCCGTGACGTCAATCCAAAATCCATACTAAACAGTGTCTATTCGGGTTTTACTTTTTTAAGTACGATGTTTTTTTACTGCCATGGCATTTATATGGGCACTCTAAGCGCATTTTTGTCTTCGGCGTCGCCTTGATGTTCCGTATAAATTTTTAGGGCGATAACATCGTCGCCGCGCGTCGTATGCTGTATGTACGAGTAAAAGCACGTGAGGGAAGCTGGCGCGCGCGAACGAAGAAAGCGGAGAGCAAACGCGCCGTCTTCCGTCACGTAAAAGGCCGTGGAGGGATGGGAGGGACGGAGGGAGGGACGACGTTGCACTGCGGAAGCTAAAGCCTCTTGATAATTTGAAAGTAGCGACACTCTCCTCCTCGATTCTCCTCGCCCGCCGGCTGCCAACGGCACGCTTTTTCTCATGGGCTTCCGCGAAGGGCCGCAGCATTCTATGGAGGCGTGTTATTTCGGTCCAGTTCCGTGCCCCAGTTGTGTTCAAAATTCTGAGAAATGCTGATAACAGCATCGAGAATGCTGAAGGCAACGTTTATGAGGCGGTTGGTTTTTTTCATGAACGGGACATACTGAAGTAAAGGGAGCTTTGAGGCGAGTTCTATACTCCAGACAATTTTCCTGCTACATGATACGATGCTTTACTTTGTGCCTCTGATGTAGCATTGCTTGTAGCATATCCCTTTAAGTGTGGCTTATTAAGCGAAAGCTTCAGATCTCTGTTTCAAGGTCGCGTTTCGAGCTGAAGAATATATCACGTGACCGGAGGAGGTCCGGGAGCGAACCAAAGCATGTGCAGCCGTGTATAAGAGATGATTACTGATTAGAAAAGTTAAGGAATGATTCATTAGGGACTGGGTTAATATGAATTAAGGTTTATTGAGGAGGATTAAGGTAGATTAAGGTTAGTGAAGATGAATTGAATGAAGGTGGATTAAAGTGCATCAGGGAGGATTATGGCGGATTAGGGTGGAACAAAGTGAATGAAGGGGAATTAACTTGGATTAATTGGTATTAAGGATCATTAAAGAGAATTAAGGTGGATTAAGGTGCATTAAAGGGATTATGCCGGACTATGATCGATGAAAGTTAATGAAGAAGACTTAGGCAGACTCGCCGTGGTTGCTCAGTGACTATGGTGTTGGGCTGCTGAGGAGGAGGTCGCGGGATCGAATCCCGGCCATGGCGGCCGCATTTCGATGAAGGCGAAATGCGAAAACACCTCTGTGCTTGGATTTAGGTGCACATTAAAGAACCCCAGGTGGTCGAAATTTCTTGGTCCTCCACTACGGCGTGCCTCATAATCAGAAAGTGGTTTTGGCACGTAAAACCCCATAACTTTTAAGGATTGATGTGTATTAAAGAGGATTAGGGTACATTAAGGAGTTTTAAGGTGATTGAAGGTAGATGAAGCAGGATGAAGGTACATTATTGTGGATTCAGATGGATTAAGGTACATTAAGGAGGATTGAGGTGGACGAAAGATTAGTATGCATCAAGGTTTATTACAGTAGGCTTTACAACCTTAGACCTCCTTCATCCACTTCAATCCTCGCTAATCCTACGTAATCCTTGTTCGTGCGCCTCAGTCTTCCATAATCCACCCTTTTCCACCCTAATCCATATTAATGTACCCTAATCGGTCTTAATACTCCTCCATCAACTGTAATTCACCTTAATCCACCCTAATGCTCTTTCATCCACCTTAAACCTCTTTCATACATCTTAATCCTCTTTCATGTACCTTCTTCCACGTTTATCCTGCTCAATACACCTTAATAGACCCTAATCCATCCTAATCCGTCCTAATCCATCTTTATCGTCCTAATTCACTTGAATCTACCATACTCGTCCTTAACACCCGTTCATCCACCTTAATCCTTCCTAATTCCTGTTCATGCACCTTAATCCACCCTAATCGGTCTTAATACAGCTTCTCAACCATAATCCGCCTTAATCCACCCTAATGTGCCCTAATACACTCTAACCAACCTCACTTCTCCTTAATACAGTCTAATCCCCTTAATCCTTCCTAATCCACCTTAATTCTATCACTAATGAATCACTAATTGGCTAATCATTCCCTTGTACAGAGGTGGACATGCTTGGGTCGTCTCTGGCCTACCTTGGGTAACGTTATATTTTCTGTTCACAACGCGACCTTGAAAGAAATGTGAAACTTTCGCTTTAAAACTTAAAGAAAAAAAAACAATGTGGACTAGCTAGCGCTCATCACCCGCAATACCACAGGTATACATGCCACTAATTTTTTCAGGGTTTGCATTCATTCTATCTGACTGACGCACATATCAACGTAAGCTAGAAATAAAAGCTCCTCTACAAGCCGCTATATCAATTTTCAGTAAAACAGGCAGCCTATCCTGACAATCGCGAAAAGTGTGATGAAGCGGCTGTATCTTCGCTCATAATTGCTCACAGCGGAAAGCAGAATCTACCAAGAATCTTTCAAGAATCCATAGTGCTGCGTTTCCGACTGAATAACAGCAGTTGGCGACGCTCGAGGTGATGGGGCCGCGACAGAATATTTAGCATACTTATGACAAACCCCATTTTATGTAACGTACAAATTACCGCAACAAAAACGCTGGTGAGCAGGCCGGAAGAATGAAGAAAATTCAGCATTACGGGACGCTTTACTACGAGCAATAGGAAAGACGCCTCACCTCGCAAACAGCGCTGTTCTTTTTCGTAACAAAGTTATTTCGGCCAATATTATGCAGCCACTGCTTCCTGCGCAAGCCGTCACGCTTTCTTTGCGGTATCATAAAAACGGCAAAACCATCTTCAGGCTTCTTGCTGCAGTTATGTTCGCAACAGCACAGCATAACGCTAGCACAAGAGCAGGAAACAACGTACAATGTTCGCTACACCGAGCTAAAGCGCCGAGCCAGCAGAGCTGATGAGAAAAATGGCGCGAACGAAATAGAAAAACACGAGCGAAACGCAACATCCGCGCGTTTCTACGAGCAACGGCACGAACACCAATCGTCGTTCAGAAAAGCGGGGGCAATAGTGGTTGCCGCGGAGGGGACGCGCAAGTAGCGAAGAGGAGGCGAGGAGGTCGCGCGGCGGCGGCAGAGTTCGAAGAGTAGCGGTACTTTCAAATTGTCAAGGGATTTTAGGGGCAGCAACTGCGCGTTTCGCGGCCGTATGCAAGCGGAACTCATGATCGCGGCTCAATCTCGCGCGCCATGTAAGGAGGCATGCGAGAAGGCAGCGCGGGAGGGTTGGGAGGAAGGCGGCTTCGACTCCGGCAACAAATGTGCCGTGTGCGGTCGCGCGCGCCGTATCTTGAAAATATTCTGCTGACGGCTCATACCTTTGTGCGCGCTGTGTGTTCGCCGCTTTTGCGTTGAAGCGGTAGACCACACGAAGGTTATTTCGCTCGCTGCTGCTGCCGCGCTTACTCACACCAGCGTTCTCCCAGCACGTGTGCGCGCTCATCGAGTGTAATGTGTTCATGTTCGCTCGAGCGTGCCGACACCATATGCTTGGTAATTCACTTAGTAGGCGAATGTTCCCAAGTTATAAGTCGCGAAGTTGCGACTTCTTTTTTAAAGATCACGATACGTTTTGACACTTATCGCGATTAAACACAACTGGGGCATACCAGGCGACATGCTTTTGCTTGATGCTTTACCTCTTTCAGCTCTGGGGCACCCGCCGTGGTGGCTCAGTGGCTATGGTGTTGGGCTGCTGAGCACGAAGTCGAGGGATCGAGTCCTGACCACGGCGGCCGCATTTCGATGGGGGCGAAATGTCAAAACACCCATGTACTTAGATTTAGGTGCACGTTAAAGAACCCCAGGTGGTCGAAATTTCCGGAGTCGTCCACTACGGCGTGCCTCGTAATCAGAAAGTGGTTTTGGCACGTAAAACCCCTTAATTTAACTCTCGAGAGCTCTAAGATGGCCGCAATATTTTTTGACTACGCACACGAGCCGCCAGAACCTATCGCATAGCAGCTCCACTGTAAAATATTAGACAGGTTTAGTTTACCGTTTACGACCGAACGTAAACACATTAGGTATGCAAAGAAATAGCGTCGTCCACACTACGCATGCTCGGAACGTTATTGGATTTCTGCGGTTAACGTGCGCTGTGATAACGTACGCTATTTGACCAGATTAACGTTCGTAATATTTACGGACGCTAATAAATAGCGCTGTCGAACATGGTGGCACCCTTGGCTCCCGGTTCAGCGTGAATTATCGTGATGGCTACGCTCTCACTCGCGTTGATCACCAGCAACTATTGAAATGAGCTTTCACTCTCTCTAGACTCACCTGAACCGTTAATTATTAGTGCGTATCGCGTCCAATTTCTGAGATCATTCGGTGATTCCGGCGCCCTTAGGCCCAATTAAATGCGTCCGCATAGCAACAACATGATGGGTGCTAATGTCTTGTCTTGGCTTGGATACGTTTGGCAGGAGGCACCAGACGGCGCCCTGTTTTGTAACGTCTTCCTTACCTGTGCGTTCCCGTAGGGTAAACTATAGGTCTTGAAAAGACGTGCACCATATCGTCCAGCTAAGGTGTTTACGTTTAACGTACGTGAGGCGACGAACGCTATTCTAAACCTGTCTATTGAGATCGAGCTAGTGCCTTATCTACTGCGCCTCGGCCGAAAGTTGGAAAGAAGCTGTGATAGCTGTCCTCTTAGCGTAGATAAAGTGGACGAATAGTTCTTTTTTCTTTGCCACAAAAGCTATCACCACAAAGAAGAATTGACAACGTCAGTGCAAAGGTATTAATGTGTGTTTCTTTTCGTTACAGTCGCAATGTCCTTCTCTAATTAGCAGAAGGCAAACATGATCCTTGCCTTGTGAGCTGCAAATGTCAAGAAGAGCAAGGCCGCAAAGATATATCAATCATGGAAGTGTGGCGGTAGACCAAATGCGTCGGTGGTCATAAGAAATTATGAAGACCTCAGACGAACCGGCCGGTTTAAGAACAATGACAGAGGACGCCATTTTTAAGTCCTAGCTGCGCACGGATGTTCTAGTATTTATGGCCCAAAACCCTCATGCCAGCGTGCAGGACGTGGCCGCCCAGGTACAAATTTCCAAGTAATCAATTCGGAGGATTTGAAATGACTCGACCTTTCAACCGTATACCACCTTAACCTGCACCAATACTTGAAAAGAGAAGACCTGCAGAATTGTCTAGGTTTTTCGCATAGGGTCCTCACAAAAGTCGACCTTTTGCGCAACATTATGTGGACAGGTGAAGCCAATTTTCACAGAAACGCCCAGCTAAATTTGCATAATGCGCAGTATTGAAGTGACTCTAATACGCACTGGTTAAAGCGCACTCGGCCCCAGTAACAGTGGTTGTGCAATGTGCAGCGCGGTATTTACGCCGGTGCTATAATCGATCCCATGTTATTCGATGACACACTGGCTGGACAGCGTTACGTGGACGAAACCCTTGAAGGAGAGGTGGATTAGTTTCTCAGCGAAGTCCCGCTTTCACGTCTTCCACTTGCATGGTATCAGCAAGATTGGGTGCCGGCACACCATACCATCAGAGCAGGAAACTGGCTGGATGTGACTTTTGATGCGCAATAGATTCAAAGGCACAGGCCTGTAAATTATCCGGCAAGGTCACCCAACCTCTCTCCACTTGATGTCTTCCTTTGGGGTTATGTGAACGATTGTGCTTACATGATGGATACCACGCCATCAGGTGAGCTCAAGGCAAGGATAACGGATTTGTGCCGTTGAATCCCAGCGCTGATCATCAAAAAAGCCACTCACGATGCAATAAAGCGGACTCAGTACTGCGTAGGAGATCTATTCGGACACTTCCTCTAGGCCGCAGCTGGTGTTCAACGACACTTACGAAAGCACTGATAACAAGCGCACACTGATATCTGATTCTTATTTTTTTTTTCTGCAGATGCCGCGATTGCCAATTCGGCACAATCGGAAGTGTTACGCTTACTTTCTTGAACGCATTGGTTTTGCCTTTTCTCTACATGTTGGTCGCTTCTCGGTCTATTTATATTGCTTTTATTTTTTGCCTCGAACCTGTTTTTTGCAGCACGTACGCACACTGATGAGAAATAAAACCGTCACTTAATTTTGGCATTGGTTCGAAGCAAGTTTCTGGTGCGAAATATAGCTGCGTGCGCACTCTTTCGATGCGGTCTGAGTAGAGCCAGGATTTAATAACATTCTATGCCTATTCCATTGCTTTCGCGATTCGTGCGTGGTAAGAGCGGCGCTTTGGACTCGTTATCAAGGGGCTTTTGTTATGAATTTGATCAGTCGGCCTTGAATGACAGATAATAAATGTGACGCAGAAATGAGACGAAGGAATAGCCGCGAAGTGCAGAAAACTGCTGTTTGTGCTCCTTGCGTACCATTATCAAGGTGATGCGCTGTCTCTTCAGGTTTGCGACCGGCAAAGCGGTTGCTTTCAATCAGTTTATTTGAGGGCGCTGCTTGATGATGCACGTGAGAACGCAGTAACCTAGTATTTTTCATTTTTCGCGAGATTTCTTTACGACCAGGAAAAATTCTACGCACTTCGTACGTCACAGATAACACCGCAGTTAGATATATCATAAGAAGCCAACAAACATTGACACCAAGTACAACATTACATATTACATAACGAGGGTCTCGAATCCGGCAACATTGATGCCTTCAGGTAGCATGTGTGGGTTTATTGACCAGTTGCCTTCACCCCAAAAGATCACGTTCTCGTGACGCCTGCGGCCAAAAAAGATGTTCCTCGTCTGCCGCCAAGGTCTGTGAGTGGTGGCGCTGGCTAACACTCCCAGGGTTCTACTAGTACACATAAATACCCAAGAAAGTGGATGGGGAAACAGCGCCGCGGTAGCTCAACAGGTAGAGCATCGCACGCGAAATGCGAAGGTTGTGGGTTCGGTTCCCACCTGCGGCATGTTGTTTTTTCATCCACTTTAATTTCCATTAATCTATCGTTTCCTTATTTCATTTATTAAGCACAAGTAATTTCCCCCATGTTGTCCTTGGTGTCAATGTTTGTTGGCTTCTTATGATATGACTAATAAAAATCGGGACCCTCGGTTAACCCCCTCTCTTCTCGTTTACCGCAGTTAGATGTCATTTGAGGGTGACTACAAATGCCTCATTGACACTTCGATAATTGGGACAGTGCTTCTTGAGTAAGATAATTAATTACAATTACGTTATTAAATTTTAGTAACGAAAAAGGTTACTGGTGGCTACTCCACTGTGCTAGAAACAATGTGCACTAGGTTTTCTTTGAGTAAGGCAATTGCGCTGTTTTTTAAATCTTGGTGCACGATTGCTGGGATGCCGTGTATACTAGAGGCTATCGGGTGACTAAACCGAGCCGTGTTCCATTGTTCTGGCGTCCGCAGGAAGATATACCTGCCTGATCTGATCGTGGCCGTGTCGCACTTCTCGTACCGCGACGCCGACCGCCCGGACTGCCAGACAATGCCGCCCAGCGTATTGCACCACCATAACACCATCCACTTACTCTACGGACACACGATGGTGAGTTGCGTTATTGTTGTCGTGGCTATAGCTGGTTCATCTTCAAACAGTAAGCTGAAACAGTACAGTTAGTGAAACGCGAACGTTTGCCACAAGACATATGATGAACGGCAACTAAATTTTGCGCAAGCAGTCGATGGGCCTCTTGTAGTGTGTGTCGAGCTGAAGTGTGCGTATATGAGTATAATAGAGTATCAGTAACACTCTTCTCGAAGCGATTTTTATCTGAAGGGGCGAGAGATGGCGTACTGAAACAGTTATAGCGCTGGTATCTATCTATCTATCTATCTATCTATCTATCTATCTATCTATCTATCTATCTATCTATCTATCTATCTATCTATCTATCTCTATCTATCTATCTATCTATCTATCTATCTATCTATCTATCTATCTATCTATCTATCTATCTGGCTGGCTGGCTGGCTGGCTGGCTGGCTGGCTGGCTGGCTGGCTGGCTGGCTGTCTCTTAAGGGTTCTGACGATCCCATATATGAATATAGACACAGGGCGTATGAGGCGAACGGATCTTTTCATTAACGTATCCGTCTGTCTGGCTGATGTTTTCCATGTCGCATGCTGTCGGCTATGCCAGCGCCAGTCCGTGACGCAGCTCGCGCAGCTAGTCCGCAACCAGCTCCACACGGCGAGGACCGCTTCTGTGACAATGAAAGGCCGCTGGTACCGGCCAAAGTATCCCGACGTGTTCACCGATGACATCGGAAACTTTACGTTCTTCGATAAGTGCACAAATTTCACAGGCGATCAGGACGTCCCGCCCGCCTTGGTAAGTGTCGGCTCTCGGGTGCAAATACACTTAGAGTACTGTCTTAACAATTGTAGCACGATGCATACCCAGCCAACCATTTCTGGTCTCATTTTTTCTTCAAGTACGAAATTTACATTGTGGGCAACTGAATCAGAAAACAAATAAGAAAGATGGAATGAGTGAGTAATTAAAATTCCGTAATCAGTTTTCCTCGATATGTAGGAGCCGTGTGGGGCAAATTTAATACCTTGCAGGGGAGCTTTTGGTGCTTCAAACTTGTAAATTTCAACCACGATTGCGCAAAGAATGGGCATGCATTAGGTATTGAGATAATGTTTTCCTCATGCGCCTAAGTCATTTTACACACCTTACGTGGCACGCTCCATTGTTGCAGCTCGGATGCCCAATTGCCGCTTGCGGTAACGTCTGTACTTTTCCTAAACTTCAGAAAGAGCCGATGACGTGCATTCCAAACTATACATGAGTGATGTAACTGAGTTGCGGGCACTTTGACTTCTAAAGTTAGGTTAGACTTTTCAAGCATTAGGTTTAAGAGTGTCAAAAGGGAAGAAGGTGTATGTGCGGGAAGGTGGTGAATGTGTATATATATATATATATATATATATATATATATATATATATATATATATATATATATATATATATATATATATATATAAGGAAACATTCCGTAAGTCCAGTGCATAGATAATGGGAGAAATGAAGGCGCACCTTTACGAAAATTTCATTTGCAATGGTTAAGGTTTCGGCCGGGCCTTGGCTTAAACGTTACCACATTAAAAATACTATTTTCATAAGTGTGCGCGTTCGTTTCTTCACCTACATATATATATATATATATATATATATATATATATATATATATATATATATATATATGTGGTGTTATGGAAGGATGAACGAAGAGAGGAAGAAGAATATCGCGAGACGCTGGCTGCTGCGTGTTGTTGGTGGCCAGCCATCTTAACTACTCACTCATTTTGTGTATATATTGTAAATATAATCGTCGATACTCGCCACATCACCGTGAAATATAGGTGAGAGGTGCGGGGTACCATGGCTGTAAACGGAGCTCCGCAGTGAACGTCACATCACCATCTGCACCATGAATGACGGTGAGCGCTCGAGATCAATGTCTTTGCCGCGTCCTACGTCACCGTCGCATGCTACATCGCTGTCAGCTTTAGTTGTCGTTGTGCAACCCAAGGATCCTGGAACTTTCTGAGGGACCGATGGCGCCGACGTTGAAGAGTGGGCGGCCATGTACGAACGCGTGAGTGGAATCAACCGATGAAACCCTACGCTCATGCTAGCTAACCTGTTGTTCTTCCTAAGAGGCACGGCAAAGGTGTGGTACGAAAACCACAAAGAGGAACTACCCAGCTGGGACCAATGCAAAGAGAAGTTGACAGTGTTGTTTGGCAAGCCAGCCGGCCATGAAATTGGCGCAAAGTAAGAACTGGCATCCCGTGCCCAATCCCCCACAGCATCCTATGTCTCTTAAATCCAGGACGTGTTGGCATTTTGTGGTAAGGCCGACCACGACAAGACAGACGCTGAGAAGGTCGCGCACGTGCTTAAGGGCATTGCTGACGACGCGTTTAATCTGCTCATGTGAAAAAGCTGCTCTACAGTTGATGAAATCATTAAAGAGTGCCGACAAATCAAGCAGGCCAAAAGCCGGCGCGTCTTGCAACCATTCGCCAGACTTCCCAATCCTGCCGCAACGTGGACGTGTGAAGATCGAGCCGCACAGCAGCATGAGTCCCCATCAGAGGAAGTGGTGCGAATCGTTAGACGTGAAATGGATGCGATGGCGCCCGTAGCTTTCTGTTGGCGCAGCCCTGCTGCTACCACATTTTCAGTTCCGCTGGTACCAGCTATCGTTTGCCAGGAACTTGAAAAAATTGGTTTATATTCTGTGTGCGCAGTTGCCCATCCCACAGCAAACGAACGCCCTTCTATTACTTTCGCTCCACTCCGCCGCTTCTCTCCGCGTTATCGCGGCCCGACTGAGTGGAGAACTGAGGACGACCAGCCGATATGTTTCAACTGTCGCCGCATTGGTAATGTCGCCCGATACTGTCGCAACTCGTGGCCCTCAACACCTCACACGCCGACCAACATGAGCCTTTTTGATGGAAATATCCGCAATGTTTCGCCCACGGCTGAGTCTAACAGCGCCGACAACTCTACTAGGAACACGTGGTACAGCCGCTCACCATCGCCGCGCGGACACCAGTCTCGTTCACCGCAAACACGTCGCCCATCTTCCCGCTCGCCGCAGCCACGTCGCCTATCGACCCCTGTGGCTTTTGGCCGCACCCTTTAGGAAAACTAAGAAATGCAGCCATCGGTGTTGGTGCTGCTTTGCCTACTACTGCAGCAAACCTCTGTATGTGCCCACGAAGAGAAGTGTAATTGACGTTAAAATAGACGGTGTACCTGTCCGAGCTCTTGTCGATACTGGAGGTCCTGTGTCTGTGATGAGGGCTAGGCTACGTAGACGTTTAAAGAAGGTCGTCACCAAGCAGCTGCCGTAGTGCTTCGTGTGGCCGACGGGAGCGTGCTGGTTCTTTTTGGAATGTGTACGGCGCATTAATTAAAGCCCACCGCCCTACTTCTGTTCTCTTTGCTGTGATCGACAAGTGCACTCACGACGGATTTTTTATCCACTCATTCTGCTCCCATCGACTGCGCGAGCGGCGTTCTTCAGTTGGATCTGCCTCAACTTGCCGATGCTCCGAGCACCGCCCCTCCGCGCTTGTGCTCGGTTCACGATGTGCGCCTGTCACACGAGGCAGTCACTTACGTCACTTTGACCGCCCAACCACAGGTTCCTGAGGGTGAATATGTGCTTCGCCCTATCATTCACGTGCTTTTGAACCGGAACGTTGCTGTTCCGCATACGATTGTCACGGTGAATAACAACGACATTGTTCTACCGCTCCTGAATTTCAGCCTGTGCCCTCAAGTGATTCCGGCCGGCATGTTCTCGGCCAGCGTTTCTAGTGGTTCCGAATTTGATACTGAGAATCTGAATGCCGAGAGTGGCTTATTAGTGCCAATTTCAGCTCACAGCTCTGCTTCCTTAACGGATAACTTCGGGACAATGATTGCACCTGACCACACCTCTGCACAGTCCACGGACATACGCCTCCTGCTTGAATCGTACAACGACATATTTGATTTAGGCGGCAGGCCTTTAGGCCAAACATCTGTCGCTCACCACCGCATAAACACTGGGGACACGAATCCTATTCGTCGGCGTCCATATCGGGTATCGCATGCTGAACGTCGAGTCATCCAATCTTCCCTCCGGGACCCCAGAGGACGGCTTGGTCACTGGGCTTTCCGGCTTCAGGAAATTTCATTTGTTGTCAACTGTAAGTCTGGACGTCTGCACAAGGACACCGACTGCCTCTCCCGTCACCCCGTGGATCCCCCTAATCCTATTGCACATGATCCTGTGACCTGCGTGATGGCTTTGACTGATATGACCGACATACGCACTGAACAATAACGCGACGCATCCTTACAGTCCATCATCGCTAAAGTGCAATCTGGTAGCACCAATGGCACGTGCCACATGTTCGCGCTACACTACGGCATCCTTTACCACCGCAATAGCAACCCTGATGGCCCTGAGTTGCTGCTTGTCCTTCCTCGTCATCTGCGATCAGTCGTTCTCGAAGAACTTCACGATGCACCGACAGCGGGTCACCTTGGAGTTTGGTGTACATAAGACCGCGTACGACGTCGGTTCTTCTGGCCGGGTCTCTAACGCTCTGTGCGTCGTTATGTGGCAACTTACGAATTGTGTCAAAGCCGGAAGGCACCTCCCTTGCCATCTGGCGGACGACACTATCCAATTGAAGTTCCGTCTGAACCATTCTTTTGTGTAGGCCTTGGCCTGCTTGGCACTTTACCGACGACGACTTGAAGGAACAAGTGGATCGCCGTCGATACTGCCCATGCGACACGCTACGTGATAACAAAGGCGTTGCCGACTAGTTGCGCAACAGACGTCGCCAATTTTCTCCTTCACGACGTCATTCAGCAGCATGCTGTACCTCGACAGTTACTTACGGACCACCGCCGCTCGTTCTTTTCTCGAGTAGTGGACGACCTCCTGCGCTCTTCTTCCACTGAGCACAAGCTATGCACCGTCTGCCACCCACAAACGAACGGTCTTACGGAACGTCTCAACCGCACACTCAGAGATGCTGTCGATGTACGTCTCCAACAATCTCCGCGGCTGGGACGCCGCGCTGGCCTACGTGAGATTCGCGCATAACCCGTCCCGACATGACACCGCAGGATATACGCCCTTTCATCTTTTGTATGGTCGCGGCCCCACATTGCCCTTCAACACCATCCTACCTTCTGTGCTCCGTCTTGCCACTGAGTACGCTCGCGAAGTCGTCGATCGCGTTCACATGGCGCGTCAAATCGACCGATCTCGCTCATTGGCCTCGCAGCATCTGCAGAAAGAGCGTTACGACCAGTGCCATCGCAATGTTCAGTTCGACCCAGGTGCTTGGGTGCTCCTTTGGTCACCATGTAATCGGGTCGGCCTCTCCCAGAAGCTTTTATCTCGCTACTCAGGGCCTTATCAAGTCCTGCGTCAAGCTAACGACGTCAATTACGAGATTACGCAGTTACAGTTTCACCCATCCTCGTGTCCGGTGCCTGTTTACAAAGTGCACGTTTCGTGGCTGAAGCCATACCGCGCTCGCAATTCTTCGCCTAACATGTGCGGAGACGGCGCTTCAGCACTCGGGGGACCTGTTACCGAAGCATGAACGAAGAAAGGAAGAAGTTCGCGCGACGCCGGCTGCTGCGGGTTGCTGGTGGTCAGCGATCTTAACTATTCAGACTGATTTTCTGTATGTATTATAAATATAACCTGCTATACTCCCAACATTCCTGTAATATATATATATATATATATATATATATATATATATATATATATATATATATATAAATAAATAAATATATATATATATATATATATATATATATATATATTTATATATGTATAATATGGATAGCATTGGCACAAATCAGATGTACGCGTTAAGAGACAAAGCCGGCATTATCATAACCAATATTGATGAGCTAGTTCAAGTGGCAGAGAAGTTCTATAGAGATTTATACAGTACCAGTGGCACCCACGATGATAATGGAAGAGAAAAAGCCTAGAGGAATTTGAAATCCCACAAATAACGCCGGAAGAAGTAAAGAAAGCCTTGGGAGCTGTGCAAAGGGCGAAGGCAGCTGGGGAGGATCAGGTAACAGCAGATTTGTTGAAAGATGGTGGGCAGATTGTTCTACAAAAACTGGCCACCCTGTATACGCAATACCTCATGACCTCGAGCGTACCGGAATCTTGGAAGAACGCTAACATAATCCTAATCCATAAGAAAGGGGACGCCAAACACTTGAAAAATTAAAGACCGATCAGCTTACTGTCCGTTGCCTACAAAGCATTTACCAAGGTAATCGCAAATAGAATCAGGAACACCTTAAACTGCTCTCAACGAAAGGACTAGGCAAGATTCCGTACAGGCTTCTCAACAATAGACTATATTCACGCTATCAATCAGGTGATAGAGAAATGTGCGGAATATAACCAACCGTTATATATAGCTTTAATAGACTACGAGAAAGCGTTTGATTCAGTCGAAACCTGAGCAGTCATGGAAGCATTACAGAATCAGTGTGTAGACAAGCCGTATGTAAAAATACTGAAAGATATCTATAGCGGCTCCACAGCCACCGTAGTCCACCATAAAGAAAGCAACAAAATCACAACAAAGAAATGAGTCAGGCACGGAGATACGATCTCTCCAATGCTATTCACAGCACGTTTACAGGAGGTATTCAGAGACCTGGATTTGGAAGAATTGGGGATAGGAGTTAATGGAGAATACCTCAGTAACTTGCGATTCGCTGACGACATTGCCGTGCTTAGTAACTCAGGGGACCGATTACAATGCATGATCGCTGATCTGGAGAGGTAAAGCAGAAGGCTGGGCCTAAACACTAATCTGCAGAAAACTAAATGTTATAGGGGTATTACTCAAGTTCGCGCGTGCACACCTGACCCTTCTCTGGATCGCACAGCGCCGGCGGAGCACCAGTCGCTCGCTAGCACTTCCGCAGCAGCCCTAACAGTCACAGCTGTGACCCCTAACCCGCGGTTCGCAGTGAGTTGCGACCACGGTGGGTTCAGGCCAGGGAGGACAGGGTGAGTCTCGACCTAAGGTGTTTATTCACCTTTGAGAACAAGTATACCAACTGACAACAACAGCAACCACACATACAAATACAACACAAAACAAAACCACAGCGGCGGAGCGTTCCGCACGTCTGGGGCGAAATAAACCGCACAAGGTGGGAGCCACAGAAGAGGCTGATAAAAGTTCAGCTCACCCAGAGTGGATCCGCGCTCTGGCCCTGGGGTGGTCAGTCGCTCACAAAGGCCGAGCACAGCAGGGGGACGGCGTGCGGCGGTCTCAGCGGCTGAATTGAGATGCGGCCTGTCGCAAGCTCCTCAGCCGAAAGACAACGGTGTATCTGGGGAATAGCGCTTCTCCCCGAGCGGCGGAGAGGGAGTCTACCCGGTTCCAAGAAAGGGAAAGGAGGGAACGGGGTGCCTTGGCTGCAGCGTCGCGGCCAGGCGCGAAGAGCAGCGGGAGCGGCGAAGGTGCCCTCTCCCCAGCTACCCTCCGCGAGCGAGCACGTGATTATCGCGTGATAACCGCGTGGCCGCTCCGGAGATATCGGGATGCGCGTGCGATCCCCACATCCCCTCCCCTGCTTAAAACAACCCTTTCGCCGCTAAGAGGCCGCCGTTACCTCAGGCTTTTCTAAGAGGGACATGCTACTCCGACAGCAACACGGTTTGAGTCCATGTTGGTGAGGGAGCAGCTCTAGCTGCAGACCGCCGTTGTTGCCGTGTGGGTAGTCGCGAGCCAGGCCTGAACATCGAATGATGGTACGGAGCAGCTTGCCAGTAACGGGATGTAGTAGAAGGCAAGAAGGCTGCTGGGTCCGGGTCACCTTGGTTCTCGGCGGCGTCGCCTGCCTCGTCGGACGTGCCGGTCCGTGGTGGCGAAAGGGCCCCTGGATTTCCCGTGGCTGTTTATGCTGACGCTATCCCCGAACCAGCCTCGATATGGCGCAGGACAGCTGTCTTTTGATGTTCCCAGAGGTCGTTGCCCTCTGGTATGGTCGAAGCCGTTTCTTTCTTTTCGTCCCGACACAGCTCTCTCTGTCGTTGCGCACCCTCGCGGGTGTCGGCACGCATGATCGGCAAAGGCGCGCCGACACACCCCTAACGATGGCTTGCACCTCGCTGCGCAGCAGGGGTCCACTCTGTCCTTGCGGGCGAAGTCTTTGGCTCGGCCTTGAGGCTGGATGCTTGGTTGCGGGCCTCGCAACTCGGTCGCGGAACTGTGCGGTGCGGTTCGGCGAATTCTGCGCCGCTGCGACCATTGCGGACCGGAAGTCGCTCGCTGCGCTTTCACCTCGTTGTTGGCCGCCGGAGGAACTTATTTTCTCGCCGCCTGTTGCCTGAACTGCGCTGCTGACTGCTTACGGCCTGCTCGTTCCTACTCACAGCGGAGACGGTCTTTTCTTCCTGCTTGATTGTTGTTGCACGGCTCCCGATGGGCGGTCTGCTGCTGCGACAATTTGGTCAGCCCCTCTCGCTTCTTCCAAAGAGAAAGCGCGTGCTCAC
The DNA here is from genome assembly GCF_023375885.2 of Dermacentor andersoni. Lineage (NCBI taxonomy): Eukaryota > Metazoa > Arthropoda > Arachnida > Ixodida > Ixodidae > Dermacentor > Dermacentor andersoni. The sequence continues at coordinate 531,889 of NW_027314755.1, forward strand.
TCTAGAAGCCTGCATGCTAGACATCGGAGGAGCATTCCGTCCGATATCGCGCACAATAAAATAGCCTCAGCGAACCGGACAGAGTTAGTTCTGCCGAGATTGCAAGTTATAACGCCGCACTGGGCTCGAACGTCGAGCTGTGCCACCCGATGCCGCTGCCTGAGGGCGCGGGAGAGCGTTCTCCTCGGGCCACTCGCTCCCTCTGTCGTAGTAGGGTTTGCGATCACAGACACGAACCGGTCGGCTAATTGGTCTTCAAGTCCGGCCGCCTGTACACGAGCGAAGAGACAGTCTCTTGCACCCGGTGCGGTCCTGTCCATTTCGGCGCCAGAGAAGCTGAGAATTTCTTACTGGCGTCGCTCAGGACGTGATTCCGTCTCAACACCAGGTCGCCCACTTTGTAGTGAACTTCCCGATGAGTGCGGTCGTACTGCGCTTTCTGCTCGGCACGTGCAGTGTTCAGGTTCCGTCGCGCTTTTCGTAAAGCCTCCGTTACCTTCGCGCGCAGCCCAGTCGTATAATCGGCGCGTGCCGACGAAAAAACCAGTTCCGTGCTGCTTCGCTCCTGTAGAGTAAGCTCTACCGGATTCAACAGCTCCCTTCCAAGGTTGAGGGTGGCGGATGTACACCCAGTCGATGGATTCACTATCAACCTGATTGCAAATCCAATTTCAGGAAGACAAGCTTCCCACTCATTGTGCGTCCCCGCAAATGCAACGAGCATGTGCTTGATGTTGCGGTTCACACGCTCAGTGGGATTCGCCTGGGCATGGTACGTGGTTGTTCTCCTGTGCTTAATGCCGAGAGCTGGAAAAGAGTCCACGAAGAGTTTGGCAGTGAAGTAGGACGCATTCTCCATTATCAACTGCTCAGGATAGCCGAATCGTGTGAACTCCTCGATCAGCTTTCCCATGATTACGCGTGCCGTCAGCTTCCGTAGGGGGAAAAGTTCCACCCACTTGCTGAAATGGTCTGTGACTACGAGAAGGAATCGGTTCCCGCTCGGTGTCCTGGAGTAAGGTCCCATGACGTCACATGCCGCAATTTGCCACGGTGTTCGGCTATTGATCGGCTGCATGAGCCCGGGTGGTCGGCCCCCACGCAGCTTCACGCGTTGGCACACGTTACAAGAGCGGGCGTAGCGCATCACATCCCGCTTCATTCCAGGACAGGTAGCAAAGCGGCACAACTTCAGATAAGTCTTAGGGCCACTTGCATGCCCAGCCAGGCACGTATCGTGAAAGTAGCCTAAAAGTGCTCCTGTCAGAATGCGTGGTATCACCGCTTTGAAGGACTCATGTGTATCCTTCTCCGCGGGAATATATCTCAGCAGGACGCCGTCAGAGTCTAGCAGGTAGGAATCCAACGCGCTCACAGCATTACCAGCTGTTTCGGAGCGCTGCGCACCCAGAGCAATACCAGCTGCGTCCATGTGCGCCACGGCCGCGCCGCCGAGCTCCCAGAGCCCCTCAAACACTTTCTTACAAAACGGATCCTCCCGCTTTGCCTCTAACAGCTCCTTTCTGCCGAACACGCTCCCCACTGAACTGACGCAGTCCAAGTGGTTCACGCTTTCGTCCTGAGAAGGGGGTTCGTCCGCCCTTCCTTCGGGACCAGCGCCGTCGAGCATTGTAACAGTTACTCTGCTCTTAGGCTGAGTCACTGAGGAGTCACGATGGGTATTAATGTTACCCCTCCTGACGACCTCAATCATTGCAGCGGTTAGTCCGCTCTCAAACTCAGTTTCGGGCGAGGTGAGTTGAGTAGTAATGTTACTCTTCTCACGGTCAACGGGCGCGCGCGAAAGTGCGTCCGCCGCAACGTTGTTCTTTCCTCTCCTGTAGCGAACGGTAAAGTCGTATCGCTGCAGGAGAAGTGCCCACCGCGCCAGCTGGCCGCTCGGCTCTCCTAAGCGCCTAAGCCAAGTTAGTGCCATATGATCGGTCTCAATAATGAATGGGACTCCATCAATATAGTAGTCGAACTTTTTGAGAGCGAAAATGATCGCCAGACATTCCTTTTCGGTCACGGAGCAATTTTTCTCTGCGGGAGTCAAGAGCGGCTGGCAAAAGCTACCGGGCTCAAACTACCTTCTTGCTGTTGGAGCTAAACCGCTCCTAGGCTAAGGTCGCTGGCGTCCGTATGTATGACAAATTCTTTGTTCAAGTCTGGTAGCCTTAACTCGGTGGTTTCCACGAGCGCGTTTACGAGGTTGCGCAGTGCCTCCTCTTGCTCGGGACCCCACCTCCACTGCTCACCTTTCCTCAACAGCATAGTCAAGGGGGCTTGCAGTGCACCGCAGTTTGGGATGAACTGTCGATAGAAGTTTGCCAGCCCCAAAAAGCGTCTCAGTCCACCTATGTCTGCCGGTGATGGGTAGTTCAATAATGCCTGAACCTTGTCATCACACGGCAGAAGGCGTCCGTTATCAAGTTTAAACCCAAGTAGCGTTACTCGGGTTGCTGCGATCTTGGTCTTGGTCGGATTTAGCGTTATCCCCGCAGACCTCAGACGCCCCAACACGTCCCTGAGATGGCGTAAGTGCTCATCAAAGGTACGCGAGTACACCACAACATCGTCCAGGTAAGCAAGAGCATAGTGCCACCTTGCGTCACCCAAGACACGGTCCATCAGGCGCTGGTAAGTCGTAGGCGCACTGACAAGTCCGAAGGGCATACGGGTAAACTGGAAAAGTCCCCTGTGACAAGTGAAGGCAGTCGTCTCTCGGTCACAGGGATCTACCTCCAACTGAAAGTATCCTCTGCTTGCATCGAGCGTAGTGAAGTACTTCGCTCCGCCAACGTTGGATACGATCGAGGGAATGCTAAGAAGCGGATATGCGTCCTTGCGTGTCACCTCGTTCAGGCGGCGATAGTCAACACAAAGGCGGGGCATCCCATCCTTTTTAGGAACCAGCACCACAGGAAAACCCGATGGGCTGTCCGACCTTTCAACAACGCCTGTATCGAGCAGTTCGTCCAGAGCGCTGTCTAGTGCTTTCCTCTTAGCGAAACTCATCGGCCGAGGATTACACTTCCACGAAGAGGCGTCTCCTGTCTCAATTTTGTGCCTCTATAGCGTAGTGCAACCGGGCCGCTCTGTGAATACGGCGTCATATTCAGTCAGAAGCGATGAGAGGCGAGCCTTTTCTTCCCCCGACAAACTGCTTAAGTCGTTTAGCAGCGGGTGGTATCGTTCGCCCCTCACTGCTGTACACTGTGCCACCGCAGCGGGGGTTATGGGCTGTGCGGGAGGGGAGCAGTTCCCCTCCGCGCCTCTTTTCTCAGCGCGGTTGGCCGGACGGCATGTCGACCCGGCCGCAACCGTTCTAAGGGACCTTTTCGGGCAATCGTTGGGTCGGTCTGCGCGCGAAGCATCATCGAACGAAGTTCTCTCTGACGCTTTTTGAAATGAAACGAAAGGTTTCAGGGTGCCACATGCTCGCTCCCTATATCCTCCGTTGCAGACGTCAATAACAATACCCGTCTTGGCGAGGAAGTCTCTACCAAGAATTATAGGAGCCGACAGGCCGGGAAGGTGAGCGAGGCGTTGTCGCCTCACCCGTTTCTCCCACCGCACCACAAGCCAAGCAGCACAGCTCACGTGCGCCGTGCCGCTGGCGAGTCGGAAGGTCACATTACTCTCTCTCAGTCGATAGCGTCTGACGGAGATGTTCACACACCTCGTCGCCAAATAGTGAAGCGCTTGCTCCTGTGTCTAACAGCGCAAAAAACCTGCGCCGGGCGACTGTAACCTCTATGAGCGGCGCTGGCGTGTCGTTGGGTGGTCCGAAACGACAAGCCAGCGGGGCAACGAGTTCATGTGCCTCACTTCGCGCCGCTGTAACCACCGCCGGCCATGCAGCGTTGCTCACCGGCGGCCCCGCTCGTTTCCCGAAAGCGCGTGCTCTCGGTTCGCAGGCTGTCTGCAACCCCGGGCGAAGTGCCCGGGCTGGTTGCACCGATAACAGAGGAGAGCCGGCCTTTGTCGGGCTTGGCGTCCAGTGCCTCGCGCCGTTTGACCGTTGTACCTCTCTATCGACTGCTCCCTTGCAGACACGCTCTGCTCTGGCATCCTCGGGCCGGCATGTCGACCACGATTCTGCATACATGGGCCATCGGCAGCGCGTGCTGCACGCATGGCATAAGTGTACGGGTCGAGAGCCCGGTCAGATAAGTCCCAACCGTTTCTCAATTGTCCGTCACTGAAAGCAACCGCACCATCGCCCCCGGAACGAGTGCGAAAAGTGTCCCCGTTCCACGCGGATCGCGGCTCAAGTGCCCTCGACGCTGGGGGTGGAGGTCGGTATGAGCGTGAGGCGAGTATGTCCGCCTGTATGCGCTTTGCCTCCGAGGCCAGCTCATCCAAATCCCTGAACTTGCTGCCCCTTAGGTACACTGCGAAGGTGGGATGAGCTTGTCGCGTGACTCTCTCCACCTTATCGCAGTTCGGAGCAGAAGGGTCAGTGGTACGATAAAGTTCGTCCATCGCCCTTACGTACCCGAGCAAGGATTCGTCCGGATGCTGAGTACGTAGCTCCAACTCGCGCCGCGGACGACGCTCGTAATCTGCGGGCAGGAATTCCTCGCGTAAGGTCGCTCGGAACTCGGCCAGCGTGCTACACCGGTAGCCACTAAGCCGGAACCAGCGGACAGCGTGATCAGTCAACGACACTGGTACGACGCGTTCCAGTATCGCGCCATCGGACAGCCCAGTTGCGCGCTGGTAAGTCAGCACGCGATCGAGGTATTCGTTGACGCTAACTGAATCATGATACCCGCTGTTGATGGGTAAGTCCACCCTCACTCTCGGTCTAGCAGATGCGGCGGCAGATGTCAGCAGAGTGTTCTGCACGGCACCCGTCAACCTCTCAATCAAGCGCATCGCATTGTGCAACAGTGCCTGCTGAGGCTCGCTCTGGCCAGTAATGTCTGGCACAGGAGCGGGATGCGTCGAACAAGTGTGCCGTTGTGGCTCCGTGCTCTCCGCGAACTCTGGCGAAGGGTTAGGCGTAATGTGCTTCACGCCTTCAAAGATACGTCCTCCCGGAGAGAGCGCCTCATGTGTAGCGCTACCCTCTTCGAAGCTTATCAAATTCCCAGGGCTAATGTTTGCCGCAGGGTATGACTGACTGCGACAGCGTATACAACGGCTGTAAGTCATCCCCGTATGCTGCCACGGTTCGTTCGTGTGGTGGCAGTCACTCACACAAACAGACTCAACCTGTCACACCTCTGGCCCCACGTTGGGTGCAAAATATAGGGGTATTGTGCAAGTTCGCGCGTGCGCACCTGACCCTTCTCTGGATCGCACAGCGCCGGCGGAGCGGCAGTCGCTCGCTAGCACTTTCGCAGCAGCCCTAACAGTGAGAGCTGTGACCGCTAACCCGCGGTTCGCAGTGAGTTGCGACCACGGCGGGTTCAGATCAGGGGGGGGCAGGGTGTCTCGACCTAAGGTGTTTATTCACCTTAGAGAACAAGTATACCAACTGACAACAACAGCAACCACACATACAAATACAACACAAAACAAAACCACAGTGGCGGAGCGTTCCGCACGTCTGGGGCGAAATAAACCGCACAAGGTGGGAGCCACAGAAGAGGCTGATAAGAGTGCAGCTCACCCAGAGTGGATCCGCGCTCGGGCCTTGGGGCGGTCAGTCGCTCACAAAGGCCGAGCACAGCAGGGGGACGGCGTGCGGCGGTCTCAGCGGCTGAATTGAGATGCGGCCTGTCGCAAGCTTCTCAGCCGAAAGACAACGGTGCATCGGGAGAATAGCGCTTCTTCCCGAGCCGCGGAGATGGACTCTCCCCGGTTCCAAGAAAGGGAAAGGAGGGAACGGGGTACATTGGCTGTAGCGTCGCGGCCAGGCGCGAAGAGCAGCGGGAGCGGCGAAGGTGCCCTCTCCCCAGCTACCCTCCGCGAGCGAGCACGTGATTATCGCGTGATAACCGCGTGACCGCTCCGGAGATATCGGGATGCACGTGCGATCCCCACAATGTTTAACAGTCTCGGTAGAGAACACCAGTTTACGATAGGTGCCGAGGCACTGGAAGTGGTAAGGGAATACTTCTACTTAGGGCAGGTAGTGACCGCGGATCCGTATCATGAGACTCAAATAATCAGAAGAATAAGAATGGGCTGGGATGCGTTTGGCAGGCATTCTCAGATCATGAACAGCAGGTTGCCATTATCCCTCAAGAGAAAAGTTCATAATAGCTGTGTCTTACCAGTACTCACGTACGGGGCAGAAACGTGGAGGCTTAGGAAAAGGGTTCTACTTAAATTGAGGACGACGCAACGAGCTATGGAAAGAAGAATGATGGGCGTAACGTTAAGGGATAAGAAAAGAGCAGATTGGGTGAGGGAAAAAACGCGAGTTAAAGACATCTTAGTTGAAATCAACTAGAAGAAATGGGCATGGGCAGGACATGTAATGAGGAGGGAAGATAACCGATGGTCATTAAGGGCTACGAATTGGATTCCAAGGGAAGGGAAGCGTTGCAGGGGGAGGCAGAAACTTAGGTGCGCGGATGAGATTAAGAAGTTTGCAGGGACGACATGGCCACAATTAGTACATGCCTGGCGTAACCAGGCTGCTGCTCCTGATGTTGATATATATATATATATATATATATATATATATATATATATATATATATATATATATATATATATATATATATATATATATATATATATATATATATATAGATAGATAGATAGATAGATATATCCAGAGTCCCCGCTACGGGGATTTGTCCAATATATTGGACATTGAGAAATGAGACATGAGACAGTACTCCTGTGAAAAATTTTCATCCTCATAAAACCGCGCTGTCCAACTTATTGTACACCAATGATGCCATCTTCTATGCAGCATTGATTAAAATACATCGTTCAATTTCCCACCGAAACAGTTCCACAATGGCAGCATTCAGCGGCGCGGCGTTTTACGGCAGCTGCCGGAGAAGTAAGCAATGTTTCTGGCATTTCTACCTGCTTTCAGGGCATGTCTTTGATTTTATACTAAAGTTAATACAACAGCGTACGCGCATAATACGAAAGTTAAACCGTTCGCGTGCTTACTTTTTTTTACGCTTCCTTTGATTTCGCTTGCCCATTACGTTGGACGCTAGGACTCAACCCGGCTATTTTGACCGCTCTTTTTTGATGGCCTTGTCATGAATAGCAGACGAGTACGGTTGGCATTAACGGCTTGTGGACGAAATCGCCTCTCTTTTTTTCATTAGGGGACCGGCCTCGATTGTTTGATGAATTAAGCCGATAACATTTCTTTTTTGAAGCCATGGTTTGCACCCGCAAGACACCTGTCGCAGGTGGTCTCGTAAGGGAAAGAAAACATATGAATATTCCTCTACCAGATATTGTGCGCATGTACAACGTCAACATGGGCGGTGTTGACAAGGCAGACTGAATGATAAGTTACTACGAGATAAAAGCACGTGTCAACAAGTGGACAATCAGAGCGACATTGCCCTCATCAACTCCTGGGTGCAGTACACGCGGGACATACGCTCCCTGAAGAAGCAGCGGAAAGAAATACTCAAATATGTGCAGTTCCGCCAATCTATTGCTGAGATTCTCGGGGCTCAAGGGACGAAGCAGGATGAAATGGAGAGTGAGAACGCAGCCGAGTGTCATCCGCCTTCAAAGCAGGCTCGACTGTCTCCTCGAAAACCCCAAGACAAGAGCACTACCCACTAATCAATGCTGACAGGCACTGCAAACGCTGCTAGTTGCAGACTACAGGGCTGCGACATGAAAACAAAGTTCTTTTGCACCAAATGTCGGCTCTTCTTCTGCCTCACCCAGGACAAAAGGGGTGTTGAAACTGCCCACAGGAAGTGAACACAAGAGCAAAATTTTTGTTGAGCAGAGGAATGCTCTTTTTCTGTACTTTATTCACTACGTCGCATTTCGAGTTATTAAAATATTTTTGCACACGAGTTTGAGCGCAATATCTGCGGTGCATCATTACGCCTACGCTGGGTGAAAAAAGACCGGGTAGCATTCCAGTGTCCAATATATTGGACATCGCGCTGAGCTGAAAATATCAGGGCTATTGAAAAAATATTTGATCACCTTCATAACCCTCTTGACTTATTCTGAAAGCTTGGGAAACATCTGCGCACCCAAATGCATCCCGGGTTTCAGGAGGACATATATATATATATATATATATATATATATATATTGTGACAGCTTACGTGCATAGGCGGTTTACGCCTCAGCAAACAGTATGGGGGGCATCCAAGAGAGGTGAACAAGGAAGACGACGTGTGGCTTAGGGCTAGCTGAATCTCGACAGGCGTTCACCTGATCAAGGCCATCGCGTCTAACTCTACTTGTTGTGACAATAAACGCCTTCCGTGGACGTAACAGAGTGATGGAGGTTCTGGGTACGACACAACGGACCACGGAGTCGCAGCACCTAGAACTTCGCCGGAGCCGTCGTCTTGCCGGTCTCTTGCCAACGACCTTTCCTATGGCTCAGGACGGAGGTGGACAGAGGCCAGCTCTAGTGTTACCAGCTCAAAGGGCAGCGTCAATATGATATATGCAGCACTACATGAACCACGCTCGTTCGCGGAAAAAGTGGGCGAGGAAGTCGACAAATGGCTGACGCACTACGCAAGGGTGAGCCGCTACAACCGTTGGGATTCTCTCCCTCAGTTTAAATATGTCGAGCTGTTTCTGAGTGAGACAGCACTGACGTGTTGTGAAGGCCAAGAAGACTCGTGAACAACTTAGGAGCACTTCGTTGAGGAAATTAAGAAATGTTTTGGCGACTCCTATGCCAAACAGAAATGCTCCGAGAGAACACTAGCTCAAGGAGCTCACACTCCTGGAGAAACGTACACTCTATGCATAGAAGGAATCCTCAAGCTGTGCAAAATTATGAATTCGCAGATGTTTGAGGAAGACCGAGTCAGACATCTCCCCAAAGGAACTGCAGAAGATGTCTACCATTTCCTTATGAGCAGGGAACACGTCGATTCGGTCTCAGATGTCGCTGTCACTCAGTGTCACTGTAGACTGTAAAACGGGATAAATCAGTGTAGGTACGAGCTTTCGCGCTGGGTTTGTGGACGGCCCACCATATCATGAAAGCAGGCTTTGTGTATCCAGGGATACAGTTGCGTCTCCGTTATGCGCAACGTGTGTTTCAGTCGCCGGTTTCCCCACCACCGACGGAACGTTTGACGCTACCGTTGAGCCCGTTCATATGAGTTTCATCAAGAGGCATGTACTGATACCGTATTCAACGCTTTCAGTTTTTCAGGGACGCACTAACTTATGGGCTGTAAACTATTCAAGTGAACCTACAATACTACCACAGAGTATAAAACTTGCCGCCTACCATGAAAATCAATTGATGTCGCTCGCCTTTTTTACAGAAGCCCCTGATTCTGCGGATGAACGCCAGGTCGGTAATGCATGCCGTGCTGCGCACTCCTCGATTCTAAATATGGTGAACCAGTCTCTCAGCAGTAAGCAGCGTCACGAAGTGGCAAATATTCTACTAGAACATGCCCGAATGTTTGACTTTTCGCCGCTAGAGGGGCCACCATTGTTTCCTCCTTCTCGTATACACAATCGCATAGACATGGGACCTGCCCAACTTTTGCGACCAAAGCCATACGGAGTCTCACCATCGGAACGCAAGGCGATCAACGACCAAGTCCACTAAAGCTAAATAAGAATGTAATCCAAGAATTCTGAAGTCCATGGGCAGCGCCAGTGATTCTGGTTAAAAAGAAAGATGGTACATGGCGATTTTGTGTTGACTACCGCCGCCTCAACACTATCATTAAAAAGAACGTATACCCTCTTCCACGTATTGATGATACTATCGACTGCCTTTCATCTGCGTCTTACGTTTCGTCTGTTGACTTGAGGTCAGGCTACTGGCAGATTTCTCTGCACAAGGCAGACACGGAGAAAACTGCATTTGTAACACCACATGGACTTTTTGAATTAAATGTGATGCCGTTCGGGCTCTGTGATGCGCCGGCAACTTTCGAGCGCTTTATTACAATAATCTTTCATGGCTTGAAGTGGGAAGTATGCATGTGCTATCTAGACGATGTAGTGATTTTCGGACGCACGTTCAGTGAGCACAACGCACGTCTCGATCGTGTGCTGGACTGCTTGGGCAAAGCGGGTTTGGTGCTCAACTCGAAGTGTTAGTTTGGAGAGCGCCAAACGCTGGTTCTAGGACACCTAGTGGATAAGGACGGTATACGACCCGATCCAGTGAAGACTGCTACGGTGAAAGCCTTCAAGCAACCTTGCCATGTGAAAGAGCTACGCAGTTTCCTAGGGCTTTGCCCGTACTTCCGCCGGTTTATTGGTGGATTTGCCAATATCGCGTATCCGCTGACATTCCTCCTCCAGAAGGGCGTTCTCTTTTAATATATTCCTGGGTGTGAGGCTAGTTTTCCTGAGCTGAAGTCTCCTGACGTCTCATCCCATTCTCCGACACTTCAACCATGTGGCTCCCACAGAAGCTCATACGGATGCTAGCGGTATTGGAATCGGTGCTGTCCTTATTCAACACTTCCGACACCAAAGCACACGCCGTCGCCTACGCGAACCAATGTTTATGTAAATCCGAGCGCAACTACCCCGTCACAGAGAAAGAATGTCTTGCAGTGATTTTCGCAATACACCGCTTCCGGTCATGCCTGTACGGGCGCCCCTACACTGTGGTGGCAGACCATCATTCTCTCTGCTGCCTGCTTAATCTCTGTGATCTGTCAGGGTGGCTTGCGCGTTCGACACTTCTTTACAGGAATATGACTTTACTGTTTCTTATAAAAGCGACCGCCGGCACGCCGACGCTGACTGCCTCTCGCGCATGCCGCTTCCGACGACGGACTACGACGCTGACAACTTCGGCCGCTAAATTGCATCACTGGAGCCGGGATTTCCTGATATAGATACCTTCAAGGCCGCGCAACAATAAGGCAAAACTTTAGAACCAGTCCTCATTACTGCAAGGCAGTCAGCACCATCTACTCGTTTCTCGTTCGTGACGGGGTTCTTTACAAAAAGAACTATTCTGCTACCTGCTCACGATACTCCTGGTGGTCCCGGAGAGTCTCCGTGTCTCCATCTTGCGCGCAATGCATGACGATCCAACATCTGGTCATTCGGGATCTGCGCGAACGCTCTACTACCTACAAGAAAGGCTCTACTGGCCTAAAATGCGCCAGATGACGCCCCAGTACGTGTCCAGCTGCAGCGAGTGTCAACGTCACAAGCGTCCGACGTGTAATACGCCCGGTCGACTACATCCAGTGCCACCCCCCAGCACACCGTTTGAGCAAGTTGGCATCGACCTTCTCGGTGCTTTCCCGCGGTCATCTGATGGGAATCGCAGGATTGTTGTGTGTGCCGATAACTTCACACGCTACTGTGAGACAGCTCCAATAGCATCGGCTACTGCAACTGAAGTGTGCATTTTTCTGCTGCGTTTCGTGATTCTCCGACACGGACCTCCCAGAGCCATCAACAGTGACCGTGGGCAGCAGCTCACTGCAGACGTTGTCGAAGAAATGGTTCGTCTAGTGCTTCAAGTTTTCAACATTCCTCCCAGCATCATCCACAAACAAATGGCCTTACGGAACGCACGAACAGAACTCTTACTAAAATGCTGGCCATGTTCGTCGCAACAGATCATAAGAACTGGGACAACGTGCTACGTTTCATTGCGTACGCATTTAACACCTCACAGCCCGAAGTTACTAGTTACAGTTCTTTCTGTCTTCTTATGCTCGTCCGCCTCGTTATACACTAGACACTATCTTCCCGTTTTCAAGCCACGATAATCTTTGTATATCGGAGGCAGTCTGCCTTGGTGAAGAAGCCCGACGACTTGCTTCTTTGCGCACTCTTGTTTCACAAGACTGCTCGAAGGCACGGTACGACCGCCGACAGCGACACATGATATATGATCCCGGTGATTTAGTGTGGCTCTGGAAAGCAACCAGAACACGTGGATTATATGCATACTGGCCCACTACGTTGGACCCTATGTTATACTGATCGTATCAGCGAACCTACCGCATAGCACACCTTACGTCATATGGCCGATGGTCAGCAAACACCGAACTTTTGCATATTGCTAGTTTAAAGCCTTTTATTTCTCGACACCCTGTTTGACTTGTCCGGCGGGCTTCGTCCGCACAGAGGGAAATGTGACACCCTTACGTGCATAGTGGGCTTACGCCTCAACAAACAGTATGGGGGCATCCAAGATAGGTGAGCGAGGAAGACGACGTGCGGCTGGCTCACTGAATCTCGACAGGCGCTGGCGTGCCCACGACCAAGGGTGGGCTAGACCTGCTGGTCTCGAGACCTGCAATAGTTTCTTCGCTCACTCAGCTGGTCAAGGCCATCGCGTCTAACTCTACCGCGCTTGACAATAAACGCCTTTCGTGGTCGTAACAATATCTATATATATATATATATATATATATATATATATATATATATATATATATATATATATATATATGCATCCATACTGCGTGTTTCTTGGGGACGATTCACGAGGGCGCCCCGACGAAGACGACGAATGCTATCTAGCTCTCGAGCAGTCGGCTGAACTGGCCAGCACTGCAGTTATCCTTTGTATTTATACTCTGTAAATAGCCTCCAGTTCTTAATCCTTAGTTCGCATAACATTTCGGTGGAGGGTACTGTTCCCCGTCCTCGCCACGGAGCTCCACAGCGGCCGCACCGTCCTGCTTTCCGCCATGACTCCCGGTGACGACACCTGGTCTGCTTCTACTCCTGCGACCCCGACAACAACGTACGTTACGGTTACCAATCCCCGCGATCCTGGCATATTCTCCGGCCAAGATAATGTCGACGTTGAAGACTGGCGCAGCCTGTATGAGTGTGAACCGAAACAACCGCTGGGGCCCTACCATTAAGCTAGCGAATGTACTTTTCTGCTTGGGCGGAACTCTCGTGTCTGCTTCCGGACGCACGAGGAGGGGATATCTAGGTGGGATGCTTTCAAGGAGAAGCTCAGTGACCTTTTTGGAAATCTCACTGGTCGGCAGCTGGCTGCTAGAAAAGAGCTTGCTACCCGAGTTCAGTCTTCTACTGAATCGCATGTCTCATACATAGAAGACGAGCTCGCTGTTTGCCGGAAAGTCGGCGAGAAAATGGCCGAGGTTGACAAAGTCGGCCACGTATTCAAAGGGATCGCGGATGACGCGTTCTACTTGTTGGTCTTCAACAATGTGTCCGCCATCGACGTCATTTACAAGGAATGCCGCCGCTTTGGTCTCGCCAAAAGCCACCGCATTCTTCCACACTCCCGGCTACCAAACAGGGCTGCGATGTATCTTGCGTAGGACTTACCGCTTCACCACCCTTAAATGAACATATCCCACGTATTCTTAGCCTAGAGCTCGAGGCTACAAGTCCTGTGCCGTTCCATCCACGCCTACTTGACCCCACTAATTACCAACCAACCCCAACGATCTCTCTCATTCAGGCAGTTGTATGACAAGAAATTGAAAACCTAGGTTTTCCTGTTACTTTCTGCGTCTCCCTACCTGACGCCCGACGAGTGGCGGCAGTTACGCCTCACAGCGATCTGTATTCCCCTCCCAGATACGGCAACCCTGCCGAGTGGAGAACTCCGGACGACAAGCCCATTTGTTTCCGCTGCCTCCGCATTGGCCACGTGTCGCTCGCCACTGCCGCACCTCCTGGACGTCGCCGTATTCGAGGTCCTTTTCCCCGTCTCCTCGCCCATATGCCGACCCCGTTACTCGCCTCGCCGTATTCCTCCTACCTCTGACGTATCCGTCGATACAGTCGTCCTGCTCGCTCCCCGTCTCCTGAGCGCCGTCGGTCCCCGTCGCCCCAACCACGCCGCTATTGGTCGTCGACCAATTATGGACCCTCCCGGACGGAACACTAGTCCATGCACCACTAATGCGCCACTACCCTGGGGGTAGTGGCGCATTATCTTCGTCGTGTCGAAAGATTCCATTGACGCCCCAACGAATCAGAACTTACTTGATGTTTACGTCGACGGTGTCCCTTTTACAGAATTATTAGATACTGGAGCCCCGGTGCCTATAATGAGTTGTAACCTCCACGGTCGACTGAGGAACGTGCTCACGCCTGCTACTACATGAGCCGTACGCGTGGCCGATGGCAGCACTGTTGACGTCACTGGAATGTGTACTTCCTATATAAGTGTTGCCGACCGCCACGTTCCTGTTCTTTTTACAGTGCTGACGAATTGTCCCGATGGCCTAATCCACGGACTCGACTTTCTTACGGCGCATTCAGCTTTGATCGACTGTTCTGCCGATACCCTTTGCCCCGAACTTCCTCTACTTGCGCATATTTGTGCCGAACTGGCGAGCAACATTATTACGACTGCCTTTGTCCGCCTGCTGCCCAAAGCTCTGACTTTCGTCGATTTGCTATCATCCTTTACTGTGCCCGATGGTGATTAAATCACCACACCTGCTCCTGATGTCCTTTTGATGCGCAATATTACCGTGCCCCACTCCGTTGCCGCCGTCGCCGATAACCGGACATGCCTACGCGTCGTCAATTTTGGCCTTAAAAAGGAAGTTCTACCACGAGGCATATCGGTTGCAACGCTGCGTTCTATTGGAGATGGCTGCGTCACGACGTTTTCAGTAGACGTCTGCTCAGATTCTTCACTATGTCAACGGGATGCTATATGCTCTGATGCAACATTTCATCCCATGATTGCTGCGGATCTATTGCCTGAACAAGCAGCACCTCTGTGTCGCCTTTTGCTTTCCTACAAGACACCATCGACCTCAATAATCGCCAATTGAGTCAGACTTCAATTGTTAAGCATCACGTGAATACTGGTTATGTCAGTCCTATTCATCTCCGGCCATATCGAGTTTCTGCTTCAGAGCGTAAGGTTATATTCAAGGTGAAGTGAAGGAGATGCTTGGCAAAAGCATTGTTGAACCTTCCTCGAACTCATGGGTGTCGTGCATGTTAAAAAGAAAGATCGCCCATGGTGTTTTCGCGGTGATTATCGTCACGTGAAACGCATTACCATAAAGACGCCTACCCCTTGCACCGCATTGACGACGCCCTGGATTGTCTCCACGGTGCCAACTACTTTTCATCAATAGGCAGTCGGTCTGGTTATTGGCAATTTCTGCGGATGAAAAGAGCCAAGAGAAGACCGCTTTCTTCACCCCTGATGGTGTATATCAATTTAAAGTTATGCCGTTCTGTCTATGCAATGCCCCAGCAGCGTTCGAACCTATGATGGACTCCTTGCTTCAAGGCTTCAAATGGTCAACATGCCTCTGCTACCTAGACGACGTTCTCGTATTTTAGCCTACATTTCAGACACACCTTGAGCGCTTATCAGGTGTTCTTCAAGTCTTCCGCGAGGCTGGGCTGCAACTAAATTCATCGAAGCGTCACTTAGGTCGTCCGCAGATTACTCTGCTGGGCCACCTCCTCAACGCTTCCCGTATTCAACCATAACCGGTGAAAATTCATGCTGTCTCGTCTTTTCCTGTACCTCAGTCTGTCAAAGACGCCCGCAGTTTTGTAGGACTCTGCTCCTACTTCCGACGCTTCGTTAAAGACTTCGCAGTGATTGTCCGGCCACTTACTCATCTTCCGTTTACTCATCTACCATACCGTTTACGTGGGGCCCCGCTCAAACTGCCGCCTTTGCCCAGCTCACCAACATTCTCACCACGCCACCTATACTGGCCCACTTTGACCTGTCCTCTCCTACAGAGGTGAGTACTGATGCCAGTGGTCACGGTATCGGAGCCGTCTAAGCCCAGCACCAACAAGGTCAAGATAATGTTATCACCTACACTAGCAGCCACCTCACAGCAGCAGAGCGCAACTATTCGATAACAGATCGTGCATGCCTGGCTCTCGCCTGGGCGGTTTCCAAATTCCGCCCGTACTTGTATGGCACGCACTTCTCTGTAATCACGGACCACCACGCGCTCTGCTGGCTTTCCTCACTCAAGGATCCTACCGGCCAGCATGGTGGCTGGGCTCTGCGGCTGCAAGAATATTCCCATGCAGTAGTGTACAAGTCGGGCCGATTACATCAAGACACAGACTGTTTATCACGCTATCCAGTGGACGAACCATCCGCGTACCCTGACCCCGATGCCGATGCTCCAAAATACCGACGCTCCAAGGACTCGCCCCAAAACTTCCGAATAAGACGGCCGCTGCAACTGTGTTGTCGCAGGCGGCCCACTGCTGCTTGGAACGGGACCTTTGGATCGCTTGCTGCAATTCACTTCTCACGAGGCCAGAAATGGAACCCAGCATGGGCTGGGGCGGGCTGTTGAGCCGTTGAAGCTCATCACGCACCACAGAGAGGATCAGGCTTTCGGAGAACGTCCGGGTTTCCAAAGGCAACCGTGTCCATCAGTGAAGCAGCATTCGCGTGCCTGTCATACGTAGCTGAGCGGTGGTCCGAAGGTGAAGTAGCGTTCATTTGCGTTTCATGGAAAGCTGAGCGCTGATGCAGCATCTTTTCCATCGTGGTGGCTTCGGTTAAGAATTCAGCCACGATCTTCGGCGGGCTTCGAACGAGGCCAGCAAATAGCTGTTCTTTAACTCCCTGCATTAGGTGGCGCAGCTTCTTTTCCTCTGACCTGGTAGGGATCACCCGACGGAAGAAGCGCGGCATATCCTCTACGTACGACGTCACGCTCTCGTTCGGCAGATCAATGCGGGATTGGAGCGCTCGTTGTGCTCGTTCGCGGCGATCAGCATTGGTGTGTGTCCCCAGGAAGGCACGGTGGAACTTGCGCCACGATTTGAGGATCCCTTCTCGGTTCTCCTACCAAGTGCGAGCACTGTCCTCCAACCTGAAGGAGATGTTTCTCAACTTCACCGCGTCGCTCCATTCGTTTATCTCGGCAAGGCGCTCAAACTGGGCTAACCAGTCTTCTACATCCTCGAAGATAACCCCGTGGAACACTTTCGGCACTCCGAGATTCTGCAGCAGGTACTGAGTTGCCGTTGTGGCCATACCTTGCATAATGGTCGATCGAGACGTCGATGTTCCTTCCACACTGGTCCGTGGGGGCGTCGATGTTGTTGCGGAGAGATGATCAAGCTCCGGAGGCAATCCTGGGATTGTCCTGCTGGCCCGGTGAGCAGGGGTGTCCACTAGTAGAGGGCTGGTACTCCTGCTACCAGGAGGGGTTTGTGGCATCGGATGAATCGTGCCCCGGACCTCCACCAGTTTTGCCACGAAAAGACAATTGAAGATGTACCCAGCGTCGGCGAGACAGTTGTACAAGATGGCATACAATATATATATATATATATATATATATATATATATATATATATATTGTTACGGGGGATGTTCGGAGTATAGAAAGACTGTATTCTCCATATATGCACAAGCAGAGTCAGTGCAGTTAAAATGGCTGACGAGAAACAACACGCAGCAGCCAGCGTCTCGTGATCTTCCTTCTTCTTTCATCCTTCCATAAAAGGACCCCCGGGTGCTGAAGCGCGGTCTCAGCGCATGTTAGGCGAAGAATCGCGAGCGAAGTATGGCTTAGCCACGAAACGTGCACTTTGTCAACAGGCACTGGGCTTGAAGATGGGTCAAACTGTAACGGCGAAATCTCGTAATTGACGTCGTTAACTTGAGGTACCACCTCACAAGGCCCTGTGTAGCGGGCGAGAAGCTTCTGGGAAAGGCCGACCTGACGACATGATGACCAAAGGAGCACCCAAGCAACTGGGGCGAACTTAACATCGCGATGGCACCGATCATAGAGCTTTTTTCATATGTGCTGCGAGGCTAACAAAGGAGATCGGCGACTTGACGCGCCATATGAGCGCCATCGATGACTTCGCGAGCGTACTCAGTTGCAACAAGTGGCACAGAAGGGAGAATGGTGTCAAACGGCAATGTGGCGTCGTGACCATACAAAAGATAAAAGGGTGAATGTCCTGCGGTGTCATGTCGGGAGGAGTTATACGCGAATGTCACGTAGGCCAGCCTGGCGTCCCAGCCACGTGGATTGTTGGAGACGTACATCGACAGCATCTCTGTGAGCGTGCGGTTGAGGCGCTCCGTAAGACCGTTCGTTTGTGGGTGGTAGGCGGTGGATACCTTGTGCTCAGTGGCAGAAGGGTGGAAGAGGTCGTCGACAACTCGATAAAAGAACGAGCGGCCGTGGCCTGTAAGTAACCTTCAAGGTGCACCATGGCGGAGAGTGACGTCGTGGAGGAGAAAATCGGCGACGTCTGTTGCGCAACTACCAGCAACGCCTTTGTGATTGCCTAGCGTGCCGCGTAATCAGTACGGACGGTGATTCACTTATTCCCTCTAGTCATCGCAAATGGGCCATGCAGGTGTAGACCTACGCGAAAGGAAGGTTTAGAGGGAACATAATTGGATAGGGTCGTCCGACAAGTGGCAGGGGAGGTTTCTGCGGCGCTGACGCAATATCGCAAGGTGAGATAAAACAACGCACAGAGCGTTAAGACCCAGCCAGAAGAACCGACGTCGTACGCGGTCGTACGTATTCAAAACTCCAAGTTTTCTCGCCGTCGATGCCTCGTGAAGTTGTTCGAGAACGACAGATCGCAGAGGACAAGGAAGGACAATGTGCAACTCAGGGCAGTCAGGGTTGATATTGCGATGGTAGAGGATGCAGTCGTTCAGCATGAAGGTGCGGCACGTGCAGTCGGTGCTTCCAGATTGTACTCTGGCGATGATGTAAGGATTCGTCGCGTAGGTGTTCAGCGCGCATGTCGGTCATGTCAGTCAAAGCCATCACGCAAGTCACGGGATCATGCGCAGCTGGATTAGGAGGATTCACGGGGCGACGAGAGAGGCAGTCAGTGTCGTTGTGGAGGCGTCCAGACTTGTAATTGACAATAAATGAAAATTCCATGAGCCGCAATGCCCAGCGACAAAGCCTTCCTGTCGGGTCCTGGAGGACAGACAACCAGCAGAGTGCGTGGTGGTCGGTAACGAGGGAAAAGGTGTGGCCGTACAAATATGGCCGGAATTTGGCGACAGCACAAACTAACGCCAAGCACTCCCGCTCGTCGATGGAGTAATTTCTATCGGCAAGTGACAGCAGGCGGCCGGCGTAATCTACCACGCACTCGGTACTATTCTGTTGTTGGGCGAGAACCGCACCGATGTAGTGGCCGCTTGCGTCAGTGTGGACTTTGGTCGGTGCTGATGGTTAAAAGTGGTCAAGTTGGGTGAGGGGGGTGGTGTTGTCAGAAACTCGATGAGAGTGTCGAAACGCGTGAGCCTGCTCCGGGCCCCATGATAATGACGCTTTTTTCTTTAGATCTGTCAAAGGCCGAGCAACGTCGGCGAAATTTTTGATGAAACAGGTAAAGTACGAACACTGGCCGTCCAAGCAGCGCACGTCAGAAGCAGAACATGGCACAGATAAAATGCGAATGGCGCGAACTTTTTCCGTATCTAGTTGCACACAGGATGCGTCAACGATTTGTCCCAACACGGTAATCTGACGGCGGCCGAATTCACATTTCTTGGAGTTGAATTGGAGGCCGGCTTTTCGGAAGACCGCAAGATTGGCAGCGAGCCGGGTAAGGTGGCTGCCGAACGTGGAAGGAAAAACACAATAACGTCACCAAGGTAACAAAGGCAAGTGGAGCATTTGTAGCCTCGCAGAAGAGAGTCCATCATACGTTGAAATCTCGCAGGAGCATTGCATAGGTCTTTTCCCATTATCCATTTCATCAACCGAAATTTGCCAGCAGCCGGATCGAAGATCGATGGACGAGAAGTATTTAGCTCCGTGCAAGTAGTCCAAGGCGTCATCGACGCGTGGTAGTGCTATATACTTAAACGCGCAGTACACATTCCAACACAACCGGCACGCTGCCGTGGGCCACACGAAGCACTCGGGCAGCTGCTGGGGTGAGGACCTTCTTTAAACGTCTACATAGGCGAGAACTCATCACAGCTACGTGGACTCCAGTGCCGACGAGTGCTTGGACAGGTGCGCCATCTTTTTAACGTTAATTACACTATTTGTGGGCGCGGACAGTGGATTTTCTGCAGTGGTAGGCAATGCAGCACCAGCTCCTAGGGCTGGATTTTTCAGTTTCCCGCAAGGGTGCGGCCAAAAGCTACAGGGGACGAAAGGGAACGTGGCTGCGGTGAACGGGAAGATGGGCGACATGTTTGCGGTGAACGACACTGGTATCCGCAAGGCAATGGTGGGCGACTGTGCCACGTGTTCCTAGCAGAGTTGTCGGTGCTGTTAGACTCGGCGGTGGGCGAAACATTGTGGGCATTTGCACCAAAACGGTTCAGGTTGGTCTGGGTGCAAGGTGTTGAGGACCCGAGTTGCGACAGTATCGGGCGACATGACCAATGCGGCGACAGGTGAAACATATTGGCTGGTCGTCCGTAGTTCTCCACCCAGTCGGGTTTTGATAACTCAGATAGGAGCGCTGGGGTGGAGCGAAAATTGTAGAATGGCGTTCGTTGGCTCTGGGTTTGGCCACAGCACAAACAGAATGGGGACAAATGTTTCAAGTTCCTAGAAAACGATGGCTTGTACGAGGGGAACCGAAAGGGGGCTACATCAGGGTTATGCGAACAGAAAGCTGCTGCCGTCATCGCATCAACTTCACGTCTGACGATTCGCACCACGTCCTCTGATGGCGACGCATGTTGCTGTGCGGGTTGATCTTCACGCGTCGACGTTGCGGCAGTATTAGGAAGTCTGGCGAATGGTTGCAAGATGCGTCGGCTTTTTTGCTTGCTCGAATTGTCGGCACTCATTGATGATAGCATCAATTGTCGAACAGCTTTTGCACATGACCTGATTAAAGGCGTCGTCTGCAATGGCCTTCAGCACGTTTCCGATCTTCTCAGCTTCTGCCATGTCGTGATGGGCTTTAGGACAAAGCGCCGGCACGTCCTGGATGTCGGAGACATATGACTCAGTGGGGGATTGTGCACGAGAGGCCAGTTTCTGCTTTGCGACAATTTTACGGCCGACTGGCTTGGCAAACAACTCTGTCAACTTCTCTTTGCATTGTTCCCCACTTGTTAGCTCTTCTTCGTGGTTTTCGTAGCGCGCCATTGCCCTGCTTCTTAGGAAGAACAGGATAGCTATCATAGGCGTAGAGTCCGATCTGTCGATTCCATTCACGCGTTCGTACATAGCCACCCACTCCTCAACGATGGCGCCATCGGTCCCGCAGAAAGTTCGAGGATCTTTGAGTTGCACAGCCACAACGGAAGGGGACAGCGACGTAGCTGGAGGTGGTGACGCTGTGGGCGGCAACGACATTGAACCCTCGTGCTCACCGTCATTCATGGTGGCTACGGGGATGCAACGTCTACTGCGGAGGTCCGTTTCCAGCCGTGGTACCCAGAGCCTCCACCAATATACTACGGGACGTTGGGACTATGGATAGACTGTATTTACGAGATATACACAAGCAGAGTCAGCGCAGTTACAAATCTCTGACCAGCAACAACACGCAGCAGCCAGCGTCTCGCAATTTTCTTCTTCCTTCCTCTTCTTCTATCCCCCCGTAACAATATATATATATATATATATATATATATATATATATATATATATATATATATATATATATATATATATATATATATATATGAGAGCGAAGTGCAAAACGATGGTCTGCTCCACCGGACCATCGTAAGTTGTACATCGCTCCTCGAAGTTGTAGGATATCTGTCGAATGAGTGCGGGAACAAACACTTGTATAATGTGGTGAACGCGGTTTAAACTATGGATCCGGGAGTTCAAAGAGATGCGACGAATTGCTAACGCATTTCTCTCGCATTTACTGCTGAATGACCACCGCTGTTCTTTTGTTTTTTTTTTTTTTGTTCCTTCGTGGGGCTTGATATTGCTTGCGCAGCATCATTATCCCTTCACAGAAATAATTAGACCAGAAATGAGTAAATTTTTTACTGTGTAGATCACGCAACTTCTGCTGAGGGGATATTCTGTTAGGTTCAACTTGCTTATACAACACAGTGCCTTTAATAGACGCCATAGTGGAGGGCATGCATTGCAGTTTGCATTAGTGATTCATGTCCATTAGGAATTCATGTCCTTTAGCATTCGTGTAATTAGCATCCATTAGCAATTATTCTCATGTATGGTGCAGGGCTGGCAAATATTTTAAGGTAGTAGGAACTTATGAAGAAACTTCGACCTACTCTTTAGCTGCCCACGCCAGCGTTGCATATGGTATAGGGTCGTTAGCTTGTCCTTACGGGTGCGTTACTATTCACAAATGCGGTACACGTAGGTGTCGGCAGCAGCAGCCATTTGCGACGTCGCGTTCTACCAGGCCATATAGAGCTATTAATGCACTGGCACGCAACGTAGTGGTTGGTGTAACGGCGTCGGCAGCAACAGAATCATGAACGGGCTCTTTCATTTCACGTCGACGAGATTAACCATGCCCTACAAAAACGTTTCTCAGGCCTTGTGGCGCAGTCAACTAAGATTAAATGTCGCTGCAATTGCTACCGCTGCCGTCCGTGTCACACTCTGGTGTTCCGGTATGTCGGAAACTTCTGTGCACGTAGCGTGCGGCTTAAAGAATCAAATAAAAAAGATTCCTACAGGGCAGCTCTGGCGTTGGGATCGTTCAGCTGTATAGTCGCAATGATAGCTTTCATGTTCATATGAATTTGTCTAATCTTCGTGTTTGTGGCTGCAGACGTTCTTGTGGTGTTACTTGTTGCGCTTATTTCTGCGAATTGCCAAGCAGTCGTGTATTTTTAAACGCATGCAGACAATAAGCGTCTGCGGACACGAATAATCATTGCAAATTCTTTCGTTCATAAAGCGACATGTTGTAAATAATCAGTTTTCAGAGCAATGAAGTCGTCTGAAGCCACAAAAATGAAGCAGTTGAGATGAATATATATAATACGCGTCATTCACATACTGGCACAGTCGGTGTAGTCGCATCTCCCTTTAGGCACCAGCGGCAGAGTTCAGTGTAGTAAAGTATACAGAGAACTCTTATGTGGCTAGGATAAAGCTTTCTCTATTACATCTTCGTTTTCCGTGTAAATTGTTTTAACGCGCTCCTTATCGCCTTTGATTTGTGCACACAATTAGGTTTGCCAGATGTCCCTAAACGCAATAACGAACAACTACAGATACGACAAGGCCAACAAGGCTGGCATCTCGTACGACAAGGGAGAGCTACGCACCCTGACGCTGGAAACTGAGCAAAGCCTTCGAGAAAAGGTGGGCGATCACAGCGTTGCATTCTCCCTAACTCCATTCCTGCGTAGTAGTAGTAGTAATAGAAGCAGCTTTAACGACAAGGGCTGAGGCGAGGGAAATGATGGGCCAGGTAAGGTGTAGGGCAGGATGCCAGCGGCTTTCTCGGCCTGAGTCAGAAGGTCCTGCAGGGTGTTCTCGATGCGACGTGTCAATCTGGTCGACTACTCATATGAGGTGGCGGCTTTTTTCTTAGTTCGGCCGTGGCGTAGCACGTCCATAGTGGACGTATCTTTTTTTCTACCCCGAATGTGGACCACCGTTACGCAGATGGGGGCCTCTCCATTTCGGAGAGTGGAAATCCTCGTCATAATTCTACTCCTTTTTAACAACTCAGAATCGTTGACAGTTGGGCCTCTTCCATTCCTCGATTGGCTTAACTGATCCGTTCCACTCCTCTAATCCAACTGAATTAAGCGCTTTGCGTATAATTGTTTACAACTTCTAGTCTCAACAACTTTACCAATAATGTTACACACAATTTTTATTGCGCGCTAGTAATAATGTTCGGTCTCTTTGAGAAACAAACTCTTATGCTTTGTAGAACGATCTTATTGTTTTGTATTTACTGGCCTGGTTTAAAGGGAACCATTCTTTTTCTTACTACGCCTCAGTGACCACGTGTTATCGCGCTCCTGCATACAGGAAAGTGTGCGGAAAAAAAAACATGGCGCGCGTAGCAAATCACCGTGGTCTAGTGCAGTGTGCAATCGCGTGCGACTTCGTTTTTGGCGTCCATCCTGGTGTCGTAAACTAAGCATGCTCTTGCTAAATCATATCAATCTTGGGAACATAAAGCTGCTGTGTTTAAGCGCACTTAAACCATGTAAATGCAAGAAAGAAAAGCTTACGGATCTTCAGAAGTGCAGAATACCATGTTGTTTATAATAACCGTAGTAGAGTGATTCTTCAGTGTCTGCCTACAGGTAGAATTTGAAAAAAAGTATTGAGTAAAAAATTGACAAATGTAACAAATTAGCCTATTCCATTTTAGCGTAACTGGCAAATATACCGGTTTTGTAGCCGTGATTAAAATAGATGCATAGCATTCCACGTCTACTTGCTCATTTCATTCCAAATCCATTCCGGAATCTTGGGATCTCATTTCGTCTCCATTCCGTCTGCCCGACTGGTGATTCCATCGCCATTCGTGGATATTTACGGGCGTTTGAAAATTCGAATAATTCTGGAATCGTCCCAACTCCGGTGCTGCGAATCCCAAACTGCGATATTGACCCACAATAGGGGTGACTGATGGTGTGCTTCTGACACCGGTTGATGACGGCTGCTGTATTCGCAGCGTAGGTGCGTACTTGTAGCATCAGTGCCCAGAGTAAAGAGCATGGACTGCAAGAATTTTAACACAGGGGGTGACACTGACTTGATGCCCGCGCACTAGTGCCGCCACGTGATAATAGGCATTTTAAACTGCATTACCTGTAACTTTCTTTTTTCGTTGAAAAGAGATCCTTAACCTAGAAAAAACCCTCGAAAAAAATACTGGCAACCCACAAAGCGCCGTAAATGATTTGCTACAACTTCCCGGCGAGCAGGTTTCAATTTCGTTTCCCACGAGGTGTGTCATGCTGTCGTGACGCATAAAAGTGGTCACGTGGAAACGGGACACGGCGACGTTTTTGGCAGATGCCCCGTTTCGCTGGCGGTTAGCTATGCTGCATGCTCTGGGCCATGCAAAAAAAAAAAAAAAAAAAGCTGGCAGCATAGCGAACGAACGAGTGAGCCGGCACGTGTGCCATAATATAATGAGGTTGTGCTGTCACGTGACCACCGTCCACGTCAGGACACAGATGAGCCATCTGGAAAACGGAAAAGAAGCTTGTTCGTAGAATTTAAACCTCTCATAGTAAATTGCTTAGAGCGCTTGAGGCTTGGCAGTATTTTTGTGATGGAATTTTTCGGGTTGAAGACCTTTGTTTAAAGCAAGAAGGCGTTAAATTTGATCTCAATTTTCACCGCTGGAAATCAAGCATTTTCCTCCGAGGAAGCGCAGACAGAAACACGAAAACACGCTTTAATAGTGCGCTATAATTTAGTGCCTCTTTAAGCATTCGCTGTCGCTAGGACTGGCTTGCTTGTTCCTCCACCTCTTTCAGCTAACGAACAAGCTGAACAATTCAAATTCAGAGCGCCCCTTTAACAGGTAATTGTTACCTCACACGAATTAATGCATTCACACCCTGGTCATTCCCACGATGCCCGATGTGGACGTCCTCGAAGAAAACGCACTTTTCAAGCGAAGCTATCCGTAGCCGAAAACTCGTGGCCGTGGATGCTGTTGATGATGATGTCTGACCGAATAGTTAGCTCACACTCAGGACCGCTGCCCTCGCACAACGAGTCAGCTAATATGCAGCTCCATCCGCACGACCCCGACTGATGTGCCGGTTGACAGTTTTCTGGACAATTGCGTAGTGGAGCAGCAAACGGTACATCCATCTCCACACTGCAACAATTAATTGTATCCATTGGAGCGCATAGTTCCTTTATCAAGGCAAGACCTTTGTAAGCCTTTTCTCTCGGGGTGTGGCCTGTCTGCTCTTTCACTTTCTTACCGAGTGAGGTATGTCGGTTTGAGGACTTCTTGCGATAGCAAAATAGGCTGATGCCGCGGCTGCCTTGATAAGAAGTACTGACTGCTTTGTCACAAGGGCGAAGCATTGACATCATTAGTGACGTCTGTAATGCTGTGCCCGAACTTCTCGGATGGTGTTTACGTACACGTCGGCGCGACTAATAGACTCTAAAAACATTTGCACCCTTTGGGGTGTATATCTGCCACACAACAATAATCGTCATCTGTCTTGCTTACGTTTCCTTTCTAGAAAACTCAGCGCTTTATATTTCCAGTCCAGAATGATCTGTCATGCTGATAAAACGCATGCCGTTCATGACTTGGAAGTACCGGGCTCGCCGCGTTAAAGAAAGGAAATGCGGACAAGACAGATGACGATTTCGATTTGTCGCAAATATGCACCCCAAAGCGCGTAAACTTTTTGGAGTGTACGGGGATGCGACATTTCTAGCGCCCTTGGACGCTTTGAAGACGCCCCATGCGAAGCCTATTACAGCATAAAGCTGCGCTGCCCGCAAAGGGCGGCGCCACTGAAATTACGTGACTTCCAGATAGGGGGCACTAACATCATTTCACCCTGTTTATAGGTCTGATAAGATTTAGGATAAAAGGTTGCGGCTTTGAATGAAACCTTTTACAATAATTTTTTATGGGGGGGGGGGGGGGGAGCACAGCAATTCTAAAAAAAAATTCAGGGATAATTGAGTCGAGAACACAATACCTGATCGGAGCAAATTGGCTGTTAAATATTATATGGCATCTACCCTGCACATACTGTGTATATGGGAGATCACGGCGACGCCAACGGCTAGAATTCGCCTGCCTGGTGTGTTCGTGTAATTGCCTATCTCAGTAAGGTTAATCGCTGACGGAGAATCACGTGGGGCGAGTGGTGGAGGTTGTCAAAGTCTCCCTGATTTTCCGGCATCCATAAATTATTAATAAAAATCGGACCTTCGGTTAACCCCCCTCTCTTCAGGTTCCTACATAACAAGAATCTAAATCCGGCAACAGTCTTGCCTTGAGATAGCATGTGCCAGTTTATGGATCAGTTGCGTTTACCCAGAAAGATGACGTACTCGTAACGCCTGCGACGGAAAGGATGTTCCACATCCGCCGCGAAGGTTTGTGAGTGGTGGCGCTGGCTAACACTCCCAAGGTTAGTTCTAGTAGTAACACATAAGTACCCAATAAAGTCGATGGGGAAACAACGCCATGGCAGCTGAACTAGTTAGAGCCTTGCACGCGTAATACAAAGACGTTGGATCGTTTCACACCTGCGGCAAGTTGTTTTTCCATCCACTTTCATTGCCATTAGTTTATCATTTCTTTAAGTAGCTTTCCCTATGCTTTTCTTGGTGTCTTTGATTGTTGGCAAACACACTAGAACGTATTCGAATGCGCGAACAAATCGAACATCGGATTTGTTATATTTTTTGCTTGGGTTTTTAAAGGTAAAGATACGTTCTGGGGTTGGCGTGCTAGAACCATAATCTAATTATGAGGCACGTTGTAGAGTGGGGCTGCAGAATAATTTGGACTGCGTGGGTTTCCGTAATGTGCACTCAAGGCATGGTGCACGATCTTTTTTCGCATGCCACCCCTACCAGAATGGCGCTGCCGCGGTTAGGATCGAACCCTCGAACTAGAGCTTACCAGCGCAACTTCATAGTCACCAAGTTACCGCAGTGGGTCCATTTGAGAAAAACAAAAAGAAAGGAAAAGAAAAACAGTTGATCTATTTATTTCGTTGTCTACTTCAAATACTGCTGACTCCAGTGATAGGGGCTGTGGCAGAATGTTACAAACACTATAAGAAATACACGAAGAAAAAAATAATTCAGGATGCATTCCACCCTGTGAAAGTGGTTGGTGCATGGATGCCGTGCGGGAGACCACCACCTGCGATATGGCGACGAGACAAACAGTAAACTTTCACAAACATTTTATTTTGTAACAACCGTCCCCACTGCTTTGTGGTCACTGATGTACGGTGTAATTATCAGTTTTGACTGCAGAAATGTTCTTGGCCAACGTAAGTTCAATACACGTACCATGTGTGGTTGTTGGCCGAGTGGCATCGGTGAAGCACATGAAGGCAAAATCGACGAACTAGACAAACCATCTGTTTTTTGGTTTGGCAATGTCCACGTTAAAATCACCAACGACGATGACCGGGGTGATGTGGTAACTTGCCAGTGCCGTGAAGTGCGTTCGCATCAAAAACTCGGATGTCGACCTGGGCGTGTTAAGGGAGATGTTCTTACGGGACTTTGAGCCATCGATTCCGCGGGTATGAGCCACTGATGATAAAATTTTTTAACATATTGTTCTTTATGATGCATTTTTTGCTTGCTTAAGGGGTTACGAGCCATTACTGATGATGATAGTTTTTGCTAGAATTTTTCTGTCCGCGGACACAATTGTGCCGTTAGGGGATAGCGGTAATCAGCTTCGCTGTGGTATATTACTTGAACTTGTCAAAAAAAGACATATGGATAAGATGCCACTCTCGGCAAAAAATAAAAATTAAAGCAATAGAAATAGAAAGGAAAAAGAAGCAAGACAAAACACGCACATATCAACGAAAGCATCTAGCTCTAAAAGATCCTTAAATGTTTTTCAATTAACCTTGTTCAACTATATTAGCGTTAAGATCATTCCGCTCAATTACTGCTCGAAGAAAGAGGCAGTGCCTAAATGTATTGTTTCGGTATTTAAACAGAGCTGATGTACATTGATATCGGCGCCGAGTAGACAGATCCGAAGAAAACCTAGCATAGTTCGTTGTTTTGCTGCTCTGAAGACTCTCGACTACTTAAAAGATTAACCCACCGTGGTTGCTCAGTGGCCATGGTGTAGGGCTGGTAAGCACGAAGTCGCGGGATCGAATCCCGGCCACGGCGGCCGCATTTCGGTGGGGGCGAAATTCCAAAACTCCCGTGTACTTAGATTTACGTGCACATCAAAGAGCCCCAGCTTGTCAAAATTGCCGGAGTCCTCTACTAGGGCGCGCCTCATAATCCAAAAGTGGTTTTGGCATGTAAAACACCATAGTTTAATGTTTAACCTAAGACCATTCGGAATACGAAGCATTTCGAACAACCGCACACTCGATTACTTTCACATGTTTGCTTGCTCATCTTTCTTGCAGCTCTGCGACTTGAAGACGAGTCAATTAAGGATGGAGTTCAGCATCGCAGTGTACGACATCGATTTCGACGCCGCTGGACCGGCTTGTCCCGCCCTGACCATCAGCGGTCCATACCGACGCTTGCAGATGGTCCACAAGCTACGAAATTTTTTCAGGGACCGCTTCCGGAAATCCACACACGCCAGTGAATGCAAAAGCATAAAACTCTGACTGAGACGTGATAGGCCGGAACAAATGCGTCATAAAGCTCCGCCCATTGCATATGGAGAGACGCACGTGAGATATAATACGTTTTCATGCGCCTTATATAGCTTCATGCGCCATTGCCAGTGTCCAAGCTTTAAATGTTACAAGCAGTAGCTTTGACTTAAGACTCTTCATTTCTGGATAGATTATTGTTATCATTGCTATTTTATAAATTTCTCCTTTCTTCTCCTTCGCCACCTCTTTCTCTCGCTAGAACTCGAAACCGGGCTTTTTTTGGCCCTGCCCTTTCACTCGCACATGCGCATTGTAAGGTTGCCGCTGCGCTGTGATCAGCTTAGTACAATTCCGATTTAGAGCCCTTGTCCGGGTTCCTTGTTTGTGCGAGTCTCTTCTAGAGCTACCCCACTGATGTTTCTTCCATATTGTGCGCATGCGTGATGTAAATGATGTCACATCACCCGTGATCAGCTGGGAAATGTGATAACGCAAATTCGGCATTTACCCACCACGGTGGCACCATAAGAGAAAGGAAGTCAACAAGACGGGACACTCGACGAAAACTGGCATCAGGAAACGCGTCATGCCCTGGTGTTACACCCATCTGTTAGTTCACGCGAGCATCGAAAAAAAAGCTAGAATGGGAAATGAACCTACAGACAACGTTCTATTTTCTTTATTTCTTTACCGCTAAAACTAAAAAAAAGGTTTCGTATAAATGAACCTATAGTTACGGCTTGTTTTAATTTTGTTACCTAGCAACAAGTCAGGCGCGGAAGATGCATACGTCATGCGCCAGACAGACCATCGACGCCAGCGAGGCCGGTTGCGCCTGTGAAGTTCGCCTGTTGAGCGACCAGTCCTTTTTGGGTGTAGGGAGTGTGTCGGGCTCCCGGCATATTGTTGCCTTCCTTCTGCACTTCCACACGACACCACTGCACTATTAGATTGCACCAAGGTGTAAAATTTTGTTTGACAGTCTGCGACTGTGCAACAGTGACTGGCGTTGTGTCCCTTATCGCCCGCTTGATTGTCAGCCACGGCAGCCGCATTTCGTCGGGGCGGACAAAACACACGCACAAAAAATGCTCTTGTACATACATTTTCGGTTAATGTTAAGGCAGCCTAGCTTGATTGTAGTGGAACCTTTTTTTTTTTTGGAAGTGGCGCGACCACGCCACTTGACGGGTTTTATGTCGCCTGCAAAGATGGACAAAATGCTCATATTTTTTTCGTAAGTACCCACTCACAAATTATATTTCTATGCCTACTCCACGAGAAAACCTATCCGTCCGTCCATCCGTACTTTCGTGAATTACGTAATACAAATCGCTGCAAAGAAATTAATGTAAAAATTGAAAAAAAAGTCGAAAGAAAAAGAAGTGTTGGTGGTGGTCTGTGAGCAGTCACTGAGTTCATAAGGATGATAAGGAGTGTTGAGGTGTAGGATAGATCTTAGCATGCTTGAAAACGGATCGACGCGGATGCTTAAGGTGCTAAAGAGCGATAGGGCATACAATGGTCGTAGCAATTCTGATTAGGTTAATGAGCACCGATGAGGATTGATAAAGGTTGGATCAAGTCCGAGCAGAATGACCCGGACTGATAAGAATTCATAAGGGTCGCGTCATGCCAGATAAGATTCGTTAGACAGATAAGGGTTGCTAAAGATTCCATCGATTGCGATAAGGTTGATACCGACGGACAAGTGCTCATAAGGCTCGGATCAAATCCGATCATGTTGATAGCAACCTATAAGAGTTGATAAGGGTTTCATATGGTCCGATAAGGTTGATGACGACCGATAAGGGTTGATAATGCTTTATGTTTGTGGGATCAAGTTCCATAACATTGATCATGACAACCGGGCTGCGTGGAAATGAGCAAGTGGCACTATGCTTACGTACACACTGACAGCTCCCAGAGGAGTTCCTGCGTGAACTTTTTGCTTAGAGCTCACTCTAGCTCAGGCTCACCGAAATTCTACTGAGCCGGGATCACTCGGACTCAGGCTCAGCAGAACTGTGCTCAGCCAGGTTCACCCGGATTCAAACTCACCAGATGAGCTCATACTCAGTTTCATTCCTTAGATGGGCTCATTCGGGCTGAGACTCACTAAAATTCTACTCATCCATGCTAGCTTGTAATCTTACTCATCAGGATTATACTCAGCAGGGATGACTCTGCCGAGGAGACGCAGAAAGGCGATCCTTCCCCCACTTCTCTTCAAGGCCTGCTTAATGCGATGCATAGGAAATGCATGGAGGGGAAAGGGTGGAAGGGCGGCGGCGGTGTTCGCGACTTAGCGTCGCCGACTGTGGCGGCCTGTTATGCGCGAAAACGCTGTTTCACATGGCGCGATTGGGGCGGAATAAATCTTTCTGCGGCGCACCTCGCAGAACGATTTTCGCTGACAGCTGCATTTGCGGGAGCGCGATTTCCGTCGCAGCGATGCGCCAGGTTGCCTCCTGCTCACGAATTATCCATGTCTGTATCTTGCAATAAAAACGACATGAAAACTAGACAAATGTTCGAATTTTCCTCTTATTTTTTTTTTTACAGAACAGGTACACAGTTCTTTAACGTTTAAAAGCAAAGCGCTGCACAACGCCGCAAGTATGAGCGTGCGGCCTCGGTGGGCTGGTTCCGTTTAGTACACTCTTGTTTCGTTGTTACTATATCGAAGCCACAACATTTTTTCCGCGATGAGTATTTGCTTTTGCAGAAGAACAAGCTACTATTGAGTGTGCATGTACAAGCAGCTAGCGCAATTTGTAGCGATGAACAGGTTAACGACGGTGGCCATCAAGTGGGTACATGCCTTATGTTGAAGCAGCGGCGTTTTACCGACCTGGATAGCGTGCAGCTTTTCATTTTAAACGACTTGTGTAAGCGGAAGAAAAGAAAAATGTTTATGAAGCTTAAAAGCCGCAAACGCTGGTGAGTACGACCCAAAACATAACTAAAACTGGCGCGCGACATTGCTCCACAGAGTTACTACCACGCGGTAAAATA
The DNA here is from genome assembly GCF_023375885.2 of Dermacentor andersoni. NCBI lineage: Eukaryota > Metazoa > Arthropoda > Arachnida > Ixodida > Ixodidae > Dermacentor > Dermacentor andersoni. The sequence goes on from NW_027314755.1 coordinate 564,209, forward strand.
GAAAAGCGCCTATTTTGACGGTGCTTTGTTTCGTCACACATTACCCCTTCCACATCTTACCGATCGCTGCGAGTCGGCGACGGCGCGATCAACTTGTTAGAATCCCGTTGCGGAGAGCCCACGACGTCACGGCGGCCGCTGAGCAACGGAATTCGCTGTGCCGCTGACTGAAAATCGCGCAATGTGAAACAGCCCAAAGACACATTATAAGGCCGGAGGGCTCACCGCATTTCGAGTGCTGAGATCACCAACCAGAGGCGGCGCGCTTCAGAGGGTTGCGTCGGAAGCCACTAAACCATGGGCGCATCAGCTTGTCACGCGTCACTGGTCGTCATCTAGAAATTCGCTGACTTTCTCTGAATAAAGAAAAGCAAGTGTCCGAATTAATCAGTTTGATACCTGAATGAAATATAAGCATCTAGCGGAAAAACGTGGTAGTCAAAGCGCACTATATTTTACGACGGAGGAAAAGAAGTGCTCCCGCACACCAGACACGCCAGTTTCTTGCTGCCGCACATGGTACGTCGGTCCCCTCAGCGTGCCGTTTTCTGAGAATTTGTGAAGACACCGTGCTTGCTGTAGCGATGAGGGGGGGGGGGGGCGCATTCAATTCGTCATGCCGAACAAGTGCTTGCCCTCAGTGCAGTGGAAATTGCGATTCGAAGTGCAAGGTGAGCGTCCTCAGATTTTCTCAAGACGCCGAGCTGCGCAGAAGAAAATAGGTGCGCGCACTATATACCTTTTCCATGGGTAGGCACACTCAGTATTCGCTCACAACCTGCCTTATCCAGTATTCGCTTTTCACATACTGCGGAAGGACGACGTCCATGGTGTCCGCGGAGTCTCAGAGTACCCTACTCTCTTTTCCATTCACCGTTACGACCGTCATGTATGGCGTCAGGAGATCGATGTTTATTCATTTATTTCCAATACCCTCAGGGTGTAACTACCTCACAGAGGAGAAGGGGCATACATAGTAAAGGTGAACACGAAAAATAATAACAGAAAGAGCGAAGCATCATACAGAATAATTATACAATATAGTATACGAAGAAACACATACGAAGCATTATACAGAATAAATACATACTGCCGTGCACATACACAAAGATACACCAATAATGTGTGGTACTACAATATATTTGATAAGGCCTCTTTAAAGGCAGTTGAATGAGCTACGTCCAATATGAAGGCAGGTAAGTGAGTCCAGTTTCTTGCGGTTATGGGAACAAATTATTCCAAGCCTGCATTAGTTGAAAAATATGGTCTGTTAACCTTGTGGGGATGATCAAGCCGGTATGATTGCTTATGCAAGTGAATACTGGCCTTCTATTTGGGCTGTTTCGAGGCTCCTGAAAGTATGAGTTATATCCATACCGAGCTCTGCTGTCAACAGCAGTAGCTTTTTTTTAACACTGTGGATTCCTACAGGGTTAACTGGAGATCGCAGGGAGAGGCCTTCGTCCTGCAGTGGACATAAAATAGGCTGATGATGATGATGATGGTGGTCCATGCTTTTCTTAGAGCAGACTACTGCTTCCCCTCCATTGACTACACACCCGGTGGCGACTAATCAGAGCTAATTGCCCGATCGAACCCTATCTTTGTCGTCCGACAAAACGTAGTCGCTCCATGACTTACCCAATCTCGAGCTTGCTGAGGCCGTGTCTCCAGGAGCCACCTTTCCAGGTCCGTCGATCCCAGATCGTGAAGACTGGTTTCTGCTGCTCTTCCTAGAAATTTCTTCCACTCGTCTGTGGCTACACGCCGTTATTGCGACGTCTGTGCCTCCCTGAGCCACGAAGAGGAGCATTGTTGATCCAGGGTCCTCAGAAGTCGCTCTTCCTTCCGCAGTTGACCTCGAGTTTGCGAAGGTCGTATCTTCCAGAGCCACGGTCTCAGGTCCGCCGATCGAAGGTCTTGAGGACTACCTTTTTGACCTCACTGCTGCCAACCAGTTTTTTGCGGCTCCAGGTGGCGTTTGGACAAAGAATCAACCAAGCTCATTGATAAGTACGTCCGGTAGTAGGAATGAAGCAAAAGTTTACATTATTTACACTGGCTCCAGATACGGAAACCCACTCCATGCAGGACGCTCATCAGGACACATCCGCATCACCTCTGCTTCCACAAAAAGCCTCCCCTTTTGATCCCGTCGTCTTCCTTAGAAGACTAGACTAGGGAACCTAATGACTGTGTCTCGGCCAATCACAATCGTCGAATCAATCGCAATATCCTTCCGATGATGTTGCACCTTCGCCCCTGCAAATATCGACGCTATTCTCACGGTAGCCTTCGACGTTGGCGCCTTTCACCAATTACTGCCGCTTGCCAGTGTCATGTTCAGACAGAGGAGTCTTTTGTTGACCCGTCAGCAGTCGGTGTCAACGGTGCGTCGACTTCGGGGTAGGCGCTGATGAAAGGGGGAGGGGGTTTTGCCTCGGCGGGGACACCTATGGAATGCGCTATGCAGTGCTAAGCGGTAGCACCTGCGACGAAGTATACAGAAGTGAGCTGATTCTGAAGTACGCGTTATGGTGCAGCTTGAAGATTCTATTGTAAAACTTTTGTAGCACAATTTACCACAAGATTGCAGAAGGTAATTCGAAATCAAAGAAGAAAAAGTTGAAAAACTTCAGCAAAAATTGCTATGAAATTGCCTTTGGCTCGTCTGTAAATAAAGTTGTTCAGACATGTAGCCATCAATCTCCCCTTTTTCGTTTAGAAAGCACGCTCAATGTCACATGACCGCTTATGAGGTTTCGTAGAGTTCGCGAGGCGAAAAATACTTAAAATGTTTGATGTTCACTTAAGCATCAATGCTTGCACGTAATGTCGTCAATCCTCGGCGGCCAGCGGCCGCCGCCTCCGCTCGGTGGCGTCACGGCGGCAATCTTCAGGCCTTAAAGGGCCCCTCACCAGGCCTCATAGAAACCTTTGGTTATACGCTAGTGCCTTGAATAATTCTCGAAGTCACGTGTCACTACGAGAGACGTCAAACTGCGGGCTCGAGTACGTAGGCGCAGGGACGCGACTACGTCATCCTCAGGCTTGGACCGCGGCGGCCGCGATGAAAATAAAAAACGCCGCTCGGATTGAAATTTCAGATCTTTCTGCGGCGCGTAGCGATGTAATACTTTGCAGACACGATCGTTATCACGTAATGTGTGCTCTGCGCTTGACAGCTCAATATGGCCAGACCTGGTGAGGTGCCCTTTAACAGGAAGCTTTAGCTCGGGTGCTCCTATCTAAAAACATGTAAAAGGAGAATTCGTGTTTCTCGGCAACCGCTCCACAGAACCTCACTAGATTTGTTGCAGCTAAAAGAAAGACGTAAAATCTAGTAGCTGTTGGTTTCGAATTTCTGATTTAGGTGGTGAAGTTTTTTACTAAAAATTGGCAAAAATCGCAAAGTTTCGTAGAACAAAACTATCAAGGTTATAACTCCGTATCTCAGCAATGAAAAATGACATCACAATTCCGGGAATTGCATCTCATAGTAGATCTAAAGCAGACAAAATTGATATGTAACACATTATTCTCAAAGAAATTTAGTAATGCGTAAATGCAGCTTATGCAAAACCCTTGTACACAATGTAAGGAATTCACGTAATATATGAATTGACATACGCATCTTGTCCGCTTTGAATGATATAATGAATGCCGTTTACAGAAACGCGATATCTGTTCTTGATGCAGAGTTATGAATCTTAAACTTCGTGCTTTTATTTCTTTCGAACTTCCGAATTTTTCAAAATGATTTTAGCAACACCCAGGCCCTAAATCAACATTCCACCAACAACAGTCACTAGAATTGAAATTTTTCTCACAAATGCAGCAAATTTAATTATTATCGGTCCAGGGGTTACCTCAGAAAAGCGTTTTTGTGTTTTACATGTATTTCAATAGGCAGCGTCGGAGTTGGGCACGAGCTAAAGCTTTCTCTTAAGCACGCCCCATGCGTGGGCCGATACCGAAGATAGTGCAATAGAGGGCCGACCCGCGGCGGAGGTGCAGTTCGCTATTAAGGGGCGCACACACAGCTTCGTTGGTCATCCTTCTTCACAGAGTGGACGGGCACTGAATTTTTTTTTCGTTCTACTCGCATGGGAATAAATCGTCCGCAGGAAGCAGTTCACTATGTGTATGTGCGTCCCTCTTCTTTTGCGTTACTTGATGCAATGCTCTATTTATTAGCAAGTTTACCTACAGTGGCGCGCACTCCTAATTTGCCAAACTATGCCGTTGTCATACAGGGAAATATTCTTGCACTTATAACGAAAAGTGTATGGTGCGAGGTATTCATTACAAGCATTATTATGTCGCAGTCATTTAATGCTCTAGTAGTGGTGACGAAAACTTTAGAGAAAATTAATACAACAGAAGCTGCCGCTATGGGCCCCACTGTAGAAGAGGAGGCTGTGATCGCCGGTATTTTCGGCTTGCTTGGCGGTTTAGAATGGTTTAGATGGGCATAGGCCTGGAAGTACCAAGGCCGAAACGACGCCGATGCTGGTCGGCCGACTTCTCACGACAACTGCGTTGTGCCAACGGCCGTGTCGGTGGAAGTGGAGTCGTCGAGAGACATGCCGGATGATTTTCGAAGTCAAAGTACGACACAAGGGCCCGACACACCGAAGCGCCTGCAGTGAAATTTTTGCCGCTACGCGTGCTGCTCTGCGCGTGCTGCTCACTCTTTATTTTTAGTAATTCTAAAAAAAAAGCCTTTTTGCTTATTCGCAGCAAGGAATAGCGTTAGAGGAACACTTTCTCATTTTCATACCGATTTATTCGGCCGGTCTATTTGTACACAGTGACACGTATGGCCACAGTTGGCTGTTCACTTCAAGTACAGTTTAAACTACGTCGCGCTGGCATGAAATAACGACGAAATATTGCAAAACAGGCAGATTTGTCCATACGAGAAACATCGCATCACACTAATTGAGACGAGCTGATATGAACGGCCGGCGCTTCAACGAATTTTTTAGAAACAGTGACTTAAGACGGGGAACTGCTACTGAAAGATATCTCTCACTTTTTGCTCTATAAGTCACGCTCGCAGTGGGCACGATGGCGCGTTCTTAAAGGAAAGTTCGCGCACATAACTTTCATTTAAAAAGCGCGTAGCTAACTCTCGACACCGTCGACGCATAGTGTATTCTCGCATAACTCGGCAAGGCCTGCTGCCATATTATGGAGGCCGTGCCTTCTTGCTTGTTTGACATAGGAGTCAAACAAATGTGCCAGCCTAATGTCCCGACCTCCGTTCTACAGGTCGAGAGCAATACGTCCAGAGATGCCACTGTGAGTAGTCGCATTTCGTTGATGGAAGCGCCGGCGAGCGCGACAAGCACGCTTCAACCACGTTGGCTCTGGGCCGTGTCACCCCTTCGCGCTTTTTGGGTGTGCACCACGTGACATTCCAGATCACTATGACCAGAAGCGAACTACGATTGCACTTTCGTTCGCCCTGACTGCTTATCTTGTAGCTCAGGTTCTAGTAGGTGCTCGAATTCGTCGGCTGAGCTAAGCTATTAACATACGCTGAATGAGATCAATACCGACTGAAACTGAATCTGCATGGCCGGAAATATCGCATTTCACCTTGCGAAGCAATATTAAGACAAAAGACAGAGGAGCTTAGGCAACCTCGCGTTTTCATCGCGATGTTTGCTCTCAGGGGTTCATGTCACCGAGGTTGGCAGATTTTCGTCGTCCGTCGCTCTGTAGCCAGAACAGTACTGGGGCACACAGCAGGTCTTCGTAATTGTTATTCAAGCTCCCTATGATCGTTCGAGCTTCTCCGCACACTGCGAAAGGCACAAAGAGCATTTCAAGCCGCCACTAAAACCGCACCAATAAACTGGTCCGATTCTACGCCACTCGCCGAGTGCCCCTCAGAACCTGTGTGATTACCCACAGAGTGACAAACGTTCGTGACCAGTAAAAAAAGCATTAAATGACTTTGGTTACGTCCATTGAACTTGTGCTACCTATTGAGTGCCCATTCTGAATTTTGATGTTAGCTGATTGTGAAACTTCTGTCAACATACATTTAAATAATTTCACTTGCTTAACTATAACATCGTGCACCAGTAACTAAGACCAAAAATGGCATGAAACTTTGTTGATCGCGCAGCGTACCTCTGCATATGTGATGCAAATCCGGCCTAAACCATAGACTGTTTTGGATATTAGGAGTGCTTTGTAACAACATCAATAAATATTGAGGACTTTCAAAAGGAACAACACATGTTTGCAGAGCTAAGGATTTCGAAAGAAAGCTATTGTAAAGTTGCAGCACCCAACACATAAAAATAAATAGAAACATTTTAACACAGTATTGTCCTAATAAACAAATGCTGCGTGTTGTATCGGACATAATAACCAGTCTCTCTCCCATTTACATATTGCCTCAAAATTTGGTATCTATGATATTGTAGAATTAAAAGGTATCTTCGCCGAACCGAGTCTAAGAGACCCGCACCTGCGTTTGCTAACGATACCACAGCTCAAACTTCAAAACAGTAACATCTTGCAAAAAATGAAGCGGTCACGTTGCGATATACTGCAATCGATGGGAAAGCTTGTTTGTGTAGACATAATTGCAGAAAGTCTGTCAGTGTTCCACGACTAGCAGCGAGCGCAGTACACTGTTCGCATAAAAATCTACATCATCTTAAGCCTCCATTACATGCACATCTCAGACACAATTACTCCTACGTGTAGTAACTAAAGTTCATCATAACCGCCCATACAATGTGTCAGGTAATGGCTGTTACGCTGAACATTCAACTAATAAACTTGCTTGAAATGAGCCGGACCGAAGACAGCGTTGTACATGGTTTGTTCCTTGGGAACAACGTTAATTAGCAGAGATTTACAAAAAAAAGCCTGATAAAGATAACATGGCCTTATGAAACTGCCGACAAATAAAGCAGTATTGGTATACAATCACAAATACTTGAAAATTAGAGCAGCATTAACTCGTAACAGGGCTCGTAACACTTGTTTTCTAAGTGTCAATTACCATTTTTGCATTGTGCGTACTGCTGAAAAACAATAAGCCACAAAAACTAAGCCGAGTCACAGAGCGGCAAGTAAAAAACACAGAACTGGCACATCCCCGTAATTTTCAAAATAAAATTCTGAAAAGCTCGAAAGCTTGAGTTCAAGTAGCGTAAATTCATTTCAACGCACAATATTGTTCGGTCTGCTCTGCTGAGGTGTTCTGGCAATCAAACACCTTCGAAAACTCCTTCGTGTTTAGAAGAGGGAGGAAGCAGATGCTTGCAGAGGCCAGGCGCTGCCGCTCATTTCCAAGGCTGCATCACAGAAGGCAGAAACGTCTGAAGAGCGTTTCTTGCGCTGACTGCCACCGGCTGTTACGAGTCTTGGTCGCTACGCTATGCTCGTACATTTTCATGAGAGCTCCGTAAGCGCTCCGAGCACTATAGGACCAGATGTAAAGTCTGGATGATCGTCGTAGCTTGCATAATGAAGGCTAACATTGAGAGCTGAAGAGGCCCGCGCAACAACAGATTGGTCGAATCGGTGAAAGGAAGCTTTTTCAAATTGCGCCCACGGTCCCGGAGTATTTGGGGGTAGCGCTGCCTGCAAAAGAGCTCTAGCCAACAACACGCCGAGGGTGCCCATGTTGAATTCAGGTTGAACAGCGTCAACATATACAATGGGTTCCCGTCGCATGAAGGCAGGAACGATGAGAGTGTTCGACAGGTTGTCATAAAGCACATCGCTGCTCAGAAATAAAGCATCGTCGATATTGGCTTGGTGAGCAACGGGAGGGTCTTCGAGGGTGCTCTGCTACTGCCGCTTCTTCAGTCGAATAAAAAGGCTTGGGAACTTGCTGATTACAGACGTCCCCGTAAGACCGTATTTGAATTTCTTCGCGTTAAGCGGTCGTGCGGTTCGAAGCTGGTGTATGCCGACCTCATGAAGTCTCTTTCGAGCCTCTGCTCTTCTCAGCTCGCTCATCCAGGCGAACGCACTGCCACTTGAGACAACTTCCCGAACCTGCCTGAAAACGCGACGGATGACAGCGTCCGTGCTTTGTCCAGAGAACAGCATGATCAATATGGCACTCGTAGCCATCCGAATCACAAGTCGAGTCGTCTGGAGGCAAGACGACACGATTTCTGAGTTACTTGTGTTCAGCCGGCACAGATAATCAAAACGCAGTGCGTCGAGCAACACCTGCACGTAGAGGCAGACCACGCCGTAGTCGACGATGCCCCTGAAGAAGCTCATCAGCTCTCGGATCACATCAACGTTGTCTGCGTATAATGTGGACAGGCTATAGAGCTTTTGCGCATCCGGAAGGTGGCTGTTCAGAATATCCAGCCATTCCTCACGGTGAAGGGCGGTGCTCGAGTTCTGCAAGACGGTCGTAGGCTGCTGCTGCTCGTGATGTTCCCGACCCGTGTAGTTCTGCAAGTGCTGTTCAATTTCAACAACATAAGTGAGGTTGAACTCACGGCCGTGGATTGTGGAGGCCTCGTTGAGCACTTCCGCTAAATACGCCGGAAGGGGCAACACTCGCTCGACGCCTAACTTCTGGGAAAGCGTCTGGCCACGCAAGATTCGCAGAAATACCCCATCTCGGAACTTTGCGGAGCTGAATGTCCAGAGCCGTCGAAATCCCATGGGCCAGCGACAGTTCGACGATACAGCGCACAGTACCCGTGAACGAGGAATGCTTTAAAACTTCTTCGCCGTATTTCCGAAAGGGCCGCAACACTTCGCTCAGTGACACGTTGGGCGCGCTCAAAAAAACGGTCGCACGATCCGTAGAATTTTGCCGCGTAAAAGAAATCGGCCGAGAGTGACTTTGCTCTCTCTGCGTTACTCAGGCTGTTCACGTATCGTAGGAGCAAGGTGACATGGCTGTTTAAAAAGTTGATGGGGCCGTCGTCGACAGACATTTTTTGCTTGTCTTCCAACCGGCGACAGACGTGATGGTAAAGGTTCTCGCACGGCTCGACGCTGTAATCGATCAACCTTTCCAGGTCGTAAACGGCTTGCCTGTAAGTGGTGGTGTTGCCCTGTCCGCGAAGTGGGCTGTACGCCATGCTCCGAGCGAAGTAAAATAGGATTCCCGCGCCGATGATTCCACTCGTCAGAACCAGCGTGATCGACAACTAGATGAGTCTGGTGTGGCTGACGAGTGATTCGGGTGTTGGCGCAAGTTCCCAAATTGTGGTGGTGCCAACTGCGAAGCACCAGAAAGCAGACCAAATGAATATTTTTCGAATATTTTTCCATCCAATTGAAGAGTCTGTTGTTATATTCATCCAAATATCACTGCCACAAGGACTGATTTGCCAGCTTCACTGAAGCTAGAGAGCGTTTACGTAATAATTTCATCAACGAAGGTGCAATCTACTGTGGAACTAAGTGTTTGAACCACAACACATGTGAAATTTTGTTATCTGGAATGCTCAAAGTGGTCATTATTACGGATAAAGAGACGGGGCACTCGGCAACCAAACTCATTTGATCGCATTTATAGGGCCTGTGGTAGGGAGTTGCTGGACTCCTTGATTATCATTTAGGAAGAGCTGGCCTCTTTCGAGAAGAGATATTAGTGTTCAAGGTAATACGCTCTGTCATTGGATGCCTTCTACCGGGCTTTTATTAAGGTTTACTAGGCGGCAGAGCAGTTGTTTTAGTCGTACTGCATTCCAATAAAGAAGTCTAATGTTAAATGGCTCCCGCTTAAAAAAATGTGCATGTGTTGGCGCAACCTGAAAAATTTCAAGCCAACTTTATGAAAATATTGGCGAATGTAATAGAAGTGCTTAAGTAGCAACTTCAAATACACTGCAAATTATAAAATAATAGTACAAAACTGCATAGCTCACTGGTTGGATAGGCCCCTCCTTTTTCAAATGAAATTGTAGGCAATTGCTTCAAGAAAATTCGAAGAAATTGGTAACCTACAACATACTGGCAACACTGAGTGGTGACGAAATGATTTCCAGCCCTTGCAACAGTTCCGATAAAGTAACGGATGCCGGTCGCAGAGGCCATGCTTTTGCGCACTGAAAGCACGGAGGTTGCTGGCAAGCCCTCAAAATGCGTCATGGTTGCCATGCGTCCAGTGTTTTAAAGCTAAAGTGTCAAGGGCCCCTTGTCGCAGAAAATGCGGCGTCGGCGCCGGTGACATGCGCCGGTTTACCCGTGACCGCCAATTCCCGTACATATTTAGGTATATGTATATGCAACGCTTCGCTATATCATATGCGATATATGAGGTAATACTGCCACAGCACTTTCTCACACATTTGCTAATAACAAGTCTTAATTTATTGACAAAGTTATTCCTTGCAATTTTAGGAATGACAGCCCACAAAGAAATTTCATGATACTAAGCACTAACACCGCATGACATTTATGGTAGATCTTTCACACTGAAATAATAAAAGTGCTAAACAATAGCAGAGACCTGAAAATGATGTAATTTTGCGGCACGGGTGTGCACAACATCTGTGATCGGCCCACGAAGAATTCTACCAGAAAGCTCGCCTTCTTGCACAGCGTTCTCCGCCACCGTTTCCCGGTAAACACTAAGGCTATACGAGCTGCAGTTGCAGTGAAGCACCAGAAGTTGTCATGAATCTTTGACTGTTGTTGCGTTCCGCTCTTAAAGGCGAAACTTAAGCGTCCTCCAATTTTTTTTGCATGTAAGTTTTGGCGCTTTTCTGCTGATGCACATTCCATGAATGAAGGCATCTCGGGCACCATTTAACAGCGACGCACTTGCTTCTGGTTTGAAATCCGCAGCCGGCAGATCAACACGTCCCATTTCGTATCAAAGTATTTCGCAGAAGACGGCACAAAGGAGACATCGCATTCGCTGGCCTCACGCAGTGTACACGAGAATGGTGTTCTCAGTTGGTAAAGTGGACCTTAATGGAAACCATTTCGAATGAAAATTTCTAGTTAAAGTTTGTGTTGGGAGTACATTTTTTTTTCTATTTCCAATCATGTTAGTTCCTCTATGCTAAATTACGATGGTAAACTGAGAATAGGCGAAGCGCCGTGGTCAAGGCCGTTTTAGGAGCGTATTGCTACGAATATTTACACTGGATATAACAACAAATGCGGCTGGCCGGTGTCAAGAAACCCATTTGAACGATAACATTTGCTATTCGTTCCTTAGAGAGCTATACAGACCATTTCGTTAGGCCATTTTATTCAAGGTTTTCAGTTCTTTATAAGACAAGGTCTGATTTCAAATGAGTTTGACTGACCTGGCAGCTTGTCAGTTTCTAACCACTTTGCGAAAAAATCGACACTTTGGCACTCCCTGACTGTCGCAGCGCATGGCACGAGGAATAAGACTGCAGGTAGTGGCGATACAAGAAACGAGAATTAGTCGTAGATTGGCAAAATAAGCAGTAGACGAAGCTAAAACTGTTAGTAAGATTAGCAAGCTTGGGATGACCGCAGCTGCAAAGACCAGCGCGGTAGTCGAAAAACAGGCGCGTGTGTATTGGAAGCACAGGCGCAAACTTCACTACATGCAACAATAGTAAGCGTAAGCCGATCCACAAAACCTGAACAGTCGTCACAGCAGCCGACGCTAGAAGAAATTTTTACGATAGGGGGTAGCAATAAATATGTATTATGTCTTACTAAATTAAATTATGTGTTATTAACATAATTATGTCGATCTGCGTTGCTCCAGCTGGTGCGGGTAAAAGTTATAACTTTCTGTTGCGGCCGACTGGCCACAGGCTACAACTGATATCCGAGCATAGCAAGTGCTTGTATCGTAGCTGGTGCTTTCAATTGTCTTCGAAAAGTGCATGGGCAGTTTTTATGCATAATTGTATTGGGCGTGCGCTTCTGTGCAAGACAGTAACATTATTGCTGTGCTGCGAACCTCTCCCTCATGTCCCAGAGGCTGTGTTTTTGTTTTATATACGCGCAATTGCCTGACTTTTCATACTCGTCATGACAGTGGATTGTGCGGCAGCACATACAATTGTAGAATCCCTCTCTGACGACCGTCAAGTTTGTCAATGATGTACTTCGAGCACATCCGTAGTTTATTTTGTTTTGTTTCAGCTTCCTCTTGCTCATTGGGGTTGCGCATGAATGTTTTTTTCCAATGCTTTACAAGCTAAAATTCTCGATGTGAGTGAAATAAAGAAACATATACTAAGGATTTAAATTATCTAAACTTTTTGCTGTTGTTCAATTAGTTGTCGTCTTCGGTGCTGTCAGCCTCATCCTTTGATTGTATAGCTCATAGTTTCAATTCAGCACTAAATCGAACCCACGTAGTGCCTGTGCCCACGGTTCTACTCATTCGGTGTCCTACGATGTCAGCGAACGCGTGCGTACGACGTACGGAAATCCTGTTTATAACATGAAGTTGGACGTGTACACAATGACATAAAGAACGGACAATTAAATCGCATACCACCATTGATGACGCGAAATGAACAATGTGAAGCCTGCTCGACAAAGCACGCTCACTAAAACTCGTGCCTGTAACAATCAGAACTTGTGTCGCACAAGGTATAGCATATTTTGTGTTCTCCCGACGCCGAATCATTTGATTACTTAATTCAGTGCATTTGGACGAAGCTACCACACTTGTTAGTGGATATCTTATGGGCTGTACCGAAGGACTGAACGACCTTCACATCAAAGTCGTGGTGCTTGAGACATTCGGCTGACAACTCAAAATATTTTTTTCTGTGTAATTTCGACATTTACGTTGAGCAACAGCACTTTAGCAACCTGCAACTCGTCAGGCTTCGATCGGCCTCAGTGATGGTTGCGGTTTCATACGTTTAATTATCAGCAAGTGGCAAAATAATTGTCGAGAAAGCGGTCAGGCAAGGTGCACAATCTCTCGAATAAAATTTACTGCATGCTTAGACAAAATATTGAGGCGGCTAGATTGCGGTGGAGTAGGAGCTACGTTCAACAGTTAGTACCTCAAGACCCTTCAGCTTGGCGATGACATTGTTATGTACAGCAACGCTGGGAACATACTGAAAGAACTGGCTGAGGACCCTAACTGAGAAAGTGTAAAAGTTCAAGATCAATATACAAAACACAAAGATAATGTTGAATAACCTATAAAGTAGGCTAGCTTAGCAGGACTCTTCGAGGAACTATCAGTCATTTTGGGGGATATCATATGGCCCAGCGAGGTTAGGAGAACTGGTGAGGCTTACACAGAGCTGACTAACTGCCACGAACTCTGCATAGAGGTTTCCCACATTTGAAACAGTTCGGAGTAGGATTCCTAATTCATAAGGAGTAAGGGGAAATATTGAGGAATTCTACAGTAATAACGAGAGGGTAGCAGTAGTCGTAGTCAAACTTAAGAGGTATAGGAAAAAGGTAGTGAAAGCCAACGCTCCAACCTCCGATCATGTTCATGATAAAATACATACGTCTCTAGATATGTTGAATTAGCGATGAGAAAAGTGCAAGCTCATTATGCTGTAGTAATGCGCGACTACAATGCAAAATTGGGGAAAAAGGAGGTTGGTGAACAAGGAAATGGCAACTGCGGCGTCTATTCTTGGAACAACAGAGGGGAAATGCTTGTAGAATTCACGGAAAGGAATAAGCTGCGAACAATTGACACTTCCTTCAAGAAGCGTGGTAACAGAAACTCGACCTGGAAAAACCCTAATGATGAAATCAGAAATGAAATAAATTTCCTACTTTCTGCAAATCCCAGCATATAACATGACGCAGAAGTGCTAGGCAGGCTAAATTGCAGTGACCATAGGTTAATGAGGTCTACGATTCACCTTATTTTGAAGTGCTAAAGAGTAAAATTGGTCAAGAGGAAACAACGCAACCTATATGCCGTAAGGGTAAAAGCAGACCAATTCAGGCGGGTACTTGCAAACAAATATGCAGCCTTAGAAGAGAGAGATGATGACATAGAGGTATTGAATGAAACCTTAACTAGGCTCGCTTCAGAAACAGCAATTGAAGTGGGAGGTAAGGTAACAAGACAACCAGTACGTAAGCTCTCACAAGTTCCAAATGACCTAATTAAGAAACGACAAAGTATGAAAGTGTCCAACTCAAGAGATCATACAGAATTCGCGCAAATATCAAAACTGATTGACAAGGAGCAAATGAGGGACATAATGAGGAATGAGGGAATGAGGGAAGAAAAGCTGAGCAAGCAGTAATAATGGAAGCAGCAGAAATCAGTGAGAAGAAAATTTGGCATAGGACAAGCCAAGATGCATCCATTAAAAGATAAGCAGGGTAATATTTTTGCACAAGAAACGTATAGTTACAAATATTTATAAGTAAGAGCAGCATTAGCCGAGCAACATGAACTGCATAAGTCGGTACCGGTGTAGAAGCTAACATTGCCTTAGACAACTTCATACGTCACATCGGTAAGTTTGCGCAGAACGCAATAAGGACCGTTCTAGTGTGGTAAAGGCCATGCTGATAGACCAACTCGTCGAGTGTGCTACCAAAGGACCCTAAGGACCCTGAAGCGTAATATGCATCTTTATGAAGGTGATCGTAATGCAACCTCTGTGATGCGTGTGACATCTTAGGGCGATCACGCGCAATGTGATTCGCCGCGTTCGCCCTTGCGATGACATCTCGCGCGTACTCTGATGGTTGTTGTGGAGCGGATGGGAGTAATGTATCCATGGGGTGTGTCGGTTCACGGCCAAAAAGAAAATAAAGCGGTGAAGAACCTGAAATGTCATGGCGTGAAGTATTATAGGTGAATGTAACAAAGGGTAACGCAGCATCCCAGTCGCGATGGTGGGCGCTAACGTTCATGGAGAGCATGTCGATTATGGTGCTATTCAGTCGTTCGGTGAGACTGTTTGTATAAGCATGATAGGCGGTCATGACCTTGTGCTTTGTGGAACATTAGCGGAGGCGGTCATCAGTGACACATGACAAGAAGCAAGGAGCGCCATCGGTGAGCAGCTGACAAGGACCTCCGTAATGTGGGATCACATCACGCGAAAGGAAGTCTACAATATCGGTAGCACAGCTGGTTGGAAGCGCGCGTGTAACAGCGTAACGTTTGGCATAGCTGTCGCGACAGCGACCCATTTGTTCCTCGATTCTGATGTACGGAAAGGTCTGATCAGATCGACGCCAACGCGGAAGAATGGCTTGATTGGGACAGCGATAGACCAAAGAAGACCGGCAGGAAGCACCCGTGGCCGCTTGCGTCGTTGACACAGTTCGCAGATGTCAGTATACATTGCATAGAGTGATAAAGTCCAGGCGAAAAGAAATGATGGTGCACGCCGTCATAAGTGCGCGTTACACCAAGATGGCCTGCCATGGGTTCGTCGTGAAGCTGCTGGAGGACAGCATAAAGCATGTGGGAGGGCACCACCAGCAAGTGCTCAGGGCCTTCGGGCTATAAATTTTGGTGGTATAAAGTTCCACTATGTAAACTGAAAATGCGGGGCGACTCATCGGCGGTTTATGATGGAACGTAACACCAGAACACGCCACTGTTCAATGCTGACATGAAGAAAGTCCGAGATTGAAAGAACACAGGGATCGGTGTTCACATTGGTGTGGTCGGGCGGATCAACGGGATATCAGGACAGGCAGTCCACGTCCTAATGTGATTGGGCAGACTTGTGCATGACGGAAAACGAGTACTCTTATAACCCTATATCCTACCGTCCAAGACGCCTGTAGGGTCTTTCAGCGAGGAAAGCCAGTGGAGCGCATAGTAGTCAGTCACTACCGTGGATGGATGGCCAAGAAGTACGGCCCAAATAAGTAGATCGCCTTGACAGAGGCAAGGTATTTGCGCTCTGTAATTTAGTAATTGCGCTCTCGGGCAGAGAGTAGGTGGCTATCGTACGCTTTGACGCAGTCATGATCATGCCGGTGCTGGGCAAGGACGGCTCAGATTGCATATCTACTGGCGTCCGTCCGAACTTTCGTAGGAGTATAAGAGTAGAAGTGTGCCAACAGAACTCGGCATAAGGCGGATAGGCGCAGGAAATGCATGACCTTGTCAACGGCTCCATAAGAAAGGCGTATTTTTCTAGAGATGTTCAGTGAGTGGGGGGGGGGGGGGGGCAATGTCAGCAAAAGTTTTGAAAAAGCGATGGAAGTAAGAACATAACCCAATGAATGAGCAAATGCATTTCGCAGAGGAAGGTACGTAGACATTTTTGGAAGGTCAAGTCGGATTCCTGCACCGTTAACAAGGTAACCGAGCCCTGTTATTTCATGGCGAAGAAAGTGGCACTTGGATGAGTTGAGCTGAAGACCGGCACTGCGGAAGACTTCTAAAATGACCGGCAGCCGCTGAATGTCTTTGGAAAATGTTGTTGAAACAAACAGTAACGTCTTCCAGGTAACATAAGCAGGTCGACCATGTGAAGCATCGAAGGAGCCAATACATCATGCGTTTAAATGTGGCTGGTGCATTCTATAGGGCGAAAGGCATAACCTTAAATTAACATAACCCATCAGCTGTTACAAATGCAGCCTTCACGCGGTCCATAAGATCTACGGCCGCTTGCCAATAATGACAGCGCAGATCGATGGACGAAAAATAACCCACTCCGTGGAAGCAGTCGAGGGCGTCATCTATGCGACGCAACAAACATACGTCGTCCTTTGTGATCTTCAGGTGTCTATAATCGACACAGAAATGCCAACTGTCATTTTTTTTCTTGACGAGAATAACAGGAGATGCCCATAGGCCACTCTAAGGTTCTATAATGTTTTATACCATCTTCTCGACTTCTTTTTCAAATAATCGCCCGTTCAGTAGCAGAAACGCGATACGGACGACGATCAATAGGGTATCCGTCACCGGTGTTGATTCGATGCATGAGTACGTTGTCTGTCCAAGCGGGCAATTGTCGAAGTAACAAAATATCCCGATACGACGCTAACACACGGCAAAGTTCAGGAGTGTGTGCATGTAAAAAATCCGCTGGCTGATGGATCCCGCTGTGCACATAGGACGTCAAGGGGCTCCAGATGTTAGCTTGGAAATCTGACAGTCGTATAGGGATGACAATATTTGAAGTGCCGTTCCGGCAGGCAAAGGATGGGTGGATAAGCCGAAGTTGAGCACAGGTAGATAAGCTTCATTGTTGACAGTTTCGACAACCGTGTGTGGTAGGGTCACATTATGTGCCAAGACAACGTCAATAATAGGGCAAGCAACGTAATCCCCGTCAGCGACAGAAGGAAAGGGCATCAAAAGTGCATAGTAGGGGCTTGGGGTGACAGTCGCACGAACTCTAGAGTACATAGGTGCGTAGGCCTAGCAGCAAATATCGGGGACAGCAGGCAGTTCAAGTTGAAGGACACCAGCTGCACAGTCGACAAGGGCTGATTATGTGGATAAAAAGTCAATGCCCAAGATCACGTCGTATGAGCACTGCTCAAGCACAAGTATTCAATAAACTTCAAACTTCAAACAAGAAACAGAGCACTTGTCCGATGGCCAGATATAGTGACGCGGGCATAACATGTTCCAACAACGGTAGGTGTGCTTCCATAGGCGACTCTTACTGCGCGTTTCATGGCAGGTCTCAGGACTTTCTTAAGCTTCTCATGAAGACTAATGCTCCTAACGGAGATTTCTGCGCCGGTGTAAATAAGGGTAACACCGTCGACTTGGATTTCGAGCAAATTAGAGCGGCTAGGGACAGTCAGACGAGGATTTCCAAGCCGGGTCAAGAATGCAGCGTCACCTCGGGGCGCTGCACTTTTTAGTTTTCCTGTGCGTAGCGTCCAGGATTGGCAGGCGACGGGAAACGGGGGGCGTGGGGCGAGAGCGAGACCGGCGGTCGCGCGGTGATGGTGACTTACTGTACCCATTGGTGCGAGTGTTGACATCGGCTGTGCCAGTCGGTACAGAGCGCGACGATATTGTATGGGAGAAGCCATACGAGGGTTCTGGGTGCTCACGCCAGTCGACGACATCTCTCGGCTACAGCAGTGACGCTCAATATGCCCAACTCAACAGCACGCGAAACATATTGGACGATCATTCGGTGTCCTTCACTCCAAGGGAATGCAGTATCGCGAGTAAAAGGGCTAGTCCTTCGGTGCGACTGTTGGAACTAATGATGTGACTGGTGTAACTGGTGGAACGCGCATGGTACCTGTAGGCGTGTCGGGGTCAGGCAATGAACAACTTTATTGCATGAATGAACGGGATATATATACAAAGTAGTGCCGCAGTGGGTCATGCGCAGTGCATACATATAAGCGTGACGTAGCACTTATTCAGTCTTGCTACATCTTCCCTTTTTCAGGGGAACTTAAGACGTGGTCACCGTGTCTCTTGTTGAGGGTACCGACAGGGCTCGCGTCGAAGTCTTGTGCTTCTCCGTAGTTCTTGAGGGGGCTCTGTGGAAGATACGTCTTCGGGCACGAGGCTTGCTTCCGGCTGTGGGTCTACCAGGCGGAGGTGCTCTCGTGTGCGCCGAAGTTCCCGGCCGTCTTCAGTCTTGACGATCGTTGAGCGGTGTTCATCGGCTGGTCGGAGAAAGACGGCGGGAGACCAGGTCCGCTGGTTTGTATCGTACACTGTGACCTGCTGACCTGGTATCACAGGGGGCAAGTTCCTGCTGCCACGGTTGTAGTAGGTCCTCTGTCGTTGGCGTATTTCTTGAAGGCGGCCCTGGACCACGTCAGGGGGAATTGTCCGTGGTTCCAAGTGGCTGGTAGGTACTGGTAGAAGCGTCCTAGTTTGGCGTCCCATCAGCCTCTGCACGGGGGACTGGAGCACATCATCACGTGGGGTATTGCGCCATTCAAGCAATGCCATTTGAAACAAAGGCATTTTAAGGGAACACTTCTTTAACAGCTTTTTCGCTTCCTGAACCGCTCTCTCCGTCATGCCATTGGAACGGGGATGATAGGGGCTTGAGGTAATGTGATCAACAGCCAAGGTGTTGAGAAAGTCCTTAAATTCACTGCTGTGAAAAGGCGGACCATTGTCAGTGCACAACTTCCTAGGCAAGCCATGGACCGAGAAAATTTGAGAACACCACGTGTTAAGAGAGCTTGCAGTTGTTGTACGAAACTCGAATTTCAAAGAAGAAGGAGTAGAAGTCGACAATAAGGGCGAACTCGTGGCCTTCAAAGGAGAACAAGTCCATGCCGACAACTTCCCATGGTAGTGAAGGCACATCATGACTCAGGAGTGGCATTTTAGGGTGTCGAGGCTGATGCTTTTGGCACACTTTGCAGGCTTTACAGAACTGCTCAATGTTGCTGGAAATATTTGGCCAGAACATCACGTTCCTTGCTCTCGCCTTCATCTTATCTACTCCCACGTGCGCCGCGTGAAGAAGACTCATCATTTCCCATATCTTTGATTGTGGTACAATTACCTTGTTGCTTCGAAACACGAGGCCGTCCTGTGCATGTATCTCGTCCCGGTACGCCCAATACGACCTAAGTGGCTCCGGGACTTTTTGCTTGTGAAGCGGCCACGTTGTATTCGCGTAGTCCCGTAGCTTTACAAGGGTGTCGTCATCATTAGTTGCTGCTAGGAAATCTTGCAGAGAGCGTTGAGAGGCTGAAACACCTTCAAGAACATTTACTTGAAACTGCTCGTTTTCTTCCAAGAATCTTTTACTAGGAAACCTTGATAAGGCGTCAGCGAGGAACAGCTCTTTGCCAGGCTTGTACGTCACAATGATAGGATAACGCTGAAGAGTTAGGCGCATGCGTTGCAGACGTAGCGGGCACTGGTATAGCGGCTTACTGAATATCGCCACTAAGGGGCGGTGGTCAGTTTCAACTGTTACTGCATGCTGTCCAAATATGTAATCATGAAATTTGGTGCATCCATGAACAATAGCTAAAGTTTCTTTTTCGATTTGAGCATATCTGGTCTGTGCCTCTGTGAGTGTCCGTGAGGAAAAAGCAACAGGCTGCGCATCCTGTATAAGCACAGCGCCTACCCCCAGCTGGCTTGCATCAACTGATAGCGTCACGGGTTTGCTTGGATCAAAATAGCGGAGCACAGGTGCTTGAATCACAGCCTCACGCAATCCAAGAAGGCTTTCTTGTTGTTTTTCCGTCCAAACCCATGCAATGTCTTTTCGCAACAAAGTTCGTAGTGGTGCCGTTACTACAGACATGTTTGGGATAAAGCGCTGTACAAAATTCATAGTGCCCAAAAATACTTGAAGTTCCTTACAGTTTCTTGGTGTCGGCATTTCCAGAATGTCTTGAACACGTTGGGCGTCCAAACGCAGGCCTTCGGCGCTGAGCACGTGTCCCAGGTGGCGCACCTCTCGCTGCAAAAAGAAGCATTTCTTCAAGTTTAGTCGAAGATTCTGTTCTCGGCAGCGCGTTAGAAGAAGCTGTAGATTGTGGTCGTGCTCTTGCTTAGTCTTGCCCCAGAGAAGAATGTCATCCATTACTACTGAGACATTTGGAAGACCTTCTAGGACGCGGTGCCTCGCTGCCTGAAATATCTCCGGAGCAGAGGCAATGCCAAACGGCATGCGCAAGAACCTATAGCGCCCGTACGGTGTACTCATTGTACAAAGTTTGGAACTTGAGTCGTCTAGCTTTATCTGCCAATACCCCGATGCTGCGTCTAAGGTTGAAAAAACGTTGGCGCCCGCAAGCTTTGCCACAACGTCTTCGAGAGTAGGCATAGGATAGTTTTCCCGTAACAACGCCTTGTTCAGAGCTATGGGGTCTAGGCAGATCCGCACTTTATCTTTCTTGATGACTGTGACCATGTAACTCGACCATTCCGTCGGGCCCTTTACCTTTGCTATCACGCCTTGTTCTTCCATGCGCAGAAGCTCTTCCTTGACTGTCTTGAAGGGCCACTGGAACTCTTCTGGCTGGCACGACGACTCCTACGGCTCCTGGCTTGAGCTGCATTGTATACTGCACGCCTTTCAGCTGCCCCAGTCCACTGAAAACGTCTGCGAAAGGTTGTGCTGCCGGGTATAACTCTTCGACGTGAACGTTTTGCACGCGACAAAGAAACCCGAGGCGTTCCGCCACTGATCCGCTCAGAGTCACGGGCACATTTTGTTCGACCACGAAAAACGACTCTTCGTGCACTCTGCTGTTAGCTGACAGTCGCAGCCGAATTTTTCCTCTCGCAGTAGTCTTATGACCGAAAAAAGCAGTCAATGTGGCGTGGCAGGTTTGCTGTGGCTTGTTCGGCAGCAGTTTAGCATCCTTGTTTGAAATGACGCAGCAGTTAGCACCTGTGTCTAGCTTGCACGTAAACTTACGGCCTTCAATGTCAACTGCTGCACTCCAATGATCTACCGCTTCGACTGCTCTGACAGTCAGGGCTTGTAAAAAGAAATCGTCTTCTTCGGTTTGTACCTCACGCAGCACGTTCTTAACGCCTCTGGTTTGTCGTCGCACCGAGGATCTACATGCTTGAGCAAAGTGATTACGCCCACCACACTTCTTGCATGTTTTCCCTTCAGCCGGGCATTTTTCGCCACGGTGAGTAGTATAGCCACAATGACCACATGGTTTCATTTCTTTGGTGACTGCTTGAATTACTGCGAAACGTGCTGCTTCTGCGCCTTCACTGATTTCTTTAAATTGCTCTTTTCCCACTTCCTGGGCCCGGCAAATTTCAATGGTCTTACTGTATGACGGGTTCTCGGAAATAAGCCTTTCCTGCAAGTTTTTGTTTCGCAGTCCCAGAATGATTCGGCTACGGAGCAAACGGTCTTCTAGGTCCCCGAACTCGCTGTTCTTTGCTAAAAGCCTGAGGTCGGTTAGCCAGTCATTGAAACACTCCCCTTGCTTTTGGTCTCTTGATCCGAAACGAAATTCATTAAACGTCAAATTTGTCACTGGTTTGTAGAATTCTTCAAATTTCTGAAGCAAAATGTCGACGTTGTTCTTATCCGCTTCATTTTCGAATTTGAAGGTGTTGTAAGCTTTTCCGCCCTCCTCTCCAACTGTTACAAGTAACGTTGGTGCTTGGACTTCTTTGGGCTGCTTACTTAACTGGGTAGCCGTGGAGAACAATGTGAACTCACATTTCCAAGTTTTCCATCCAAGCCATGCGTCTGCTGACGGGTCCAGTGGTTTCGGCGGGGGAAGCAGCGTTGACGGGGCCGACATAGCGATAGTGAACCGCTGCCACCATGTAGGCGTGTCGGGGTCAGGCAATGAACAACTTTATTGCATGAATGAACGGGATATATATACAAAGTAGTGCCGCAGGGGGTCATGCGCAGTGCATACATATAAGCGTGACGTAGCACTTATTCAGTCTTGCTACAGTACCGACAAAGCAGAGTCCCAAATTAGCAACCTCCTATCGAACCATGGCTTGAGTGAAGGAAACCACAGGCGGGTCGGCAGTCGAGACATCGGGCACAAGAAGCGATGGTGACATTGCTTCGATTTCACGACGAACAATACGTGTCAAAATGTCTGAAGCAGGCGATTGCAAAGTTGGTGGCGGTTCTTCGCTTGACGATCTGGCAGTGTTGGGGAGCGTCGCTAATTCCTGTCCCATACGGTGGGATTTTGCTAGTTCACATCGCCGGCACTCTTTCTCAACAGCATCCACGGTAGCACAGTTCCTCAATACCAAGATGTTGAATGTGTCGTCGGCGATACCTTCGAGTATGTACCCGATCATGTCGGCTTCGCACATGTTGCCGTTGACTCTGCGGCAAAGCGCGAGAATACCCTGCATACACGAGATGTATGATTCAGTAGATGACTATGCACGAGAGCCAAGTTCTTTCTTTAACGGCTAGCTAGTGGTATCTTGCTCTGGTTGATGATATCGTGCTGTGGTCCCAGCTGGTGAGATCAGGCTCATGCGTCTCGTGCTAGGCATGTGTGGTTCCCTTAACCCTTTATTACATGGCGTCCCATATTTGGCACATACCGGTTACCATTTTTTTTCGCGTGTGTGAGATTGCCAGTTGAGAATGTGATACCGTCAGAGTAATTCTCATAGTTATGTGCACTTATTATGGGCAAGTGCTGTCATCTTTGAGCGATACGCAAAACAGAGGTAAAGTAGATATTGGGAAGTGACGTGAAACTCGGAGGGGGCAAACTCGAGCAATTGGTATTTTTTTCTCTGAAAATTTCCACCGCAGAAAAATAGAAAAATTATTTTGGCATACTCTTTGGCCTCACCAATTCAAGCCAGTTATTAGTTTTTTCAATTTTGTCGGCAACAACAGCAGAGAAACTGAAATCGGTGTGTGCCATATTTGGCACAGTATGAACTTTAAAGACAAAATATGGTAACGTGCTGCCATCTGTTCAATAGCCCGAAGCTGCAGGTCACGCTATCACAAGGTGGAATTTTCTCGATCGGTAGGGTGAGGGCGAATCGTCTACCAAACTGCCGCCTGAAAAGCGAAAAGGAACTGAAATCTAAAGGACGTGGTGCTTCAGAGGCACTCACAAGTGCGATAGATGACGTGGAGTTATCGTGTGTGCGGTGGTACGATAGCCGCGTCGTGGCATCTCTGTCGAGCTTTGTTGGGAGAGATCCAGTCCAATAGACTAAGCGCTGGTTTACCTATGCCAAGGAGTTTCGCGAAATTGATTGCCCCAACGTAGTAAAGGTCCACAACGGGCACATAGGTGGGGTCGACCTACTGGACTCACTGCTTGGACTTTACCGCATACATATCAGGTCGAAGAAATGGCACTTTCGAATTTTTACGCATTCGATTCCTCCTCGCGTGCATCATCATCCCATCACGCTTTGAGGAAAAATGATCAGAAAGTCATCGTGCATCTTTTTGCCACCACGGTTATCACTAGGCGCGTTTACAGAAATATTGGAGTAGCTGATGGATTCATTCTTGGGTTATAACATCCCAAAGCAAAGAGAGAGAGAAAAGAAAAAGAAAGGTATAGAGGTGAACTAGACGGGTTCCCGGTTTCCCGCCCTGCACAGTGGAGGGGGAGTGAGTGAATAAATAGGAAAAAGAGAAAGCGAAGGAAAGAAAAAGTTAACTGGCACACTAGCCCGCGCATGTTATCTATAAAGCGTTCGCTATCGGGCCATTGGTTTCAGAAAATTTATTACAGCACGCGTAGTTTTCTGTGTTGGTGATAAATGAGGCCAAGCACTCAGGAATTTCCCTTCTGTACAGGTGCAAAGTGGTTGCTGTGGCAGAGGAGGTGATGGATGTCTCCTCACACTTACGGTAGTCGCATATGTGAGGATCAACCATTCAGACGAGTGAAGGACAAAACACAGACTTACTGGTGGCGGAATAATTAGATCAGCTCCGGGACAGTTTCGACCACCTTGGCCACCGAGTACAAAAAAACATACGGGAAGTGCAGAGACCGACACGTCTCAGGCTATATGGGGCTGGTAGCGGGAACGTTGTCGTCGCTCGCAATTCAACGCTTCTAGCAAACCCTAGCATGAGCCACGGTCGCTTTGGAGCGCGCGTCCGAGGTGACGAAATGCAGGCTCCGCGGCGGTCACGCTCTAGCATGCAAGCCGCTTCACCGCTACACCCTTAATAGTTATCTAGTAATTATAATGACCAGTTAATTAAGTTAAATTATCGTGTTTTACGTGCCGATACCACTTTATGATTATGAGGCACGCCGTAGTGGGGAACTGCGGAAATTTCGACCGCCTGGGGTTCCTTAACGGGCACCTAAATTAAGTAAACGGGTGTTTTCGCATTTCGCCCCCATCTAATAGCTGCCGCCGTGTCCGGGATTCGACGCACGACTCATACTGACAAGTGTACTTGTCTGCCTTCATGCGCTGACCGCTTTTCACCGGCTAACAAATGTAAAACGTCATCACTGTGCGCAAGACGCGCCCGCGTGATTTCCAATGTACTGAATCTTACCCTTGATATCGTGTGTTGCACGTGATCCCTCCGAACATTGTGTATGTGATCGCAAGCTCGACAGGAAATGTTTGTTTTTCGAACCATGGCTACAGGAAACGCTAAACATGATCCTCCTATTTCCTAGCTGGTAACTGTCGTTCGCAGTAAAAGCGTACAAGTGTAACTGAGAGCAACCGCTTTATTAACTATTGAATGCGTTTGGTTGGTCCACCAGTTCCAAGAGATTTTGAATAATGTTATTAAATTAATAAATTGAAGAATAAGCTTCGGCGTGACGAATCAAACCAGCGCTAACGTCAATCAAAGCAGTGAACTTTAACAACTACTACACGCGTACTCGCAATCAGCCGTTTTAGCCGCGAGACAAGCTCAAGGTGTCATTTTCGGCTGAGAGAATTGAAGCGGCAGTGCACAATGCTACTCAGTACGAAAGCGAGGCATGCTGAGTGTGAGGCCGGGAGACGAGCATAAAAAAAATATGGCTGTGGCTTAGCTAAGGTTAAGCCCAGGATGCCAAGCATACTAGCCTTTATTTTAGTTGTTGAACCACTGTTTAGCCTGGTGAACTGCTGTTGCTTGGCTATATTTGGTTCGGCTACTAGAAGAAACAACTCATGCGTTACTGTGCTTCGCCTTCAAGAGTGGAACGCGACAGCGTTCCCGTCGACCCGCCAAGGGGTGTAAGACAATGGGCTACGGCGCAGCGACTACGCGCCCCGCATTGGACGCGGTGAGCGTCGAGCAACGCAGCGTTCGGCGCGGCAACGAAATGCGCGCCTGAGCAAGCGACGCACGCCTGAGCCTTAGAAACAGCTCTTTTCTAAGGCAACACCGCATTCACTAGAGGCGCTTTTGTACCGCTTCGAAGCATCGTACTCGTGGCTCAGTGGTAGCGTCTCCGTCTCACACTCCGGAGACCCTGGCTCGATTCCCACCCAGCCCATCTTGCAAGAGTTGAGCCAAAGCCACCTAGAAAAAGCGCAGCTGCTTATATACCGCCGCGACGCCGCGAGCGACGGCGCGAGTTGGAGCCCCGTTTCTCCTCTTTCGTGACGTCACGGTGTCACGTGGTATTGAAGGCGACACCGCCGCGCCTGAGGAGCTGGGTTGAGCTCTAGTAATATGCTTCGCATAAAAAACAATAGAACAAAAAACGACCATCGTTCCATCACGTGAAAGCGTATTTCGCGGCAGCGTACTTTCATTTCTTACCATGCGCCGATGCACAACTGATTACGCGCCTTTCCGAACGCCGAGTTCTGTCGGGCTCAGAAGCCAGCCGCTGCTCGCGACGCTAGCTGTGCGAGTTGGCACAACGCCAGCTGTACAGATGACGTTGTCCACAGCGCTGATCGCTGGTTCTTGTCTACGTCGTCCATAATCCGCGTTAGAGCTTCGCTGCTGACCTCGTTCTTGACGCTGTGCAAAGTATTTGTCGCTGAGCTTCGTACACCCGCATCGCCAAACTTCAAAGTGCGTAAAAGAAGAGAGAGAACTAGAGAGACGCTTCGCGCCAGCTCAAGCTATCGCTGCCGTATGCCGCCAATGGAGAGCGGCAAGCGTTTGTCTTCGCACAATTGCTGTTCGGTGTAATTGCATAAGTGATATCAAAACGGTAGTGATTCGTGCCAGTTTCCTTTTAGGATAGGATCGAAGCGCACATCTAGAGCACACACAGTGCTCTAGGTCGTGCTATCTGGGACGTGACGCATTCGTGCCAAAGTGTAAAGCTACAAACGCATCAGGCGCTTATCGCACGCAAGCACACGACGCGTTGTGAACGCCCGCGCCACCGCTGAAGCTGGAACTGCATGGCGTTATTTTTTGGCGCAACTAACGCGCACTCGCCGTGGTTGCTCAGTGGCTATGGTGTTGGGAAGCTGAGCACGAGGTCGCGGGATCGAATTCCGGCCACGGCGGCCTCATTTCGATGGGGGCGAAATGCGAAAACACCCGTGTACTTAGATTTAGGTGGACGTTAAAGAACCCCAGCTGGTCGAAATTTCCGAAGTCCCACACTACGGCGTGCCTCATAATCAGAAAGTTGTTTTGGCACGCAAAACCCAATAACTTAATTTTTTCAACTGACGCGTGCCGGAGAGGCCCGGGCGTCGTTTCGACGAACGCGCCCACGAAAATCGCGTAGCCGCGTGAAGCTGGAACCGCATGGTGCGTTTTTCGTTCGCGAAAACTTGACGCTCGGCGAGCACCAACGACTCCGCTGAGGAGTCAGCACGGGCAAGGCGCGTACGCGCTGGCTGCGCCGCGTTTGCCGGGTGTTTCGCCGAGCTGTTCCCCCAGGACGCGTAAAGGCCAAGATATAGTCCGGCGTTTTCGGCGCGCCAGGCCGCGGCAGGCGAAGTCGGGTACGCTGCGCTAGCGACGCCAGGCGTGCAAGAAATTTGCTTCCTCTACAGTTCGGCGTGCGCGCGCAGCTCGAGGCTGGCGCCATCTGTGCGTCCGGGAGGGCAACTTCACGGCCGCGACGAATAGCTGTTTCCATGGCGCATGCGCGTCTTGCATATACCCCGCCGTTCGGGTAGCGCGCGCGCTTTTTCTGTTTCCGCGCGCTGTTTGTACGCCTAAAACGAAAACTCTTGCGGCATGGCGTTAACTAGTCCTGACAGCCAGAAAAAAAATTATAGGGTTTTCCGTCGCGAAACCACTACTGATCATGAGGCACGCCGTAGTGAAGGACTCTGGAAATTTCGACCACCTGGGGTTCTTTAACGTGCACCTAAATCTGAGCACAGGGGTGTTATTCGCGTTTCGCCCCCATCGAAATGCGGCCGCCGTGCCTGACAGCCAGAACATCGCACTCATATTGCTAGTACATCGGCTACGTCAAAAATGGAAGCGAACCATGTACATACGAGAGCTATTCGAGAAGCGCCCTCAACTCGGCGACTATCACCAGCTAGTACAGGAGCTGCGAAATGCAGCTTACCTGTGGCGAGACCACACTGCTTTCGTATAGCTTCCCACGCGTTGTTCTTCCGCTCTGTGTCGCGGTATTCCATGCGTTTCACATCGTATACACATGGATGGTTGCGAATCGCTTCAAGCAGGCGTCATCACTCGCGCTGTCATCACACACGGATGTTGAAAAAACCACAGCCGCACTGTCAGTACGCGCACCGCAGGCCGCCATTCAGCCTCTGCTCGCGGCCGCTGCAGCGCGCAGTGCATTCTGGTCTAGCGGCAGCCGCGTGAAATAGAACACGCTCTATCTCCACGCCGGCGGCGTTGAGTTCTCCAAGCGCGCCTGGGCACGCCGGCTACGCCGTGACGCCGGACTGTAGAGTGCGCGTTTTTCACCGACGTCGCTTAACCGCGACGCGCGTGGCCGTGCGCGCGCGTTACGCCGGAGTATATCTTGCGCATAAAGCCCCTCAAGGCTTTAAGGACGCGTAGGACGCGCGGAAGGCCACGCTATCTGGTGGCATTGAAGGAACTAAAGCGCGACGTATAGCGTGACGTGGCACTCGCGCTGCACTCTCATTGGTGGACGCGGCGAGTTCTTTTCTATGCTCAACAGTACCACGTGGCTAACGATTTCTGATATCCCCCCGCGCTGCCGCGCGTCAATCGCGCCAGGCGGTTCCAGCTTAATACAGTCGAGCGACTTTATCACGAAGTGGTTGGGAAGTCCGAAATCCTTTGTTATACAGGCAACTTCACTGTGAAGGTCACGCAGCGCACAGCTCACGCATGATCTGGTCATTCCGTCATAGAGAAAGAAATTCAACAAGAGGGGACACTCTTCGAAAACTGGCAACAGGAAACACGTCACGCCTAGTTTCAACACCATCCGTTAGTTGACGCGAGCATAAGAAAAAAAAAAGAATGGGAAATAAACTTCCAGACAACGTTTTATTTTTTTTATTCCTTCCCACTAAAAGTGAATAAGTTGTGCGTGTGAATGAACTTATACTTTGCAACTTTTTGGTGCGTTGCCTAGCAACAAGCTAGCGGCCCGTTTTTTGGGCTCCCGGCGTTCTCTTGTGTTCCGTCTGCATTTCGACATGGCACCGCTGCACTACTGGACTACAGCAAGGTGAGGAATTTTGTTTGACAGTCTGCGACGCACTTCAAGCACATTTAGGCTTACTGCACAAAACTGAACCTATATAGTGACGCAGTTATCGAAAAACAGCTCCGCAGTCCAAGCCTAGTTAATATGAGTTAATTACTCGTACTGGGAGATGTTTGCGACGCTTTCTATGAGCCCAAGCATAATTATAGCCTATTTTGGTAGTTTTTGGGCACGCTCGCCGCATCTGGCTTTCTGACGAAAAGCACCTTGGCCGTGTAACGCAGTTTCGCGTGTACTGAATCTTACCGGGAGAAGTTTTGGCGCTTTCTCTGACCCAAGACACTATTGTAACTAATTTCAATACTTTTGGGGTACTTTTCAAGCACTGTGGCCGCACTCGGCGTAGTGGCACAGTTAGAGAAAAGCAGCTGGGCTGTGTGGCGCAGTTAGTTTCGCGTGTACTGAATCTTACTGCTAGAAGTTCGTGACGCATTCTCTGACCCGAAAAAGTATTGTGATTTATTTGGTAACTTTTCCGGATATCTTGAGGCTTGCTCGCCGCGCCTGGCGAGCAAGCCAGCCATAGTGAGTTAGTTTTGCGTGTACTGAATTTTAGCGGGAAATGTTTGTGACGCAACAACATATACCTTGTTTGGGTACTGACGCTTCTCGAAAACGCGACGAGCGATTGCTGAGAGTGATAACACGGGATGTTGCATGCGCCGGCAGGACGCGTAAAAGAGAACACGGAGGAGCTCAAGAACATGAGATTTATGTATTCCGAGCGGCTGAAAACAGGCTTTGCATCCACGAGTGTGACTTGAGTGCGATTAGAAGGCATTCTGCGAGCGTGTAACATGGTCTGGCTGAGCCTGTGTTGTAGCCACCCTTGTGTACTTGGCGTACCATCGTGTCGACTGAGGCCAAGTTTTTTTGGGAACGCGCAGTCACCCGTGTATTTGTGCACTTAAAGTGCAGGAAATGAGGCCCGGGAAAGGAGGGGTGCTTGAAAATCGGATGTTCAGATTTTATGACATTGTTTGGGAGGAGTCTTTGCTGCGAAATGTGCGTAAAAGTGAATTTATCTGTAATGCCGCTCATTCACCACTAACGCACGTTTCGCCTCTACACGCAATGCTCCTGTTAGGTCAATATACCGAAATGATACATGCTTGTAATTTACTTTCTTTCAGCTGATGGCATCCGGTGGAAGATCGTACGGCAACGACTGCTACTTACCTGGTGCCAGAACTTTGGCTGAATGCAGAAGAAGCCCGGAACGACAATTTATATAGAGCAAAATAAACATTTCATTATTTCAGAAGACGTCTACCGTTTTCTTTATGAAATTGCACCTGACAGATTCGGCGCAGTCTTGTAAAGGTCAATCGCAATCATTTATACTTAATAATAAAACGATTCCACGCGAGGTTCAGCAGAAGCGAAAAAAAGAAAATGAATGCCGCGCCGAGCAGCGGAGCCGGCGCGGGGTGTACCAACTGGTGTTCAAAACGCGCGCGCCCAAAACCGAAACCGGAAGGAGTGAATA
The DNA here is from genome assembly GCF_023375885.2 of Dermacentor andersoni. Classification (NCBI taxonomy): domain Eukaryota; kingdom Metazoa; phylum Arthropoda; class Arachnida; order Ixodida; family Ixodidae; genus Dermacentor; species Dermacentor andersoni. Next base: position 594,651 of record NW_027314755.1, read on the forward strand.
ACATCCGCTTATTGTGCTACAGTCAATTTCGGCCGCTGGGGCTCTATGGGAGTGTCCGCTCTTGTTGAAATTTCTTTCTCTATGATTCCGTTCTATAAAGCGGTGCTCGACTGTAGTTGGTGTCGGCGTGAGAGAAGCATGCACAGGGCTTGAACGTCGCGCTACTCTACCTCTTTTGCCAGGGTTTCCATCCCACTATCCATTATTCCACGTAGTGTGCTTTGCACTGCCATTGGAGCCGGACAATACGCGCGTAAGCTTTCATGTTATCACTCATAACCACGACAGTCACTCTGGTAAACTCTCTCGTCTGGGGAGAAATACTTCGTCATTATATGATTAACGAGAAAATAAGGAAAGCCTTCGGGTACTGCTTAGGTAGCAGCGAAAGCCTCTGAGCTCAATAACTCCCATGGAAATAGCTTAAAGAGCACAAACGCAATATCGAAGGCCATATTTGGCAACTACACGCTTTTTCATAGTCGAAAAGCAACGTCGGCATCGACCCTTATTTGCCAGAAAAATTACATTACTTGAATCTCACCGTGTAGATGTGATGTTGTTGTGATAACTGCAGTGACTGAAGTTCACGTCAAATAAAAATTCATTGAAGAGCGGCAGATGTCCGATGGTTCCTGGGGTACATACGCAGTAAACGCACCCAGCGGCCGCATGGTACATACCCCATGGTATGCATTTTATAAATTTTCTTACATGGTCGCTGAATGTTTTTATTGCGATAGCAATTATATGAACGCTCCAGGCGCATTTCTGCCGTGAGCGTCACCATCGCCGTGAGGTTCCGTATGAGTGAAACCACGTGAGGGTGAGCCGGCGAACGCGGTTCGAGCTCGCGTGCACCAGATAGGAACGCGGTCCGGATGCGTGTCCTCTTCCGTGGCGCTCCAGGCAAGAGGGTCAGGCGAGGGAGGAAGGGCGTTCTTTTCCGGCGGCTGCCAGGGTGCCTCAATGTCCTCGTCGCCCGCAACTCCGTACAGAGTGGAGACGACCACGGCGTCTACTGCGGCATTGGCCACGCGAATAGCGGACGCCGTAGGGCCGCGTTGCTGGCGCTCAATATTAAAGCACTCTGCGACGTGGCTAAAGTGCGCGCCCGCGCAAGTCTCGTCTTCAAAGCAATCTGCGAGTTTTGCAGAGTGCACCTAGTGCCGGTAGCGTCGTATGCGGTGTGCTTCGGACGTTTTGTTCCCGCAGAAGCGACAAATGCACGGAGGTCATATCGCTCGCGGCTGCTGCCATGATTCCTAACACAAGCGTTTTCACAGGCAGTTTCCGCTGTCATCAAGCGAGATGTGTTCATGTTTACCTGCGTGCGCGTGACACCGTGCTGGTTAATTTAGTTCAAACATGCTGACGGGATAGTTCGTTTCCATCCACGATAGAATGGATAAGCGCGACTGAACGAGGACGTACAAAGAAGCAGGCACGCAAAGACAGCGGTGTCTTCGTGTGTTTGTTTCTTTCTACATTGTCGTTGAGCCACGCTTACATATTCCATCATTGTTAAATTATTTAGTAAGCGAATGTTTACAAGTTTATACGGCCGATAAGACCACTCACCTTACTTCGTACTGCTATCTACTCATTTGCTATCGCAATCGGTGCTTCGACCTTCAAATGAAACTGCGAATTTTCCTTTTTTTTTTTGCTCTTCCTCTATTTGCATGATTAAGTACACGACAACGTTAACGTGCACAGCAAAACAACATGTGGGATATAAATTATGGAGCTCCACTTCTTAGGTTACCGCGCCAAACTATGTTGGCATGGTACATTTGCATCGCAATTTGCACAAATTTTCTGATTGATATATTATCTGGTGCCATGATTCTGGCTTGCACCGAACAAGTGGCGACCTTTCTCAAGAGCAAAGGCGCGAAATTGCGTTTACCGATATGCCATGCCTTAAGACCTGCAGTGCCATATCACTACAAGCACCGCGAGTGCCTTAGTCCCGTCGTCTGCTTCACATGCCAGTGTTGTGACTTCTCCCATTGGCGTCGCTGTTCACCAGCACTTCGGTGACGCGCGGCTGGCGAGCCTAACCTGATGTTAAGCTGCTTTTACTACCCACTTCTGTAGAGTTGTGTGTTATGGCGCTGGTTTCAGCGCGGAAATCTATTCATCAAATATAAAATATTAGCGCCTAACGGCAGGCTGGATTTAACTGGGCACCTTTAAGTGTTGAGAGTTGCCCGTCACGAGCAATAGCATTAGATTCGCATCGTCGCTACGAAGGCCTGAAACGGGAAAATGAAGAGGGAAATTTATAGAAAATATCCGGGCTGCCGCCGCCGAAGCACCAATCGGCATCCTTTGAATGTAACTGGCGGCGTAAACTAATAAAAGTATGGTCTTCGCAACTCGTTATTCTAACTGCATTCGTAGACGAAAGATGGTGGTGCAGTATTGAGCTCTTGCGAAATGCGGAATTTTGGTGTGGCCAGGCTGGTGTAGCGAATCCTGCCGAGGCGTCCAGTCTGCAGACCGGCCAAGAAGTGAGCCGTGCAGCACACGTGCTGCCCGGCCCTGAGTTTCGCGTGGTTGGAGGCTAGTCGAGTGTTCAAACTAATAGGAATTAGTTGAGACGCGAGAGCTACAACACCGATCAGCAACGTAGCCATTGTGCCATTGCTGCACAAGCGGACGCGGCCGAGAGTTTGCAGACGATAGTTGCCTCAGTACGATATAGTCTTACTTCTGGAATTACGCAATTCCTCTGAATTTCCAAATGAAGCTTTTCGCTTACTTGAGCCTGTTTATTAAACCACCTCGATGAATCTACAGAGTAGCAGGAGTTAAAAGCACTCTTATCCAACCACCCTTCTTAATTTTTGTCAGCTATTCGTCGCGTAGTAGAACCTTCTCCGCAGTAGGAAAATTCTTCCGCGTCCAATAGACTTTATAGTCTCAAGAGGAAGCTTTTGCTCGGGCCCAACTCCGACGCGGCCTATTCAAATGCATGTAAAACGCAAGAACGCTTTTCGGAGGTAACCCATTGACCGATTTTAATAAAATTTGTTGCATTAGAGAGATATGTAAATCATAGTGACTGTAGGAAGCGGAATTTCAATTTAGCGCTTGAATTTTCCGCAAATGATTTTCAAGAATTCGGAAGTTCGAAAAAAAAAATAGAAGCACGAAGTTAACAAGCTAATCGCTTTGCATCAAGAAAAGATATCGCGCGGTTCTGTAAACGGAATCTTTTAGATCAAACTAATAGCGTTGCATCAAAAAAAGATATCGCGGTTCTGTAAACGGCATCTATTAGATCATTCAAAGCGAAAAATTTGATATGTGAATATATATATATATATATATATATATATATATATATATATATATATATATATATATATATATTACGTACTTTTGTTACGTTATATACAAGGGTTCTGCAAGAGCTGTATTTACGTATTACTAAGTCTTTTAGGACTAATGCGTAACATACCAATTTTGTGCGCTTTAGATGTACTATTAGTTGCAATTCACAGAATTGTGATATTATTTCTCATTGCTGAGGTACAGAGTTGTAAACTTGATAGTTTCGTTTTCTTAAAATTAGCGATTTTTGCCAAATTTCAATAAAAGATTGACGGCATAAATAGAGAATCCGAAAGCAACAGTCACTATATTTTGAGTTTTTCTTTTAAATACAACAAACTTCGTCAAATTTCGTGCAGTGGTTGCCGAGGAAAACGACTTCGCCTTTTACATGTATTTAGATAAGACCACCCGAGCTAAAGCTTCCTCTTGAGTACTAATGAAATGAAACAGTCGCTAGAAGAAATCGCGAAGGGATTACAAATTAAATTTTCTTCACTTTTGCCAAGCTTTTGTAGCTTACGAAGGGCGTCAGATGCTTTTCTAGAAATTACCATCCTAGAATCGGCTGAACTCGTGGAGCGACTGCCAGCTTCAGCTCCCAGCGCAGATGGGGTAACGTCTGCCACGATCAAAATATTATTTAAGGAAGCTCCTGATGACCTTTTAGCTATTATAAACCACTCAATTAGATTTTCATGGATTCCGTCTGCACGGAAAATTGCTAAAATAATTCCACTTCTCAAAAATCACGCGGAAGGATATACAATAGGTAACATTAGACCAATCGCGCTAACCTCAAATTTTTTTAAGCTAATTGATAGAATGGTATATGCCAACATGCTTGAATGTTTAGAGAGCAAATAATATTTGCTGAATCTCTGCCAAATTGCACTCAGACCGTCATGTTAAATCTGGCATGGTTACATTGACGTAGAAAGTACAATAAAATTAACACGGTGCCAAAGGCAGATAGGTTCTATTGTGACATCAGACATCTCCAAAGCCTACGATAGTATACAGTAAGCAACTTTATTGGATATTTCACGAAATATAGAGTTTACAAATTATCTTGTAAACTGTATGTGTGAAGTTTTAAGTGGGAGGAAAATATACTGCTCTCTAATAGGCTTTTCTTCGAGCATACATAATCAATCACGGTGTGCTCCTCAAGGAGCTGTAACTTCTCCAATATTATTTAACGTTCTTATGAGTTTCATTCCACGGAATCCAGACGTACAAACATATGTATATCAGACCATATTGCTTTCTTTGAATCAGACAGTGATATTCACTCCCAATAATATCGGCTGCAGAACTGTCTCTACGCATAGAAACCCGGTTAAACAAGATTCGCCTTTCACCTAACGTGAGAAAGTGCTGGATTTTGGTTTTTTCCCTAAAAAATCCAATTAACATATTGCTACCCTACCGTCTCGAGTCTATACCTCAAGTGGAGTCGGTGAAGGACTTCGGTGTAGTCTATGACGCTTCTCTCAGTTGGCTTGGCCATATTGACCATTTAGTTAAAAAAGGAGTTGGAGCAGTCGGCAGGCTACCTAAGCTATGGAACAGTCTGTCGGGGATGCGGAGGGAACCACCACTAATGATATATAGAATGTATAGCAGCCCATTTTATTATTTGGTCGTGGGCTATTTTCTGGTGTGCCAAGTTATAAGTTACGCCCCCTTGTTCTGATTAAGCGGGAAGCCGTGCGATTGTGCGGAGGATTACCATAATTTGTAGCTAACAATGTATTTCATCAAGAAGTCAGGTTGCCCGAAACATTGTCCAGATTTCGTTTGCTTAGACGCAAACATTCTTAAATATTTACTAAACCCCTATTAGACGACTGGAAAACGTATTCATTTCCTAGCCTGCATTATGATTCGCAGTACACTGGCCCCATTTTCATACACAACGTGTGGTCTTTGTTGACAATGATTAACAATGATTAACTTCATAATGTGCGTATTTGGGAGGTGCCACCTGCTTGTGATGGGCGAGAGACTCTACAAATTATCTGTGATGACATCTACCCGAACAATGTAAAACTTCTCTCTCATGTTAGGTTAAATGGCCTATTACAAGCTTATTTATTGAGTTTAGATATAAATACGGTCATTGCAACAGACGCCTCCCAGAGTGGAGAAAAATCTGGAATTGACATTTTCGCTCCTGCTCTAACTGGCAATTCCCAAACAGGATTACGGACTACTTTTCCATATATCTGACCAAATATTTAGCTGTTGTGTTAGCCTTGCGTAAACTAAATTCATCAATATCGACGGTAGTCGTAATAATGAATTGTTTATAGTTATGTGCATCGCCCACGACAAATAGCGATACTAAGCTTTTACGCACACTTCATTTTCTAGTGTCTGCCGACATAAATTTAAATAAATTACTTTGGTTGCCTCGTCATAGTGATTATAATTGAATGAAATGACTGATAGTCTCGCGAGAGCGAGCCTCAATGGTCCTGTACTATCATTGCATCCCTCATCACCTTACCTACCTACTGCTAGATTCAGGAGATATGCAATTGCTCAAGACTTTTTTGAACCCTGCGATAGCAAGCTTTTCAGAATAACGAGACCTTCTGTTGCGTCGTTCCAAAAAAAGACAAAAATTTAGAAAGTGCGAAGCAATAGCGGATGTCATACCTGATCATGACGTAATTTTGTTCACGCGATTGCGAACTACCTCCGGTATCAACCCGGGAAGAAGGTTCGAAACATATCCTGTACGGAAAAGTGCTGGTGAAATTTGTAGGAAAGATGTTGACTTTAATTAACAAACATAAATGAAATTATTTAATGGCAGGACTGAGTCAGAGGTTTCCTAGCACAACAGCTAGTTTTTACTTATACTGCGTTTCCATACATAGTAGTCAACACTATGGAAGCTACGCAAGAAGTTCAGTCAAGTAAGGCTTTCACTCCACGCGTTCCGTCCACGCTTGGCTGCGCGCTAATAGCGTCCGCGCGGGCGAGCATGCACGTGACACTCCTCGCGACAGGTTGCAAATAACAAACCCGAAAAAAAACGACAAAAATAAAATGATGCAAAACAACACATTATATAGCTACCGTATACCACATCTCTTTGTTCCTCACGAATAAAACGGATTTTATTCAATTCTTAGCCTACATGAAAAAACAGTTGCGCCCAAATGCGGTTAAAAAACGCCTAACTATATCAAAGCGCTAATGAAGCGACTGCAAGAAGTCCCTCGAGCCTCCACAGCATTGACTGCTATGTATGGAACGGAGTACAGGCAGCTTACGTTTACATCGATTCGTGCTGCCACTACACCTACGAGTCTTACACTTCGCGTAATAGTCTAAAATGTTTCAATAGAATTCATTGCTTCACCCCTATGGCCAAACTTATATTTTGTGCAACAACCAAAAAGTGGAAGTTTGTGTGTGTATGTGTATGTTTTGTTGCTTTACAAAGGCACTTGACTTCTTACAGCGTACTCACCTGCTACGAAAGCTGTGATGACTTGGTTTTCCACGTAGTTCATTCCGTTGGCAAAATTTTTTTTACAAGGTATATGCAGGTAGCCACTATTGCCGATCCGTTCTGACTTCTGTAGTACCACGGTTCTGTAGTTCCGCAGTGCAACGCTGTCCTCGAATTACCAATGCGATTTATATGGTGCAATGGTCGGCAAAATTTACTTTGATATACACCGGCAAATCAGTCCCACACAATAAAAACAGCAAGAAAGGCAGGCCAGCAAGCTGGAGAACTTCCGATTTCATTCCACTCCATTCCAATCGAATGACACGCACTGATGAAGTGATGGCGATGTTTGGAAAGTGATGTTAAACGTTACTACTCGTCCTGCTAATGGCTGTCAATAAGCAACACTTTAAGTAGAAGGGGAGCGCCTTCTTCCGGAAAATCAAGTGAATCTCTAAAGTGTACTTGGCGATTGATGCACGGACTTCGCGCACATCATAGCATAAGTCCCGCTTTTCGGAGTGCGCGTGACTTGTTTAAGCGGATGAAAAGTCCATAGCGTAAGGAGCGAACCGTAACTGAAACGCACACTATAGTTCCTAGAGTCCTATCTCAAGTAGCAATGCAATAACTGCACACATCTAGCGACACTGCACACTTCATGGTAACGCCATGTAAAACCAAATTTGGGCGCGTAGAACCTGCATGCATTATGGTGCACCAACCACAATATGGCGCTTGAAGATTGTGACAGCCACCTAGCCATTTTAGAATGGCACATATAGCCGGTATACCATCATCCAGGGATGGAAGTTATGTACAGTAGTCTCATTAATATTTTTTGTATCATGCACAATGCACAGAGCACTTGTAGTCTTTGCATCAGGTACTCATTGCTGGAAACGATTGTCACACTACAGCGAAGCAGCTGAGTAGCATCATTCAGATATTGGCAACAGCCAACATGAGAAGCGCCATGAGCTTTACGAACAATGGAATCAGGATCCTCAGCGGGTCTAGTAACTGCCACTGATCCTGGATAGCCCTTGGCCATAGGAACGATTGTAGAGTTCCTTACATGATTGTCGCCTAATAAGTGGTCGTCCGAATCATTTTCTCTTTTTTGATTGATATAATATAAGGTGATGCTGACGCACAATTGAAGGCGCCGGCTACACCTTAGCTCTTGACTGGGTCTAGTCTAACACATACGGGGTTCAAGAATACATATCAAATACCTTTTCCATACGAGCACCAGAACTTGTCAAGCAACGTCTTCACAGTAACACTATTACGCAAGAAATGTATGGTACATACTATATACTAGTTATATAATTCCACAATTCTATAGAAGCATATCTCAAAAATACAAATGTTAATTTCGCCTAATAATGCAGTCTCTAGTCAGCGCCTTGTACATGGATCGCGTAAATGCATTATCACCATCACAAAAGAAGAGTCAACCTAACATAATCTACAAACGGATACATATCTAGAGCGAAATTGGAATGAAAGGAAGATTGAAAGCGCTAATAAAGGCCAACGATGCCGCCGTCTTCGAGCGAAGTTTTTAGTGCTTTTAAAGAGCTCCTCTGGAATGGCGTGGTTGGTAAAGCACCCAAAATTTTCTTTTGACTGAAAGCTTTGCGGTCTTATGTAATTAGGGTTGATTCAAGTCGGCGTCTTGGTGTGTCGTAATGTGGACATTCTAGAAGGAAGTGATGTATATCTTCATTCTTCTTCTTGCGCATGGCCAATTTTATGCAACTTATATTTTGTGTAGGCAGTGCCTAGCCTTAATCGATGAATAACGATTTGCATATTCTCTCTAATGACAAGGAAAATGTAAATTCAATAAACGAATCAATATGCTACAAATCCGAGCTCTTAGAATTATGGACGAACCACGTATGTCTACAGATTTTGTAACACGCTGTCCTTATATTTCAGCGTAATTTATTCTTTGATAGTTCGAGCGAAACCACATTATGTTTTAAATGTGCTTTTCGTGCTGCTTCAGCAGCTGCTGTGTTTCCAGGAATGTTCCAACGCCCTAGTATCCATTGGGATGCTATTTCACGTTTCGCTTGGCTTGCCTTTGTGAGGGCTTCAAGTGCATCGTATATTATACACTCACTGATTGCTTTTCCTTTTTGTGCTGCAGAGTGATGTTAGAGCCGCCTGTGAATCGCTAAAAATTACCCATTCTTGGGCATCTCTTTCTGACGTTATAAATTTTATTGCACATAGGATTGTGAATAGTTCAGCCGACGTACACGAAGTCGCACCAGATAACTTAAGTGATTCTTGTTCATTGATATGAGGTATAATGAATGCTGAAGTTGAAGGGGTACTTACTGGAGCTATATACTGTATCCTGGATTGCGCATATATATATCTGTCAGGCACGTTCTCAAGAAGGGGGGGGGCGCCCCCCCCCCCCCAAATTAAGCCGCATATTCCCCCCCTCTCCCGCCCACGCCCCCACTCCTCACACCTATTTCTAAAGCGCCGCCAATTCAATGTTGAGACTTCACAGCTATTCGGCGGTCAAGATTTTGCTGCCTTTTTCATGATGTTTCGGTGGCGCTAGTTATCCGCATCTTCTGGTGTGTGAAGGCGAGTTAACTAATAGGTTCGGCGCCCACGCGAATAACTCGTGATGCGTTCAGTTGTCACCATCTATTCAACGGTCACGCGCATCGCTGTTGCTTCGTTAGTTCAACCTCTTTGTGTAGACTAATCCAGGGACCAGGGGTGATATGCAGGATGCGCCGAGTTTCTCGTTCACCCGAGTTTTACCCTTATTTGCTCGATGGCAGTCAGTATACGGAGATAGCGCAGGATGCGCAAAAGCTACAGGCAAAAGAATATGTACACTTAAAGCCGCGTATGACAACATGAGTGCACCCTGCGCGGCACGCTGCTTCCGCGTTTCAAGCGCAGAAGGCTGCACAACGAAACGCGCCAGCGCTGCGTATTGTTATTAACGGATTATTGCAACTTAACAATACCGTTACTGTCCCGCTGTCTGTCTGCACACTTGCCGTGAGCCGCTTGCCACGCCTTCCCCGGGCGCGTCAAGGGCGTGCCTCCTCTTTCGGGCACTATCTTTCTATCCTCCGTCGAATGCGAACAGGGTACATGCGGCGCATTCTTGCAGCTACAATTTCGCTCAAACGAATACGTTAAAATACAACAAATAAAATTACAAGCATTTTTATTTCTTTAGCTATCTGTTTTCCGTTTTGAATGCTAGGAATTTCTGATGACAAACGGACATCGAGCAAATTATTAAATTTTGCACTTCTTGCTGCGAGTGGCGACAGTGAGGCGAAAGCTTAGAAGCGGACACATTGAACAGGGTCGCACGCCCGGGAGAGTTCACATGGTGAGAAGTCGCCTAGATGCGCTGCAGTGCTATTCACAATAAAGTCACTCATGACCAATGGAGGGTCATGATCACTCTTTCTCTATTAGGGGAATAGAAACGCAGCGCCGCGGTACGCCTGTTGATCGCAGGCGTTTCACTTGGCTATTAAGGCCCCCGCTTTACCAACTAAAAACGACACATGCAATGCCTGTCGCTGCGAAATGGCGGTACGTTATTTTAAGGTCCGTAGTGACGCAGTTCAGTGAAAATATACCAGTTTATCTTTGTGCGCGAAACCTCTGCGATACATTGCGAAGAAGTGCGTGCTTCCCAGCGACACAATTCGTCGCTTGTCATCGCTTGCCCAGTGAAGGTGCCTCTGTGCGCGTGTACGCAGTATTCGAGTGTGTTGTGCAGTCCAAGGTGCTTGCTGATTACCTCTGCTGGAGCCAGCAGCGATCGCAGATGGATATCGTAACGACACCGCAATCGCATTTTGGCAGTTGAGGTCTCTTGTGTGCAGTTATGAAATGAGACTTCGAACGGAGAAAGGTGTTGGAACTGTTGAGTGCGCAGTGCTTGTGATGAAGGAATGCCATTGCACTGGGTCTAGAAGAGCGAGCGATTCTCGGACGCTGATCGCGTTTACGGCGCTGTGGCTCCGATGCATCACTGATGACAGAGCAGCCATCTCAAACGACTGCTGCGATACGCACTCCCTAGCATCGTCGTCCCCCTCGGCGCATCGACCCCTTGCAAGCAGTTACACTGACGTGCCGATAATTATTTACTGTGTGCTACGTCGCCACAATGCAGGCAATGAAACCGTGTTGCGTGGCCATCTCAGCCCGAGAAGATGTATGCATAAGCCAGCCACAGCCAGCGCTTTGTTTCGGCGGTCAAGATTGTTCACGCCTCTCAGCTCGACACTGCGTCGCTGTTGCCGAAATATAAGTTGGGCGTGGCCCAATTGTGATGGGTGCGCGCACAAGAATTACATGCCTCACGCGGGGCGTGACCTCTGGTTTTGATTGACAGGCGAACTCGTGCTAAACTCGTACATCGCGAAAGCCACTCCGAGTTCAACTCGGGAACTTGGCGGCGGCAGCAGCAGCCTGTGTCATTGCATTCAGCGGCAGCAAGCATCTGTATGACCGTCTAGACCCGTTCACCTACATAACCGACATGGAGTTTAAGCGTCATTTTCGCCTGTCGAAGACATCAGCGCGCTGGCTGTGTGACGAGCTAGGCGAAGACTCTCGTCTGCGGAGACAGCGTGGCGGGCTTCATTAGCTCACCGTCGTAGAGCAAGTCCTCTGCGCCCTCCGTTTCTACGGGACTGGGAGTTTTCAGGGAAGCGTCCCCGCCTAGCGTTACATTGGACGTCATCAAACTACTATTAGCCGCAGCGTGAGAGATGTGTCTCACGCGCTTATCGAGGCGGCAGTGCGTAAGCGGTGGCTAGCTTTCCCGAAGAGTGCGGCTGAGCGGGCATATATAGAAGAATGCTTCCTACTGCACGGGAACATTACAAACGTAGTCGGCTGTGTCGACGGAAAGTACGTAGGAATTAAGTCGCCTTCAATGTCAGCGTTACTTTGATTAGCATTGAAGCAATGTCTATACTCGACATATTGCCAAATTTCTCACTTCTGTCACTTCCGTATAGCCGACTTAAATTTTGTATTACCGACATCTCGCATGTGACTGCCTATGATACTGACTTTTTCGCTGGTTGCGGACTTTTTACCGATTGTTCTACTTGTCTGTCAGGGTGCCTTCCAAATGGCTCACTTCCTTGGGAAAGAGGTTAATTAAGTATAAATAGATAAATGGATATCACAAATTGTGTGAAGTAACCTATGAATGCTAATCTCATAAAGAACTTGGGGTACTTGATTGGTGAAGTTACTTAGTATGCATAATGCTGAACTTTCGTCATGCGTCATCTATCGGCCGCACTATGAAACAGCGAGGTATTGCACAATTTGTTGTAGTGCAAGATTTGAATGTTGCGCCAAGCCGGTTGTGCCTATGCATTCGTGGTGAAATGAAAATGCATTGAGAATCTCAGTGTGCTGGCTTGCATGAAGAAAATACTTCAGCTTGCTTGCTCTGTTCACTGTTGATGCATGTGCCAGAGGTTCAGTGTATCTTTCTTTTTCTTGGGGGGGGGGGGGCAGCGTTATTCTGGATGTATAAATCACATATTTTCGTCTCCTAATGGGGCTCTCACTCTTAAGCAGTAGAACAATGCATATCCAATGCTCTGCAGAACTTGGTGTGCGTGAAGATGTCATGAACCACCAAGGCAAAATTACATATCGGGAGAAATGTGGTGCAGATGCCAATGAAAAGTCGGTCTTTAATCCGCCATAATACAAACAAAAATTGCAGAGCAAATAGACCTTTTGTACAGCTTTAGGGCAATGATTACACAAAACACGATGTGCTCGAACGAGTAAAAGCTTGCCGCAATGGCGAAGTAGGATGTGCGACATGCAGCATATTTTGGCATAGAACATGTCTTGTAACTGTTATTTTTATTGTAAGCCTTGCTGTCACACCTTTCCCAACAGCACTCCCTTTACTGAAACGTGGCACTGTCTTTCCATTGCTGTCATGATGATGATGGTGTGGCAGCAGTAAGGCTGGTTAATGCTTGCCCCTTTGATTCCTGTGAGTTTAGTGGTAAGAATATGGCACGTGCATACACCTGTGCTGCAAAATTTAACATTGGTGATTTTTTTGAGAGCTAATTTGTGTTTGGACATTTCAACGATGTGCGCCATTGTGGCCTAATAACTATAGCATTGGTGAGGTTGAAGACTGTATGTATTGATATAGAGGCTTGAAGACTGTGTGTATTGCTATAGAGGCTTGAAGTTGAAGTGCACAACAATTCGGCGGGACACAAAGAAGAGAAATACACACAGCAGGACGCTCTGCTTTGTGTGTTACTCTTCTTTGTGTGCCGTCGAATTGTTGCGCGATCCAACTTCAAATAGAGCATTGGGCTTCTTTGGTGCAGAACCGAGGAAGTGTGAGCTATTCGACAACATGCCAGTGCCTTGCCACACAATTATGGAAGTCTGAAGGTTTGCAAACAAAGCTTTGCTTTCAAATCCACCTGTTTATGTAATACACGCACTGATTGAAAGAACATTCATACAAAAATAATGGTCAAATGAATGGCCTTTGAAAAGTGCAAGTTGTATATTGACACTGTTCACATAATAGGCGCCACACCGGACTCATGAATTGTACTGGACAGAGCAGTGTCTTTCCTATGTGAAGCGCAAGCTTCCGTTACATGCTCTGCAGATAACCAAGTTCAGTTTGTTTTGATGTGGTACACCACATTCACTGTAATCTGTTTTTCATTCTAAAGAGGTGCCAAACACCACCTCTTTTTCAAGGAAGTCATGGGAATACTTGGCGAGACCTTTTTACAGACTGTAATAATGGAAGTGTGGCCAGCCAGGTTTGCTTGCATGCCTTTAAGATTTCTGTTCCAGATCATTGTGCTATCAAGTTGCTAAAGTCTATGCATTAGTGATTAGATAGGCATTACGTGATTGTATAGTCGGATACAACTTTAGGAGGCCACGGAAACTTCACTTCAAAGGCAGGTGAGAACAAGCCGGCACCAATGGGCACGCACTCTTGACTGACGTCGTGCCGCCGGACGCACTAATACGCACGTGGAGGCAATCGGCTTCTGTGCTTTGGTCATCTGGGAGGGGCCTCTCCTGTCTTCTGAAGTCGTATGCCACTGCAGAGAATGCCATTTTTCATGCAACACAAAAGGACAGAGTGTACAATTATTTGGCCTATTAAATGGATACATCAAAGTGAGCTATGCAAGAACTTTAATAATTAATTAATTTAATTAGTGGGTTTTACGTGCCAAAACCACTTTCTGATTATGAGGCACGCCGTAGTGGAGGACTCCGGAAATTTCGACCGCCTGGGGTTCTTTAACGTGCACCTAAATCTAAGTACACGGGTGTTTTCGCATTTCGCCCCCATCGAAATGCGGTCGCTGTGGCCGGGATTCGATCCCGCGACCTCGTGCTCAGCAGCCCAACACTATGCAAGAACTTAAGCTGTGTGAAAATTAGTACATACAAATATATGACATTGTTAAAGAATATGTGGTATCGAACATGCATATAATGGCACGTTTGAATTGGGGAGTGTTGCATTCATATGCACAGCCTATAGGTGATAGCATTATTAAGCTCCTGCTGTGTTTCCTGTCTTTTCATTGTTTATTACACACACCATTCATCTTGCGGCTAATCAACACGCACTGTATTCTTGCACATAGAATGAACAAACAGCACAATGACGTGTATGCTACATTAATGTATTTTTTCATTTACATGGTCCAAGAGTGGCACAGGTTCTCTTACGTATTTGCCCATTTTGAAGAGACGCCAAGTGCGTGTTGCAAGTGTCCTAATATGCACAGCACAATATTTACTGTGTAAGGAGGTTTATTGGACAAATCCAACAAACAGGTGGTAGCTCTGAACAATAGGTCGGGAGAACAAGATGGTGGCGTTCGAGCGCATTTCTTGTGCCCTCCGCTCTTGATGATGATCGGGATGTCATTATCTTCCTTTCTTCATTACAATTGCCCCCGTCGAGAAAGGTGGAGCCATCCTGGCGACCTATAAGGTGCGGACAAGAGGGTCGAAGTACGGCTTGAGGTGGTCTACGTGAACAACATCACGTCCACGTCGACGACAGTCGCCGTGCAGCGTAAGAGGTTCAATGAGGTAGTTTACGGGCGAAGTACGCTCGACGACGCGGTAGGGACCATGATAATTTGGGAGTAGTTTGGACGACAAGCCAGGGGCGCAGGGTGGTACAAGCAGCCACACAAGTGCTCCAGGAGCGAATGTTGCGGCAGGAGAGTGGTCATCAACGCGTGCGTTTTTCTGGCGTTGTTGGTCGGCTGTAGTGAAGCGCTTGGCTAGTTGTCGGCAATCTTCAGCGTAACGGGCGGCTTCCGTACGGGCGTGCACTCTGAGGCATCTGGTGCGTATGGCAGCAACGTGTCGATAGTGTGAATCGCCTGGCGACCGTACAGAAGGAAGAAGGGGGAATACCCGGTTGTGACTTCCGTAGCGGTGTTGTACGCGTATGTCGCAAATGGAAGAACCAGGTCCCAGTTTGACTGATCAGATGCAACACGTGTCGCAAGCATGTCGCCCAGTGTCTGATTAAACCGCTCAGTAAGACCGTTCGTCTGAGGGTGGTAGGCAGTACGCGTCCGATGTACAATGTTGCACTGGTGGAGCAGTGCATGGATTACATCAGAGAGAAATACGCGGCCACGGTCACTGAGGAGTTCGCGAGGAGGATCGTGTCGAAGCACAAAGCGCTGGAGGATGAAAGAGGCGACATCCTATGCTGTCGCCGTGGGAAGAGCAGCGGTTTCGGCGTATCGTGTAAAGCGGTCGACAGCAATGATAGCCCATCGGTTTCCCGCCGTGGTCAAAGTTAAAGGTCCATAAAGGTCAATTCCAACGCCGTCGAATGGGCGGTCTGGGCACGGAAGGGGCTGTAATGAACCTGCGGCAGGATGCGGTGGTTTTTTTCGTCGCTGACACTCGTAGCAGCCGCGAATGAACTTGCGGACAAAGCGAAACATTCAGCGCCAGTAGTACCTTTGCGTAAGCGTTCATAGGTCTTGAAGACATCGCCATGAGCACACTTCGGGTCGGAGTGAAAGGACGCGAAGATTGTAGAGCGCAGCGTTCTGGGGATAACTAGGAGCCACTTCCTACCATCTAGCGAGTAGTTGCGCCGGTACAATAGGCCATCGCGGATGCTGAAGTGCGAAGCTTGGCATCGGAGTGTTCGAGTGGTCGAAAGGGTGGGTGCTTCGGATAAAACGTCAAGAAGCGAAGCAATCCAGGGATTGTGGCGCTGGCTGAGGAGATGGTGGCGACGTCAAGAACTGGCAATGGGTGGTCTATAATGAATATGGACGCAGTTTTGGTGGATAGTGGTGACCGCGACAGTGCATCAGCATCGGGATGCTTGCGTCCGGAACGATATATAACACGGATGTCAAACTCTTGAAGTCGAAGAGCCCAGCGGGCATGGCGACCTGAGGGATCCTTCAACGAAGGCAACCAACATAATGCATGATGGTCCCTAACTACATCAAACATGCGGCCATATAAGTAAGGGCGGAACTTGGCAAGCGCCCAGACTATTGCCAAGCATTCTTTCTCGGTGGCGCTATAGTTTGACTCAGCCTTGGTGAGCGTTCTGCTGGCGTATGCGATGACATACTCTGCGAACCCAGGCTTTCGTTGTGCGAGAACAGCATCGAGGCCGACACCACTGGCGTCTGTGTGCACCTCAGTTGCGGCCGTGGGATCGTAGTGGCGCAGTATAGGTGGTGACGTCAGGAGACGGCGAAGGGTGGAGAAGGCTTGGTCACACTCGCAAGACCATGACGAAAGATTGGAGGCGCTGCTTAAAAGTTGGGTCAAAGGCGCAATTCTAGAGGCGAAGTTGCGCACAAACCGACGATAGTAGGAGCATAACCCTATGAAGCTTCGTAACTGCTTTAGAGTCGTTGGTTTGGGGAAGTCGGTCACGGCACATAGTTTAGCCGGGTCCGGAAGCACGCCGTCCTTTGACACGACGTGGCCGAGAATAGTAAGTTTTCGCGCACCAAAGCGGCACTTCTTGAGATTTAGTTGCAGCTGAGCGGTCTTCAGACACGTCAGGACATGGTTGAGGCGTTTCAGATGGGTTGTGAAATCTGACGCAAAGACAGCAATGTCGTCGAGGTAGCAGACACACATGTGCCACTTTAAACCCCGCAGAACCGAGTCCATCATGCGCTCGAAGGTGGCAGGCGCATTGCAGAGGCCGAAGGGCATGACATTGAATTCATATAGACCGTCAGGCGTAATGAAGGCTGTCTTTGAACGGTCGGCCTCTGCTAAAGGCACCTGCCAGTACCCAAAACGCAAATCTAACGATGAAAAAAACTCGGCACCTTGTAGGCAATCAAGGGCATCGTCAATTCTGGGTAACGGGTACACGTCTTTTCGAGTGACCTGGTTTAGGCGCCGGTAGTCCACGCAGAAGTGAATTGATCCATGCTTTTTTTAACGAGAACCACAGGTGATGCCCACGGACTTTGTGAAGGGCGAATAACCTCGCGCTTAAGCATATCATCAACCTGGTCGGTAATAACTTGACGTTCCGCAGTGGAGACACGGTAAGGGCGTTGTCGCACTGGCGAGTTGGAGCCGGTGTCGATGTAGTCAACAATGGTAGAAGTTCGGCCAAGGGCACGTTGGGCAGCATCGGAAGAGTCGCGGAAATGGTTCGCGGAAAAGCAGAGCGTTCAAATGGTGACAGTCCGTCTGCGATCGACGAATCGAATAGGTCGGCAGCTGGTACATCAGAGCGATTACGAGCACTGACGACGTCGAGGTCGCGTCGACCTGAATCTTGCTGCACGGAAAAAATTTGGCCGATATCAATGGGTTGCACGCATCCGAGGGATCCACCATTAAGCAGTTTGACGGGATACGAAAGAGGATTTGTGAGGCAGAGAGCGCTTGTTCCATATGAAATAGAGAGGGTCGAATAAGGCAGAAGAAGTGGCTTCCGACTTAGAAGGAGGCGTGATGGTTCAAAGAATGCAGCTTTATCACATATGCTCTTGCAGAACACGGGGAGCAAAACAGCTGCTGTCGGCGGAATTTCGGTATCTTCTGTTACGACTAGTTTGTGTGCGGCTTGATGAGCGGTGTTGTAGGACTCGTCACACAACGGGAAGAGCTCAAGTTCAGACCTGGCACAATCAA
Organism: Dermacentor andersoni; assembly: GCF_023375885.2. NCBI lineage: Eukaryota > Metazoa > Arthropoda > Arachnida > Ixodida > Ixodidae > Dermacentor > Dermacentor andersoni. The sequence continues at coordinate 612,697 of NW_027314755.1, forward strand.
TAACGGCGTGATTATACGATAAAAATTCCCAGCCAAGTATGATGTCGTACGAGCAGGATGAAAGGACGATAAACTCAACAATGTAGTGCTCTTTAGTGATAATAAGTCGAGCAGTGCAGGCAGCTATAGGCCGAACAGGGTCTCCATTCGCTGTACGTAAGGGCATCATTTCAAGAGGCCTGGTCACCTTCCGAAGCTTGCGGCAAAGTGTGGCGTCTATAACAGAAACGGCAGCACCGGTTTCGACAAGAGCAAATGGACGGGTGCCTTCTACAAAAACTTCGACAATATTCGACGGCAAAGTTCGAGGACTCGAGCATTTCGACAGCGCAGTTCTTGCCTCACGAACGGCGGGGGCTAGTTTCCCTCATTTTCAGGGGCTGGTCGACGACGCTGGGCGACTAGGATCGACGACGGGGTGAAGGTGAGCGACGGGACGTGGGTTGCGGATAGTCGCGTGAACACGTGCTTGTTTGGGGACCCGGACCTTCATAACGAGAGCGGGAATGATCCATGTAGTTCTGCGAACGGGCGTCTGAGTATCCTGGCGCGTGACGGCGGCAGAATCGGGCAATATGACCAGGGCCACCGCATGCGAAACAGATCGGCCGGTTGTCGCGCGTTTGCCAGGGATTTGCAGTGTTGGGAGCAGCTCATGTCACGGACGGCTGAATCGGGGCTGCAGCATACGACACAGAATGAGACTGTGAGGGCTGTTGAAGCTGCTGCCGCTTTACTGCCTCTGCGTAACTAAGAGTCGCGGCGACAGGTTGCTGCTGAATGGGCACCAGCATGGCCTCGGAAATATGTTCTTGGATGACGTGTCGAAGCACGGGATTAGTCGCTGCAGTTGCTGCTGCTGTGGGAGCTCCTGACGCTGAGCGAACGGCAGGAGAGACAACTGACGGGCCACCTCCTCACGCACAAATTCCTTCATTTGTGCGAGAAGGTATGACTGGTCAGGCACGATGTCCAGTGCAGCGAGTGGTTGACTGTACGTGTCAGATGAACGTCGGGTGAGAGCCCGCTGCCTTCTCAATTCATCACAGCTGTGGCACAGAGTTACCACTTCAGACACTGTGCCAGGAGACATCGTCGTAATATGCTGAATTTTGGCACTTTCGTTCATTGAAGCATCGGCGCGCCTGCAGAGATCGATTGTGTCCTAAATATAGGCGGTAAAAGTTTCGTTTGGTTCCTGTGCCTGTGTGCGCAGCCGTTGCTTGGCGCGTAACTTCCGCACGGCAGGGCGACCGGAAACAGCAGATATTGCCTCCTTAAAAGCGGGCCAGTTCTCAAATTCCGATTCGTGGTCCGTATACCACAGCTTCGCCACGCCAGCCAGGTAAGTGTTCGCGGTACTCAGCTTAGCAGAGTCATCCCACTTGTTGGGTCCACTAACTTTTTCGTAGGCCGACAGCCAGTCCTCGACGTCCTGGTCTTCCGTACCCGAAAATACCGGGGGGTCTCGCTGCCGAACCGGGCCGGGGCAAACGGCGGCCGGGAGAGATGGCGGCCGTTGGGCAGCGTCAGCTTGCATAGTCGAGTGCAACGTACAGGATCGGAGTTCCAGGGTGCCGGCAATGTGCGTACCCCGCATTTCCACCAAATGTAAGGAGGTTTATCGGACGAGTCCAACAAACAGGCGGCAGCTCTGAACAGTAGTTCGGGAGAACAAGTTGGTGGTGTTCGAGCGCCGATCTCGTGCCCTCCGCTCTTGATAATGATTGGGATGTCATTCTCTTCCTTTCTTCATTACACTGCAATAATTTTATTCATTCTCTTGAATATTAAACAAAATAATAAACTGAGAGCTCTGTTATAAGGTGTCTTCTGGGGGCTCGACTGGAGAGCAGTGAGAGCGCCGATACGGCTGTTGCAGAGCAGCCCTCTGGACCTCTGCCACACTCTCAAGAGCAGGTGCCTGGCGCTCGCCTACTGCCACCAGGCGGTTGAGTGCCTCAAGCAGCAGAATGTTTTGCTGCAGAAAAATGGATTGTTGGAATGAATCAACCGCTTATAAAGCATTATTTACAAAGAAAAATGCTCATTGCACTATTGGTACTAAGCGCCCTTAACTGTGGAAGCCTTTAGTGTACTATGCATAATAAAACAATGTGTCGGAAAATGTTGCTTCATTTTCCATAACTGGGGTTGTCTTTTTCAGAGCTAATTGTCGTGTTGATTAGTGTGCCAGCAGTTGAGGTGACCCCGCACCTTCACGAGTCTCTACTGTCAGCACCACAAACCTATTTTTGTTGACTGCAAAATAAATGCCTCTCCCTGCAATCCCGTCTTTTGCGAGGTGATTGCATCCTATGCCTACAAAGATCATATCTGTGTCCCATTACGCAATTTTCTGCCATCCTCGGCTGCAGTTCTCTCTCCTTGACATCCACTCTGTCACGCTTATGTAATCACCTGTTATGAATAGGAAACAAGTGATTGGAGACGTGCATGGCCTGCCCACCGACTCCATTTATTTTTCTTAATCTCAACTAGCATATCAGTTGCCACGGTTTACTACGCCACTGTCTCCCTGCCTTAATGCTATCTCCAACAATTTTTTTTACTTCGCTTTCTGCACAATCCTCAACTTCTCAAGATTCTTTGTTAACATCCAGGTTTATGTCCCATATTGCATAACCGGTAGAATGCAATGACTCTAAACTTTTTTTCGAAAATATCGGTAACGTGGCGATAACGATTCGGTAATGCCTTCCATGTGCTGTTCAACCCAAAGAATTTTGGTATACGTTTCCTGCTTTATATCAGTACCTGCTATTGATGTTTCACCTAGATAAAGATACTCTTCCATAGATTCTTCGCGCTGAATATCACTCATGAATTTCTGTTATCTCACCAAGTTATAGAAGGTTACCTTTATCTTTTCCATATTATTCAACCTTCCAATGCTCAGTCTAGGTCCGCCTAAGTGTAATAGTTCGAATACTTCTAACCGTGCAGTGAATAGCACCTGGGTGATTTTGTCTGCTTACCTGACCCCTTTTTTTCATTGCTATTCCACTTTGATAGTGGCGAATTAATATGACTGCGTAGTCTCGATATTTCCCAGGGTATTGTGCTTCTTGGGCTATGTGATGTACAACGTTTATGACTGTATGTGTATCTAATCAATACAAATGCCCTTTTTGCTATAAATGAAGCCATGTAAAAAGTTTATTGTGCTCTGCAGATTTTTCAATTCCCTGATTGATGGCATGAATGTGGCATGGCATGGATTCGAAGCTCGGGCATACGCGATCACTTTTAAATTTTCGCGGGCCCACGTGAATGTAAAAGCACGAACACTGATTGGTTCCCAATGACATTTTTAAACTCCTGGACATTCAGTTAGTTACTACGAAAGTGACTTAAACCCTGCACTATTATTATGCTAAATATGAAACAGTACAAATATAGTGATCGGCAGTTTGTCGATGTCTCCTTCACTGTGTTGGTTGCGAGATCCATTGTCGGCGCCAGCTACTTTTCGCATCGTGGCCAATAAGGCTGCCTTCCTTGTGCACGCACTATGTAATATTCGTGACGCTCGCAATCACGCAGAGTGGAGGAACTCGGCGTACACACAGAAGCAGCACCGGACAAGTTCTTTCTTCAGCATTACGGCGTGAACTGTACGAGCTCGTTGCGATCTGTAAAATCGCCGAAGCTAGCGGCAGTTTTACGGGATGCACGGAAAGATTGCTAACGGAGGAACAGAACTACCCAAGAAATAGTGGTCATCGTCGAGCCTGATCACTACGTCGCGCACTGCAAGCTCGTTGTACGAGTTTGTTTACACTGGGCCACTCCGTTGTTTAGCCGCCATGCTGGCCCGGTGAACGGATGTGACGAGACCACCACAGCGTTCCCTCGTGGTATAATTAGAAGCGTACTAAATTACAAATTCGTCTAATACGCATTCACTGTACATCTTGTCAGCTTTGACATGCTTCTAAACCACGTTAAAGCAACTAATAATATTGTATTAAACGCATTTGTTGCATAACTTGTTTCTGCATGTAATGCACTAGGTGGAACGACAAACAAGTGAAAAAAGGCACGACCATGCACCGACGGTACGGTCATGTGAGCCCCAGTTTGTCGACCGGCCAGAAGGCAGCGCCCAAGGAATAATAGCCACCCAGAGTGAATCTAGATAAACCAATGAAACTGGACGCTTGAAGAAAGGTAAACTGTGTCTTGGTACCATTTGTGCTTTCATCTTCGGGTATCGCCAGAGCTCGTGAAGATCCTGAGTTTTCATAAACTCGGCGCATCCTGCATAGCACTCCAGCGTTGTGGTGTCTTTTCTTGTTGACGTGCTTGCGTTTAAATATTTTCACTGGTTTTCTGAAGTGCTTTCTTGGAAGTATATTATTAAACATATTGCTCCATCAGTTTATTGCAAGTAAGCTCTCAGTGATGTTGTGAAGTCAATTAGAAGACGCTTTATAGCGGCGTTGTGCTCGTAATGTCTAAACGGCCGCTCATTTGTTGCGATTATGCATGGGTGGCCGGTCGCAAAATTTATACACATAGCCATGACGGAAAATGCAGCGAAAGCTGGCGTTCCTCACGTGCAGCACGAAATCGGAGCGACGTTCCACAGAGCTTTGCAGCTTAGTGCAGTTTCCGCAGTTTTATTTAAACTTGTATTACCTTAAACCTGTTTAGTGGCACCTTTAATTGCCTCTCGAATTTATTTTATTAGAACATAACAGGGTAATCCACCACCATACATTATTATGGCATTTTACGCATAAAGCAAACATCCTTAAGTTTGATGAATGCTGCGTCTTGGACATTTATTCATCTCTGGTGCCTTAGACTCCCTTGTAGAAAAAAAATACCGTATATCATCACGCGGTCCACCTGCTACAGTCGACGGCTTAAGATTGATTGCTGAGCTGGTTGAGGCATTCTTTAGGAATATATAAAGATGGCTATGAGCTAGGACAACAGATATTTGCGCACCTGCAAAACTTCCACAATTTTGCTTCATGCTTTCTTGCAGTTATTAAGACATTTGGTGACCGGAAGAAGCATGCGAATTTCTCAACGTAAGGTGCACCATTGCAGTTATATCGAAATAATTTCCTCATGCAGAAAACCATGCATCAGCTAAAGCAACCACTGTGCAAATCCCCGTGGAGAAGAGTATGAATTGCCGATAAGAAATAAGGAGCGTGTAATTAACAGGTGCAATGTCTGTGCTACAGCTTTGACTGTCTTCTTTTGGCGCGGGGGAGGGGGGGGAAGGGGGACGGACGAATTTCCCACAGGACGACGAATTGCAGAGTTATATTTTGTGCTGTCAAAAAACGTTACTAATTGCCTAAGCGACCTTCTCTATCCTTTTTTTTTTCGTGCGTTGCAGAGCAAACAGGAAAATAAAAATCAGGAGCTGTGAAATTTTTCGATGCCCTGGCGCTTGTGCTCTTTGTTGAGGGACCAACAAAGTGAAAATAACTCGCTTTTCAGTAACTATCTCAGGGTCTTCTCTTTCCTTGTAGTCTGGCTAGGCCAACTTGACATTATGCACTTTAAGGTAAAATTAATTGACTAAACTGAGGGGTTTGACAGCCCAAAACCACAATCTGATTATGAGGCATTGCGTAGTGGTGGACTCCGGAAATTTGGAGCACCTGGAGATCTTTAACGTGCACCTAAATCCAAGTACATGGGTGTTTTCCCATTTCGCCCCCATCGAAATGCGGCCGCCCTGGCCGGGATTCAGTGCCGCGACGTCGTGCTTAACAGCCCAACACTTCACTTGAACGCAAACGCTAAAGAACTAGCAGTGCCAACCTTCAGATGCAGGAAGAATGCGTTCGGGTGCACCTTTCTGGCCGCAGCGACTTTTCATTAATACCAGCTAATCATGTTCCACTGTATTTTCACTTCTTTTTATCATCGTCACCTAACTATACATGATTCATCGTAAACTATACGTTTCCCGTAGTCTATACGTTTCCTGTACGCATAGTGAGTTATACGTGAACTTTACATATCATGGTAAACTAAATGTATTGTAACAGCCAAAAAAAATCGTCGACGATTATGGTATTCTCTAATGCGAAGTTTGAGCACATCTCTATACGTGTTTTTCTTTCGCGATCAATTGGCTGGCGCGGACAGTCTGCCTGGTGCGGAACGCTGCAAACTAAACGAAGTGTGGCGCGACTGCCTGGCTAACCGGAAAATCGCGAGAGAAGGCGCGTGGGTGACGCGTGAGCGCGATTCACTGCAGCCGCCGCAGACAGACCTCCGCTAATACAGCTCTGTTTTCATATGGAGGGTGTTCAAAAGTAAGTTTTTTTGGGTTTCTTAAAATTAGGCACTGGGACGCATGAGAAATGCACCTGTACAAACAAGTTATGTGACCATGGGGCACAAAGTGAGATTGTAATTACCGCTGTCATTAGCTCAATGAACTAAAAATTAATGATTAACTTTCTGTTGACTGCAGTAAGTGGGTATGTTTGTTTGGAAAAGTTAGAGGCAGTCGTGTTTTTACACAGTATCAGTTGGAGGCATTCTTCTAGCGCGTCTCTCCTCCGAGATATCCGACTCCAAATGTTAATTGTATTTCGCATCATTACGCATTCAAGAGAGTTAGGATCGGCGCAAAGGTCCTCCCTGATGTAACGCGGCTGTTGAGTGCGGCGTTTAGTCTGACAACAGGACGGAGGCATTCTGAAAGATAACTGTCCCCCTTCCCCTCTCGGCTGGCGAAATACAAAAAAATCAAAGATCCCGGAGCCATTGTTGCAACACGCGACCGCGCAGCCTGTAATGATGGCGGCAGCTGCCATGCCAAAATAATGGCACGAGCGGAGAAGCCGGAGAGCAGTGCGCGTGCGCAATGGTCCTTAGACGAGCGGGCATGGTCCTTGCCTGGGCTAGTGTAACTACAGTGACTGCTGGTTTCCAAGTATTTTAAGTTTTATCGAAATCAATGGCAACAACTGCATGGCATACCGCGCGGTCGTGTCTTCGTTTCGCCAGCCGAGAAAGGAAGGAAAACAGTTACAATCTTTGCCAATGCGTCCGCTCCCTTGTCAGACTAAACGCCACGCGCAACAGCCGCGTCACATCACGGGGGAGCTTTGCGCTGATCCTCATTTTCTTGCATGCGTACTCTTGCAAAGGACAATAAAAATTTGGAATCGGATATCTTGGGACACAGACACTCTAGAAGAATTCTTCCAAGTGATACTCTGTGGAGACACGACTGCCTCCAACTTTTCAATACAAACATACCCACTTACTGTAGTCAAGAAAAAGTTAATTATTCCATTTTAATTAATAGGGCCGCTGACGGCAATAATTATCATCTCACACTGTGCCCTTCTGGCCACATAACTTATTTGCACATGTTGCCTTCACGTGTGCCCCAGTGCCTAACTTTAAGAAAAGCATAAAGCTTACCATAACACTCATTATACTGTCATTGGGCGCTCTCGCCGCGTGCCATCGGCGAACAGATGATTCGCGCAACTCTCGCGCCACCCATCTCGTAGCCATCGTCGCCGCAGTGCTTGTCTTGCGCGGAACTACGCCTTTCTTCTCACACTTTCGCCATACCCTCCTCTTCCGCTTTCCGCCTCATGCTTGCGCTGTACTTTCCTCCTGCGCTTTCCTCCTCGCGGTTTCTTCACTCTCGCCGCTTTTTTTCGTCCCGCACTGCGCTCGACGTTCGGACTCATCTTTCGTTGTGTTCGTTCGCGCGTTTGCGAGCTTGGACGCCGACGCTCGCCGCAGGAGTGGGAACAGCTGCGCTTTAAGAAAGAACAAACAAAACAGCTGATAGTTCCAGCTCAAGTAGCCTCAGGGGACCATATAGGTATACGTTGAGTGTCGTGAGTAATGTAAAAAGGAATGAGCGGTAAAGCACCCACTCGCTTTTTTTTCTGTTTAGATATAAATGTCCTTGAAACGTTTTCGAGCACTCCGACTCTATGCAAAGCAGCGTGCTTTTTAAACCTAAACATTATTTTTTGGAGCCTACAAATATACTGCTCCCTCGGCCAGACATCATCGAAAATACTCCGGATGCACTTCTCTATATTTTCGACAAGGCGCATGCTTCCTGATTAACGCGAGAGAGATAGAGAAAATAGAAGTGTTTACGGGCAGATATAATAATCAGATAATTGTCAAGCTCGTTACACAGCACTGGGGTATTGGTCTAGGGCAGAAAAACATGAGGCGACAAGAATAAAAGCTTGAAGGAAATCTATACGCGCAAATTTGTGTGATCAAAGACCCCGTGAGAACAGCATTGCGTACGAAGGCTTCTTCATATATACAGGTGAATAAGCCGCGAAGCATGTACAGGTCATGGCTACTGCCAGGAAGGTCAGAAGTTTCGATAAATTTTCTGACCAGGCATCTAATATTGACACTTCTAACGGGCGTAGGCGGTATCTTGAATTCACGTTTCACTTTCCTTACCCAGTTTTTAGAACACTATTTACAAGCGTCTTTCTCACGGCCGGCCTGCCTACTACAGGGACTGTAGGAAACGTCACACGAATATAAATTCAAGAGACACCGCATATAAATATTACCTGAGCACTAATAAAAGCTATCTTTCTGGAACAGAAAGAAAAATCTTCTCTGACCGTGAGCTGTCGTTTGGTAAAAAAGAAGAGAGGGCGCGGTTTCTCCCGAAAGGCGAAGCATTGATTGCGATAGAAATTATTACACAGCTATACGCAGTTCGGTTAGTAGTTTCATCAGCTGTAAACACTGCTGTGAATGTTCACTTGCTAACTAATTTAGCAAGCACGGTGTCACGCGTGCCCAAGCAAACATGATCGCATCCCACCAGATGACTGCCAACTTCCGCTGTCAGAATGCAAGCTCGATGAAGGGCGGCAGCAGCGGCGAGCGAATTCCACGTTGTGCTGCCTCTCGATTCAACGCGAACTCGATGCGCGCGAGAACGGGGCGCACACGAAGCCATCAGCTATCTCGGGTCGGCTAGCCTTCGAACCCACACCAGGGCATTTCCAATATAGGACCCACGCGGCCACTCTCCAAAGCAAAAATGGTCAGCGGCAGTGAGAGTAGAACATCGACGCAACGCTAACCTATGCCTCTCCCCTCGACCCCTGCCCCTTCTAGGGCGTTTACATCTCCTACCAATAATATAAATTAAATTCCAGTAGTTTACGTGCCAAAACGAGGATATGATTATGAGGCACGCTATAGTGTGGGACTACGGAATACTTTTCCTCGGCACCCCTCACCAAGCCACATAGCAAATTTGATAATACGCTGGAAGTTGTAACGTACCTTGTAAGAATTTTTCTAATTAGGTGATTAATATCAGAGAAAGAAATATTTGAAGTGGCGCGAACCTCTGATTTCAGGAGACGGGCGTCCCTGGCAACATATGCACTCGCTCCAATTACTCCCCAAGCCAAATTCCTCCTCAGCGTTCTCTCATACCGAAGCTGGAGGATGGCGCGACAAATATGTCACGGGCCCCGCCTTATATATTTTTTTTTCCTCTCTGTCCGTCGTGTTTTTGGGGAGTGGTGCACTTCCGGTGACAGTCTGGTGCGCTAGCTGCTGCGTTAGTCTCGTTTCGCACAGCGGAAAATTTTGCACACTCTGCACGAGAACACCTGATCAGTGGGATAATCACAAGCAATGATGCAGGCGCGACAGGATGGAAGGGCTCATGAAGGCGGACGGCCACGGAAGACCGTAGAAATTAGGGAGATTTAGTTGGGCGTCCGCAACCACCCACGTGCGCAGGGCACGGGGCTGTGTGTGCGCAGCGCAGCGCGCGCGCACGACACGGCAATACTTGGCCGAATGCAAAAGCTTGCAAGTGGATTGCTGACTTGCACGCGTAGGAACCAGTAGTGTGCTACTCAGCGCCGCCATATGCCACCTTCTGAAAGTGTGTAGCCACTATCAGTCGCCAGGAACTCAAAACACAAGCCAGAGTCATATATTCGGCAAGAGTGATATCAAAAAATGCGCTCTCGTGGACATGCCAGAACACGTGAGAAAATCCCGCAAAGGCCACTGAGCCCGCAGCGGACGCTACGCAGCTTTTGAAAAACTTAGGGCGTACGCAAGATAGCGTGCATGCTCCTGCGCACTGCACATGTGCACTGACGCCTCCGCGGGTTTTCTGCGTACCCAGAGCTGCTGCAGACGCCCAACTAACACTGTCTATTGACATAGTTTCGTTCCTCGCGCGCGCGACCGCACGCCGCGAACACAAGCAGATAGGGAAAAACCCGGCTCTTGCCACGATACAAAGTAAAGCCAAAACGCAAGGGCATTCGGTTTCGATGTATTAATATTTCTCTAAACTATAATTCGTCTATTGAAGTAGCAGTATAAACAAATAACTGACGTTGCCTTCAATAATTCTCGAAGCCACTTGTCACTGTGACCGACGTCACAGCTCTGCCCCGCATGCAATGTGCAATATGCGTTGAGTCTCCTGCTAAGATAGCGGCGACCACGACAAGACCAAACGACGTTCGGTTTGAAATTTAAGCGCTTTGCGAGGCGTGTAGTAACGTAATACTTTGCAGAGAACATCTTTAGCGCACATTGTATGCACTGCATTTGTCAGCTCAAAATGGGCAGCCCTGGTGAGAGGCCTGTGAACGGGCACACAATGTACGGTACACTGGTCTTCTTGTATTTCGCCTCCATCGAAATGTTACCGCCGCGACCGGGATTCGATCCCGGGTCCTCGGGCTTGCACCGCAACGCCAAAGCCACTACGCCACTACGGCGGGTATCTCCTCGCATCCACTCTGTTCGCATGAAAAGACGGCGCGTACCCTCACCGTCTTGCTCCCTCGCACGCGCGAGAAGACGCCGGCGAAACAAACTGCCATCGTTCTCTGCTCCGCCTCGCATGTTTTTCTTCGCGCCCACTGTATATGGCTCGCGGCCGCGCTCGTCTTGCACTTTGACTTTATACGGAACACCTTGGCGGCGACGACGGTGATGGTGACGACGACGGTGGAAAGTCGTTTGGAGTGTCCATAGAATTGGTATTGAAATAAAAGGCAAAAAAAAGGAAATACTGGTGGCACGGTCTTCTTGGGGTTCTCATGCCAGCTTACAGTGACGTCATAGACTGATAATCTCTATTCTGGTCTAATTAACTTTTCATGGGCAAAAATGAGTTCCATTGTGTTCGAAAAAAGTTAGAAGGCGACTCAACCTTCAGTTGAAGTGAGATAGTGATTTACGGGTGAAGGCTAAAAAAATTTTGTTTTACGATGGCGATTATGTGAACACTCTAGGCGCATTTCTGCCGTCGTCGAGGTCGTCGCCGTCACCCTGAGGTAAAGTATAAAGTCCAAGGAATATAAGACCGTCGCCGCGCGTTGTGCTGTATGTGCCAGTGAAAGAGTGCGAGTGCCAGCCGACGATCACGGCTGAATCGCGCACGCGCAAGTGAGGAAATTGGGGAGGAAGCTCGCCGTTTTCCCTCGCGCGCAAGCAACCAGGGGAGAAGGGGTAAGATCAGAGGGTTGTATTGCATGTGGCCGCGCCATACGCGGTCACGTGCGATCGCGCGGGCTTTAACTTGAAAACAATATGCTTTGGGGGCAGAGTCTAGGTTGGCCGACTACTCGTAGCTTTGCATGTCAATTCGCTCGCTGCTGCTTCCGCGATTTCTCACGCCAGCGTTTTGAGAGCAAGCGTCCGCGGTTATCGAGTGGGATGTATGCATGCTTGCCTGTGCGCGCTGATACCATGATTTGCAATTTAGTTAGTAAGCGAGTTTTTACAAGTTTACACGGCCGATAAACATGCTATCCAGAATTACTACGGCTGTCTACTAATGGGCTATTGCAATCAATGCGTCGCCTATCGGGCGACTTTATCTACTTCACTATCTTCGAGATGTCCGCACATTTGCCGCATAACGTGTTCATTATATTTACTCATCTCCGAGATTTATTATCTCAAATTTACAGTCCAATTATCAGGCACGGTATTAGGGGGGAAAGGTTTCCGTGGCGAAATGGTTACAGTATCTGCTTTCTGTTCTAGAGGTTTTCTGTCGCAATCCGACCGTTGGATACTTTGATAATTTATTTCTCTAGATAATCAGAATTTCGACATGTGGGCGAACTAAAGAATGCGATAGCAACATGTTAGGATATTACACGAGGCAAGGTTTGCAACTTTAGCTGTACTATGTGTTGCAGTAAACATATGCTCGGAAAGTAAACACGTATGACGTGAAGTGCGCAGACACACATGAACAGAAAGAACTGAATATACGCGAGCCACATCGGCTAGAAGTAGAGGGTCTTTTCGGTGTTGTAGCCTTTCGACAGCCTCCTGTTTCTTTAAACGGCATGCTCACGCCATACATGAAGCCCTTTTTGCGCTTTTGAACAACAGTGTTTTTTTCCGCAGCGTTGGCCTCACGTTTCCGCAGCGTTAAGTCCTCGGTCTTCCAGCGTTGAGCTCCAGCAAGCACTGCACTTTCCAAGTTATTCAACAAGCGTAATACAGCTGACATAAAGAAGTATAATATGGAAAGAAATGAACATGCTCTCAGGAACGGAGGAAGCCTAAAAGCAGTAAAGAAGGAACTAGGAATAGGCGAGAATCAAATGCATGCGTTAAGAGACAAAGCCGGCAATACCATTACTAATATGGAAGAGATAGTTCAAGTGTCTGAGGGGTTCTATAGAGATCTATACAGTACCAGTGGCACCCACGACGATAATGAAAGAGAATAGTCTAGAGGAAACTGAAATCCCACAAGTAACGCCGGAAGAAGTAAAGAAAGCCTTGGTGGCTATGCAAATGGGGAAGGCAGCAGGGGAGGAACAGGTAACAGCAGATTTGTTGAAGGATGGTGGGCAGAATGTCTAGAAAAACTGGCCACCCTGTATACGCAATGCCTTTATGACTTTGAGCGTAACGGATTTTTGGAAGAACGCTTACATAATCCTAATCCATAAGGGGACGCCAAAGACTTGAAAAATTATAGACCCATCAGCTTACCGTCCGTTGCTTACAAAGTATTCGCTAAGGTAGTCGCAAATAGAATCAGGAACACCTCAGACTTCTGTCAACCAAAGGACCAGGCAGGATTCCGTAAACGCTACTCAACAATACACCATATTCACATTATCAATCAGGTTGAAGTTGAAGTTGAAGTTGAAGTTTATTTACATCGCAAAAGAAATCTACGATGCGGGTAAGCCCGGGCAAAAAGTGAACACAATCACTTGAGGGACACCCGAGCCCCCCTGTACAAGGCATACAGCGAAAACGTAAAGTGTAAAAGTCATAGTAACACTCTGGCTATTTAACAAGGGCAAAAATATCTCGTATATGCATGAGTTTGTGAACAAAGCATAAACAGAAAAAACACAGCATAATAGTAAGAAATAGGGAAATATAAGGTGATAGGGAAATGTGCGGAATATAACAAATCCTTATATATAGCTTACATTGATTACGAGACAGCATTTGATTCAGTCGAAACCTCAGCAGTCATGGAGATATTACGGAATCAGGGTGTAGACGAGCTGTATGTAAAAATACTGAATAATGGACTACAGTGTCTCCACAGCCACCGTAGTCCTCTATAAAAAAGCAACGAAATCCCAATAAATAAAGGCGTTTGGCAGGGAGATACGACCTCTCTAGTGCTATTCACAGAGTGCTTACAGGAGGTATTCAGAGACCTCGATTGGGAAGAATTCGGGATAAGAGTTAATGGAGAATACCTTATTAACTTTCGATTCGCTGATGATATCACCTTGCTTAGTAACTCAGGGGAGAAATTGCAATGCATGCTCACTGACCTGGAGAGTCAAAGCAGAAGGGTGGGTCTAAAAATTAATCTGCAGAAAACTAAACTAATGCTTAACAGTTTCGGAAGAGAACAGCAGTTTACGATAGGTAGCCAGGCACTGGAAGTGGTAAGGGAATACATCTACTTAGGACAGGCACTGACAGCGGATCCAGAATATGAGACTGAAATAATCAGAAGAATAAGAATGGGATGGGGTGCGTTTGGCAAGCATTGTCAGGTTATGAACAGCATGCTACCATTATCCCTCAAGATAAAAGTGTACAAGAGCTGTGTCTTACCAGTACTCACGTACGGGGCAGAAACCTGGAGGCTTACGAAAAGGGTTGTACTCGAACTGAGGGCGACGCAACGAGCTATGGAAAGAAGAATGATGGGTGTAACGTTAAGGGATAAGAAAAGAGCAGAATTCGTGAGGAGACAAACGCTAGTTAATGACATCTTACTTGAAATCAAGAACAAGAAATGAGCATGGGCAGGATATGTGATGAGGAGGGAAGATAACCGATGGTCATGAAAGGTTACGGACTGGATTCCGAGGGAAGGAAAGCGTAGCAGGGGGCGGCAGAAAGTTAGGTGGGCGGATGAGATTGAGAAGTTTGCAGAGACAACATGGACACAATTAGTACATGACCGGGTTAGTTGGAGAAGTATGGGAGAGGCCTTTGCCCTGCAGTGGGCGTAACCAGGCTGATGATGATGAGGAGGAGGAGGAGAAGGAGGAGCGCGCCGCGTGATCCCTCATACTACGCCCTCATACTCCGACAGATGGCGACTCCCTAACTCCTGGCCCCCAATATGAACACGAGCGCGCACTCAGGCCTTGTCGTGCGCAAAGCAAATGCTGTGCTTAGGCAATACAATTGCATGTAGCTGCGGTCTCCTACGTAGAGTAGATAACGTGACGGGTCCGCTGGCTAAGCGCACCGAGGCTCGCTGAGGACAACTGCGTTTCGAACGCGGTATGCGCCCAAATCAGTAGCAGTGTCAACGCTGACATCGAAATTCACATTTGAACTGTGGGCGGTAGGCGGAACGTTGTGGGCAGGACCCGCTACGCCGTAGCCTTCGCAATCGAATGAGCGGAAGCGCCGTGGAGGGATGTTTGATTGCTAATAACTCCCGTTGTGCTAAACGCATTGAAGTACGTTTTGCTGTAGAGTGTTCTTGAAACAGTCTTTTTTAACTTAAAATGCATTTCTTGAATCGATAAGATGTGGTTCACCGCCCATTTAATGATAAAAAAATCTGTAATTTTATGTGTAATCATCGAGGATGGCGAAAGATGGCATGCAGTGTTCACATAATTGATATTGCAGCATAATGCGCCTAGCACCTTAACGCGCTGGCTTACACGTGCGAAATGCTTAACGATAACTGTTGGGTCATGCGCCCGTCATGCAATAGCTTGAGCAGCAGGCTTGTGTGCCTGCGGGTCCCCTGTTCGAATCCTGGAGCCAACGGACACATTCCCCTGCCTATTATGTATATATATATATATATATATATATATATATATATATATATATATATATATATATACATATATATATATATATATATATATATATATATATATATATATATATATGCAGGGTTTCCCAACTACCATGCCCAAACATTTCAGGATACGCAAATGCCACCTACACGGACAGAATGAGCTACTGTTCTTTGCTGTCGCTTGGAGATGCTCAAATTACTTTTTGCATTCCCCCTTACCATATAAATAATCCAATTAATTAATCAACTTTTCAAATATTATGACCAGATGAAAAGTTTCAATGAGAAAATTGCCGCGTGACTTGCCCCTCAAGGAACTCTGTGTGCATCCGCGTGCTCCTCTCATGGGTGCAAAAAGATTTTTATGTGTAGCGCATGCTAAGCAACGGAAAGCTGCATAGGAAGCGTTTTATGTCGCGCTGCAATTTTCTCATTCACAGTTTTCATCGAATTACAGAAATGAGAAATCGGCTAAGATTATTAATGTGATTAGGCTCAATGCAAAAAATAATTCGAACATCTCCAAGCGACAGTAAACAATACTACCTTCGTTTTGTGCAGCCACGTGGCATTTGCGTTTCTTTAAATCTTCGTGCACGGTGGTTGGGACACCTTGTATATTCAGAACATCATGGGGGCTACAGTGGTCCCAATAGCACATATGAACTCCTATGTTCAGGCGGTGCATTCTCCAGGATAATACCATAATATGAGGCTGGAAACATACATTATACGGAAAAGTAGTGGTAATTCGTTGAGAAAGACTTCGTCTTTAAATAAATGCGTTTCTGGCGTAACGGAACAGCACCCGCTTGAAAGCCGTGGTACTGTTCTTTTGAAAACAATTATGTTCATGGTCCTTTATTATTTTTCTTTCTGAGGCGCCGAGAGTGATGAAACTAGCGGCCTTATCTTTAGAAATAAGCATTATACTACCGCATGCCTGGATATCAAGCTCTTGCCTACCAATAGCTCGAATAAAGAACATGAAATTTGGATTCAAAGTTAAGCAGGATGGATACGTTGGAATTGGGAGTGTTCTGCCACAATCCCTGTCATCTTGCCGAATAATGTCGATGATACTAGTCACACTATATGTGAGTATTTTAACGTAGATCAGTCATAGATAGTACAATAAAATATATTACCTCACGGATATTTTTTTGTAAACTGTAGTTTTATTAAGTTTGTATAGCTGACTCGTCGAAATGAGAATGACAAGTGGATGAATGGACAACACTACGCAGGAACGCATAGCGAATCAATAGCTTTACTAGCACAATGAGAGATAAGCTATAAAGTTGAACATATTAGTAACTGGCGTGGAATTATTCCCTAATATGGAACCACCTTCAGCTATTTCGTGGTGGTCACAGCATTGAACAGAAGGATGCGCACCGCAACGTGGCCCGCATACCTGGCGAGCCCATGGATTGAGTAAAAGAAATTTCTGCGTACAAATTGCCTCTAGGTAATGGTTGCAGTGGCGGTTACGAGACAAAAGTCACGTGGCACTGTGGGCGAACCCGGACACTGAAATGCGGCGCTGAAACCGGGAAGCGCGTGCATCATCATGGAGGTCGTGTTCAACACATCGGTGGAAGCCACGCGGCCGCACATGTAGCTCGAGTAAAAGAGGGCGTAAAATATCTGCGCGGGCCGCACTGTCCACGTACTCCAGTGCATGACGACGCCGTCCCACCAATCGAGTTCGGCCACCCGCTGCACTACGCGCACAGAAAGCCATGGGTAACGGATCATCCGACCTTGTGAATGCCCTGGTAGGCGGGATCGACGATGGCACAGCAACCAGTTCTTTACCAGTAGGTTACCTCGGTCATTCTTGCGCCAGACCAAGAAAAACAGCCACTCGAACAAGTGGTCGGCTATGGTCACGCCCGTGGACAACGCGTCAAGTAGCCTCCGCTCCTTCTCGTCTTGGCACTGGCTGTTGAGCAACGAGTAGAAAGTGGGCAAAAACACGACGTTGCTTCCGTAGATTATAACAGGGTCCGCGTACGCGTCCCAGCGGATAGTATTCAGCCCGGAGAACCCGCGTACGTCATCCACCAGTTCGGCCTTCCACTGCAGCTGCCTCATCAGGAATGTATTGCTCCAGTAGTCACTGGTGAGACGGGGTAGCTGCTCCGGATACGCGCTTGTCAAGTCACCTGGCAGCACGAGCTGGAAACTGGAGATGTTGCCCTTGAAGTCGAATGTAGTCAGGTTTCGTGAATATACTTCCTCGAAGATATCGTCCATCTCTGTGAACGCGGAACCCATGACGATCTTGTAGAGGCCCGCTATGAGGGCGTCGTGCTGCGGCTGTCGAAGCTTGTCCACTGCAATACTGGCCCACAAGAATCGGTAGTGGAGAATGTTCCTCTGGCACATGGGAGTGTACTGCGCTGCACTCTTCTTTGCCCCGAGGTTAATCTCCTCCTTAAAGAACTTATAGACGCTCAAAAGCGCCAGGTGGGCCAATGCTGCGAAGCGTTGTTGCGGAAGTGCGTAGAGCTGTAGGAGCTTGTCGATCTTTGCGGGGCCCTTTAATATGACGCGTAAGTCATTACGGGCACCCTGGATTTTTCCAGCCCACGAAACGAAAATTTCGAGTAGGTAGGCCTTCCATTGGTCAAAACTGACATTGGGTCTGAGTGCATCCAAAACTGACAAGTTTCCCTTCAGGGAGCCCTCGCTGTTGCCATCTGCCACGTTCCTCGCGAGGTAGTCAAACTTACGCAAACTTTCAACAGTGAAGTTCGCTTGTATTTTTGTCTGCACAACCCTGACGAAGCGTTCTACAATTCGTCTGAAGCGTCTTGCAACGAAGAACGCAGGTGTTGATCGTGGTTCGACAGGCGCGAGGCCCACATATGCATAACCGTCTCCTTCATCCACTCCGGCATACACGTAAATAGGCATGTTGAGTCCGAGCTGAATACAAAGCATACCGATATGCCCTATGACGTCACTCTCAGTATTTAGATCGTATTCTGAGTGAAGCAATTTAAACACATTCTGAATGGCTTCCTCGACGTTCGCTTTGCCAGTAGCAGCTTTCTCTACGCAACTCGAGTAGTAAGCACTGAGAAGTTGACTCTTTTCATCCTTATGGCGACCCTGCAAATAAAAGGATGGTGGTAATTTTTTAGCTGCACTTAATGTTCATTAGAACAAGGATCTCAACTAATACATGCTCATAATTCTGTGAGGGGTTTAGGTTTGGCATGGAGGTCAATTTGGCAATGCCTTGGATGTGTAAACTGTGTACACAGGTACGAGTTGAAGCTCCGAATTTGTTTTAGATAAAAAAAGAGTGACAAGATTGTTTGTTTTTGAATATTTTGCATTTTGTTTCTGATATTTCTCCAGAAAACAACTGATTCATTTCTTTACTGCGCAGCTGCCAGAATGCGTAACATTAGAGCCTACACTTGCTCTAAGATAAAAATATCATCAAGCGTCTACGGCCACTTCTGCCTCTGGTGTGCATTGTACAAGAAAAATAAACGAACATATAGTGGAATCGTCCTTTGAATATTTTTCTGAGCGTACCAAATTTAATTCGAGTCTCATCACTGTAGACGAATATACTGCGCGTGCGGGCATCATTTGCCAAAGTGGAGATTCATTAGTAAAAAACTAATTGTATACATCAATTCTATTGTCGTTTCGAAATTTACGGCCCATGTATAAGTTGC
The DNA here is from genome assembly GCF_023375885.2 of Dermacentor andersoni. Taxonomy (NCBI): domain Eukaryota; kingdom Metazoa; phylum Arthropoda; class Arachnida; order Ixodida; family Ixodidae; genus Dermacentor; species Dermacentor andersoni. The sequence continues at coordinate 631,744 of NW_027314755.1, forward strand.
AAAGTTCTAAGAAATCTTCATAAAATCTAAGTTCCGTCTTGCTTCATTTGAACATGGCCAGACACAGCAAGAATAGTTCCAATTTTAGCCGAAAACCTAATGATTGATAGCGATAGGAAAGTACTCAACAACTATGTGAAATGAGGTCGGCGGTTTTTATCGGTTGTGTATATCGCAGTAAGTACTCGCTTAGTGATTAATCCATCAAGCGTGGTGTTACGTGCGTGCACATAGACATGAAGAAACCTCACTCGATGAGCGTAACCCTAGCTGCCACAAAACTGGCACCAGGAAAAGCGCAAATTAAGGGGAGCGATCGCTCCTGCTGCCTGTTGCTTCGAAACGTCTCCAAAACATCAAACAACGTGACATTCAGCAGGAAGTGTGCGAGAAGATAGAACACGTGCAGTCACCAGCACGAGTACCTGTAACCCGCAGTTACGTGATTCTTGTGCCCATGCTTGAGGTGTGAGAGAGAAATGTGCGGACTCTCGCTTCTCCAAATTTTCCTTTGCCTAGGTATTATACGCGGTAGGATACGATTTGCCCGGTTTGTCCCTATATTTGAAATGGTGCCGAGCACAAAATGCGCGGCAATAGAATATGATAGTCATAGCATCGTAGAAAACCTCTTAAGATGATGATGTTTGCAATGCGCGGTGCGCTGCAATGGAAAGTGGTTCTGCGCACTAGGCGACATCGGATAATGGACTTCTCCATACGTGTCTCGTGCCATATCGCAATAGCATTGCCCTCGGTTAAGCTAACGTGTTAAGCGGGCTTTGTTTTAGAGCGCCGCTCTTCCGCGCTCGTTACTGCGCCGACAGTCGGCGTTGTCTATCATAACCAAGTGAACGAACACAGCGAACGATGAAAGCGAAGGTGGAGCCCCGTGGGAGATGAAAGAAGAGGGCGCGAGGATGAAAGTGGAGGAGGAGCCTACAGTGAAGGCATAAGACGGAAAGCGGAGGAGGAGAGTATGACAAAAGAGTGAGAAGGAAAGCAGGGTACCGCACGAGACTACGAGATGACGCCATGGTAGTTGTAATCTAATTGTATGTGCGACGCGAGTTGCGTAGAACTTTGTGGACGCCACGCAGGCACCACCAATTGCACAAACATTCAACGAGTTATGCATAAAAGCCTACACGCTTGACCTACAGATCAGATTTCTGATGATCGCTGACTCTTATCGCCGCTATCATTGTACTTGATTTAGATTGTTTTGCCATGCTTCGCTCCGTTTGCAACGTGCCGCACGCGACAGGCTGTCCGGGCTAGCCAATATATGGGGAAATGAAAGCACATATAGAGCTGCGCTCAAATTTCGCCTTAGGGAGTGCACTAATCGTCCGCTAACATTGTTCTTATATATATTCCCACATTCTAATGTTGCCTCTGTTTGCACCTTTTCAGGTCGATGGCGGCGTACTTACGTTTTCGAAAGCGTAGGTGACGACCACCCTGACATTGGTGGTAGGGCTCTGTCTAAATAGTAAAAGAAGCGGAGGTGCACCCCGAAGAGCCAAATCTTATGTTATGTTCGCTCCAGTGAGATTGCCCCCGTTACGACAAATATCCGCTGCTTCGCCATTTAGAAAAATGAAACGGATAAAAGCGCGTCCTCCTCCGTAGTATCTAGGTTTCAGCATATTTTAAGAAGCAAATGTTCCTACATTTCTCTCTCGCAACTCATGCAGAGTCATGCAGCGCCCAAGTGTCAGGCAAACGCGACAAATAGGCTCTCGTGCTTGCAGCCATACCAGCTCGCCCAAACTTTGCAGCTGCCTCAGTTAACATTCAAGATAGGGAACGGGCAGACATGTGCAGCCCCGGCTGAACCAGCGGAAGTGACGAGCAATCTTCTGCAACCCGTGGCACTTGCTTGCTCATAGTACTGCACAGTCAGCTGCACGCCCTCCTGTCGCTTGGCACGTGCTTTATCACGCGACCTACAACGTTGGGCCGGCATCAAGCCACCGTGCTTCTCCGCACACTCTCGCAAGCCTTCTCTCACACCGACAGAATACGACGCGTGGGGTGCATTCGGATATTAGTACCCTTGCACTACATACGACACGACACGGTGACGGGGACGCCGACGGCTACGGCAAGTTCAACTGGAGTTATCAATCTACTTGCAAACTAATTCTACATTAGTATGAATACGGCAGTGGAAACGCGAAGCGTAACGTGTTGTTTAACGCCTGTGTGATGGAGAACGGTGACATAAATGAAGCTGCGTCATGCCGCGCGATTGGGGCCACGCTCCATCCTTTCTGTTTAAGCGACTATTTGTGTTGCCAGTCGTTAGACGTAACTTTTCTAATTGTGAACTTAAGTGATGCAAGTAGCTCATTAATCAATAAACGACTTTGTTTTTTTCTTTCGTCAATATAACGATTCGGCAGGCATTTCATTACGAATGTCGCTGAAGCAAACGTTTCAACAAGAGGTGTTGTCTTCGTGAACGCAGCAAATAATTAGTAGGGTTTTTATGTACGTGTAGCTATCTCTCCCCCAGCCCTAAATGGGTAAGAAGGAAGATATATAAATACGCAAATAGGCCGCTGCACCTGTTTAGCGGAAGACGAGTTGTTCAAAAAACGCCAGAGATGAGAAAAGAAAAACAGGAGAAAGAGGGGGGAGGACTTAGTTGTAGTAAGGAAATATTGAACAAACGAAACTATAAACTTAAACGGGGTTACATAATAGATTTCCAAGACACGGCTTCTAGAAGATAAGTTGTACGAAAATAATCAACTTACGTAATAAATCGGGAATGGGAATTCGCCAGCTGTGGTCTGATCAAGCGTAAACACGCAAATAATTAGGTGGTCCTGGTTATATACATGCCGTTCGTGCAACAAATAGATTCAAAAGGTCATTTTGGAACATTTTAGCCAGTTGATGGCAGCGTATTGAACTTGTGAACGAGATATGATATTCTGTATTTACTGTTCCCTGGGCGAACGAAAGCGTCACTGTTCATCGAAATTGTGACTTGCCAGGTTAAAATGCTATACGATTGCTTTTGGGAGTTTCTCAGCCGCGTCAATTCGAGGTCCGGTAAATCTAGCATTCATTGTCTATCCTGTTTCAACAATATATTGTTTCTGGCAGAATGAATATTCTTGCAAATAAATGACGCCAGAACGCGTGCATGTAAAGCTGGATGTTCCTAATCACATCTAACTTTACAAGCTCAGATCAAACTATCTAATCTTTTCCTAGACTAACATCCTTCGAGAGTACCTGCAAGATCGGACTGATGATGTCCTTTGAGAACTTCTGGCGGACGGCACTGCGGGCGTCGGGGTAGCCGCTCCTGTTGCAGACATACTCGTGGAAGTCGGTGCACGGGTTGCTGTCGGTGTCGATGTAGTTGGCCAGCTCCCTCAAGGCGCCCATGAGGCAATGCATGGACTTCTGCGCTGGCCCAGGTGTCGGCTGCTCCTTTCGCCGCTGCGCTGTAGCAATTAACCATACAGCAATACCTGCAATGACCAACAGCGCGCAGATTGAGGCCGCCACAAACTGCGGGTAGCATTGATGCTGATTCACTCCGCGAGTTTTGTGAGCAGACACCAACATTTCTGCTACGGTCGCCATAACAATTGCTTCTTCTTCATCGTCATTACTGCTCGTGCCGTCTGGAGGCTGGCGCCTCCTGTTTGAGGTGCACCCACTACATTGCCTGGTGAATATTCGCGAAGAAAGAGACAACCCGTTATCGAATAATTTAAAAAAAAAGAATGGGCGTACTCAAATAATTTTTGGGGTGGGAGGGGAGTCCCTCTAGTGTTTTAATAAACGTTGTGCCTATTCTTATTCATTTTTGATCTCGGCATTTTCCTCCTTCCTTTCCATATTGATCAGCGTTACTAGATAAGGTCAGTGAGGAAACTTTGCGGTCTCACCACAGTAGAGAGGTTGCCCCTGGCTCTATCACAAATAGTCGCGGCGCTGTGATCGAGATGCGCTCTGTTGTCATGACTGGGATTAACGTGTCGTCTGCTTATCTGCAGTTGCCAGCATTCAACTCGCGTTAACCGCCGCAGCTGTTACGGAACTCCTACAGGTCTCCGAATTTGATTAGCGGGCCATATTGGGAGAGGAATGTGTCACCTTGTCACGCGCACAGTAACTTTCTAGCTCAAGTATAAACGTCTGAGCTGATTTAGGGCAATAGGAGCTATCGGCGTGCGGGCTGTGGCTATTACAAAGTTTAGAGCGATTGTAGGGCTGCCGAGGTATGGTGTTTGTATTTCATAAGTGCTCGTGAACACAAAATTTGTAAGTTTTCAATTGAACTTCTTATGTTACTATTAAGATTGCTTGCTCGCATGCCCCACTTTTTCGAATAAAGAATAAATAAATTGTGCGTTTACATGAAACCAATTCGTAAATGTAAGAGCATTACAAGCGACGCAACTAGTTTAGTGGTGACATAATGGCAACATCATAACAGTTTCGCCACCTGTAATTTTGAAACGCCCGGGCCCGCACCGTATCAAATTTTTGTCGTGTATGTTTTAACTGTAAATTCTCGATTGGCGAAAACAAGCCTTACGGAACTTTGAGAAATATAGCATGAGCGAGCAATACTAAGGCAGAAAAATATGGATGGTTCATACGTTTGTGTTCGAATGAAACGCGAATATATTTGCCTTTCAACAAAACTTAATTTTTTTCTGTGACGCTGCCCCCCGCCTGGCCCGGTGTACCTCAATAAGGCAGCTTTTCGCTCAAAGTGATCCACGAGCAGCGATATCCATTCGCATTTGCTCATCGTCTGTGTCTGATCAAAAGAGCAAAACCGCATCAAAAAGTCATCTTCTCAACCTCTGTCGGGTGTGAAAGGGTTAAACGCGTGTGGAAGCATCGCACCACGGGTTTTCTTCAAATTCTTATTCAATGCGGAATTGTTCGCTTATAAAGAGCCGAGGCTTTTATTTGCACCCGAAAGAGCTTGTCTGAAGGCGCACGGTAACCCCGCTTTGTCGTCTGTTGATCGGACGATGCCACGTCACCTGGTCGCCTGTCGATGGTAGCGACACCCTCGGATGCGCGACAGGTTCACGGCAGGTGAGTGAACTGATTGCATCTAGTAACACAGAGGAAAGAGGCTATATACAGGCTATTTACACTGGAGACAGACTGCCAGGGCGACACTGGCTCGCGCCAAGGGCACAGACCCACTTCGTCATCGTTCTCGCGGCGGCTCGTCCCTTGAGCATCGCTCGATGATATCGTAATACTACCCCCCGGCGGCAAAAGCGCCCTCACGGTGCTGTTAAATATCCAAGGCGCGTGGAGAGTTGTAAGGTTTCAGTCGGGCGACGGGGACAATGTCACTAGTTGTCACAGCAGAGGACGTAGTGGGCGTGACTAGAACGATGTCGTAGGTGACATCGGTCACTTTCCGAAGCACGCAACATGGGCCGGTGTAGCAGGAAAGCAGTTTTTCACAAAGGCCAACTTTACGCGATGGTGACCAAAGCAACACGAGGGTTGCGGGCGCAAAATGGACATCACGGGGATGGAAGTCGTAGCGTTGCTTTTGTTTGCCTTGAGAGACTTCTAGACGAGCGCACGCAAAATGGCGAGCATGGTCAGCATCGGCAATATCATCACGAGCATAAGCGCTAGTTGAAGCTGTGGTGGACGGAAGCACAGTGTTCAGTGGTAGCGTCGGTTCAGGGTCATACAAGAGGTAAAAAGGAGAAAAGCCATCAGTGTCGAGACGGGAAGAGTTGTACGCAAAGGTACAGCAAGGCATTCAGCAAGGCATTCGCGTTCCGTCATGGAATAGTTGCGCTCCGATGGTGTGAAGAGGCGGCACGCATAAGCAATAACGCGATCCTGGCCACGCTGACGCTGGGCTACGCCATTACTCCAATACCGCTGGCATCTGTACGCAGTTCTGTAGGGGCATCAGGGTCGAAGTGGGCGAGAATGGGCGGTGAGGAGAAAAGAGTAACGAGAAGAGAGAAGGTGGCGGCTTCTGGAATACCCCACGAGAATTGTACGCCTTTCTTCAAAAGATTAGTGAGTGGTCTATCAATTGCCTCAAAATATTGAATAGAACGACGAAAGTAGGAGCATAGCCCTACAAAACTTCGAACGTCTGCGGCAGCCTTCGGAACCTGAAAGTCTCGGACAGCGCGAGTTTTGTCGGGATCAGGCTGTACTCCGGAAGCGTCAACTAGGTGACATAGAACAGTAATTTGGTGGCGGCCAAAACGACATTTGGACGAGTTAAGTTACAGCTTCGCCTTTCGAAATATATCAAGTATAGCTGTTAGACGCTCAAGGTGAGTGTTGAACGTGGGCGAGAAGACGATGACGTCGTCGAGGTAGCAGAGACATGTGGACCATTTGAAACCTCGGAGCAAGGAGTCCATCATAAACTCAAACGTGGCAGGGGCGTTGCATAATCTAAACGGCATTACTTTGAATTGGTATAGGCTATCAGGTGTGATGAACGCGGTTTTTTCTCTGTCGATATCGTCAACAGCAATCTGCAAGTATCCGGAACGAAGTTCAATAGAAGAGAAATAGCTGGAACCGTGGAGGCAGTCAAGGGCGTCGTCTATACGTGGGAGCAGGTAGACGTCCTTCTTAGTAATGTTGTTCAGATGACGGCAGTCTACACAGAAGCGCCACGTGCCATCCTTCTTCTTAACCAAAACTACAGGTGACGCCCAGGGACTCGACGAAGCCTCAATGATGTTTTTGTCTAGCATGTTGTTCACTTCACTTTGAATTGCTTGGCCTTCCGACGCAGAAACTGATACGGTCGTCGGTGAATAGGAGTAGCTTCGCCAGTAAGAATCCGATGCTTGACCGCGAGCGTCTGACGTAAACGGCGATCATCGAAGTCGAAAATATCTCTGTAGGACGATAATACTTGGCAAAAGTCTTCAGCCTACGCAGAAGACAGGTCCGTCGCAACCATTTTCTGCATCTTGGTATGGGCTGCCGAGGCTGGCACGATGGGCCTGCTAAGCTCGCAAGAAGCATCGGTCGATAAAGTTGCCAAGTGATCGTCGCCAAGACAATCAACATTGGCAAGGCAAATATCTTGAGGTAGAATTTGCTTGGCCAATCCAAAGTTAAAGATGGGCATGAAAGTGCAGTTCGCAGTAATAGTAAGTATACTGTGCGGCACGGTAACATCATACTGTAGTGGAATGTCGGGCAGAGGAGTGACGAGGTACTCGCCATCAGGGACTGGTGGGGAAGAGAAGAGTTCAATACAGGCTATTGATTTTGGCGGCCGGCGAATAAAGCCGGTGGAGCGTAGGTGGCACTGAGGTGCTTCAGAAGGTTCAGCGAGAATCATCAACTCAAGGCGAAGGGTACTGGCAGAGCAGCCAATAAGAGCAGAATGCGCGGAGACAAAATCGAGGCCGAGAATGAGGTCGTAGGGGCAATCAGTAATCACGGTGAAGAGGACAGGAGTGTTGCGGCCGCCGATGATAACACGTGCCGAACACATGCCAATGATAGGCACGGTACCACCATCTGCAACGCAGACGACGCGTGCCGATGCTGGGTTTAGGAGCTTGTTCAGTCGTCGTCGGAAGGCAGCATTAATAATAGAAAGATGTGCACCTGTATCGATGAGTGGCGTGACAGGATAGCCATCAACGTCAACGGCAAGAAGTTTTTGGTTCGTGTTTAAGGTGAGCAGAGGATTTGACGGCAGGGTGGACAACGCAGCTTCACCTCCAGGGGCTGCAGTGCCTAGTTTTCCGGCTGGATCCGGGAGGCAATAGGCGACGGAGAGAAGCGACGGGGTTGGGGCGAACGAGACTGATGGTGTCGAGGTGAGGGCGAGCGGCGGTAGCAAAGGTTCGGGGCAGGAGCATCAGCGGCGATGGGTTCATGGCGGGTAGCATAGTGAACAGATGGTCCAAAGGGGCGGGAATGAGCGGTGGTGTATGTCCGAAGAGGTGGTGGCCATCGGTTGCGGCAGTGACGAGTGACATGGCCGATGCGATAGCAGTGGAAGCAGACCGGCCTGTCATCAGGGGTACGCCATTCGGACGGGTTGCGGTGAGATGTGGCAGAGAAGGACTGCCGGGGACGAGGAGGGCTGTTTGAGAACTGGGGAACCGTGGCTGCAGACGATGAACACACGGACTTGAGACCCATATTCTCAAATTCCTGTCTGACGACGGCCTAAACCATCGCAATCGTGGTTGCTCGTGGATCGAAAGGCGTCGCGGAGGAAGCTGGCAAACAGGCGGCCTCGAGCCCATGGCGAACAATTCGGGCTACGTCGTCACAGGGGGTGGCCTAACCCGGTCGGCCTTCACATGTCGCCGTAACAGCAGTGTTGTGTAGCCGCGTGATGTGATGTGTGATACGGCGGCTCTTAGATTATTCAAGGCGACGGCATTCTTTGATGATGGCGTCGATAGTCGAGACGTGGCCGAAAACAAGCAAATTGAAAGCATCGTCGGTGATGCTTTTTAGCAGATGCGACACCTTATCTGCTTCAGACATAGAATCGTCAGCTTTGCGGCAGAGAGCCAAGACGTCGAGGATGTATGAAACGTACGGCTTGTAGATGTCTGAACACGAGACGCAAGAGCCTTTCTCGCGGCAGCCTTGCGCCCAATGGGGTCGCCGAACAGTTCCTTGAGCTTTTCTTTGAAACTGTCCCAACTGTTTATCTCGTCGTCACGCGTTTGGTGCCACACGAGTGGAGTGCCGCAGAGATAAAAGATGACATTGGCAAGCATGATCGTTGGGTCCCACCTGTTATTAGCACTGGCGTGTTCAGAGAGCTTGATCCATTGGTCAACGTCCTCTCCCTCCAGGCCAGAGAACACACCAGGCTCGCGATGTTGGGCAACCGCGATGATTGGAGCAGTCTGACAAGCCGAAGGCGTTGCAGAGGCGGTCTCGTCACCGGGAGGCATGGTGACAAGCTCGATGTACCGACCACTCCGGAGTTCCGTGGCGAGGATGGGGATCGCTGACCTCCACCAGAATGTTACGTGTGGAAAGACACAGATGAAAAGGCACAGATGGAAAGACACGTGTGGAAACCCAGGTAGCACAAAAGAGATACGTAACGTTTTCGTAGCGTTTATCAAAGACGAAAAAACGGGTTAAAGAAGACACGAATGAGAGAACTTCGGCGGGAAAACGTCGTATATCTCTGCTAATGTCCGGCTTAATTACTTTCTTGAGACGATCTAGAACAGGTCTGCAAGACGTATTCGAAAAGCTGGTCTAGAAATAGGATTGGGAAAGACACTAGTAATCCCTTTGGCAAAACTATTCGTAACCAATTTCTAAACGTTTTTAGGACGTTATCAAAAAGCTGGTCTAGAAGCGGTCTTGAAAGGTTTACGATCATCTGAAGCTAATTTTCGCGGGTGACGGGCGCGATCAGACATCGTTGTTCAATACACGCGTTTAGTTTCGCCTCATGCGACTGGCCTATGCCGCGCAGACGTCGTCAGCCGCACCCGTTGGCACGGCCTAGGCCAATCGCGTGAGGTGAAACTGATCGGGCGTTTCGAACAACGATCTCCAATCGCGCCCCAGATGAGTAGAAGCGTCGGTGTTGACTGTAAGAGCCACGGCGCAGTGCCAAGCACTGTTCCCTGCATGGCCGGCGCATCCTCTACCCAGTCGCACGAAAATGAGCCTGTTAGGAATAATAAATCCTTAATACCGCCTTTAGTAAGCTACGATGCTTACAACCACAATGGGAATGACATCCTGCAAAGAACAAATGGCCACGTCTTGGCAGGTGGCCAGACCAAGCCCTTCATGCTAAGAGTGCTTGAAATGAGAACATTGTGACAAAGCAAAAACACTTTATTAAAATGTAATGCTTATGCAAGGTTCGAACAAACTGTGTGAGAAATGCAAATAGAAGTAAAGGTACATCAACAATGACAAAAGTCGCAGAAAGGACTCGTAATGAACTCGAAAGTGAACATTCACTAGCACATAAACAAAATTCCAAGTACACATACAAAAATGAACAGAGAAAGCTGGAGTGTACTAAAGTGTCTAATTTATCATAGTAAAGTGCACGTGCTATTAGATGGACTAGAGTTATGCAGAAGTGACATCGGAGCGAATGGAAGAAGTAGACTGAAAAATGCAAGAGTATGAATCGGATGGTAACTGCCTCCAAGCAATCTTACCTATCAGCTAGAAGCTTGAAAAGAGCACAAGAAGAAATACCACCGCATACCATTCCTCTGACAGAAATAAAAAAAATGGGAACAATGCAAAATTGGAAATATTGCCTTTAGGATATATCAAAGAAGGTAATGGCGAGAAAAAATAACCATACAATAAAAAAGCAAAAAGTGAAATTAGTACAGAATACTTAAACGGGGGATTCAGTGTAACAAGTGAACACTACTGTAGTACAGCGAACGATGAGACAGTAATGCTGCATCTTGCCACTCCAGAACGTGAGAAATGAATATGCAAGCCTCATATTAGAAACTTACATAAACATGGAAATAAACTGGAATGCACTGGAAGCTGCATTTGTGTAACAAAGGAAGCAATGGTCATAATAAATAGTACGTGTTTTATCTAAAAAGCCCTTTAAAAGAGGCAAAGTTGTACCTCTCTGGCAAAAACAAAGTTGCAACGAATAATTTGCAAACCAGCAAATACATTAATTAGCACACTGACATGTCACACTTTGCGCACATCTCCAGTCTCCTAAAGTAAAAAAAAGCACCCCGAATGAGAAAAACGTTTAACACATGTAGCCCAGAGCAAGTTCTTTGCCAGTTCACTCACACTTTCACATCCAAAAACATTTGCCACAAAGTCCAGGCACAGTTCCACTGATGTTTACCAATTCACCCCCACTTTCACGTCCAAAAATATTTGGCACACAGTCCAGGCAGAGCTTCATAGATAAACAGCTTGAGAGCACCCTACTGATTATTGTGCAGTCCCGCTGCTGGAAATAGAACTGCCGCGCATGCTGGTAGTGGTTTCAATGTAGACACACTTGCTGCCCTGGACAGGTATGCTCAGATATCTGCACTGGTGCTCCATTTTGTCGAAGTACACACATTGATGCACTACGCTGGTAATTGAAATGTATTGAATGCACAAGTATTGGCTTCACCAGAGAGACTTGCCCACATACCACCACTGGCATGTCCCAAACTGCAAACAATCGTACTACCGACTCACGTATGCAGTATCCACAAGCGAGTTATGCAGCGTACATGCTGTATCCATTCGCCAAATAGTAAAATTGATAACAACCACAAAGCTACAAGGGACTCAATACATTACTACCATTTGAGGCGTCAAATAAAATCGAATTTGGCCGTTTCATATATTGGACACAATATATGGACACATGTGGTACCCGGTAATACCATGAAATACCCATCACGTGGGTAAAGGGGGCGAAAACACAATCGAGAACCTGAAGCGCAAACGATAAAAGCATGGTATGGTGCACGCAAAATTCTGTCAGTGCGCTGTAGCGCGAGGGAAGAAAATAGGGCGAGTACTTCACCTCACCTTTTTGGGATACCGCACTAGTACTGAATCATTAAAAAAAAAAAGCCTGTTTGAACCAGTTCCCTTGTCTGCAACACTCTTGCTAAACGGGAGACTAAAATACCACGATGACGGCTCTATATTGCGGAGATCGGCAAGGTGCGCACAGACAGAAATTTTGCCGCCTTTCTTCGTATTCTGCAAAATGCTTTCTTGTTAGGATCACGCATAGCGGCCGATCCCGACGCTAGGGACACACAGGCACGATTTCGTCCCTCTAACTTTCATCCTTATACTGCCCTTAACGCCTTAATTACAGCGTCAGTGAAAAGGCGCCTCACATAACATGACAATGAACTTGAAGAGCTGATTAGTGCCCTCCACTCCGCGCCCTCCAATTGAAAACACTACTGATTTCCAAATTAAACTACACAAACAGATCGCACAACCAAACTAATCACAGAACGTCGTTTTCTTGACGGCAAAACCCTGCAACACTTACATGACAAAGGGCAGCGGCAGCACATTCAGAACAGCCGCTATCATACCACAGCGCAATGCAATTGCGATAACGCTATTATGCCCGGCTCAAATAGATCGCACAACCCAAACTAATCACAGAATGTCGTTTTCTTGACAGCAAAGCACTGCAACACTTACATGACAAAGGGCAGCGGCAGCACATTCAGAACAGTCGCAAACAGACCATAGTGCCATGCGAGTGCGATAACGCAACTATGCCCGGCTTCACGAATAACATGGCCGCCTTGGTCACATAATAATTGAAAACACTACTGATTTCCAAATTAAAACCACACAAACATATCGCACAACCCAAACTTATCACAGAATATCGTTTTCTTGACAGCAAAACACTGCAACACTTACATAGCAAAGGGCAGCGGCAGCACATTCGGAACAGCCGCAAACACACCACAGCGCAATACGAGTGCGGTGACGCGACGACGCCATGACGACGCGACTATGCCCGGCTCGCCCGGCATCACGAATCACGTGGCCACCTTGGTCACATGATTTGACGACGGTATCGCCACCTTGCGCAAGGTTGGATCGCGTTGATGGGTTGTTGAATATTGTAGAAGCCGCTAAAGAGGCTGACGCGCCGTGGCGTGGCGGTGGCGCCTTGAGTCGTTTTCAAAACGTATTCACCCCTCGTTTTTAAGCTGCCTGGCTTCCAACGTTATCAAAACGTATTCACCCCTCGTTTTTAAGCTATCTTGTTTGGAACGTCTTTGATGCGTCAATTTTGGTCAAAAATCCGTTTCAGACGTTGAATCCCTTAATACGACGTTTTCAAGACTTTGTGTGCTACCTGGGAAGCACTACTTTGCACTACTATTATAAGCACCGAAATTAAATTTGCTGAAAAGAGAAGTAATACTATAGCTTTTGTGCATGCGAATTTCATTGTGCGTGCTCAAGTATGACTGTTTTTGAAAAACAAGTCGCAGTTTCGTAGAGAAGGTGAAGCATTTCATTATCATATGAAAGTATTGAACAAGTTCACGTATATAGTTCTTAGCTTTAGTGGCCACATAAGTGGGACTTACCTTCTAAATTAGCGAGCGCAACGTCGCGCCAGCAAACGCAAAAGTGAAGAACGCTGGCATGGGCGAGAACTGCAACTTGGCAGAGAACGCCTGCCAGGGCACCGTTTTCACTGATAAAAAAATATTTTGTAATGTCCACCTACCGCAGCACTTACTCGAAATCCTCGATAATTCTGGCGCATTTTCAATACTCAAGAAGGTCGTACTATGACCGTGATGAATGCAGCTGGTCGCCCCGCCACGGATGCCGAGTCCAGTGATATTTTCAATACACGATTTTTTCCCGTGTTTACTAAAGACGCTGCCACTATAAACATTCCGCTACCTACTAACATAACATCGCGCATACGACCAATTCTGTTTTCGATAGATGGTATAGTGTCAGTTATTGCAAATAAAACAAATTATGTACTCCGTATGGTGTAGACGAATTTAGCTCAAAGATCCTGATGTATATTACGCATATAACTGCGGTATGTTTCACTCTGTTGTTCTCGCAGTCATATTATTCAGGTGTTTCACCGGATGAGCAAAGTCGTTCCTGTATTCAAAGCAAGTAACTCTCCCTTAAACTGCCACCCCATTTCATTAACTAGTGTCCCTTGCACAATCATTGAAAATGTCATATACTCGCATGTCATGAACTTTTTAGACTCGGTAAACTTCTTTCGAGCGGCTCAACACGGTTTTCATAAGGGGCTTTCATGGGTAACACAACTAGATTCTGTCTTTGATGATAAGCACGTTAATCTTGATATCAATGTTTAAACCGATGCCTTCTATTTAGACTACTGTAAAGCTTCTGACACAGTGCCTCGTAACCTCTTACTAATAAAATTATTGAAAGTGAATTTAGGTCACCACGTACTACAATGGTTAAAGGAATTCCTTACTAATCATTTCCCGTCCATCGTTCTCAATAACTTTACTTTCAAATCCCTCCTTATCACATCAGACTTTTTTCGAGGCTCAGTCTTAGTAACGCTTCTTTTCATACTATACATTTGCGACCGTACGCTTCATCTACCTTGACCTATTCGCAAGTTCGCCGATGGTTATACGGTTTATCGTGCGGCGACTGACACTGCCGACCAAGAATATTTTCAGAATTATTTTATTAACTTGCAAAAGACATGAAACCGTTGGCAAATGTCCTGTAACCTTAAAAACCACAGATTTACTTCAATTTCTCGCCATCGTAATCCTTATTGTTCTACTTAGATAATCGCAAGAGTCCCAGTGGAATCAGTTCTGTCCTATAGGAGATTAGGCATAATTGTAGAGTCTCATACTATAATTACGGGAGGAAACTCAGGCGTTAGTGTCTATGAGAGCTGCAATGCAATCGGTTTATCAGCATGTGAATCGTAGGAAGCACATGGATTTGTCTAAAGTTATTCCTTTTGGCTTCAGACGGCTTTGCGACTTTGTAAACTCGTAATTTTACACAATGTGTTGCATAAAAAATTATTAAACATTGTGAAAATTGCCCGACGGCAGGATTCGAACACAGGACCTCTAGCACAGAGGCCTGACATCGAAGCCATTAAGGTACGGACGCATGTATCGACAAGCGACGTGAAACGTCCATTTGAGTTTATCGCGGACATGCCATTGTCTTGAGACGCTTGCTGAGACGCAGCGTCCACTGCACTACAAAGAGTATAGATTGCTGTGAAATTTCCGAAAATGAAGGCATATAAAGCCTTAAATATACAAAGCCGCAAGGACGTCTGAATCTACAGGCACGAAGACCAGACAAATCTATGGACTTCCCATCATTCCCATGGTGGGTAATGACTGCAGCGCCAGAGTTCCCTCCAGTATAGTGTAGGAAACTCTATGGGCATAACCCTGTCTCTCGAGTATACCTGGAATGCGCATGCAAATTATCTAATTTTGTTGAAGAACTAAACCCTAGAAGTCATGAAACATCACCTTCGTCATGCTCGACAAGACGGGAAACTACTCGGATGCAAATCGTTTGTCAGACCACATCTGGAATATGGCGCCACCATCTGCAACACTCACCAAACCTATACCATCAAATCATTCCAATCAGTTCGGAATCGGGTGACTAGATTCGCCCATTCTTCATATTCATATAACATGAGCATTTCACTCCTAAAAGAAGAATATAGCTTGACATGTCTTTCTTTTCGATGTCATCACGCCACGCTCTCTCTCTATCACAATTTTTGTACAGCTCGCTAGGCCGCCCACCTTACATCACACCATCATCTTCACGCATGTCACAGCGCACAAGCCATCGACTCCAAGTTTCTGGTCCTCGAACACGAAGTGTCACCTTTCAAGCTTCAATTTTCTTAGTGGCTATGGTGTTGGGCTGCTGAGCACGAGGTCGCGGAATAAAATCCCGGCCACGGCGGCCGCATTTCGATGGGGGCGAAATGCGAAAACACCCGTGTACTTAGATTTAGGTGCACGTTAAAGAACCCCAGGTAGTCAAAATTTCCGGAGTCCTCCACTACGGCGTGCCTCATAATCAGAAAGTGGTTTTGGCCCGTAAGACCCCATAATTTTTTTAAGCTACAATTTTCCTCGGGCTGCCAAAGACTTGAACGACCTACGCTACAATGTCACTGCCATCACATGTTATTCAGAATTTCGGGTAACTGTTTACACTTGCATTTCACCGCAACACCTGCCTTTTCTTATGCATGCGTGTTAACCATCACCTATTTAATACCACGAATGTGTTATTAAAGATAATTAAATGAAATAATAAAGAGCGTTGATATCAGATAGCGGATGCTTAGGCTGCATCTGGCTTCAGACCCTTTGCGACAAATGAGATTACGCAATCTCCATGACAAGGCATGCGAGACGACGGCGCACGAGAATCAACCCGCCATCTCGACTCGCCTATAAACTACGTCCCCGCAACAGATTACCTCCACGATACAGCACGGCCAGCGTATGCGCTAAGCTGCACAGAGCCGTTTCTACGTGTATGAAGCAGGTGACTGGAACAGCTAGCACAGAATCTTATAATGAAAGGAAATATATAGAGCAATTTTTTCAACAAGACATAACCGTTTTCTTAAAGCAACCATTTTGGAAATCGTCTATAACTTCTGCCGTAGTTTGAGGGCATTGTGCGGTCGATTCGTCACCGCTATGAGAATCGCTAAGCAAACTCGCAGCTGATGTCAGCCGAAAGAAACCACAGCACCAACTTCGACCACTGCAAGGTCACAAAATAAACAGGGCACCATGAAAGAGACAGGAAATGTAGCTTTGACACTTTAGCAGAGAACGTGGAGAACTATCGGCAAAACCTGACAAATAATGGCGGGAAAGCCACTAACAGTGATACCTACTGCGATGCCACTGAGATCCATTGCTCATCTTCGTTTTCTGTCGTATATGTAGTTCCGTTGGCCGAAAGATAAAGAAAGAACGTGATCTCCTGTAACGAACTTTTGTTAGCAGTTTTCTAATGGAAGATCAAGCGATTTTAAGGCTGCTAATAATTTTCAACGGCTATTTTTGTCTAAACGATTTACATTTAGTGAGAATCTAAAATATTTGGTGGAAATTGAGGACATGGTATGTGTAATGTGTACGAGAATTTTAACGCTTCTCATACAGATCTGAACGTTACGAACGTTTACTGAACTTTTGCTTTCTACTTATTGTTAAGCAATAAACGAGGCGCGCGCGCTTTACCACGTGAAGAAGTCAGGTTGAGTATATTTCGTAGAATTTAGAGCAATTTATCGATAATGGGGGCGGGAACTTCCAAGGTGTCTGAGGTAATTAGTGTGTTTGCAGTGTATTAACTCTGCAAGCGTTCTGTATCATAATAGGCGCCTTCTATGAGCAATGCACAATTTAACCCCTCTATCCTGAGAAAACTAAGAGTCCTCGAGGTCGAATGTAATAAAAGTGAGTGCACAGAATTTTACTGCATTTGTAGAAACTGAAACCTTCAAAGTGATTAGCAAGTGTTTTAAAACGTTTTACTGGCTTTACCGTTATTTATTTATTTATTTATTTAATTATTTATTTATTTATTACAGAACCCACAGCGCCAGTGTGGCATTACAGTGTGTGTGCGTGGGGGGGGGGGGGTTCAAATAATATATACAACAAACAGTACAAATCATTTCATAATAAATGCGAAAGAATTTACGGCACAACATTTACAACCTGAGAAACACAACTTCCGTCATTAACAGAATATGCTATACTAATGAAGAAAAAGAAAGATACATCGTTAGACAGCATTGATCCTGAAAGCACAACTTCATTAATGAAAAGAACATGCTATAACAAGGAAGAAAAAAATGCATCATTAGACGGAATTGTTAGAGGGTCCTGCGGTAACCTGTTCCAGTTCGAAATCGTCCTGACGAAAAAAGACATTGTTAGCATTTCAGTTTTGCATTTTATTTCTCTTACCTTATTCACATGATATCGACGTAAAGATACATAATTGGACTTAAATATGTACTTATCGCGTTCAATACCAGTTCTCGAATGAAATATGTTGTGAAAGAACTTTGACCTGAGTGATTTTCTTCGTGCCTCTAGTAGTTCCCAGCCAAGATTCTCTTTCGCACGTGATACGCTGGAATGCCTATAGTGATTTCGGAACACAAAACGAGCCGCTAAATTTTGCACTCTTTCTAACTTTTGTGTATTAACCTTTAGCCAAGGGTCCCATACAGTGCAAGCATAATCGAGGACAGATCTAACATTCGTAATATACAGGAATTGCTTAGTTTCCGAAGGATAATGTTTTGCATTTTGTCGCAAGAAACCTAGTAGCCTACACGCCTTGGCTGAAACGTATTCAATATTACGGTGCCATAACAGTTTGGAGGTAAACAAAAAACACCAAGATATTTGAACTTGGATAGAGATGACAGCTGTTGAGTACTTATTTTGTATTTAAATTATTGAGGAGTACGTTTTCTCGTAAAAGAGAGGTGAACAGTTTTTTGCAAATTTATATGCATGCCCCAGCTTTTGCTCCAATCCGTAACCTTGTTCAGATCCTCTGGCAAGGCAAGACAATCATTTTCGTTATGAATAGCTTTATATAACACAGAATCATCTGCGAATAAACGTATAGGAGATGAAATATCAACACATATGTCATTCATGTAGATTAAAAATAGGAGACGGCCCAGGACGCAACCCTGTGCTACTCCTGATGTGACCTCAATGTCATCCGAGTGTTGGCTGTTTAAAACTACTTTCTGGTGCCTTGAGCTTAAACATTCATTAATCCAAGCAATAACCAATGTATTTAAATGATACCATGATAACTTTTCTATCAATAAATCGTGGGGAACAACATCAAAAGCTTTCTCGAAACCGCGAAAAACTGAATCAATAGAGCAGCCGTTATCTAATGCACTTGCTATATCATGTGTTAGTGCTGTTAGCTGCATAACGCAGAAAAAACCCGTACGAAATCCGTGTTGCCGAGGGCTTAGCAGTGAGTATCTGTTTAAGTGGTTTATTATGATAGTAAAAATATATGTTCAAACACTTTGCAAACAATACATGTCAAAGAAATGTGTCGATAATTGAATACACTGTTACGGGGTCCAGACTTGTGCACAGGGACAACATTTGGAGATTTCCAAACATCAGGTAAGGCAATTTCTTATAATGATTTATCAAAAATAACTCGAAGATATTTTGAAACTGAGGGAGCACGCGATGATAGTAATGCACCAGGTAAGCCATCAGGACCACGAGCCTTACCAACGTCCAGCCGCTTTAGTAACAGTTCAATTCCCCTCTGATCAATTGTAATGGCTTCCATGGTTTCACCGCCCATTTCGCCAAAATTCGTATTCATGTTGCTGCTGTTTCCACGTGTAGAGAACACCGAAGCAAAGAATGAGTTGAAGCATTTTGCTTTGGCCAGATTTTCGTGAACAACGGTGCCAGCATCGTGTAAGGGGGGAATAGATAAGTCGTCTTTCCTATTCATTTTGATAAGCTTCCAGAATACTTTAGGCTGGTTTTTAATTCGCGAGGGGCAAGAGCCGAAAAAATTTTCCTTAGCCTGTTTCACTGCAATTTTCATTTTTTTTTTCTAAGTTGATGCAATTTAACTTTTCTTGTGGCCGACCGGTTCATTTTGCAGCTAGCGTAAGCATACTGCATTCGCCTGGCGATCTTGCGTACTTCCTTCGCATACCATGGCTTACATTTGCCACGCCGTGACGTCATCAACCACGATGGAACGTATCATTCCCTTCCCGCAATTCAGATTTTGCTTTTAAATGTGCGCCATAGTTCATGCACATCATTAGATTCTGATAAGGTTTCAAAAACATCGTAATATACGTCTAGTGCTCGACATATGTCAAGTGTACGGGCTTTTTTGTCAGCATATATGCGTCGCTGGCCGCAATTAACGATTGTAGCGTATGTGAGGTTCGTGTTACAAACGACACCGTTGTGATCCCCTATTCCAGGTACTATCATTGTAGAGTGCACTACCGTGGGAAGGTTAGTGAACAGCAAATCTAATATATTATTTTCTGGAGTAGGTTCTAGCACCAGTTGAGGTAATGCGAAGGAGTGGCATATCCTTAGCATTTCTTTACTTGACGCATTTCCTAAGTTGCCTGTAATGCTTGGTCGGGACCAATCAATTTCAGGTAATTTAAAGTCACCACCTACGAATAAGATATGGGCGTCTATTGTCTCCATGGTATCAGACAGGTCACAAAGCACTTTACCCGGGCTTCCAGGTGGGCGATAAAACGAACACATTGCAAGATTTTTCCCATTCTGTAACCTAAGTTGAACCCATACTGACTCATTTTGGCCAACATCAACGTCAAGCTTCTGGGAGTCGACTGTCTCATGAAATAAAATAAAAGCACCTCCTCCACGACGACCGCGATCCTTCTTATAACAGACGTAGCCCTCGGGAAATACTTCACTATCACCTATATCGCCATCCAGCCACGACTCGATTCCAATTACTGCAGTTGGCTTCGCAATTTCCAGATGACTCAAAAAGTCGTCGGTCTTGTTGCGAATACTTCTGCAGTTTACTACGAGTTTCCCAGTTTTCACTGTTTCCCAGCGTTACTTAAAGAAGTATGCGTGACGAAAAATTCACATTATGTAGATATAGAAGCATCGTTATGAATAATGTCTGGGATAGGCTGTTGTTTGTAGCTGAATGTTATGGTTGCAAATAACTACAGAACTCTCGAATCTCCCGTTCATTTGTGTGTTACACGGAGCGACTACATGGTGTCATCCAAGACTGAGACACCTTGCTCATATTTTGGGGATACAGACGATAGTAAGAGTGTGGTCTTGTGTCGACTAAGTTAAAGGGAAGCTGAAAGGTTTTCCAGAAAAAATGAGTGAACATCTGTACATAATGGTTTTCAACCCTCCGAATTCGAATATCGTATCGAAATTGAGTGAAAGAAAGCGCAAATATATTTTATTTCGAAGAAAAGTGCAGCAGCGGACACGCCCAGCTCGCGCGTCTCGTTTCCGCCTGTGATTGGTCGGGCGCCTCGTGACATCAACACTAGTAACCGAGCGCTGCCGCTACACATGAAGCGCGGTGCCAGGTAGTTTGGTGCTGTTTTTCTGACACGGTAATGGAAAATGTAGACAGACTGCGTTTTTCTGAGGAGTTCGGCGTTACTCCCTACATATACGAGCCGATTGCGAAGAGCCGGCCTCTCGAAGAAGCAAACGATGCTGGTGCGAGCAGTGCTTTCGACGCGAACGAAAGCAAAGTCTTGGGATCTCCTTGTGTTGGAAATGCTCTTTGGTGAGTACGTTTTTTGCAAAGCGATCTAGTGATCTCGCCGATCTTTTGCCGATCTAGTGAGCTCGTTTCCGGTCAAACAACTGTAGTGTTGTGTTCCTGCATGCCTCCTCGTGGAATGTAAGCGGGGATGGGATCGTCGGCATTTGTCGCTGTCCAAAGCAGTCGGCAATCTACAAAGATGGTTTAAACGCGTGAAAAGCTTCCCGGTTCATGCAGTACGTGTAGTGACCTTCATCTGTTGACTACCACGTTGACTACCACTCACGTTGACTACCACTCTACATACACACAGACGCACCAACAAAGGAATGCAGGGTCGATCGACGCAGACTACGATGGCACGCACGCAGAAACAAGCGCGGTCAGGCACGGTCGCGGACGCTGCGAAGGAACGAAACACTAGAGTTGACGTCACAACACCGCGGTTTCCGGTCTCCGCTCGCATCGTCAGCGTCAGCAGCAGCACGCGGCATTCGACGGGGGGCGGAGCTACAGCGCAATTTCAACCGGCGATTACGTCGCTCCCAATTGAAAAAAAAAGAAACCAAATTTTACCTACATGGTTTATAAGGTTCCCGCATCCGTATATGAGCGTCTTATTGAATTAGACAGAGTCTTCAGTTTCCCTTTAAAAATGTGTGCGGTAGCAGGGAAACTTCGGCATGTTGGCGCACGTTTACACATCATGAAACAAAAAGGAGATAGATTTCATGATTGCTGCGGCTCGCAACTCATTTCTTGCGACAACATGCTCCCAATGCCATTTATTTTTGTTTCTCTGATATTTCCTGACACAGAAATCTCTCTCACTAGGAGGAACTGTACAAGGGGCCAGCAGTTACGGAGTGGTTGATTGTTAGGAGACGTGAGGGCGTAGAAAAGTGTGATAGCATAAATTAATTAATAATTTGAAAAGTTATTCAATGATGCTTAGTACATCGACGACAACTATGAATCAAATTGTAAAATGAATCAACGAGATTTGACTATCATTCATGGCATAGCCAACTTTCTTCATACGACATATAAGGTGATGTGAAATTCTAAATACCAAAATGAACACACTGGCGCTCCCACACTCACATTGTCTAACTTACCCGCCCTGATTTACTTGGAATTTAGAGCATTTTGGAACACTTTCTCCTCAATTCTCTGGCCTAAGGTTTATGATACATTTCATTGTATTCGAGTAGGTCGAGCAATTCAGAATTGAAATATACTCTTCTCCGAAATTTTGCTGCACCTTGTATTTTTCTTCTTGGCTGCATTTAAATGATGAAGTTGCTGCTTGGCAACTGTTAAAAATTTTGAGAACTTGTATAATGCTGCCATATTTTCTGTTTCTATTTATATTTCTTTTAGGATAGCCTCTAACTAACTACCCGAACAACATCTCGGCAGCGTGGCATTTGGGCCTACCTTCGAGGATAAACTTTCGTTACACAAATTTTCAAATTTAAATTTTAAATGAATGTTTAAGCCACAGTTTTCAGGCAGTTGTATTAAAGACTGCTTGCTTTTCGGGATAGATGATCGGCATTGAAGGCAATGTTTGGGGATTAATTGATTCTGAGGATAGAACTTCTACTAGAAGAGACATCGCGAGCTAGATTACGAAGTTCCACATAGAGATTTCAGCAGATATTTTTCCCGCCTAAATTTGCAGTATGGCTATACCGGACCCATGATGTTTTCGAATGCGGTACAGTAAAAATGGTCTAATCAATGGCGCTGCCGAGGTCGTAAACAAGGTGTTTACCCATGCGTTCTCTAAGGTAACATGGGCGATTGTAAATGTAAAGCTGAAATGTTACCGTGTTTTTAATGCGTCTTCAATATAAGCGCAAAGTATTCTTGGCATTATATAAGGCGTTTCGTGGTACGTAAGCCTCGCGTCTGTTTTGAAGTGAAAATTCTGCATGTAGATTGCGCATGTTGGATCAACGAGAAGCTTTGATGGCATGGTTAAATAAATTTTATCAAAGTAAACTGCGTGCTTACAATTCATTTATTTTCCTCCTATGGAATGTGCGATTTCATGATATATTTATATTTATTCTCGGCACAGGTCACAACTATAATGTCGTATGTTGGTTATGCTTATGAACGACACCATTCACAAGCTATGACGAAATTCAAACAGCAGTTCATTCGAAGGCACACTGTATAGGAAGGAATGGCTGGAAGAGTTGCATGCAGACAGATGTACGACAGGAAGGAGATAATTAGAAGGAAGAAATAGCTCGGGAGTTTGAATAGTTAAGGAATTGTGCAAAAAAAATGTTTATCTGAGCAATCACTGCGCCTATTCCGATGAGGCTTGTTGCCTTAGAAAAAGTTAAAACGTAGTTACTGTAGATGTCGACGT